>NC_135483.1:127930284-129130284 GCF_052094955.1 Ictidomys tridecemlineatus | reverse complement strand
ACATAAATATATAAATGTGTGTGTATATGTGTGTGTGTGTATAGATGCATACAGACATACATACATATATGGTCTTCCAAAATGTTAAAAAGAGAAGTATCTTTGTTCTGTTCCCTTCCTTTGTGATTTTCCTTTTTATTAAAAGGGCAGTCTTTGCAATAATTTAGAGAATCAGAAATGGCAAACAGGCAGACTTCCTCTCATTTAAAATCTGCAGAAAACAAATGGGTTATTTGACCTCTGTACAGAAAACCTGGGGACTGTTTTTGTAACGTTTCATGAGCACAGCAGCCTGATTCAATTCCTGAAGATTTATGGGCTCCGAGATGAAGGAAGGAGCCTGGTGGCCACTGTGTCTCAATCAACCCAGGACACCTCCCTCACAGAGACCCTCACAGTGGTGGTGGCTGCGGAGGGCGGGGTCCAGCCCCTCACTGCTGCTCACAGGCACACATCTTGGAAGTAGCAGAGTGCTGCTGGCTGCTGTCCCCTTGGACAGGCACGCCTTCCCGGTAGATGGACCATTTGATCTCATCTCATTTTGTCTCTGCCTCATCTCCTATAAATCTTTTCTTCACCCCACTGACCCTCCAAAATCCCAACAGCTAAAAAGGCACAGGAAAGCAAATACCAAAGCAGCCAGATGAGAAGAATGGTGCTATAAAGATAAAAGTGGTATCGTTATGAAGGAATTCTTTTAGCCACTTTCATTCATGTAGCTGCTATTCTCCAGGGAGTGACTAGAAGGTTAATGTGGACATTTTCTTAAGTTCTGCTCCCTCTGCTTTTCCCTAACCCCCTCTCTACAAACACCCAGAAACAAACTGTTGCAATAAATTTCAATACACAACAGCCCAGAACTCATTTGACCAAACAATGACTTCCCCCGTCCTGGGGAAAGGAAGATTGGTTATCGCTTCATTCATCCTCTGAGCAGGTATGAAATGCAGTGTCTTCCTCGGGCATTACCATGGTTTCATTTTTGTCTTCAATGGTTATGTGTGTGGCACTTGGGATCCCTTCTCCCAGTAAAAATCCCAGCCTTGTCAACAGTTCTTGAGCTGCCGGTGAACAGCTCGGTTCATTATCGGTCTTTGCTTCTGGAACAAAGAAAGAAAACAATGAAGATGCCCCTCTGGGGAATTTCAGCTTCGCATCTGGATGAGTTCGCACTATAGCTGCTTGTCTGGCACTTTTGTGTATTTTTATAAAATGTACCAAGTTTGACAATGCAGCTTGTCCTCTAGCAGTACATTCTAATTAAGAAGCCGTGACAGGTTAAGAAAACAGTAACAGAGAAATTCCAAGTTTAAAGGGTGAAATATTCAACCTGAACCAGAAAAACCCAGTGTTGTTATCTGATAGCAATTCCTATTCCCAAACCAGTGGGGGGAATGGGTAATTCAGACACCCCTTTGGGTAAGAAAAAGTCTTCCCGTTCACCTTAAAGGGCACGGTGTGGGCAATGCCAAGGGGGCTAAAATAATGCAAAACCCAAGTGACATGCTGGCAGAGACCCAGGCTATTTAGATTCAGGGATAAAACTGAAATCTAAGTTCTCATTAAGCCAGGTAGGGGCAGGAAGACCTTGGTGGAAAATCTGCATGTTCCGCAGCAGCAATGGTCGAAACCAGAACTCCAACTCAAGCCACCGATCACTGAGAAACTTTACTAAAACAAGGACTTAAAAACTCAGTGAAACATGTCCTCATGAAACAGGTTTCAGCAATGCACTGTTGTCCATGAGGAGATGTAAAAAAAAAAAAAAAAAAAATCAGCCTATATTCTCGGAATCCTCCACAGGTAATGCTGGAAAGTAGGGCCTTTCTGGGTTTCTTCCCGAAATTAGGTCATCTGGCTTTTTGTATTTAAGATAATTTTATTATTGGATTCCAATTTAAATGTTGAGCTGGAAGTTAACCTTGTAAACAAAAGCCTAAGCATTGATTATGGATGCCAAAATATCAACATCATCCCATTGACTCTTTCAAATTTTTAAGTCAGCATCCATGGGGATGAAATCACATACAAAGCACACTGAGATTACACAAGTCAAACTCAAGAGCAAACAATGCACAACATACAATACAGTCACTCGGTGTTTTACTGTTTTTTTAATTATCCAGACACCAAGATCCATACATATATAAACCCCATCTTCTCTAGATGTAGAAATCTGAAGATAATGGTAGAGGTTTTAGAAAAACAAAATGAGGGAAAAAAAACAACACGGTGATGTTCCTTTTGAGCTATGATGTCAACAACAAAGTTTGCTGTTAACTTTGCCTTTGTAAGGAACTGCAAAAAATTAAAATAAACAGCTTTTGAGAAGACCATCTGTATTATTCTCATTTCGCATATCAGTTTTGCTATGACATGCCCCCAGAATGGTAGCTATGAGGAAAATCAGGCTGGCAGTATCTTCAGGAAAGGAAAGGCACTCAGTCACTTGCTGGTTCTCAATATTTGGGGAAGGAAGAAGAGCTGTTTGCAGCTTAAGGTATGTTTTATTGACTCTAGAAAACTGCAGCCCTGTGGTAACCAAGGATTGACTGTTCTGAGGTGACAGCGCCCTGATGTTTCCGGATTATTTGAATTCAACTCATAATGTGAGGGATCAGTAGACCCACGACAACTCTTGGAAAGGGAACCACCCAGGGCGGGTGGACCACACCTCTGTGCTGCTCTACAGAAGATCCCTTCCCACCAGAGACTTCAAACCACAGTTAGATTCTCAAGGTAGATGGGCATTTGGGAACAGAGGGCGTGAACCAAACAAAATCAACACAACCCAGGCACACCCAAGGGCTGAACCATTCAGCATAGGATGGGTCTCCCCCCCCCTTACCCTCTCCACTCCCAAGCCCCAAGGCTCAGGCAGGGTTGTTATTTTATCTTGAGTAGCAGCTGGACTGGAGGGCGGGCATACAACCCAGATGGAAAGGGGAAGAAGTGGGTAAGGAGGTAGATCTCAGTGGTTTCTCTATTCCACCACCTCCTTTCCTTTCGAAACAACCTCCATACTAACACATGATTGTGACTATGCCCCTGAAAGTCTAGCTTCTGGTTCAACCTGAAAAACTCTGGGGAAAAAGCCAGCAACTACTCCCACTTGGCAGCTGCTGTGGAGGCAGAGTACAGTTGTACACAGGCAGTTGTCACAGAACAAACACAGGCACAGCCTATGGCTCACTGGAGACTCATTTGAAAGCCCCAGATCTTGTGTAGGTCCTACATGAAGCTGAGGGACATCACCACCCCCAGCAGATTTAAGGCCACCTCCACACTGGGGCTATTGAGAGACACCTCAGGTTTTCAACAACAAAAAAAAATCTGAAAAAAAAATAGTTATCCAAAAATCACCTCCCTTCCAATGAGCTAGGGAGCAGTAGCAATTCTAGTTTCAACCGCCGAGTTTAAAGAGACACCCAAATTCATGTTCTCAAACCCTACTGGGGTTCAGGATGAATGGAGACATTCTTTATATCATTTTGCATCCATTAAGCCACTACAATTTTATTTCTTCCAAAGGATTCCTGTGTTTTCAAATTTCATTCACTCTTCTATAATATCATCCTAGTGACCATATCTTTAAAAGTCTGAATTCCTCCATCCACCTCAAGTCGTCCATGTCTTGCCTTCCCTAATGCACAGTCTTCTCTCACTGAACGGTTCTTTCTGGTACAAGGACCTCTGGGTGAAGAATGACAGTGCCATTCTGGGAGAGAAGAGTTGCCTGGGAGCTCAACTGGGTGCACTCCCTTGGGAAATGGAAATGCATTTCTACTTTTGTAGTTGTTCACCAAATACTGTGCGTTGAATAACCGTATGATCTACTTTAAGTCACTCATCAATAATGGACATACTTTACCCATTATCAGTGGGATAAGGGATAGGAAGAAGAAAGACCTCATTTCACTTCAAATCTCACTCCAAAGAATTTGTGGTGGCTGTATTTGGAACTGAGAGAATAGCTAACCTTATACTTCCTGGGAATCTGTTAGGCTCAGAATGGACAGTGATATTCCTCCCAATAATGGTTTTTTGTTTTGTTTTGTTTTGGGTCCCAGAGATTGAACGCTGGGGTGCTCAACCACTTAGCCACATCCCCAACCCTTTTTATTTTGTGGCAGGGTCTCACTCAGTTGCCCAGGCTGGCTTTGAGCTTGTGATCCTCCTGCTTCAGCTTCCCAGGTCACTGGGATTACAGGTGTGCACCACTACAACTGGCCCAATAATGTCTTCATGGACTCCTCAAGGTCACACGCTTGTGGAAGGCTAACCCATATGGAAAGGTAAAGGCAAGTTCTTCTTTTTAAAGGCTTTCATCAGCCCCTTGGATTTTTTTTTTATACCTTTATTTTATTTATTTATTTTTATGTGGTGCTGAGGATTGAACCCAGGGTCTCACACATGCTAGGCGAGGGCTCTACAGCTGAGCCACAACCTCAGCCCCTAAAGGCAAGTTCTTAAATCACTTCCTGCCTGCCTGTTTTCAGACCCTGTTGGATTTGTGTGTGCAGCACAAACACTGAGGAGCAGTCCACTAACTGACCAGCTCCCCAGCTGCTATCAAGGTAAATTCAAAACCTCAGTGCCCTTCCCAGTCTCCTCCTCACCTTTTTTATACTGCAGAAGATGTTAACAGGATTCTGAGCCCTTCAGGTGTTGAACCTCAATTTCCTATCAGTTAAGTGCTGTACCCACTTCCTACTATAGATGGTGAGCCTCAAAACCAATAATGTCAGAAATACCTTATAAACCACAGGATGCTATAAAGCTGGTCATTATTTGCATCAGTTTTAACACTAAGAGCCCACATTTCCTATTGTTTCATTTTCTGGTTTCATAAGTTCATATGAAAAAAAAGTTTATACATGTTTACAGATGTACCTGAATTTTTCTGACCTAAAAATAAAGTTGTTTATAATCTTTCTGACCCAAGTAGCTTTTTCTTTCTTTTTTTTTTTTATTGTTGGTCGTTCAAAACATTACACAGTTCTTAATACATCATTTTTCACAGTTTGATTCAAGTGGGTTATGAACTCCCGACTTTACCCCGTATACAGATTGCTGAACTCAGTATTCCAAGACAACAAATTCCCTCCTTTTGTTGATTGCCAAACTGTCTCAATTTTGCTCATACTGCTTCATTTACCATCTAATGATCCCTTCTTCTTAAAACCAGATTCTGTTAGAACTGTGCAGGTCCCTGGAGGCCAGTGGTCACTCCATAAAGAAGACCTCTTTACCCTTATCCTCCACATACTCCACAGAGCACTGGACATTCATGGACAACATCTGGCTACTTCCTAGCTATGTGACCTTGAACAACTGACTAATGCCAGTCTTCCAAAATAGTAGATGTTAAAATTTATCATTTCTTCTTTCAAAGTATCTCACTTAGCTCTAAGTACCCATCCTCTCAAGTGTAGGTAACTTGTAAAGTTTGGATCAATTTTCTTATCTCTATTTTTATGGTCTTCCTCTCTTCTAAGCCAGCAGATTCTCAAACATTTTGACATCAGGATTCACTTCCTAAAATCATAGAGGACTTCAATGAGCTTCAGTTTATAACAATTATATCTATTGATATTTATCATAGTAGAAATTAAAAATATGAATTTTTAAAATGTAAGTTCATTTTAAAATAAAAACTATGACAAGTTAATTAACATTTTAATAAAAACAACTATACTTCCAATTTAAAAAGTCAGAAAGAATGATGTTATTTTACCTTTTCACAAATATCTTTACTATTTGATTTAATAGAAAACTGGTAGAGTCTTAGTCTGTTTCTGCACTCATTCTGTTGGGATATGTTTTTGTTTTGATGCTGGGAACTGAACCCAGGGCTTCTTGAGCAATCTACCACTGAGCTATACCTCAGATTGTTTTGTATCTTAAATGAATCTTGCTGGAAGAGATGGCACATATTTGTATCTCAGGGAGGGAGGCTAAGGCAGGAGGATTCCAAGTTCAAGGCCAGACTGGACAACTTTACAATATCCTATCTCAAAATTAAAAATAAAAAGGACCACCCTTGGGTTCAATCCCCAGTACTATGAAAAATAAATAAATGGATCTTCTATCCATGTAAGATTTTATAACATCCTACTTTGGACCAATTGGAAAATGTTGATTTTGAAGATCTTAAAAATGTTCACTCATTTCATTATACAGTATCAAAATATCATATTCATTAATATTATCACAAATCTTAACTGAAATGTCTTGGGAAGCCATCAAGCTCAACATATCAGATGCAAATTTCTCCAAAAACCTAATTTTCATTTAAAAGGTCAAGTTTTAGCATTGACAAGTTTTAGCATTGACAACTAATCTTGTGAAGTGTTTTTATTTTTTTTGTTGTTGTTAAATTGAAGTGACAGGCTCATTTCATTCCTTTTGAAGAAAATGTGTGACAAGCGCTCAATTCTGAATAGCCATAGTTTGCCAGTGATTACATCAAATAAAAATGATGTTCCATTTAAAATGTGGCTAGTTCAGCTTGCAATTCAAACAATCACACAATGCTCTGCCTCGAGACACCTATCACACTTCAGCATGCAGCGGAAATGCTTTATGCAGACTTCCCACTTCACTGCACAGAATATTAAAAAGATAGGTATTCAAGGGTCAAGATTTAATAACATTCATTATTTTTAGTGCTTTGTCAAGGACATTCTTCAGTGAATTATCATGTCTGATGCAAGTACATGGCAGTGAAAAATACCATGACTAGGTAGTTGGTGCCCCTGCCTTGAAGAGCAGGTATTGCAAGTTTTACTACTGATTTTGATTATTATAAAAAGAGTTTGACCTCACAAATCCCTGACAGAATCTTGGGGGCACCTTAGAATTCCACAGCCTATATTTGGAGAAGCTCTGCTTTAAGTATAAATTATGTTAAAGCAAATCCCTTTTCTTAAAAATCAATAAAAACTATAGCCACACACAGCCCTTGCCTGGCTAATCTTTCATGCTCCCCCCATCTACCTACTCAACTTCTTGAGATTAAAAGAAGGGACTATGCTCACCAATTCTACTTCCTCATCATGTATCTATGTAACTTCAACTCATTTACCTTCCCAGTGTTCCTGAAACGGCCCTACTAAGCATATAATTTTTTTATTCTCCTTTTTAAATCGTACATCCTCTCTTTTGATTTTCCTGTAGATTTCTGACCTTGCAAACTCTGTGCTGTAAGGGAGAAAGTAGAAATTGTCATTTAAGATGGAGAGAAAACCCATGGTCACAGGTCTTATGGGCAGGTGACTTCTACCTCTCTTGCAGGTGCTTCTTCCAGTTCTTATTCGTAGCTTGTAAATAAAAAAACCAAGGTTTCTTAGTCTTCTTCTCTCAAAAGATTCTAGATCTTCTTCCCTAGTCTAACTGATCTCACCCTCTTACCTCTGAGCAAATGGCTACCCAGTTTACATGCTGAGTGAGCTCCTTCTTGAAGCCCAGTTTGATTCCAGCCACGGGCTGGACACTCTAGTCTCGATGTTCCACCAGCACCTGCAGTCCACACACCTGAAACTGAACTCAAACCAAACCCTGGGACCCCTTCCTCCAGTGTCCTCTTAATGTAGCCACAGGGGTTGTCACCTTTGTCATTATGGCTCCCAGCTCCTCGCAACCTCAACAGTCTCCCTATTCATCCTCTTTTCTCCTGACCCTGGTCCAATGTGAGGCTTTATTCTCTCATTTAATTACTGAGCTCGTTTTCTTATCATTGTCCCTGATCTTAGTCTCTTCCTACCCCCTTCCATCCGACTTTGTTGCCAAAAATCTATGGTCAAATGTTTGTGGGTATTCCTTCTCCCCAGATTTCTAGAATAAAATCCTAACCCACAGGGTGATGATATTAGAAAGTGGGGCCTTCAGGAGGCTATGCCCTTATGAATGGGATTAGTCCTTGATAAAGGAGGGTCTTGTGGCCCCTTCCATCCTGTGAGGTTATGAACAGATGCCTGTCTCTGAACCAGGAAGTTGGCCCTCATCAGACATGAAATCTACAGACACCTCAATTTTTACTTCTTGAGCTCCTGGACTGTGTAGAAATCAATTTCTGATGTCTATAAACCACCTTGCTTATGGTTGTTTAGTTAGAGCAGCCTGAATGGACTGATACCCAGTACATCTTAAAGCATGGCACCAATTAAGTCTTCCTCATGCTCAAAATCTCTATCTGCTGAACTCTCAATTTATCACACACCTCACATTAGTATTTCCTCCTTTGAATTAGTCACTCTGTAGGCAGGTCTTTACTCCCCCACCAGATACTAAGGCTCGGTGAAGAAAGGACCAACACTTGAAGACTTTTCCCCCCCAGTACTGGGGAGTGAATCCAGGGGTATTCTACCACTAAGCCACATCCCTCGTTTATTTTATTTGAGACAGGGTCTCGTTATGTTGCAGAGGCTGGTCTTGATCTTGCAATCTTCCCGCCTCTGGAGTTACTGGGATCACAGGCACTTAGCTTAATATCTTTTTTTTTTTTTTTTTAGTTAAACGAACACAATACCTTTATTTTGTTTATTTCTATGTAGTGCCGGGGAATGAACTCAGTCCTCACGCATGCTAGGCAAGTGCTCTACCACTGAGCCCCAACCCAGGCCCTTGACAACTCATCTTAAATAGCATCTGGTATACTGCCTTTCACAGCTTAAACATTCAATTAATATTGCCAGACATTGCATTGCACCCCTGTAACACAGAGACACGAGAGGCTGAGGCAGAAAGATTCAAAGCCAAATTCAAAGCCAGCCTTGGCAACTTAGCAAGATCTTGTTTCAAAATAAAAAATAAAAAGGGCAGGGAGTGGACAAACTTATGTCCTTATTTGAAACATCTAGTCTTTTTAAATATTTAGAAGTGCATAGACTATGTTAAAAGTAGAGGTAGTAAATAAAACATTTGTAGATTAAAGGTGAAAAAAAAAGGCTGGAGATATAACACAGCAATAAAGACCCTGGATTCAATTCCCAGTACAAAAATATTTTTTAAAAAATATTTATTGAAGGTAATGTAGAATGAATGGCTTCTCCACCTCTAGCCCCTTTCCCACTGGACACATACCAAGCATGCCCACTTCTAAACTCTCATCTAACTAAATCTTATTCAGCCATTAGTTAAATGGTGCGTCACCATTTTAAGAAGCTGAAAATTAAAGAAAAAGCAGAATTAAGGCTACCTTTTGGGAAAGGAAAGATAAAATGATCAGAGGAAATACACAGTTATGTTTTATTTCTTAACTAGGTGATGGGCTGATAAATGCCATTATTCTTTATACCTCTTTCATTCTCTACATCTTTGAATGTCTGAAATAGTAATCAATGAAATATTTAAACATTATCTAAAAGACCCCCTTTTCTACATTTAGTTATTCTGTTGTTTCATGTGGGTCAATTTCATTTGCTAACCAGACTACCAGAAAAAAGAAAAAGTTTCGTCATATTCTGAGATTGATCTTCAATGAGCAATGACTCATGAGATTAAAAACTTTCTCACCCCTCCCCATCAAAGCTTGCTCAAGTTGCTAATGATAATGTTAAAGCAACCTAAGTGAATATGGATGGTTGTCCTTAATTCAAAGAAATAAAGTTGTGAGTCCTAATTTGGGTTTTTTTCCCTTTCCATTAAGGCAGAGGTATTGTTTTGGGGGTAAATGACATATCCCCACAAAAAGTAATATGTTGTTTTAATTGACAGCAAGCTTATTTATAAAGAACCTATCTTATGTGACACATAGCTTTTTAGGACCATTAAACAAAAGAAAAAAAAAAGAGGAGGATTTGTATTGTATTTAAGACTTCATTAAGTCAATCTTTTTTTTTCTGTCCAGAGTAGAAAATTCTGTGTTTCAAAAAAATATGTAAAAATACTGAAGCTGAGTGCAATGGCACATTCCTATAATCCCAGGAATTCAGAGGTTGAGGTAGGAAGATTGTAAGTTCAAGGCCAACCCTCAGCAATTTAATGAGACCCTATCTCCAAATAAGAAGAAAAATGACTGGAGATGTAGCCTAGTGTTAAAGTACCCCTCAGTTCAATCCCCAGTACCAAAAGAATAAAAATACTAAATATGGTAGCATGTTTTTTCCTAAAGATGTATCCAGGTGAATGCAAATGTCAATACACAGTTTCTTCGCTTTCCAAAAACAACAAAAATTAAAAAACACAGGTCATGTAATTGAACCCACTTTCCAGATGGCTAAACTAACACACAAATTACACAACAAAAGTACTTATAAATTAATCAACAAATCTTAAGTGCTCAGTGGTTTTGTTTTACTTCCATTTAAATTTCATACAACCAAGAATTAAGGATTGATTAATGGCCACCAAAGCAAAAGTGAGGCAACACAGTCTGAAAAGACTATTTCAAATATTTAGGAGTAACTTGATATTTCACAAATCTACATGAAAGCAGACATTTCACAAGGAGCTGTTGTCCACAGTCTGGTGAATACTGACATGCTATTATTAACAGCACCCGGAAGTGTCAGAGAGACTTAAATAAAAATACCCAAAGGAAGTATGGGAAGCAGAAGTCCAAATTTTAAAGTGAAACTTAAGAGACAATGCTGGTCCCAAACCTTAGAGTTTGCCCATCATGTGTCTGTACATGACTGGGCTTAATAAACTCAATTAGTTTTAGCTCCGAAGCCTCTCCTTTAGGTTCAATGAACTGTGCATAAAATTTACATTTTAATATGGCAGTCTTCATTCCACGGAACTGTAAAAGATTCCATGAGGGTTACAAAGCACATCACCCTTTGTTAACTGTCAAGTTCAATTCTGTTGGGCAACCACCACCACCTCACCAACTGAGTAGCTACAACAGCTCATACCAGCACCAGGGCTATCTTCACACAGGTCATGTGCCCATAATCATGAACCACCCCTAAATCCACACTAAAAGAAATGAAAATGTACCACGTTTCTTAATCGGAGCCCAAACGGAAACCTCAGGTCCTGTATGTGCAGCCCGTGTATGGCGTTAATTTTGGCCGCCAAGGTCCTGAAGAGGCTGAGTAAGAGAGCTCAGGTCTCAGGAGTGAGCACACATGCAAATTTTGGCCACTCCAGCCAGGCCAATAGCTGCTCTTGAATTTAGCTCGGACCACAGCCAAGCCCAAGAACACCTCCTCTTGCCAAGAAAGGTGGCCAATTCTGCCTTGGGCAAGGGGAGAAAAGTTGACAATGGTAACTATTTATAACCTTCTTTCCTAGCGCCATAAAAATCCTAACTCTCTCTCCCACTCATGCCTTAGGAGTGCCCTACACAGAAATCCCAACAACATTCTCAGTCTCGGAGGAGGAAGTCATACCATGGTGTCTTGGCCACTCACAACACCAGCACCATGATCTGCTAGGGTTGCAATGACTTGACAGGCAGGTGGGGATGAGGGGTAGGGGTGGCAGGCTTAATGTGAAATGCGAACTCAGCTCAGGAAGTTCAATGACAGATATTCACATCAGGAGTTGATTTTTGTTTTCCTTTTCACACACAAAACAGAAATGACAGAACAGGTGGTCTGCACACGCAAATGTACACCCAAAAGAGACTTTTTTTTAATCAGTCACGGCTGTCCTAACTGGACACCACAGTAGATTCTCTACCTTCTCACACACACCCAGTGCCACGCCCTGCTCTGCCCAAATCAGTGGCAAGAGCCTCTTCTACCACACAACTGGGGCCTGGCCAGAAAGGACAAGGGCGGACTTCATGCCAGGATGCCTACAACAGCACCTCTTGCTGGCCCGGCATGCCCATGCCATTTCCTCCTCCACCCATTCCAAACTTCCTGATTCCAGCCTCTGCCAACACCCCCCTTTCAGCTCATTTTGAGCTCTCTTTTCACCACCACTCCACTCCACTCTCCTACCACATCCTACTTCCTGCCATACATCATAGAAACACAAAACACACATGCAAGATGAAACACAGAAGGGCTGTCCCCTTCAAACAATAGGGCTGAGGAGGGGATCTGGTATTTCAAAGTGGAAACATGGATGCATTTCCTTTCCTAAGTTTTCTTTGAGCATTACTGCATAAACTTGTGTCCACTCTCGGGGCAAAATTAGCTTCTGTAAATAGGACAAGAATCTTAACCTCTTGTTTCTTCAGGAAAATGATGTAAAATCCAAACACCCAAATTAAAGTCTATAGAGTTGTGAGATGCAAACTCCTCAGAAAAGTACACAGAGGTAAATCTTGAATTGGCTTAAAAAAATAAAGAATTATTAATGAAAGTACAGCATGCTACAAGCTCACAGTGCCTGTTATGCTTATTTTGGGATTTAGACAAAGAAACCAAACCTCCCCCCCGCCACCCCCACCCCAAAAATAAAATGTCTTCATGAAAAGGTTTCAATCAATTTGGATTTTTATTTTTTATTTATTTTTTTTGTCCCTACATCCACATCGCCTAAAGAAAACTTTCAGAGATTAAAGAAATATACAAAGGCTTTTGAAAGTTACCAAATTCCCTTAAGAAAGCTATGATAAGCTTTGCGTGAGTTTCAGCTTTTCAGCTAAAGCCTGGTGCTGAATATTCTGAAATGGTAAAGTATTAACAACAAGACATCTTGCTGTCCACTGGCTGACTTTCCATGTTCCCCAAACTCAGAGGAAACAAGACCCAACCCTTAATGCACGTACAACCACTCAACTATTGTCACCCTGCATATCTAATTCCAAGAATTTACACCAGCCAAGTAGATCTCTATAAACTGCCCGAGGAAAACATCCTCCCAAATACGTTCAGTGCAGTGCAGTGTTCCAGCAGGGGCACTCCGGGTTCCCTCTGACACGGAGAGCCCTTCCAGACAGTCTTAAGGGAGGAGGGAGAAGTCACTGAAAACATGTCCTTACCATTCTCACTTGGCTCTGTGGGCTTGGACACTTCTCGGAACGGGATTATAACTGTATCTCCAGGCACCCTGGGGCTTTCCACATACTTGGGCTTCCTGACGGGACCTGCAGTGGGAAAGATCTAAGTGTGGCTAATTTTTTCCAGATGCAAACAAAGCTTCAGAACATACAGCGTGTGTCCTTACCAAGACCCAAATATGCTAAGGGAAGAGCCGGCCTCCTCCCTTCCCATGAACACACACACAGTTCAGAGCAGATGCGGGATCATCCAGTCTGGGCTGCTGAACAGGGTAAGCTCAGCTTGGAGACTGTAAACTCTGGCAAAAATGAAACCTGGTCCCCCTCTCTGAAGTCTCTACAGCTGTCTTCACTGTGTGTCAAGGAGGTGATTTTGACATGTCCAAACCTGGACAGCCTGTGGTGAAGGTTTTATGGGTTTCATATTATATATATATATATATATATATATACACACACACACATATACACACACATACACACATATATATATGCACATATATCTGTGTGTGTGTGTGTGTGTATACACACACACACACACATACACACACACCATTTTCCTCTAACTGGGATGAAGATAATTTCATTGCTTGGTATCTCCAAAGTTGGAAGGCAAGGACTACAAACAGCCAGCTGTAATATCAATAGGCTCTGTGCAGCCCTTGCGTGAAGGCATCTTATCAGGCTGGTGACTCACAGTGACTGTGAGGGGCCCACAAGATGAGACTTTCTGGCGGCTGAAAGAGCTACCTCTGAATGGCCAGACAGTCAGACTAGCTACAGCTCAGGACACAAGAGAAACTGAGGGTCTCATCTCCCCATGGCCCCACCTTATCAGCAGAAGATATGGAATTCTTAATAAGACCAGAAGGAGCCCTCAACTCATTGCTGCTGGAAAGGGACAAGGATGAAGACCTTGAAGACAAAACAGTTCGGCACAGAAGGTTACACAGAGTCACCACACAGCCAGCAATTCCACTCCTGTGTGAATATATGCTCACACTTGTACACATACATTCATAGTGGCATTATTTGAAATAGCCAGAGGCCCACTGACTGATGAAACAGGATGTGTACAGCCACACACTGGAATACTGTTGGGAAATAAAAGGAATGAAGCACCCATTCATGCTGTGACATGAAACCTAAAAATTATGCTAAATGAAAGAAGCCAGGCACCAAAGACCACCTAGTATACAATTCTGCTCATGTGTGATGTCGGGAAGAGGCAAACCTATAGAAATGAAAGGCTTGAGTGTTTGCCTGAGGTTGATTGAGGATGCGCCGGCTCCTGGGGGGATGACAAAGGGAATTCTTTTGGGAATAATACAATGTTCTAAAATTAAATTGTGGCAATCATTTATATAACTTTGTGAACATGATAAAAACTGCACTGTATACTTTTAAGTGGATGAATTATATGTGAATTGTATGGTATATGAGTCATACCTAATTAAAACAGCTTAAAAAGCCAAAAGAATTCCCAGATTCTATCTGCTTCTTCCAAATACGATATTCCTTTCTGATCCAGAAACACCCACTTGACTCTGTGGTTGCCTTATAATTTTAACAAGGCCACAGTGATAGAAACATTTTGCATCACTAAGAGGAAGGGGTGATGGAAAGAGGTCCAGGGAGGGGTCTGTGGCTCTGCCCTCTGTGCAGCCCTGAGCTACTGTGTGGACATCCCAGGGTTCTTCTCCATCCTCACACAGTGAAGAGGTGACATGGGCAGACTGAGCACCCTTCTATCTCAAACACCAGGTACATCTGTGAGCTTCTGTTGAAATTATAGTTTATGGTGAGAGATGCTGCCATCTAAAGGTTTATTGCAAAAGCATATATACTACTCGAAAAATAATCCAATTCCCAGCCAGTGATAATGTAGCCTATTTAAAGATGCAGCACATTATCAAAGAGGTTGCTTCACAAATAAGGATGCTATTTCTAACTTCAGAAACCATGATTTTTAAATGACTAATGTAGCATTAATCAAGAATCTGTCTTCATAATTTATTTAACCCCATCAGAGAGGAAATTTCTTTTAAGGTTAATGGAATGGTTACAGAGGGTAGGGGAAAATACATTCTAAGTGGGAATGGAAACTCTGCCTCAGTATCCAGATGTTATCTAAAACACGCATATATCCACATATAAATATGCATGGGGGAATTTGCTATGGAATTTTCTATGGAAGAAACAAACCCAGGAAAAGGCCTGAGCAGGACAGAAAAACAGAACCAGTAAATATACAAAGGTGTACCATGTGCAACTTTGGTTTGTACTAAGCACACCTTTGTTTCCCTTCTTCTTCCATTTAAAGGGGAGGTAAAGTCCTTTATGATCTGAAGACTACAATCAGTGTCATACTTACTGCTCTAGAGATACAGGTAGAGCTCACCTGCACTCTTCGGGATGGAGACAACAGCAAATCCAAAGAGATCTGCTTCCAGGCTTCAATCTATCACCCAATGCATCCTTCAAAAATATACTCTTATAGTAAATACTTTTGGGGGTACTAGGTAAAGGAGCACTTTATCACTGAGCTACACCCCCAGCTTTATTTTTTATTTTGAGATAGGATCACTAAGTTGCTAAAACTGGCCTTACACATGCTATCCTCTTGCCTCAGCCTCCCTGTCACTGGGATTTCAAATGTGTGCCACCACATCTGGCTAGTAAGTACTTTCTTAAAAATATAGGCTATTTTATATGAAAATACACAATGGTTATTATGAATAGCTGGAACATGGAACGCAGAGCCTTCAGAAAGCATCCATGCCTGTCCATCTAATCGTCTGTGATGGTTCTACTCAGAGGCAAGCACTAAGAAAGGCTGCACACCAAGGAGTCAGGACTTTGAGAGCAGTGATTCTGGACTTGGACAGACCAAGGTTCAAATACTGTCCCATCCCCTCCTCAGCATCCTCTTATTCAGGCCTTAGTATGTTGCAGAGTTAAAGAGAAGAATGTGAGCCTCCCACAAAAAGGGGAAAATTCATGAGGTCATAGACCAGGCCAATCTGGTTTCCATGCATATTAAATAATAAATAACACCCGACAGCAAAAGAGAGCCAGAGTAGACCAAAGTAAATAAAACATGCATTCACTGGTCTCACAAGACCCAGCACTTAAATGCATTTTTCCATCCATTCCTAGTAACTTTGGGAGAAGAGCATAATTTCCCCCATTTTTAGGTCAGGAAATTGAGGTTTGAACAAGCTCAACAATTTGCTCAAGGCCCACATATAGCAAAGCAGGAAGGAATTCAAATGATGGTCTGTGCAGTTTTGAAGTCCACGCAATAAACCCCAACTCAGCACTTAAAACACTACGAAATCTAGATTAAACATAACAATTCCAGAAAAACCCAGAGCCCTGGAACCTTCCACCACCCAGTCATCCAAAGATCCTAGCTGTTTAGGCAAGCAAATCTTTTCTCCATCCTACTTGTCTCCAATCTCCCCCTAACATTTACTAGGAGTTGAAATATTATGAAGTGAATATAAACAACTGTTCTCCAACTTGAACCTTTTATTTAAATTGCTTTTCACCAAGAGATGAACCTAAAATGCTATAAAACAAGATAAATTTATAGCCATAGAGGTTTTATTCTCCCCACTCCCCTACTGCTCATTAGAGAATCTGTGCGTACTTTGCATGAAACAGAGCAGATGAACACTCCTTTGCCTCTGCTCCCTCCTGAACCACCACTGAAGCTGCAATAAAGGGATTTAAGAGAGACTGGTGGAAAAAGACGACGGCCGCAGGCAAGAAACAGACCTCTGAAAGTGGGAAGCAGATTGCCAAGGAGTAGGGGACTGAGCAAAGCACAAAAGCTGCGTGCTGGGGAAGCGGTGCTGGGGGCTGGCGCAGGCCTGGGGCCCTGTGAAGGCCTACAGGCTAGGCCAATATATTAAAGGAAAAGTCAGACCCCCACAGTCTCTTCCCAAGACAAGAGCATTCGCGCTGTCATCCTAGAGGCTGAGTTTATTCTTCGGAAAGGCTGAATTTTAAGACCATGAAGACTCAAGAACTAAACTGGAAAAGTAGGATTAACAAAAACTCTGTGCGCAGGCTGGTGGGCCCACCCAAGATGCTTGCATCCCCCTGCTGCCCACACAGCTGTGAGAACAGACAGTCCAGTTTATACAACAAGATTGGAAGAGTCTGGGGGATTCCCCTCTGGGGAAATACAGCAAGAGAACAGATCTGTCAATGATCACACGGACCCCCCCCCAAAAAAAAAGATAAAAAGAAATGGCAGACCCCTGACAGCTGTGCTATAGCATGGTCTATCTCCTACACACACCCCACTCAATCAGCTTTTTAGCACACTATACTTACAGACAAATGTGGAGCCAAGGATCTCCAGACAGGCCCTAACAGGGAAAGACGGCATGACAGTAATGGAAAGAGATTCAAAAAGGGACTCTGAAGAGTCAGGAAAAAAAAAAAAGAAGAAACACTTCTCAGAAAGAAAATGGTGCTGTATCTGCTACACAAGGGTATACTGTGAGGAGGGACATGCAGAGTCCAGGATGTGGCCCGCAGAGCAGGCTGCAGCTGCAGAGTGAGTACACAGGAGGCCACAGTAATTAGGACCCAATGCCATCAACCAGGTGCTGATCTGACACTTAAAATGGCCATCCACCAAACCACAGTGACACTGATTCTTGTACCATCCATACCAAAAAAAAAAAAAAAAAAATCCCCTAAATGAAGCAGCTACACTGCTAATCAACAGAGACCCCAATTGAAGAGCCCTTCCACTCTAAACTCCCTGACTCAAGGAAAAGTACTAACACTTTCCACACACAGCTTTTTGTTTATTAAAACAAACAAAACCAAAACTCATCCCTTAGCTAAGCTACTTTCAAGTAAAATAATTTCCCCCCGTTTACATAAACCAAGAGTTATGAGATTAAATCTTTCAAATTAGGGTGAAGCCAGAATTAGACAGCCAGTCAGTATAGATAGGTAAATCGAGTCAGGTTGATAAAGGAGGCAATTTTGAGTGGGTCAGGGAAGTTGGAGACTGTCCCCTGAAGGACTGAAATGTTAATTCCTTCAGAGCCCTTCCTCCACCCTTATCAGGGACCTGCCCCCACTCTAGGCCTGTTGCCAGGGTAAACTGTCCCAGGAATTACCCCTCCCAACAGGGAGCCACAAGGTTGTTAATTAATGTGTCCTGGCTGCTCCATCCTGCCCTTCCCCCTTCAGCCCACCTGATTCCCACCTTCTGGCCACCCCACCAAGCATTCCTGGGCCTAGTCACAGACACAGGAAGGAGAACCATAAGGGGAAGAGGGCAGGAGAACAAAGGAAGCCTAGGACATATAAAAAGGGCAGAACACCTTGCTTCTTGGCATACCAGGATGCCAGCTATGGAACCCTTCTCCCTCCGGGGGGAAGTCCATGTTACCCCTTTTAAAATAAACCCTGCTTCATATGCTTGCCTCGGCGTGCTTCTCTAATGTTCAAACTTCAACATGTGAGGAAATAGGACTCCTCACTGATAACCACTGGTATCAAGGGCTGGGGGTGTAGTTCAGTGGTAGAGTACCTGATGAGGATACATGAGGCCCTGGGTTCCGTCCCCAGCAGAAAGAGAAAAGTTTATATATGCACACACAAAAAACAAACTTAAGAAGGGGTGAGGTGGGCGCTGGGGATATATTTTAGTGCTACAGCACCTTGACTGGCATGTGTGAGGCCCTGGGGTTAATCTCTAGCACTGCAAGCAAACAACAACCAAAAACAAAACAGAAAAAGGAAACCCACTTGTTTCCCATACTAAACAGAACAGAATACTGTAGAATCGTTGCCCAGAAAGCATATATTCTTGCTACTCCCTAGGTTTTAAGATGAGAACAAGACAAGACTGCCAGGTATGAGGGTGAGCAGATGTGTTTCCCTTGCTGACCCCTCACCTCCCAGTCACTCCTGGGCAGCTGACCCTCAAGCGCACTGTGTCAAGCACCTTTCCCAGCTGTCCTGTGCACAGGCCCCCTGGGAGCCTTACTACACTGCAGAGTCCCCCGTATAAAGTAGGGTCAGGGCCATACTCCAGTAGAAAGTATGGCCTCTAAGGAAGACCACACTAACCACCCTCCTGGTAGGTCAGAGGGGTCTGGTGGCCATGGCCAGAGCCTTGCCCAGATGATGAGGCTATATAATTAAGGGTTGTTCTTAATTATAAATTAAAACTACTTCATGTTACCCCAGATCCCTCTCTTCATCTCAATTCCTGAGATCCCCACGACCAATTCTACACTATGTGATACAGGGGAAGGGGGCTCTCAAAGTTAAAATTCAAAGGAACGAAAATGTACTAAAAAAAAAAAAAAAAAAAAAAAAAGAAAGAAAAGAAAAGAAAAAGAAATGTTTAACAGCCATAAACCTGCAGGTACCAAGAGGCCGTCTACAAAGGAACAGCTGCTTTAATCATAAAAAAGGGCCAGGTGTCCATTTGGAAGGAAGGGACCAGAATCTGCCCTTAATCGTTGTTCTGCAACCTTGAAGGCTGAGCACTCTCCATTCAGCATTCTGTCTTTACGTAAATCTCCAAATACACTTTCCCCAGTGGCCAGTTTTCTTACTCTTTTTGACATTTTAATCACACAGCTATTCTACTGCTTAGAAACTGCCATATAAGGAATATTTTTTTAAAGGGGGATAGTAGGAAAAAACTAAACTGGGCTTTATCTCCAGGCAATGAGTGAGAGAAGGGCAGGGGTTACTTTTCATTTCTGAGTATTTCAGTTAAAAATAATTATACATATACATGCAATATTTGGGATACAGAATACCTCAGGCTACTTACAGCATTTAAAGTAGATCTTACATTTTTCACTCCATCTAGAAACTATGAAAAGTGATGCTTTAGGTTATTAATCATTTTAGGGATATTTTAGGATGTTGAACTTTCACAGTAAAGGTTCCTGTGAATTTTTTTCTGATCTAGGTTTTCATTTCACATTGAAAAATGTTGAGAAGATGAAGAAAAGGAAAGGAGTAAGGATTTGGGGAGAGGGAAAACTTTATCTCTAAAGCAAATGTCATTTAATAGCCAATTCCAAATGATAAACTGTGATAACTAGCAGGTCAGAGACTTGGATTTTTAAAAAAATTTATCTTATTTTTAATTCAGTGCTGGGGATCAAACCCAGGGCTTCATGCATGCTTGACAAAGGCTCTACCCACTGAGCTACATCCCCAGCCTTTTTTGAGACAGGGTCTGGTTTTCCAGTTGGCCTCAAATTTGCAATCCTCCTGCCTCTGCCTCCTGAGTAACTGATATTATGGGCATGTGCCACCACTCTGGGTTGAGACTTAGATTTTTAGAGCAAGATATCCAGGCAGAGCTTCTAAAGTCTGACTCCTCTCCTACTGCATCCCAAAAGAGAATGTGTGATAGGAAGACATATAATTTTGGACTGATTCAGGGAAGACCTGGCTTAATTGAGGCTTCAGGACTGGAGAACTGGTGGACTGCCCACAGATGCAAACTATTAGGGGTGACAGCCTCTTAGGAGGAATCATTCTGAGAGAAGGAGGGGCCATGACAAGGAATCAACCCAGTTGGAAAGCCTTGGCCAGAGAAGAGGGCAATTTCAAGCACAGCACAGTATCTATTACTTGGATTTCTCCTATAAGAAGCAGGGGCTGTAAATAAAAACCAAAAATGCTGCTTAAGATGGCTCTCTCTACTTCAGGGAGGGACAAAGGCAGCATTAGTCCTCTGTCCCAAAACATCTAGGGTTCTGGGTGCTGACACAGGGCATGGGAAGAGAAGTGTGCTGGCTGCCCCAGCAGATGTACCACCTTAGGACATCCAGAAGTTTCCAGAAGCACTCTCACAAGGGCCTGGGGTTGTGCAAGGAGGGAAGGGCAACCAGTCAGTGCACAGTGGTAACTACTGTGACCTCACCCACACCCAAAGACAGGGGAGACCTGGGGAAACGAAGACCAAAATTCTAAGGACAAAAAACAGAAGGGAAAGAAAAACCACAGGTGCTCATGGTGAACAAAATACAAAAGTTACCTGACACCACTCCACAAGCCTTTTACTTATTTTAAATGCTTTATTTTGAGAAGTCCACTTGGGAGGGTGAACAGCCTTTGATCATTCACACAGTGTGCCAGGCCCTGGTGAGGATGCAACATGCATTGTCATGACTGCACTTCAGCCCAGCGGGAAACAGTGCATCCAGGGGTGCCACGCTTCCCTCAACAAGGCACTGCCACACAGATGTGGACAAAGATTTTCAAGTCTTTCTGTAGTCGATATATTTACGGTGTTATGAGTACAATACTAAGGAGTCATTTTTCCATTTTCTTTCAATGCAGTTTTATGTCATGCTGTTCCTATACAGTACCTATTATCCATTAAAACAAGGAAATGTATTTAATTCATTTATTTACTTCACAGATATCTCCATCACATGCCAGAAAGACCCAAAGACATAGCCCAGTTCTCTGGAAGATCTTGATGAATAAGGAAAAAAATTTTCCTTATAAGGAAAATTATAAGCACCCATAAGTTCAATCCCTAGCACCAAAGACAGAGAAAAAAAAAAAAAGAGAAAGAGAGATTGCTATAAGCCATCCAGTCAGTTGTCCTTGCCACCAACTAAAAGCAGTTTTGTTAATTAGCATATTTTAGATCAGAAATGGGCTTTTAAATAAGTTAAATTACTAATTTTGTTAGTTAACATTATGGTTGCTGAAAATTTGTCTTCAGTGGTGAAATTAATGGTATCTGTGATTGGTAAAGGAATTGGCTAGAAATGTCACAAACATGCTTTGACTTTTGTATTAATCAGTTTAAAAATCTGGCAGACCCTCAGGAATATAGAGCTATAAGTAGGAATAGTGCCCGAGTCTTGATAAGCAAACTGGCAGGGCCAATCTCTGATTCCTGGGAATACTTTGGTCCCTGATGGAAAATGGCAGGATAACCAGAATATTCTGCCTGCCTCAGGCAGAATCTGAGGATGTCACTCTAAGATTCTGGTCCCCTCAATATTGAATCAAAAATCTCAGTACTGCTGGGAAGGGACTCTGCAAATGGAATTAAGACTTGAGGTTACTGATTAGCTGCCCTTAAAATAAAATTATCCTGAATTATCAGGGGGTGTCCAATGTAATTTATGAACCCTTAAAAGCAGACGTCAGGCAAAGGAGAGAGAAGGTAGAAGGGGGAGGGAAGAGAGATTCAAATGGTGAGGATTCTGCACCCTTCTGGATTGGACACCCTGCTGGCTTTGCAGCTGAAGGAAAAAAAGCCACAAACTAAGGAATGCAGACAGTCTCTAAAAATTGAGACTGATCCCCCAGCCAATGAACAATAAGGAGAAAGTGACCTTAATTCTACAGTCCCATGGAACTCAATTCTGCCCACTTGACTGATTTGGAAGTGTCCCTTCCACTGAACCTTAAAGGAATGCAACCTGGCTTCCATCTTGACTTTGGCCTTGTGAAACTCGGAACAAAGAGCTAGCTGTACCACATCACGCCTGAACTTGTAGAGAATTTTGAGATAATAAATTTGTTTTAAACTGATACATTTGTAGCAGTTTCTTAGGGCAACAATAGAACACTCACACACTGCAAGACTGTCCCAGGTACTACAGGTAAACACTGGATGCAAGGTGCTTTCAGAGCACTCATCTCTGAAAAAGACAGAGCTGGGACTTCACCAGGCACAAGGAGCAGGTTGTACGGCCGCAGGGTGGCAGTCTGATAAAGCTCCATATGGGCGAACTCAGGCTAAGCATTTTTCTCATTCTGGTAGTGAGTCTATAAGTAGGAAGCCTCTGGTCCTTACCTCCTGTAACTTTTGGTAGTAATTATAGTTTCCCATAAAGAATATAATACCTGACACTGGTTTCATTAGGTTTGTAAAAATCATACATCGAGCATCTCTAATTCAAAAATGAAAAATTAAAACTATTCCAAAATCTGGATTTTTGCAGCACAGAAATGATGTCATAAGCAAATTCTATACCTGATCTCATGTAATCAGTCAATCAAAATGCAAGTGCAAGCTGGATACAGTGGTGCACACCTGCAACCCCAGCAGTTTGGGAGTCTGAGGCAAGAGGAACTTGAGGTCAAAGCCAGCCTCAGCAAAAGCGAAGCACCAAGCTACTCAGTGAGACCCTGTCTCTAAATAAAATACAAAATAGGGCTGAAGATTGGCTCAGTGGTTGAATGTCCCCCAAGTTCAATCCCTGTACCAAAAAAAAAAAAGCAAGTACACTAAAAATATCGTGCACAATTATCTTCAGGTTCTATGTATATGGCTGTGTATATGGTATATGAAACAAATAAATTTTTTGTGTTTAGCCTACTTTATTTAGATATCCCAAAGATATCTCATCATGGATATGCAAATATTACAAGCTCCAAAATCTGAAATATTTCTGGTCCCAAGCATTTCAGATTATTTCAACCTGTTTTTAACCAGTTACCCAAAAAATGGACAACCCACAAACCTTGATTTTGAGATGTTTCTGGAACAAAGATCAGAGACCTTCTTGGAATGGTGATTTCAGGGTTTCTTACTAGGGAAACCACCCATAAGGGGTAGGGTTCCTCTGTTATTCACACACGTAGAAAATGAGCTGTAGACCACATGAAGTAACTGACTCCAAAGAGAGGGGTGAGGATCCTTGAGAACTTTCTTTGCCTGAGGGTTCAGACTGATCATGCTCCACATGTGGCCCTTGGACCAGTGGCTACAGCATCACCTGGAACATGTCAGACATGCACATTCTTGGCCCCACCCCAGAACACAGATGATTCTGATGTGTATTCAAGTTTGAAAATCAAAGAGTTAGCCTGACTGGGAGCTATTTAGGACCTTGCCCACACCCTGAGGAAGCCTGTGATAAAGTACCGAGACAAGATGGAAACAGCTGCCCATGGCCCAGTGCTAAGAAACTGGGCAGAGCAGCAGCAGCAAGAAAGGAAGCAGCAGCCCTGGGCACCACCAGAGGATGCAGCAGAGGCAGTGCCATTAGGAGAGCATTCTGGGAGGTGGGGAGCGGCATCTTACTCGTCCCTTTCCTACACAGGGAGTGTGACCTGAGGAAGAGAACCTTGCTCCCTTTGGGGCTTCTTTACAGCCCTTCGCACAGTGCTACGTACTCAGGGCACAAATATGTATTTCAATAAGAAAATGTTTCTTTCTACTTTTTATATACATTATACTTATTTGCTATAAACTAATCACTTCCAAAAAATTTTAATTTGCTTATACTTTCTGACATATTCATTTAGTATAGTGGCCATTATGGAAATCTGTTCTAATCTAATGCAGTCTTCCAATTCAGGCAGGAGATCCGGGAATAGAAGAGGCAAGAGAGAAAGATATGTTCCAGTCCATCCAACAATTCCCAGGAAGATCCTCCATGTCAAGACTGCAAGAGCAGAGCAATCCTGTGTCATTCATCAGCTCATTTTTATGCAGGTGTGCTCCCTACTCCTCCATCATTGTGGCCAGGTCAAGACTAGTCCATCCTCCTTGGACAAATTTATGACTGCATACACACACACTCCAGCCCCCACCCTATATAGGAAGCCTCATGACCTATATCACAAAGAAAATGAGCATCAGAAGGAAGTATCTGAAACTTTCTTCAGTCCCATCCTCAGTCTCACGTGTACCAGTACTCATCTGGTCACATCCACCTAAACCTAATCCTCTACCTGTGCTCAGGATGCCAAGATCAAAGGCAGGAACAGGCAAGAGAGATGCAGAATCCAACTGCTTCTATAGAGAAATATCTGAGAATTGCTGCTCTGGATAGGATTTATGGGTTTAATCAGATTAGGTCAAAAGATTAGCCATGGATATTAGTTACAACCTACCTACCTAGGTTGCCCTGAGACCATTAACAGGGCCCACCTTGGACAATGAGCTACCAGTGCACATGCAAGCAGGAAGTGAGCTGCATACTGCATGAAGTAACTAAATCCAAAAAGAATCCTGCCTCTTTGATTAGCTAAAAAAAAATTCCATGTTTTTTTATGGTTAAAACATAAAAAAGATATTATAAAATGGCTGGTGAAGATGAAGAGCAACTGGAACACTCATATTGCTTTGTAGGAATACAAAATGGTACAACCGCTTTGAAAAATAGTTGGCATTTTCATATAAAGTTAGACACACTGCATGGTGCTGCCAATTCCACTCCTAGGTACTGACCCAAGAGAAATGAAAACTTAAGCTTATTAAAAAAAACCTTGCATATACATATTTATAGCAACCTTATTCAGTAATCCCAAACTGGAAACTACCCAAATGTCTTTCAACTGGTGAATGAATAAGTTATAGGATGGATACTAGTGACACCTAGTTGTAGTAAGGCCTTAAGTGTCAAGTCCAAGGCAAATATCTCTAACCCCTTGAGAAGCCAGCCCCAGCATCAATCATCTCTTCAGAGTTTGATAAAAGCTTTAATTATCTTTCTGAAAGTGTACAGAGTCTTGATGAACTTTCAATTACTATTTTACAACTCTATAAACCACAGAAAATTCAGCAATGCAAATTAATTTTGTCTGTCAGAGAACATGAATCTCTACAATACGAAATTCTCAGGTAAGCCGTTCTTAGCATCTTATGGGTTTCCTCATTGATTAATGAATTGTGTTTTTGCCTTTTGAAAATTATACACCAGTACTCCATTGCCTTAGACATTTTCTGGTACAGCCAATGAAAGGTAAGGAAGACTGTTTAAAGAACGCTGACCCAGCTGGAAGAAGCCCCATTTTGCTCTTCTTTTCTCCTTTTGGCAGGGAATGTGGTCATGCAGCCATGTCCTCTACCAATGTGATCTTGTGTTAAAAAACTGTGGCAGACTGATGGAATGGGTCCTAAACATACGTCCATGACCTCATCTCAGAAACATGCAGCTACTTGATTTGGAAAGACAGTCTGTAGCTGGGATGAAATTAAAGACCTTGAGATGAGGGGACCATCCTAGATTGTGCAGGTAGGCCCCAAAGGCCATCGCACATATCTTTATTAGACAAAGGAGAGAAATCAGACCATCACACAGAAAAAAAGGTGACAGTGTGAAGATAAAGTAGAGAATGGGGTGATACTGCAACCAATCAGGAGGCAAGGAAAGGATTCTACCCAAAGCCTCAAATGCCAGGGAACCTGTTGACACTTGATTTTGGCTTCTGGTCTCCAGAACTGGGGGAGAACAGAGTTCTACTGTTTTAAGCCACCAAAGCTGTGATAACTTGCTACAGCAGCCCCAAGAAACAAACATGGATGATGAGCTCCAAGAGGTGGGCTTGGGTCCCTGACAACTTGAGGTGACCAAGGCTACCTCCCCTTACCTCCAGACTGCTGACCACAGGGAGCAATAAATGTTCATCTTGTCTAAACTACTATGTAGTTGGCTGTTCTTTACTTGCAGCCAAACTTAATCGTAACACTGTAACATGAATTACTAGCACAAACCTCACCTTGCCTGGGTTCGTGTGTCTTACTAGTCATCCTAAAACCCAAGCTAGGTTTATAACAGGAGCTAAAATAAAGTAAACCCAAAGTATTGACACAACTGTGCTATATTTAGGGAATAACATTTCATCTCCGGTAGAATCAGAGAGTATATTTAGTAGAGAAATTTTAACTTTTTAAAAATGTGGCATATTGGAATAGCTGACAGTAGCCTCTGGCCCCAATTTTAAGAATGTAATTTTTAGCTTTAAGTGAAATTTATGTTAAATGACTTTAAATAAATTTATAAATACAGAATTGTAAATTGAACTTAAAGCCATGTGGAACAAATGTTTTAAAATTTAACTCTAATATGCTGAAAAGTAATTTGAAACTCATTATCATATGTACACAGAATGTCTGTCTCAGACATCAAAAGGCTCATGCTAAAATGGTCTCTCCCCAGGGTAAAGTCAATCTCTTCCCTTCAAAGTGTTCAATGGAAGAAGCTCAAGATTATATCATCTAAAAAAAGACAGAAGTAAAGACAGATGATGAAAAAAGAAAACACATTCCCTTAGCTCCAAGTCCACCACTGGTCCTGACCTATCCTGCAGCTCCTAACCAGGTCCAAGGTCAGCCAGCATGTAGTTCTGGTTCAACTGATTCTGGAACCATCAACATACTACTGTAGTCCTTTTTCCTCCACAGTGTGTACTCTGCCAGTGTCCAGGCACTTACCATCATCCTCCAGTAGACTCATTCCTGGGTATCCCCAGCACCGGCACAGAGACAGGATCCTGGCCTAAGACACCATCTCTGAAGTCAGGATTTTATTGTACTTGTATGGTCAGAGGTATGTTGGGCCACCCATGAATGGCCCCTAGCAATCCCCAGGAGTCTCACAACAGGCCATAGAGAGAGAAAGCAAGGGCAGAGTGCAGGCTGGGCTTGTGAGCTCAGGATGCATGTCCCTCTCTGACCTTGCTGTGATGAGCTTGCACTTGAAAGCACGTGCTTTCCATTATCTGAAATACCTCTTGCAAACATTAAGAGCAGCAGCAAAGTGATACTTGGAAGCTTACCCATTATCTCTTCAGAGTCTGAATGGGACACACTGCACTCACAGATGGCATAGGTAACCTATGATAGCATTGAGAGGAGCCAGACAAAGTGCCAGGGCCACAGCCCACCTCCTTACAACATACCTACCATTCTCCCCTGCAGAGACCCATGCCCTGTGACTTCTCCACAGTGTTGTCTGACTTCCTGCCACTGTTCTGGGTACAGGACACAGCAGAGGGAAGGATCTTCACATTAAACATGCCAGAGTGTTTTACTGGTCAAACCAACTACAATTTTATCTTACCTCACTCTAAAAGCTGATTGAGATTACACTGAGAATTCCTGATTACACACTGACCTGGGCTGTTTTTTGGTTTTTTTTCCTTTTTAGACCAACTGTAGCTGATCTGGCTTAGCACATGCCAACAGTCAACCACAGCCATATTAAATCATCTCACCAACGCCCCCATCCTCTGCTAATGCTGAAGATGCCTCCAGTGGACATCAACATTCCAGGACACAGATGCTCAACCCAGCCCTCCCCATGCTCCCATACTTCATGGCGCCTTGGCACACACCTGACCCCTTTCCTCATGGACTTAAGTATCTTAGGCATGAGAGCAAAAACATCTGAAAACAGTCAGGGACAAAGAAAAATGAGCTATTAAAATAACTCCCCAATCTACTTAATCTACCAAAGAAGAATAGCTCCCTAAGTTCAGAGTTTCAACCTGTTCTGCTTATATACCTCAGTTATAAAATAATTTGAATAATCTGTGAGAAAAATAGCTTATCCACAGATATATATTAGAAGTTAACAAGCTGTGCTTGCCTAATCTGCACAAGACTCTGGGTCCCATCCCCAACACTTGTGCCCCCCAAAAGATAATATTCCCCCGACTAAAAAGAAACAAAAATGTTTTATTTTGAAGTGCTTACTTTTTGTGTAAACATGTCATGTTTAAGAAAGTCAGAGGTGCAACCTTTCTTTAAAGAAAGAAATATTTTTTCTTTTAAGACTTTGAAATATTTTTTCTTTTACAAAGTACTTTGGTTACCAGAATGTTAACAGGTCAGGCCAAGTCAGAACTCAACACAAATTGCTCCTAAAATACAATGTTTGCTCATTCGCCACAAGGTGGCGCTGCTTCGATGCTAATTTCAGGCAAAATCCAGAAGCACAGCCTCGTTCTTCACCGTCAAGGTAATAATGTTTGCTTCCTTAGCAACATGAGTTCAGAAATGCTTTCTCTTTGAGGTTTTAGGTAACACACATATGGCTAACAATCTGTCCTGAGGAATGAAACCTCAGAGGCAACAACTTCCTGCCCCCATTTTAAGCCTGACAACAGACTGAATACTCAACCCCTGAAAAAGCTGACCTCAGGCACACTTAAAAGTCAACAAGGCACCAAAGTGGGGCCCAAAGGCCCTAGTCCTGAGTATGGAAGGGCAAGCCTGAAAGTTCATCAGTGCTTCAGTACACCTACCATTCTCCCCTGCAGAGACCCATGCCCTGTGACTGTGTCTGGGAAACAGACAAATCTCAGGTGCAGGAAAAAAATCCCAATTTATATAGATATTCCACTCTTGAGGACATAGAGCACAACCCCATGTGTCTGTGCATAATGACTTCCTTCCAGAGAGTATAATACTCTCCTTAGTAGATGGAGAGAGGGAGGGAAGGAAAAAAAAAAAAAACAGTAACTACCATGGAGAAACCTGGCAACCATTACGGTGGCCAGGGGATCAAGGTTAACCCCAATAGTGGCAAGTGCCATTGCTAGTACATACTATTAGCATGCTGTAATGAGAGGGGCACTTCACCTCTATGTCCCCAACTCCAGCCTAACCATTCCAATAGAGGGTTATCCTATAAAATAGCAGATCAGTATCCCTCAAAGCTGTCAAGGTCACCGAAATGAGGAAAGTTTGAGAAACTGTCACAGCCAAGATGAGTTTACAGAGACAATTAAATGTAGCATGGTGGTGTAGATGGGATCCTGAACCGAAAGAAGACATCAGGTAAAAACTAAAGAAAAATGAACAAAGCATAGATTTTAGTAGCCATTGACATTGGTTCATTAGTTGAGTCAAATGTATCATACCAATGTTCTATATTAATAACAAGGGAAACTGAGCATGGAATATAGGAACTCTGTACCATTCTTTAGGACTTCTCTATAAATGTAAAACTACTTGAAAATAAAAACCTAATTAAAACTCAAAGTTCACCCAAGACTTAAATGGTAACTAAGAGGTGCCTTCACATGCAAAAGAATCCCTTCACCTTCCATACTGAGGTATTTAGCTCCTTGATATTCACCCTACAAGAGGCAGGTGAAGCAGAAAGGCACTATTCCACCGAAAGTCACCTGAAGGACCTTGCAAAGCTTGATGGCTTCTGTATCATCCATCATTGTTTTGGGTGGAGACGACTTAGGCTTTGGAATAAGAGCAATTCAAATCCCAACCAGACATTTACTAGCTGCGTAACTTCTAGGAAAGTTATCTAATCTCCTAGGCTCTCTGTCAACTGAAGAGGGGTTGATACCTAAACCGTAGGATTAAAAATATTTATAATGTGTCTAGAACATGGTAACTATTGAATAAATGCTAAGTTTCTATTCCTCTAAGGCAAAGGTTGTTTTGGTAAACTATGACCCCTGTGTGTTTTTATAAATAAAACATACTGGAACTCAGCCATGGTATTCATTTACGTATTGTCTATGGCTGCTCTGTGCCACAATGACAGAGTTAAATAGACACAACAGAGATCACAGGGCCCTAAAAACCTAACATATTTAGTTATCTGGCCCTTGACAGAGAAAGGGTGCTCTGATCAAAGGTCATTACCATATTTCCAAAAGCTAACAGGCACTTTTCATTCCTTATTGTACTTGACCTTCACAGCATCAGTCTCAGAGTCTATTGAAATGCTTCCTCTTCCCAGGCCAGCCTTCAGAGCTGGGGCTGTGTACTACCAACCCCTTGGTGCTCTTCACAATCAATGCTTGGAACACCCAGAGCTTCATACATGGGAGGTCAAAGTGGTCCCCATGGTGGTTAATCACACCAGTCTCTATACTTGCGTACAACAGAAAGAACATCAGTGGGAATCTTGGGACTAACTGGGGTTGATATTCTTACCTTTCAGAACTTAAGAGTTCTTACCAAAAACACAGGAATACTGCCTACCTTAAAAATGCCATAAGAATTAAATTGGGACTGAGGGAATGTAAAGCCATGAGGCACGATATTTTTTTTCTGAGTCTGGCTTCACCCAGAAAACCAAGCTGGAACCCTCAGCAACCTTCCCAGCTGGCATGCAAAGGATGAGCTCAGGCTCTGCCAAGGTGCAGATCTCCTGAGCTCTGGGCTGTTGGGCAGAGTTGGCAGCAGTGCCCCAGTCGACAGTTCATCTGTCCCAATTGCAACACAAATATTTCCTGTAAAAAATCATATTAAAAAGTCTCTGCCCTGAGCCATTCTGCCTTTTTTGTCCTTCTCTAATGATATACAAATACATCATCACAACCTATGGTTTCCTTTTCCTAAAGCATTACCTAAAACTTTGACCCCCCCTCCCACCACCTCTCTCACTGTCCTCTGCCACTGCAGGTAGGTAAGCCACTGTACTTCCATTTGAATCATTCCAAGAGTCCCAGCCAGTCTCCTCAACTCCACGAGGGCCAGTAGGAAATAGCAGATGTCTTTAAACCCAAACCTACTTCATGCCTCTGCTTCAAAACAGCCAAAGGACATCACTGCCAAATACATAAATAAAACCCTTCCTGGCTCCAAATGTTTTTCCATCTTCACCACTAATGCTCCCAACCCCACGAGACCCCATGATGGCCAGCCTTCCTGGCCCACCAACATTTCCTCATGCCCAGCAAGGCCGTTCTTTCCCTACAGGAAAGCCTCCTACCTAACTGGACCTCTGGAAGCTCCTGTTTGCTAGGGGGTACTCCGTTAAGAACCGTCCCTGGCATCACACACATGGGAACCTCCCCAGCCTCCACAGGGAGATTCTCACTCCGTTCTTCTGGAAGTCGTGACACTTCCTAGACACTTCTGTGTCTTCACCTTCATCATGTTTCTCACTAAACTGGGAGGTTTCCAAAGCTTAGGGTCAAGTATTTATTTACCTTTATATTCACCTCATCTCTGGCCCAGAACCCAATACATGGCTGATGCTCAGTAAACCCACATAAAACAAATGTTTATGGAACCTCATGACATCACTGAGTGAGAGAAAGACTTGAGTAACGCAGAGTGCCTCTGAGGCCGTTTGGAAAAATAAACATCACCACCCCTCAAAAAACCCACCTCCACCTCCAGTGTCCTCTCAGGATGAAAGGGATCTTGGGACAGCCTCCAGCCAACTTGGCTGCCAAGAAGTCTGGGGAGCTAGGGAGAGAGATCTCTTCAGAGCATAAAAAAAGACACAGACACTAAGACTTAATCTCCCACAGAAATGAAGAAACAGGGAAGTCAACCTCAAAAGCAACCAAAGGGTGTTGACATGCAAGTAAAGATGGTGATTTTTTTTTTTTTTAGAGAGATCTGCTGTATGTTTCTTTCTTATTTCAGGGAAAACATGAGGGTCTCAACAGGTCTTTATTTCCTCCCCCTTGTATCACAGGGAAATCTACAGGCAACAGATCCATACATCAGGGGGACTCGGAGATTTCAGGCTACAGGTAAAGATTTTTTGTTCCTTCTTAAAAAGGACCTGTTACTTTTCAATTGCTCAGCAAGACATCACAAACTAAAAGAAAGCATACAGAAAAACCTAAAATCTAGTAAATATTAAGTTCTCAGAAACCATTTAATGAACACTTTCCTTGATGTAACCTGCCCGTATCATTTCTCCTTGGCTGAGAACCTTATGGGGCTCAGGTGGCCATCATGAGGTATCTTTTTACAGCCAGGATAAGTCTGCCTCAAGACAATGCTGGGTGGTTGTCCTACCCCAAACCCCCAAATCTTTGGTATGAGCTAGTTTTCTCATGAACTTCTTCTCACATGGCTTCCAAACTTGGCTACTTGTATTCTCAGTGTTGATCTTTAACATTTTGAATTAAAACTATAATAGGAACAAGAATAAATAAGTGTAAGGCATTTGGCTGGGAAAAACACACATTATAGGAGATGAAGATCAATAGAGTATCTGGCGAGACTCTTCCCACAGAAGCTGTGGATGGGTCAGCTCATCCACAAAGCTATGCTCAGAATTTACAAACCCAAAGCCAAATATCAACAATTTGCTTTGCAGAGTTTCATCAACATTTACAAACCCAAATCTAAACATTAGCAATTAAGATGTTTAAAGTGTCTGATTTAAACAGTGATGCTTTCTCTGCTCTCCATTCAGGTCATAGAAACAGACTAAAATCAGAAGAGGACAATACATGAGGCCAACAAAGGGCAGAAGGGGCAATTTATCCGGAGTTAGACACAGTTTGGTATGACATGATGGGCACTAGCAGTGTTTCTCCAGCATATCCTAGGAGTCAGGCACTTTACAAACAGTCCCTGTAATCCTCTCAAACGTGTTAGATAATTCTCACTTCCAGGTAGAGAAGGCAAAGATCAGAACAGTTAATTTAGTAACTTCCAAAGACACAGCTACCAAGACAGGAACTTGGGATTTGAATTCAGGCCTGTCTTTCTGAACACTACATAGTCCGGGTAGGATTTTCCATTAAAACACTAAGAGAAAGGGGGGGGGCACACTGTAGTTCAAGTTCACTTAATACTGATAAGGTCTGCTTAAATTTCACAGCCCCCTTTAATAATAAGTCACTTATTCTGAGAATTTCTTGCATGCATACGTTCAAATGTTAATGTATACATGAGAGCATATATATTCATTCAAATCTCACACACACATCTGGCTCTAATAAAAAGTGTAACTGAAAAAAAATGTTGTAAATTGTAGTAAAATGTTTCCAATAAAGAAAATCCCTATTGAATTTTTCCTATAGAGCTTGGGGTGCACAATAGTTTTCTGATTTGACACAAGAGAAGATTCCCAGCATATATTTTCTTTCGACTATCAAAAATCCTCAGTATCACAGTGTATATCCAGAGTTCCAATGAAACATTAAACTGTCCAAGACAGATATGTTCTTAGTGCTTACTGCCTTCTCAAACACCTCCTTCCATCATCATGGTGAGTTGTGACGATCTCTCTTGCAGCCCACTATACCTTCTCTATAGCAGAAGGAAAAGTGGCTGGCCAGCTGTGGCAATCTCGTCTGCTGGTCCCATGCCAGTCTCACCCACACAGGCCCCTCACATGACAGGATTTTGGTATGCAGGTACATACTTCTGATACCGTGTAGCCTTATGTACAAGCTACCTAACTCATCCAGTGCTTATTCAAGTAAAATAGAATCTGTTTCAATGGCAGAAAAATACCAGCTGCTCCATCCAGAGACAGTGTTGTCTGTGCATGGCTTTTATGACTGACGTAAGGGATATTCAAGAGCTTTCTGACACAAAGGCTTTGGTCTAAAGTCTGGGCTTTATTGATGACCTGCATAAGGAACACCTCTGTCTCTGCTCTCAATGCACAGCTCTGACCACCACAGAATTGCTCAACTTCTACTGGAGTTTTGTTCTTATGGCTTGGTGAGCGAACCCGGACCACTCTGGAGCACTTATTCTGCATCAGCTTCAAGAGTCAGTCTCTCATTTTGACAGAGAGCACACAAGAGCTGCACAAATTACTGAGGCTGGGTGCCACCAGGCATCCTACCCTTCTGCTTTACCTACATTTCTCTTTTCTGCCAAGAACCACTGCTTCCTAGGACCTTTCCACTCACATCTCCAGTTCTGAGAGGTGGCTTCCCCCGCAGGCAATTATACGTACACAACATTTTAATTGCTTCAAGCCAATCATGTGCAACCAAGATGAATAGCCGAGAAGTTGGTGGCAGAGTCAGAGGTGGAACGGGCTGTACTATGCTGCTTCCATGTCCTATTCACAGGGAACAAAGCCTTGCAGGAGGGCGGAGCTGAACATCATGATGACACATGCTTGCCAGAAAACACAGATCTGAGGGTGGGATCCCACTGGAGGATAAAGAGTTGAGGAGACCAATACTAGGGGAATCCATCAAGTCAGATGAAGGACGCTGAAGATGGGCTCCAAGGCAGATGGTTGCAAGGAAACTGCCCGACATGCTACAGTCTCCATTACATTTAAGTTTTTGCTTGCCCTATGTTGTAGTCAGTCCAGGATGCTAGAGCAAAAATATCACACAACAGGTGGCTTATATAATTCATTTCTCACAGTTTGAAGGCTGAGAAGTCAAGTTCAAGGTCCTGGCCCATCCAGTGTCTGGAGATAGGCTTATGAAGAAGATACATTGGGAAGATCCTAAGGCGAAACCAGTTCTAGTCTCTTTTTCTACATATAAAATGGCAATAATCCTATTACGAGGTCTCTGCCCTCATTAACTCACCTAAATCCAATTACCTCCCAGAAGCCACACCTCCTAATGCCAGGCATTGGGGGTTAAGATTTAAACACAGAGGGCTGGGATATGGCTCAAGCGGTAGCGTGCTCGCCTGGCATGCGTGCGGCCCGGGTTCGATCCTCAGCACCACATACAAAAGATGTTGTGTCTGCCGAAAACTAAAAAATAAATATTAAAATTCCTTCTCTCTCTCTCTCTCTCTTAAAAAAAAAAGATTTCAACACAGAAATTTTGGGGTAACAAACATGTCAAGTACATAACTCCCCCAATAGAAGCACCATACCCATCTCCCACTTAAGGAAGTATAATCTGCGCCAGCACACCAAGCTGGGAGGTGGAAACAATTCCAGCCTGTTCAAGATGGGCAGAGAGACAGACTGCATCTGTCAGGACCTTCCCTCTCAGGGAAAACCAGGGTCTCCAAGATTATGGTGGAGAATTAATTCTCTCAGGCTCTTCAAAATTGGGAACTCAAGACCTGGGACCACCAACTAGGACTTTGCTGGTGGAGGCAGGGGTGAGAAAAATCACCTTTCCTGGGAAGGGTATGTCCTAAAGTATGTATCATAGAATTATGTATCACACTTTCAGAGAAAGTGTACCCCGAGTGGCCCTGCTTGCCACTCTAGATAAGCCCCTTACCCAGGTGAGGCGTCCTGGTTTCCACACTCAAGGCCCAAATCAGGAAGACTCTGGTAAGGTGCTCTACTTCTTACCAGTCTCCTTCTAGAAGTCCCCATTCTACAGCTTTGCACATTCTTGCCCCTCCGCCTGGAACGCAGCCAGCTCTTCCTATTGACTCTCTCATACACACAACAAAGAGTTTCACAACGAATTTGGGGATCCGAGCTACACCATCACTCTTTTTCTTTCTGCCTGTTTCTGCGTTAATCTGATGTTCATTAATGTTGGATACAAGGTATAATGGCCTCCATGGGATTCTGTGCCTTCTGTGTTTCTCTGCGAATCAGAAATGATCAAAAAGAGGCTCCCACCATGACCCTGCCCCCACCTATTTTTCTCTGAGGGAAAACATGCATTTCTGAGCATGGCCCTGGGTTTGTTCCAGCTGCCATCTGACACCACCACAGGGTGCAGCTGACACTGCTGTAAAGTCTGACTGGATAAAACCTCCAGTCATCATTAACTGCAGGCGGCAGAAAACAGGCAGCAAAACCGAGAAAAGCCCAAGAAAACGAGTGTGGCAGGGGCAGAGGAGAGCAAGGATGAGAAACTGCCAACAAACTCAGTTTAAGACACACTTAGCCTTGCTCACTGCCTGATGACAGCAAAGCTCTGAGAGGGAAGCCGGACCTTAATTATAAAGTGCCTGACTCTCCAGGTATGGAGAAAGGTGTGTTCCTAGGCACCATTAAATCTAAATTGCTTACATATCCATTAGTGTTTTCAACTGATCACATGGAGCTGACGAGTGCAGAATACATGCTAACAGTTATGTGTCTATGCTCTATCACCAGGATAAAGGAAGTGGTGGGATCCTGAAGGAATGACTGGATCCTATTTCAGGGTTCCAGATAAGACTCAAAGTCAGGAATATTGTTCTAAGGATCTGCACATGGAATGTCAAGGCAAAGAAAGGCAATACAGGGCTGTGCAGAGGGAAGAGAAAACACGGTGCTACAGGTGTTGCAACAAGAGGAGGTCATTCCTCACACAGGAAAAGGAGAGATGGAAGGATGGATGAAACAAGGTGGAAGCCACACCTTGGGTCAGCTCTGAGCAGAAAATTCTGACCCAGGGCATAAGGAAGAGAATGGATGAGGTGGAAGAGTAGCAATAAGGCTGGTTTAGGGCTTAGCGATGATGTCAATCAAAGATTGTGCAATGAAAGAGAAGAGTCTTTTCAAGAAATGGTTCTGGTATAACTGGTATCCACCTGAAAAATAATAAACATAAGAGCCAAAACTATAGAACTCTAAGGAGAAAATGTGGGCATTTACTTTTGTGACACTGGATTAGGCAATAGTCTTAGACATGAGGTCATAAGGACACAAGCAAAATAATACAAAATTGAACTATATAACAAGGAAAAACGTTGGTACTTGAAACAATTCTATCAAGAAAGTAGAAAAAGAATCCACAGAATGGAAGAAAATGTTTGCAAATCATATATTTGATTAGGAAGTTGATTCAGAATATAAAAAATCCTTACAATTAAATAAAACTGCACCAGGATGGCTATAGTAAAAAGGCATATGAGGCTGGGGGAAATGTAAAATGTTGCAGTTATTTTAGAAAATGACTTGGCAGCACCTTAAGAGGTAAAACACTAAACACAGAACTACCATATGATCCATTGCTTCCATTACAAGGTATGTACCCAAGAACAAATGGAAACATGTACATATAAAAATACATATTCAAATGTTCATAGTAACATTATTTGTAACAGCTAAAAATAAATAATCTGATTATCCCTTCTTCAGATGATGGACAAACAAAATATAAATACGTACAATAAAATACTATCTGGTAGTAAAACAGAATGAAGTACTAATTCATACTACAACATGGATGAACCTGGAAAACATGCTCTGTAAAAGATGCTACTCACAAAAGAACACACAGAATGTTTCTACTTACAGGAAATGCCCAGGATAGACAAATCTGTAGAGACAGAAAGTAGCAGCTTAGGACTTAGGGGGTAGGGAAATGAAGGGTAGTGAGGAATGTGGAAATTACTTCTAATGAGTATAGGGTTGAGTTGTTTTTTTGTGGGGTCGGGGCGGTTAAAATTAGACTATGGCAATGGTTGCAGACCCCTATAAAAACACTAAAAATCACTGAACTATAAACTTTAAATAGATGAGTTATGAGGAATATAAATCATATTTCAATAAAGCTGTTTTTTAAAAATGCAATGGGATAAATTGTGATGGAAAAAAATATAAATTTAACTTCAGAAAATGAAAAACTTCTGTGAGTCATAAAACACTGTAACCTAATTAGGTGGGAAATAATGAAACAGGAAAATTTTTTTGCAGCATACTTGACCAATGGCTTTAAAACAAATATCAACAAAGCTATGATAATTCAGTAAGAAAAACAGAAAATGTTAGCCAAATTAAGTTTTGACCCAGCAATTCTACTTTTATAGTCTATGTGATGAAAAGAATCACATGTTTTTAGATAATAACATAGAAGAATGCTCTTTCATTGTTCTTTAATGGAAAACTGGGAGCCTCTTATTTGTTCAATGCTAGGGAGAATGGGAAAATGAATAATTGTTGTTTATGTACTATAGAAAGAATGCAAGAAAATATTAAAAGTGGTTGCTTTTGGGGGGGTAAAGGAGGAATCATGATTTACCGTATCATTTCATGCAGTTTTAAAGAGACAGGGTCTCATATATATTGCCCAGGCTGGTCTTGAACTGCTGAGCTCAAGTGATCTACTTAAGAAGATTGGACTACAAACATGAACAACCTCACTCAGAAATTTTGTCTGTTTTTTAATGTATTTCCTCCTGAAGTGATTCTAAAATTAAAATATATACATATATACTTACTATTCTCATTGAGGAGAAATTATATGAGCAATAACATTCTTTATCAGTGGTTTTTAAATTTGCTACATACTAGAATCCGTGGACAACTTTCTAAAAATAGGAAACCCTAATTCCCAAGCCATACCTCATTGCATCATATCACAACATCTAAAGGAAGGAACCAAACATTGGTATTCTTTAAAATTCCTGGGATGATTCCAGGGTACAGCCAAATTGTATGCAAGTGAACCAGGACTCGTTGGCAGGGGAATACTAGACTCAAGTTGCTCAGGTTCAAAGTGGAATGCACGTGCACACACACACACAGAGTTTCTATGTGTAGTCAACCATTTTTAGCAGAAAATGCTGTGTCACTTTCACAGCTGGGCAACAAAGACTATCATGCAAGCATCCAGGGAAAAAACAAGGAATGTCCTAGTCACCTGCCAGGAAGAGCTGTTCTTGCTGAAGGTCAGATCCCAACTGTGCTCTTAGCAAATCAGAAGTGAAAGCAAGGACATGAACTAGATGGTTGTGCAAGAAGAACTGTGCACTTCCTACATCATTCTCCACACCCTGAAGCAGCCTCCTTCCTAGATGCATGTGCACAACCTTCAGCCTACAGTCTCCCTTGTGCATGAAACCAGAACACAAACTCTTGTCATTTAGAGCTCACCTGTTCACCACATATAGGTGCAGACTGACCACAGAAGAACATGCTAGGGACAGAGAGAGAGAACTAAGCTCTACTGATAACTCGCACAGATTTCGGACAAGATCCATAATGATTATGAAGTCTTTGCTACTACATCTGCAAAGACCCCAGGACGGGAATTGTTCTAGTGGCCTTCCGAGTCCAACAGGCTTAGATCCACTATGATCTCTATGAGCCTCACCCAACATTAGACACTGCAGATACAGATACAATTAGAAGCAAGCTGAGTGTATATTCTGATCATGAACTTGATCTGACTCAACTGTGATAATGCCCCTGATACAGTATCCTGGAAAGAAAGAAAATGAAAATTGTCTGAGAAATGCAGACAGACAGGAAGTTCAAAAGAGGGGGGATACAAAATGACCTCTCAGCCTCTTAAAATCCCCAGTAATCCACAGCCCAGCCGGACAAAGCACCATCCATTTTAGACAGTTCCCAGAAGATGTTATCTTAAAAAAAAAAAAAATCTTAAAGAATGCTGGAGAGAATGTGAAATCAATACAGCTTTTCTGGAAAGCATCGGGCAATATGTATCAAGATTCTCCACAAATGCAAACCATTTTGCTCAATAATTCCACTGCTGGGAATCTGCCACCCTTAAAGAGGCATCAAAGGTACATAGAAAAATTATCAGACAAAAGTATTCCTATCAGGGGTTCTGGGGACAGGTTGCACAAGAACGTAAATGTACTTACTATTAAACTGTATGCTTGAGCACTGATTAAGATGATAAACCTTACAGGTATTGGACCACAATTTAAAATAAAAAATTCATAACAGAAATTTAATAGTGAATATATTAACATGTTGGTTCATGTTGCAATTTTTAAAATATGAAAAATAAACATCCAACAATTAGAAATCGATTTAAAAATCAATTATAGAACATTGAAACCACAGACAATACATAACAAGTTGTTCAAACAAACTGGAAATTTCTCATGATGCAATCTGAAGGGGAAAAAAGCAGAACATAAAACCCTTATATTAAGTGGACTCAGGTTTAGGTTGCAGTTTAAAATAAAGACTAGAAAAGATAATATCAAAATGCTGGCAGTACGTCAATAATGAGATTTCCAAATTTTCTATAAGAAATATTCTTGCAGGGCTGGGGGAGGCAGCACCTTGTCAGACGTGAACTCACTGTCCAAGAATCAGGCAGGATGACTTCTATCTCACAACCTGTCAGTGTTCCCTTAAAGATATAGCAAGAGTGGCTTTCAAACATGCTACATGGGGTGTGTCAACTGTGAGACAGAAATGAACTGAACTGGGCAGAAGTGGAAATGGCAGCACACTCTCTAGTCTCCCCACATCAGCCAGTACAAGCAGAAGAGCAATATAGAGTTAGGATCTCTTATTAGAGATACTTGGGACCCAAAGTGTTTTGGATTTGGAAATATTTGCATATACATAATGAGATATCATGGGGGTGGGATCCAGGCTAAAACACAAAATTTATTTGTTACATATACATCTTATATGCAGAGCCTAAAGGTAATTTTATACAATATTCTTGGCATGCCTGCATTTTGATTGTGACCTATCACATGACATTAGGGGCAGAATTTTTCACCCGAGATGATATGTATGTGCTCAAAAAGATCAAGATTTGGGGGCTGAGGATGTAGCTCATTGGTAGAGCGCTTGCCTAGCATGTGTGAGGTACCTGGTTTGATCCTCAGCATCACATAAAAATAAATAAAATAAATGTCTATCAACAACTAAAAAAATTTTTTTAAGAAAAGTTCAAGATTTTGGAGCATTTCAGATTTCTAGATTATGAAGGCTCCATCCATATCCCCTATTTGTCCCCATTTTCTGTTGTACCCACAGTATTTCAAAAGGCTGCATCTCATTAATGCCTGACTCTCTTGATTGTTTCATAATAGGCCAATGTGATCTGGGAAAAAGAATGCAAATATGAAATAACTAATGATATTACAAATAAATACACCACAGGAAATAGGCTTTACTTTTCTCTGGAAGACAAAAGGATACATTACAAATATTGATTAGTCCTCAATCCAAAAAGGATTACAACAGCCACAGAACTATTTTAATGGATGCTGGTCCTTGTTTTCATTACCAGAAAATAGATTCCCCATTTAGAAAGACACAAAAATTTTGAAACAATACTCAAAAAATTAATTTTCTAACTAACAGTAGAAAAATATAAATAGAGGAAGGTGGCAAAAAGGTTTTTTTTTAAAAAAACAACTCAATTTTAAGGTAGAATGTAAGAACTCCATCACATAAAATGTAGGGCCACATTAATACAACATCCAGAGGCTAATCACCAATTATGTTAATACAAATTTTTATTAATACAGGTTATGTGGCTTATTCAGAGGGGTTTGACCCTTACTAGAATAGAATAATTGCTCCCGTCTCCAACAGTTTCTTGATTAGCATCAATTAGTGAAGAGTTTCTATCCAAACAAGTAAAACAGGTTTGGTTTTGTTTTAAAAAATTAAAATTTAAATTAAAAAAAAAAAAAAGAAAAGAAACAACAACCCCAAAAGGCCTCTATCTTAAATGAGAAAAGGGTCTAATCTTACAAATCAGAAAAGTGATCAAGGTAATTTCAGAGCTGAGTCTGAGCACAGTCCACTGGAGTGGAGGGATGAGACAGGAGATGGGGTGTGGCTCAGTACCTTCTGGAAGCTGCAGATACACTGTACTTACTGTATCATTAGCAGCAACAGTGCAAGCTTCTAAAATAGATGGATATTTTTAACCCAGTGAACATTCACAGCCATATGTCAATTAAAAAAACATTTTTTTAATAGGCAGGTAGAACATTAGGGCTCCAGTTATTTTCCCAACCACATGGTTTAATCAGAAATCTGTGCATTAGACACCATGGAAAAAATACTGTTTATCATTTAATGTATTCTGAGTCACTGCCATTTTTAAGCAAGCTTCTCTGACCCTAACTTTTCAAATTAAAATTACAAAGATAATGACACCAAATCACCACTGTGAGACACTAATTTGCTACACAAATTTGAGCAGCACGCAAGAGCTGCTCTGTTAGAGACATACCTGTTTATTTCATTTGGATCAAAAACATCTAATATGGAGAATATTTTCTGCAATCATTAAAAGTTGAATGTTGCAGAATTACTATTCTCTTCTATTCATAAGGCCAAACAAAGAATTTAGCAAAAATAAATTTCATTCCTGTGGAGGAAAAACTTGAGAATGTTTTCTCAAAGCTGAAAATATCTAATATTGATTGGTCCGGGCATATAAGGAAATATGTCTCATCAGGATTACCCTGGTCACAGCCCAAAACCCCTCTGGATAGGGATGCCATCCTTGTTACCCAAAGTCCCATTAAAACAGACACTGAATTTGTTATAAATAATAAAATTACATCTGAAGTACGGTACTCCCTGGAGTCTCTTAGGTATTCCTTAGTCCTAGGCCCAAGCAACATCAATTCATTTGCAGTAGCACAGACAATCAGAGGGAACATGGTCCAAAATATCAAATCTCTGTACTTGGCATTACCTTCAACTGAGGTCCCTTAAGGATACAAATGAGTTCAGAATTATCTCTATTTTACGTACATAAGGTATACTGAGATAAGACATCCTGACTATCCTCAAGGATCACATAAACAAAGCACATATTGTTAAAGAAAAAAAAAATCATCAAATGATACTTGTGAAAGCACGGAAAGGCACACTTCATTCAGGTGGGTTTTGCAGTGGCATCTTGCAGTTGAGGAAAGAGACTGAGCTCAACTCTGAATACAGCATGGTTTAGTGGGAATTTATAGTCAAGGAGCAGGGTGTGGCTGGAGCATAGAATGTTACAAATATTAGGAGTAAGTGGGGGATTCTCATTCAACTGACCTAACAGGATCCTTGCTTAAAGACTGGCCAGGGTGGTTAGGCATCACCTGTGGGCTGGTGCAGGGTGAGGAAACTGATCAGATTGGTGGGTAAGTCAGTTTGCTAAACTGACTTAGCAGGTTTCTTTGCTAAAACTGGATTTTACAATAGAATGCACAGATGAGCCTGGGAGAAGGTTCAGAAGCCTGAATAAAGTTCAATAAAACAAAGAATTTGTGTCAATACATACCCTAACTCAGAGAAAAGGGGCAAATAACTGATCAAAAAGCAAAAGTAAGATACTGTACATAATTTTTACAAAGAAAGAGCGATTCAGACCAGGGTAACCTAGCAAAAGAGGCAGTGTGGGAAATAAGATTTGAAGGAAGAGAAGACATCTGACATAGAGATATAGCAGTGGGGAGGGCAAAGAGGGAAGCAAGGACATTTCAGGAATTTCCCCAAATACTGATAAACAGGTCAAATTCCTTGGCACAGGAAATCACTTCATACCAAAAAGGTTTCCAAGTTCCAGCTAATGACTGGATTGTAAACAATGCTGTCCAAAATAAGAAAATTCTAGAACAATAAAAGATTTCTGGACACTCACCAAATTCAGAGCACCATTTCTAACATTCAAACCCTTGAGTGTTGGTCTTCTAATCAAATACCCACTAAATAATTCAGAAATAATGCATATGTCATCTTAAGTAATATAAACACTTGGGAAACCAGAAAAAAAAACCAAACAGATAACTAGTTAATTTCAGAGACCCAGGGCACATTTTTAGATGAATTCTGAATATGTTTGTGTGTAACTAAGAAGAATTTTTGTGCTTGTGCAGCATCAGCAAGGTCCCAAATTATCCTGCCTTTTGTAAACAAATACTCAGCAAATCTGAAAATATCAAAGAACTGTTAGGGTTCTGGTATGAGCATCTGTGAAAGAATTTCCTCACATCTGAATCACAATCTCTCAAAGTTAAATACCTGTGGTTTTTTAGGGCGGTTGGGGTTAACATTAAGTGTAAGAAGTTGATAACGGTGAGGGGAGCCCAGATACCTTATACCAGTCATCCATGAGTCCCAAGCCCCTGCCCCCTTTACAAGTCTGAGTTTTCACAAACAATTAAATTTTATATCTGTTCCAATGCGGGATGATGTAATCAAGTAAAACACATCAGTACATAAGGCCTGGTAGCTTGTCCTAGGGCACTTCCCTAGATCTGTAACCTTCAAATGTACCATACAGTCCACAGAGTTCCTTGATTCAGTCGCAAGAAACCAACAGAACCTGTGCTTAACATCTATACTGATCTTGAATCTTTTAAAATCCAGCCTGGCCAGTCTGAACACTTTACATGGAGGTTGAACTAAAGAGACAAGTCTACTAAAATCATACTTTAAAACAAAAGGGGAGGGGGTAGGCTTTTTCCCCTTCTTCCAAAAGTTACTGTAACAAAGAAGAAAAAAAAAATTCTCCCAGAAGATTTCCTGCAGGCATTCAGTGTGCTTGACTTTGATCCCGTTTTATTACTTATGCAATCAAGACAGCTTGTTTCAATGCCACTCTGTTGCTTGTTTACCTGGGGATTTTTTGTTTGATCTTGATTGCACCAAGTGAGACTGTCGAGGCAGCAAGGGTGATGAAGGCAGAGACATTGAGACACCTTTGGCCAAGCTCACCCGATAGGTGTCCTCTGCTAGGCTCACAGGAGCGTCGACACCATGACCAGGGGGTGGGACTGGAGAAGTCTCTTGACTGAAGTCACCTCCTGGAGTGGAGAGATAATGTCTTAGGTTACAGCATTCATCACAAGTTGAGGTGAATTTAACTCCTAAAAACTACATTCTTAAAATAGAATGCCCATATACCTTAACGTATCATGCCCATACATCTTGACTTTCTTTTAAATGACTTTCCCCATCACTCTTAAAACTTCTTGCCCTCTGGGAGATAACTTAAGTTTTACCACTCAAGCATCAATGAACTCTGCCTCTGATCCCTTTCTATCCTTACCCTACTGGTCTAGTTGCTTCCTAACAATGGGTCCAGGATTAGATATAGAATGAAGGATCCATAAGCAGCTCTGATGTCAGCTGAGAAGAGGGCAAGGTGACCAGCCTTCTGTGAGTATCACTGAGACAGAGTCCAATGCAAGAGCTGCTCCAAAACTCCCAGGCTTCCAGATGCTCCTTCCCAATAAGGAACTTCCAAGGAAGGTCTTGGCTATTTCCACAATCCTTCCGAGCCCCACCCCGCTGCTCACCCATCCCATCTGTTCCACATGCCCCCAAACCTGAGGTCCATCCTCTCAAACCTCAACCAGCCCCTACCCATCACAGGACTAGAACTATGGCTCACATACTAGGCAGATTTCCTTGGTCTTTAGCCCTTAAACAGCCTTGGGAACAAACAAGGTTATAGCAGATCCTTCAAAATATACAGGATGCAATTACAGTGTAGGAAATATATGAAGAAGGGAGTATATTGACAGGAACCATTCTCTCAAAAAAAACATACAGCCAGTCCTCAAGTACTCAGATACTGTGCTTCCCTCCTACGGCTGCTGCCTCTATCACATTCTCAATCTGTACTAAGAAACACCTGAGGAAGTGCAGAGAGAGAAGGCAAATCATCATCCTGCAGATCAAAAAGCACCTTCAAGCTCTAAAGTATAGGCAGTAGAATCAAAAAGATACATAAAGTTTCCCAGAAGCAAAACCAGACTCTGCTAAATGCCAACCAACTGGTCCTTGCCATGCCTCCCGACTCTGGGGGGAATAAAAAAATCAAGATTTGAAAAAAAGGAAAATGAAAGTTGTCTAGCCATGTGGGAACTCAATTTTTCCGGATCTTTGTGCATAAGGCTCAAAAAGGGATGTGACCAAACCTATCAAGTTTCAAATACCATCACTGTGCCCTTTTGTTTCATATTAGGAGCCATGGGGAAGGAGAGTCACTCCAACACAAACCAGGATTTGTGTTCATGCCTCTTACAAAGGCTACTCAAAACCAGCAGAGCTGTGAACAGAAAAGCCAGGAGCTCTGAAATGGACAAGTCAGCAAAGTCAGAAAGGTAAGTGTAGTCTCAGCTGGGCCAGCCATGCTCCGAGGGGTTCTGAGAAACCTGATAAACTAAAGATTTATCACAAATTGCTCACCTGACTGCCACTTGAAGGAAAAAGCAAAATTACCAGAAAAATCTTCACTAAAGTTACAAAAACAAGGACATTGTTCATGGCACATGCCTAAGAGTTCTGTCCCCAAGACAGGAAAGCAGGCAGAAATTAGCACAGGCTCCTGGCTCCTATGGTCCATGTGGACAGCAACAGCCCTCAAACCCTGCTTCCCTAGATGGCACTGTGAAGTGCCACTGTCACCAACCCCAGGATCACAGGAGCCACCCTGGAATCTTACAGACTGCACCTCCTGAGGCCATTAGCCAGTGCATGAAACTTCATTGCTGCCTCCTCTTTGGCAATGAAACTGGTCCCAAGGTGGAGCTGGGGCTGTCACCCTAATGCCAACTCCCACAGGACTGAATGCCCAATGCTCTGAAGAGACTCACAAAAGTAGAGTCTTGTTTTCTCTGATCCAGTACGGAGTTCTCATGATCAGTCCCTACCACCACCGACACTCTAGTGATGAATGCCAGCAGGTGCCACGCCTATAAGAACAGAGTTGGGTCACTGATTCATGGACACTGACACAAGAAGCACAAGGATAGAGAGAACCTGGAAAGGGCTCAGGCCAAGGCCCCCAGGGATACTCACACAGGACCTGCGAGACTTGAAGAGGCGACACTTGTGTTAGAAGAGAGATGCTCTGACTCTCTTTAGATCACTTGTCACAGAACTGTATTGTGACTGTGAGGTGGCCTGACAGACCACCAGGCCACCCACTAACAAGGATTTCTGACCTATATGTTAAAAAAAAAAAAAAAAACAGACTTCAAGCAACTTAATTTGGATAGGAACACAAAAGAAGAGATAAATAAAACACCACCAGAAATTTCAAAAGTAAGATCATCCCTCAGAAAAGGTTTGTTGACTTAAATACCTAACTCTTCAATATAGTACAAGAGAAATTGGAAGGGTAGAAGATTTAAATTACAAGATTTCCTAATTACAAATTCTACCCATAAAGTTTGTTTATATCAAGCAAAGCAAATATTTTCATTAACTGCAGATCTGGTGGGGATGAGTTTCAAAAGCATGCCGTAGCCATGAGGGCTGCAGCCTTAGGAGCAGCTGGGCCCAGCATTTTGATTTTATACAGGCTACAATAAAAACAGGACTTAGAGATGGGGTTGGGGGAGCAGGGTTCTATTTCAACTTGACTTTACTATCACGCTATAATATCTGCCCCAAACATGCTGTTCTGTTTGGGTTTTCAGAAACAATTAAACTTCCAGCATTCTTTTTATTAGAAAGGCACAAAGCAGGGAGAGGAGTTTTATGGATGAACAGGAGGCACAAAGCATGAAGTGGGTGATCCAGCAGCTCATAAGCTGCAGACGGCACCCCGGAGCCTGCAGCTTTAGCTGTAACTGCACCAGGGCAGGGGGTTAAGGTCAAAGAAAGCTCAGAGGATCCCAGGAAGCCAGAAGCAGAAAGTGGAAATCTCTTAGGGGCGCCCACAGGAACAATGCAATACTAGTTCTGGACAACATTACACCAGAAATTCTCCGGTTGATTTAACATTCCGCAGCAGATGCTTAAAGAGGTTTAAGAGGAATTAAAGGCATTTCACTGCAACAACCAGCATGGCTGGCACATTTCCTTCAGCCTTGAATAGATGCTGTTTTCTTTTAACAGCAACCTATATTCCATTCCCCACCTCCGTCAAGGGATGGGAAACACACTTCAATCACCCCTTCCAGTTGATGCAGCACAAGTGCCCAATCCAGGAGGACAATGCATCCTTGCCAAGGTAGACCAGGGATTTACCAGGCCTGCCCCTGCCGCACGGGCAGCAGCTTCCCATGAAATGTTTACACTCCACAGACCATCCCATCCACCCCAATATGCTTTCTCTCCAGGAGCTTCTAGTCCAGTCCCACAGATAGGGACCTGGGTGTTAACTGGGAGGAACAGGGGCCACAGCCAGAATCTCCCCTCAACCAGCCAGTTCAGGATCTAACATATTCATTACCCCAAACAGTCAAGACCTTTGGGGGAAATGGAGATCCCCAAGAGAGATACCTTCTAAATCAGTTTAGTAAATATGAGGTAAACACACTTTTGCAGAAAGAGTTCTGATAGTATATAACTTACAAAACCTAAAATATTGACTATGTCATTCATACACACACACACAAACACACACACACACTTTTATTTTTAAAAATCAGTTAATTGCATGGACAAAAATAGTAGACCAAAGAGGGCATTGGGACAAGTGAACATTTATAAAGTCCTCTGCTTATAACAAAAAATAAATATAAATACCCAAAATAAATACATATAACTACATATACAGAAGAGGTATAAATGTCAAAATCATAGTTTGCAAAGATAATTACCAAAGGGAATAAAGCCAACCAGTAAAGCATTTTAAATGAGCAGAAATGGCTTTTGATAATATTTTAAATTTTTTCCCCACTATTACAGACTGTGAAAAGGGATTTTAAATTCACAATGAAAGAAAATCTGAATCTGGGAGATGAATGCTGAAAGGGGGCTATGCAGAATAGCAAAGTCCAACATTGCAGATTAAAGAACATGGAGTGCAGGATTAGAGACGGCTTTAAAAAAACGAGGGCAATGAAGTCAGGGAGATGAAAGCAAAAACCTATTTCAGAAACGGTAGACCTGATCAAGGCAAGGGTGAGCACAGACATTCAGGTAAACAGGTCTGCAGAGGCAGCAAATAAGGTTTCTATTTATCGTGCCACTGAAGTGGCTTGGGAAGGCAGGGGTGGGGGAGGGGAGGGTGGAAGCTTAGAATAGAAAGAGAAAGATGCTCTGTTTCTCCAGCTCCAGAAAACAGAGCTCGTATGATACATTTAACTAGGGCATTAAAGGTATTACAGCATCTTTTGCGCGTTCCCTGCCTCCAAGCACACTAATGTTTCTTGAACATATTTTCCATTATAACGTTTTATAACCACATAATGCACATATATTTACAGAAACCAGGAAATTGGAAAACAATTTCCTCCATAAGATCTAGTGTCCTTTTTGAACCCTGCAGAAGGCACTGTCTGCAACTGAAAACACTTTCAAGCATTTGAGGTCTTCTGGGATCCTGTAGTTTGTAGGCAAAGCTACTGATCACGAATGTGTATGTTCAAAAAGACAGATAAAATGCATCCAACTAAACAACCTTCAAAAGCATTCACATAATCATGACTAATTCTCAAACAATACCACGAAGGGGTGAGAAAGCAACTCGCCTGGGGGGGGGGTAGGACAAAAACCCAGCCTATTGGACCAGTGGATCCTTTTGTCTTCAGAAATCTGCCAAGTGGGTTCTAAATACAGATCAGTAAATACTGTCCTTGTACTCCAAGTTGCAGAATCAAATGTACAAATGTGCTTTCCCCTAAGTCAGATGAGTAAACAGACTGGCATTTCTTCTCTAATTGGCCATTAATTTTTCCTTTAAGACATGTCACCATGCAAGAGTTTCTGGGCTTTATAAATATATGATCTCAGAGAAACTCCCACCCCCAAGCCCCACAGAAGGGCACTTTAAAATAAATGCTTTATAGATGTAATGGGTGCCAGGACAAGGTGTTAGGTGCTCTCTTTATATTACCTCATTTAATCTTCCCCACCATTCTATGAGAAAGTGCTATTACTAGGCCTCTTCTCAGATCAGAAAACCGAGGCACAGATCAAGCATCATGCCCAAGGATACCAGCAAATGTCCAAACTCAGGGTGAACCCAGGCAACTGGACCCAGAGTCCATTTTCTCAGTACTGCTTCCTTTTGAGAAGGCTGTCGAGATACATTTTCAACATTATGTCATACTGTATACTTAATAGGGAAAACCAAAAATAGTATATGTAGGTCTACACGCAGTACAGGCCACTGTGAAAAGAAACCTGTCCCTCATCTATTTTCCCGTTCCGTGCTGGCTGGCTAATTAGTTCCACAACACTCCTGGAATGCTCCCCTAGGGAGGCACCCAGGCCCAGTGATCATTAATTTTCTTTCCATCACACCTTATGCTTCCACCATGCAAGCAAAGTCGATCTGAGATATAGGTGTTTAGTCATCCAGCACCCTAAATAATTTCTTGCTCTTTCCTGTGTTACTATACATTTGTTAACTCCTGCAGCATTGGGCCTGCTACTTTTACTACACAGATGTGCCTGAAGCCATTTCTTCTAGGAGAAAGCCAAGTCCCACGCCTCTGCTCAGCCAGGACCAAAAATGAAATAATGGGTCAGCTGTGGTTAAAAGCAACCTGGAAGGGTTCATCTTACACCAGTAAGGAATTCATTATCCTAAATTTCCTTAGCAGCAATATGGACATTACCCAGGTCCACAGGTCTGGGGGACCACCCAGCAACTGGGGTCCATGGCTTTGCCAGGCTTAGTGCTCTTGGTCACAGCAGCAGTTCCCTGGCCCCTCCACATAGGAGGGTGCCCAAGTCCTGCCCAGGAGGCTACTTTACCTAGTATGGCCCAGGTAATGGTTTTAAAGCTCACCAAGTAATTCTGCTAGGCAGCTGGGATGTAGAACCATCACAGCAAGAAGATGGTCAAAAAGATCGGAAATGTTTATGTTCCAATTATGATTGAAAATTCCACTGCTCAGCTCTCGTTCAATTGGGGAAGCAAAGGTTGGTGAAGAAAATAGGTTTATTCAAAGCAGAACTTGAGGAAGACAGAGACCTCTTCTGTCTCAAATCTCCAACTTTTAGTGACTCGGGGATGTGAACAGCTTTTGTCAGAGGGCGGTACAGTAAGACAAAAGGCAGGAATGAGATCTCTGTAGATTTAGCCAGGCCGTGCTAGTCAGAAACATGTCAGGTCTCAGTTTCCCTGGTGCCCTCCAAAGCCAGGGGTAGCTCCTCAACCTCTACTTTCAGCAGAAGGAAACTCCAGACCCAGAAAAGCAGTTATCAGGAAGTTACCTTTAATTTCATAGGGGCTGTGTTTCAGTATCACAAAGAAAGGAAAAGAAACTTCAGGGAATGCTCAATGATACAAATGATTAAAATTAAAGCTTCCATTATTCAAAATGTGCATTCCCTGAGTGTGTATATGTATATTGTATATGTGCATATGAATATGCGCGGGCACATACACAAATGTTTATATACACAAAATGTATATAGACATACATAATTGTATGGAGGGTCTCTAGAGAAACACATGGAGCCAACAGTAGTGGCTGTGGCCGGGAATGGGAACTGACCAATTGGGAGCTCAGATGGGAGGTTGACATTTGTATATGGTTGACATTTTCTATGTGTACATATTTTCTGTAAATATTTAAATTTGTACTCCCTAGGATTGGGCCATGTGTAGATTTGACCGTCTTTAGGCAAAAGGGCCACCACCTGCTCTGGCCTAACTGGGTGAGTGAAATGAAGTTCTATTCCACAAAGTATATGCACAAAGATGTGGGTGGTGCTTATTGCTCAAAGGTGAGCTTGTCTGCAGCTGGCTGCAGAACACAGACATGGGAGGAAGAAGAGCAGAGAGCACTGGTCTAAAGGGCTGGTGGCAACCGCTCCACCAGGGACGGGTAGGTGTTTTTGCTGTTGGCACCCTGCCCCATCCCCCTCCAAATCCTCATGGTCTCTGCTGTTGGTGGCATGAGTGGGCACACCTACAGATGCACAGGACACTGGGAAAACATCAGGTGGCACCCAAGGGGAGTGGGAATGACAGGAATGGGCATGGAATGGGCCAAGAAAGGAGAGGTTTAAAAGAAAAAATATATATATGAGGCAGGACAGAACCAAGGAATAAAGAAGTCAAAGGAAGAGGAGGAATAGCCCCATCATGGGGAGGGGCAGCTTGGAGATGGTGGAAGGTGGTCAAAGCATGAATCCTGTTTGAGTTTAAAACTGCATCTGGCAAGCAGTCCTGGCAAAGCCTCTCCCAGCACCCTGGTAAAAATGTCTATATCTACAAAGTAAAAGAAAAAACTCACAAGTACAAAAACTATACCAAACAGCAAGGGACTGCCAGAAAGAAAAGAAATCCAAGCAACTGAAAGGAAGACAAAGAAGCATCCTTTGCTGTTGCAACAACCGGTCGCCTAACCACACTGCAGTGTGTGAAGCAGCAGAGCCCACTCTCCAAGCAGGGCAGAGGCTGACACGCTCTCCTCCTCCCATGGCTCCACCCCGCGTCTCCTGCAGAACCCACAGGTCCTGAAGCTTAACACACGGCTGATTCCTTTTGATTATTATTATTTCTTGTTCCGTGAACCTTCCCCCAAACCATCAGTGGTGGGAGTCTGAGAAAACTTGGTTTATTAGTGCAAGGAAATGGAACATCTTCCTGAACACTCAAAGAAGACTGAGAACAAAACAGGGCGATCCCGAGGGAATCCAGGATGGCTGGTCTCCCACACCCTCCTGTGGTGTTCCTTTTCTGATTAATCTATACTATAGACCAAGATCAATTAGCACTATAAAAAAAATCCAGTCAATAACAAAGAGAACAACCTTGAAAGGTTCCCCCAGGATACAGAGGAAGGGACAAAATTTTTAACAATATATAAGAAAAATTATACATATGGAAAATAAAGGTTGTTTTTGAGAAGAAAAAAAGACAAGATAAAGTAATTAAAACACTGTTTTTTAATTGAAGAATGCAGACAAAAAGGGCCCACCATGCACCGAAGGGAGACCCACACCTAGACCCATCTCCAAAAACTTCAAGTTGAAAGTTTAAGACAGGATTATCACAGGCATCCAGAGTAAGTATTTAAAAAAGGTTTAATAGGACACAAAACCACAGGGGACACTGAAAGGAACCAGAACCCAGCTGTCCTTAGATACCCTGCATTGGTTTCCTAGAGCTGCTGTAACAAAGCACCACAAATTAGATGGTTCCAACAGCCAAAACTTATTTTCTCATACTTCTGATGTCTACAGGCCCCAAGTCAAGGTGTGGTGTGGGGTGTGCCCTCTCTGGAGGCTCTGGGTAGATTCTTTTTTTTTTTTAAATATTTATTTGGACACAATATCTTTTTTAAAAATATTTATTTTTTTAGGTGTAGATGGACACAACACAATGTCTCTTTATTTATATGTGGTGCTGAGGATAGAACCGGGTCCCGCCCATGCTAAGCGAGCAGCTCTGCTGGAGTCACAATCCCAGCCCGACACAATATCTTTATTTTTATGTAGTGCCGAGAATCGAACCCGGTGCTTCATGCATGCTAGGCGAGCGCACTACCACTTGAGCCACATCCCCAGCCCATCTGGATAGATTCTTACCCATGCTTCTTTCTCTGTTCCTGGTGTGGCTAGCAATCAGTGAGGTTCCTTGGTTTGTAGACTCCTCACTTTAACCTCTGCCTACACTATCACCTGGTGAACTATCTGTGTCCTCTCTTTTAAAGACACCAGGCATATGGGGTTAGGGCCCACCTAATCCAGTAAGATCGTCATTTTAATATGATTCCCTCTGAACTGGATTTATGTCTGCAAAGATTTTCTTTCCAAAAAGGGTCATAGGTTCTGTACCAAAGGTTGGAACTTCAACATATCTACGCGGGAGGGGGACCACAATTCAACCCAAAAAATTTCTCTCCAACACCACAAGCCAGAGGTCAAAAAGCAACATCTCTAAAACTTAAGGGAGAGAAGGGCATGACTAAGTCTTATAAAACTGTACTAAGTTTTCCAGTATGTGCCATACCAACCCCCAAACATTCTGAGATACTCAAAGGTTCAGAAAATGCACAGTACATTTTTCCTTTTGAAGGAAATATAGGCTACTTAGGCTGTAATCCCAGAGGTTCAGGAGGCTGAGGCAGTAGGTTCATAAGTTCAAAGCCAGCCTCAGCAACTTAGCAAGGCCTTATGCAATTTAGCAAAACCCAATGTCAAACATAAAAAGGGCTAGGGGGTTAGGGTTGTGGCTCAGTGATAAGGCGCTTGCCTACCACACATGAGGCACTGGGATAGATCCTAAGTACCACATAAAAATAAAATGAAGATATTGGGTCTACCTATAACTAAAAAAAATATTTAAAAAATATAAAATAAAATAAAAAGGACTAGGGATGTGGCTCATAGGCTAAGCACCCCTGAGTTCCATCCCCAGAACTACCTCCCCCGCCCCTGCCCAAAAGCAATAAACTCTATAACCCAAGCCTTCTAACACTTCATTCAACTATCCCTCTCCACTCCCTTCTCATTCAGGAAATGTGTTTTTTGAACCATGTCCTTCATCCCACAGTGCAGAATCTCTTACCTTATCTGGGTGACCTCTTGAAATAATAGCTCATGTTGCCCTGCCAGAATTTGCTAACAATGGCTCACATTTTTTACATGATTGGGACAGGGAAAGCTTTCTCTGCCCCCACCCACCCCTCTAAACAAGCAAAGAGGCACAGAGCACCACAATGACCATTTTCATTGCCAAGTCACAAATTACAAAAACGACAATGAAAAAATCAGTTTACCATATGATCAACATTTTTTAAACCATGTGGAATAAACATCTAAGCCAGTATACACAATCTTTTATATGCCACATGACAATAATGGGGAAATAATATACACATCCAAAAGCTTAGAAGGTAGTTTAGTAAAATGTTGACAGTGGTTGCTATTAAGTAGGGCTGGGATATGGATGCTTTTTCTCTTTCTTTCTGATTTCAGTTTGACATATTTCTGACAGTTTTTGTAACAAAAATATTTTATAAGATAAAATACACTATTTTCTTGCACATACTTATTGGAAACATAAATCTGTATCTATCTCCTTTTATTTCCCCAGGAAGGAGGGCTTACTTTTCTTTTTTCTAGGCACTTCCAACCATGCCCACTGCTTTCATTCAACCCATCTGGCTCAGACTTGCCCTATTTCAGCCAGCCTGAACTGCCCACAGCCAGCTCTTACTGATGTCAATGGTTTTCCCTGTGGATTGTTCTCACAATGAAGGTCTGGACTGGTTCCCCTACAAAGAACTTAGAAGGAAACACACCACCCTGGTTGCCTTTACTCCAACTTCCCTGCCTTTGGCCTTCAATCTCAACCAATTATTGACTTTTTTAACATTAAAACTTCCCTCTTAATTTCTAATAACATAGAAAACGCCACTTTTTTTTTTTTCCTGCAGGTCTTTCTTGGAGGTGAAATGAGAAAAAAATAACAAGACCATGGTGCTGCACATTTCATATCTCATGTCACGGGTGCCACCAGACCCAAGCAACAAGACAGCCTGGAGCTGCTACCACCCACTAGACATCCAACCACTTAAACCATTCTCAGTTACACACCAGCACACAATCACTGCCAGAGTTCATTTACCCTGGAACTTATATTAAGTAGGTACCCAAGTAACATGTCAGAGCTGGTGAACTCTAAATGTATGCTCACCGAGTGTATCTGCCCTGATAATAACTAAGCTAGCAGTCATTAAGCCCTTACCACGTGCTAGGCACCTTCCCAAGGACTTTATACATAGTAACTGAGTCATTCATCTTGTTCCATTTGAAGTAGATGCAGTCACTGTTCCCTGTTACAGCCTAGGAAACTGAGGCAGGGGGAAGCTAACATAAGTTGCCTGGGGTCCCACAGCCTATAAATGGCAGACCCAGAACAGAAGCCAGGCACTCCAACTCCACTCAAGCTCATCACACCAGCCTACTGCCCCAGAGGGAGGATTCCCTAACCAAGGTGCCTACTGAGCATGGAGCACTGTTTGGTGCTTAAGAAATTCTGTTATCCACAGATAATTTAGCAAGTCATGTTTCTTTGAATGATAATCATCAAGAACATTCTGTCATATTGGACATGCTGACATTTTGGGGGTGGAAAAATAAGTGGAGGGAAAAAGACTTTTAGAACAATACCATAACCAGTACACCACCCCCTCACTAACTACTCAAATCCAAACTCTGGCAGGCCCAGCAGCAAAGCTGTCTGCCAGCAGGCCTCATTACCAGAGAAAGGGAAGAGAATAAAAGGGACCTGCTACCATTTATTTAACTTCAACTCCTCACAAGGAAAATGGCATCTATAAACATTTTGAAAAAAAATACCTTAAAGTTTCTAGGTAGCATGTAAAGTTTCTTCCCCACAAAAACACATTTAAAAATGTAATACAACCAAGTCAGTTCACATTCTGGAAAAAAGCAGACTAAATCAACTGTGGTTGTGTAACAAGGTCCTTTTTCAGGCTGGTATAGGGGGTCAGGAAGAGAATGAGATGACTTCGCATTTTCTGTACGTCTGTGTTTTATTTGTCATATTCCTGCTCCATCATCACCACCCAAAAAGAAGAAAGAAAGAAAAAAATCTGCTCAGTTTTCAAAACAGCAGCCTCAATGACATGTCTGGTAAAATATCTTAGCAACAATGTCAATATTGTCTCACTGCAGCTAACCATATTAACATTCCACTCCAATCATGATTTCTCAAATATAAAATGGAATGCAAGTTATTCACCTCATTCATTCTTTGAGTATCTCTCTGGGAAAAGAGCCCTCTAACATCATGTAAATTAAACATCAAAATTATATTCATTTGCTATTAGTCTTTGTGTATCTAACTTGCAAGTGCGAGTATGTGAGTAAGCAAATGTTGACAAGGAATAGGCATAAACATAAGAACCAAACAAAATACACTGACACACCGCTTTGATCAAATCCTATCCCTTTGTTATTTCTGCAATGGAATACTTTCACTTATCTGCTTGTATATCTTTATTTCAAGTTCATCTTTATAGGATTGCCAAGAACTAGATAACGGGGAATCTGCTTCCAAGAGTTTATATGCAGATTTGCATGGCTGGTTGGGACTGTCCCTGCAGTAACACAGGAATCAACAGCATACTAACAGTTCCCAAATCTAACTGTTCAAAAAAATCACACCCCCCACCAAAAAAAAAAAAAAAAATTACAGATGCTAGGACTCCATTCATGCTGAGTGATGTGTCGGTCCTCTGGTGGGAATGCGAGTCACCAGGGCCTTGGTGAACTGGTAAGGTTAGGAATCACTGCCTGGCACAATTACCTCAGGGCCCCACCTTGTGAAGCCAAGGTGAACAACTTTTTTGTGCCCAGCCCTTCTGAATGCACATACATCTTTAAAGATGTCCAGGCTTTTGGTTTCAGCTCCTTGCATCACACTTCATATCCCTGCCCCCTCTGTCTCCTAGCAAATGCATGCCCTACACCAGATGGAATGGTGAGGTTCATGTCTGCCACTCAGATAAATGAGCTGAGGAAGCAAGAATGTCCAAGATGCCACCATACTAAAGTCCACAGGAGAGTGACAGGGACAGAAAAGCAAAGAGCCTGGATGGTATAGAAATGATTACAGACACTTACTATGATCCAGGCTCTATTATAAGCACTTTAACTCATTTAATCTTCATAAGAACCAATAATCGAGGAGTAGGTAGTAATCCCTTGGTACTGGCCAGGGCATGGATTCCAAGACTCTCAGTGGATAACAAAATCTGAGAATGCTTAGATGCACTTATATAACATGTCATAGTGCTTACATGTAACCTACACATATCCTCCTGTATACTTTAAATCATCTCTAGTATAATGCATACCTAGTACAATGCAAATGCTATGTAAACGGTTGTTGTGCTGCATTGTTTAGGGAATGACAAGGGAAAACTCTGTCCATGCTCAGAACAGATGCAATGTTTTGTTTTGTTTTCCTGAACAGTTTCAATCAACAGTAGGTTGAATCTGCAGATGTGGAGTCCACAGATGCTGAGAACTGTAGTGTTATTATCCATTTTAAAGATAAAAAACAATGGAAACACAATAAGATTAAGCAATTTAATATGGGGACTGAACCCAAGCTGTCTGGCTGCTGTACTGCCCAGATCATAGGCTTTGGAGACAGAAATTGGTCTCTAATCCTGCCTCTGCCACTTTGTAACTGCATAGTCTTAAATTAGTTCTTCAGCCTTTATTTAAAAAAAAAAAAACATGTAAGGTAACTATTCATAGCATTTAGTACACTGATATACGGTAAGCTCTCAGTACAGAGAAATTTTTCCTAGGTACCACTACATATTTTCTCCAGAGAATTAATTTTCTAGATAACTGTGTTTCTTTAATATTTTGAGTAGGAAAAAGGTACCTATTTCCTCCAACATTTAGTATCCAAAACTACTGATTCAAATTTAAATATTTGTGCAAGGATACTTTATTTCTTTGCTCTATGAGTAACCCCAAAATCAAGAATACCATGTAGTTTCTTTTTTAAATCCTTGCATCTTTAACCTGATGAATTTTTTAAAAAAATTCATTTGACTCATAATTGCTCATAAAACATGGAGATCATCACCTTTATTTTATAGGTAAGAAAACTAGGAGTCAGAAAAATAACTTGTTCTAAGAGAATATGTACATTCAAATTAGTAGGTACATTTTACAAACCCAAGTTTTTTTGAAGCCAAACCAGCAGAGCTCTTATTTATCTTTAAAATACTACTTCCATAAATCGGAAGGGGTTTGAGATACTGCTTGGAAGTCTAATAACCATGGTAACAATTTAATGGTTTGAGGGGACAAACCCTCCAGAATCTCTTGGAGCTAAACACGCAGTTCTGAGATTTTTAATAAGGTTCTCAACAAATTCACACTCAAAACAGAAATAAAAAGTCTACCTCTCTGAAAAATGATTTGTAAATTCCCCATCAGTTTTCAACAATAAATTTACAAATTAATATAAAATCCTTCACTTAATCCTACCAAAAATAAAGGCTGATTTACATGAATCTTTTTAGGCTTTATTATTCAAAATTAAACAGTACATATGTATGCCTTGCTTAGAACTTTAACTATTTATCAAAATATGAAAACAGCTACTAAGCCCAACAGAAAAATAAGTAAGTGGGACAACATGAGAAAATTTTTAGTTATTATTGACAAATACTCATATGTTAACATATGTTATATGCCAAGCATGGGTTTAAGCATGCTCTTATATAAGATGTCTTAGTGCTTGCATGTAACCTACACATATCCTCCTGTATACTTTAAATCATATCTAGTATAATGCATACCTAGTACAACTCATTTAATCCTAAGTGAGCCATAAGGGACAGAGAAGTTAAGTAATTTGCCTAAATTCACATAGCTGGTAAATCATGGAGTCATGATACAAACCTAGGCAGTATGGTTTCAAATGGTCAATAAACATACAAAAATATGTTTAAATTTATAATAAAAAAAATGTCTAACTAAAACAATAAAATAATTTTTACCTATGACATTAGCAAAGATGAAAACTACTTAGTTACAATCCTTAAACAAGTATTCTGATATATCGTTAAAATTGTAAATTTAATGCTATTTTTAAGGGCAATTTGACAAAATTTAGAAAAGTTATAAATGAAAAAAACTTGTTACCCAATTTTTCTTATACCTATTCTTATGAAAACACAGGCAGTTATATACAGAGATTAATCTAGATTTGAAATAATGATCCCCAAAAAGATACAACTTAAGTATCCATCCAACAGAGAACTAATAAAATAAATTACAGTGTATTTGCCCAATGTAATACTGAGTAGCTTTTAAAAAGCATAATTACATATTTGTTTGTGTGAATATGAGAAAATATTTTGGAGCAAGGAATGCAGCTCAGTAATAGGGCACTTGCCTAGTATGCTTGAGCCCCTGGGTTCATTCCCCAGAAAGGCAATCAATCCATATCTAAAAGTACATATATGATCAATATTGTAATTATTTCATAGAAAAAAATGCATTTAAAAGTCCATGTGGAGCCAAGCATAGTGCCTATAATTCCAGTGACTCAGTAGGCTGAGGCAGGAAGACTACAAGTCTGAGACAAGCCTTAGAAACTTATTGAGGCCCTAAGCAACTTAGTGAGACCCTGTCTCAAAATAAAAAATAAAAAGGGCTGGCAATGTAGCTCAGTAGTAAAGTGTCCCTGGGTTCAATCCCCAATACCTCAAAAAAAAGTTCCCCCAAGAAAAAGTTCATATAGGGTTTAAGGATCTGTATATGTATTGTGATTGTGTGTGTGTGTGTGTGTGTGTAAAATATATATTTATTTCTGTGTGTGTAAAACATTTTTACATATGTATATGTGTGTGTACTTATGCACACATATGCAAAGAAAATACTTGCTAATATCATAATAAGAAACAGCAACATTAATTGTCTTTAGGGAGTGAAAAAGAAAGCAGAGGAGAAAGGTGTTATATATGTACTTTTCCCTTAATACCACTGTTTAGCTTTCGTTTTCAGATTGTATAATGGTTTTATAGGTATCGAGCAAAACTTGGCTTTAAGATATAGAAAATTAAATACAGGTATTAATGACCTGAGTATAGATTAAAATCATGTAAGGATCTCACAAATAATCCTCCTAAGAAAAAATAAATAAATAAATAAATAAAATATCTAGAGGAAGGAAAAAAAAAATCCCTGAAGGGAGAAGTTATAAACAGAAGAATCTACCCTCTTCTGTCTAGGATAATGGTCTAACTAGAGATGTTTTCCTTTATAATTATTCAGTACAAGAAATAAAGATTAAGAAGGCCAGCCAGAGACATAGTACAAACAACTAACCAAACAAACTATCCTTTCTTCTTGTATTTAACTAGCTATATCAGTTCAAATGGTTGCTTGATACCTCTGAAATTTAACTCAAATTCTAGGATCCTTCTTGATCTAAAATTTTTAATTATTTTATCTTGGCTTGAAGAAAGAATTCCCACACATCATAACCTAAGAATATGCAGCCACAGATGAGTTTGTACTAATGAACACAGCAATTTATTAAGGAGATGTTGCTGGCATGACCTCTGCCTTCTGTTAGGAGCTCGCCAGTCATCAAGCTTCATCGCGTCCAGGTAGAGGCGGCACGTTCTTGGCTGTACACAGAGACAGAACACTGCCAAATACTAAGAACAACAGCTCATTTTAGGTGCTTTCATTTTTATTTCTCTAAGAATTTCTTGAATAGAAGCCAATCAGATCAGAGGTCTACCAAATTTTTTAAAATGCTAACTTGAAACAATAAAATATATTTTTCAATCTGTAAAATTAGCCACAATGATTAAAATCCACAACATACCCAATATTTGTGAGAATTGTTCTCCCAAACTCCCTTAAGAATGGACAACTCTGTGACAAACACTCTAAGAGTGAAGAATTAAAATCATCAGTTCATCCCTAGGAAGCACTGTGATCACCCCTACATAAAACAAGAACTCAAGAGTCTACACAGCTACTCTAAGGGTTGACGCATTAAGACTAACCAACCACCAAAGCGAGGGAGGGTGTGGGAAAGTGGAGAGTCACAGATCCTACTTTCTACTGCCGTGACTGTAGACGTGAATGAAATCTCTCATGTCAATGCTCTATGCTAGACCCAGGCCCACCCACTGGATACCCCTGAGGGCCATCCTCCTCAGCTTCAGGCACCTACCCAGTCAAAGCCTCCACCTCCTTCAGGCTGTTATGAAAAATAATATAGCACATCCTCTACCAAAAAAAAGAAAGAAAGAAAGAAAAGAGTAGGTCTACTTTAAAATTTCCCTCTCATGAACTATAGTTGCCTGTATATGAAATCAAGTTTTTTGTTTTTTTTTTTACTTTTCTGTAGAATAGAAATAAAACCTTGGAATTCCTCTTTCACAAAGGGCAAACAAATCATCTAGTAATTTTTAAGCTCTAATTTTAAAAAAAAAGGAAAAAGAAAACAAATTCATACATAGAGTTTTTATGGGAACTCAGTTATATAGAGATGAAGCTCTATACAAAGACTACCTTTTTCCTAGACAAATACATTTATTTAAAATTATTTGTGATATTGGATTCAATTAAGGGTACTATGAATTTATAATCTACAATTTCCCTATTACAAGTCTCCTTTTCATTGACACATATACATATAAAAGGGGGCCCAAGTAAAAAAGTGTTGAGAGTTTTGCCACATCCTGTATGACAGCTCTCATGGGGCATGTTGTGTGGAAGTTTTATTGGCTATACGTAGTAGAAGGTCCAGGGCACCTGACTTCCCTTTCCTCTGACTCCAAAGCTTTCCATGTGTATGCACCTCACAGTAAACAGGAAGTTCATCATGAAACCAGTATGGCCCATATGTAAAGATGCCCATATGTAAAAATGCTTCGTATGTGTTTCCTTCCTCTTCTCTTTCATCTTTTATATTTCCTTAAAAACATACTACAAAAAGCATGGGAGTTGAGGGCCCACCAAATACTAAGGTTTTCCTGAATGAAGAATATATTGAGGTGAAATTTTATCAATTGTATTTAGAAATCTATTCTTGAGGCTGGAGATGTAGCTAGCTTACCTAGCATGCATTTTCTGGTTTCAATCCCAGAAATGCAAAGATAGGTGTAGGGAGGAAGAAATCCCAGAAATGTAAAGAGTAGGGGTGTAGGGAGGAAGAATTAAACTACTAGTTTACTAATTAAACTCTGACTCACAGCTTGCCCAGGAAAGGATAAAGATGGGAGAAGTACCTTTTTAGTACCCAAAGTAGATGGCAGGCTCGGTATTTGGGAATAGAATCATAGAAAGAAGTTTCTAAAATATCACTCTTTGCTTGAGATCAGCCCTGCCTTCTTTTCAATAGGAACAAGAAAAAAAATTTTTAAAGAGTTTCACTTATTCTTTAAGGCACCACACAGTTTTCTCAAGAAAGAAGATTAATGAATTATCTAAGCAGAAGCCAAATGTCAAGCTAGACAGTTTTGCAGAAGGTTCTCTCATTTAAAGCTGACAACATCCCTGTAAGGTACTTTTCTGATGATATAAAATTAGTCCAGTAGCCCAGTGGTGGAGTATTTGCCCAGCAAGGGTCAGGTCCTGAGTTCCTTCAAAAGGAAAGGAGAGGAAACTTGTCCAAGTTCAAGCTGAGATGTGAATCTGGTTCTTCTAATTCTAAAGTCTATGCTTCTTCTAAACTTTGCAACTTGTAAGAGGGACACCAAAGTGAAAAACTGATGAAGGAACCAAAAAACCCAAAGGAACAAAACATTCTTGCTCCCACTAAAAAGCAGCCTAGTTCCATTCTATGTTTAAATCATGTCCTAATATTTTGCAAAATTTGCTTTAATGCCCTGGTAAAGAGAAATGCATTACCTTTAGGGTAAATTATTTCTGCTTATTTTGTTGCTTAGGAAACATTTTTGGAGTCTGTTAACAAGATACCAAACATCTATAGCTCAGCAAGATAGTCACTGCACTAAATTCCTAAATAATAGTCCACAACCACAGAAAACAGGCAATGCGGCACAGAATAATCAAAAGCAGCTTCATATTTTCTGGATAAAACAAAGCATCGTTTGTATTGAGGCATTTTTAGAAGGTACCACTAAAAACCAGACTGCAGCCTGGAATGGCTTAAAATACCAAGTTTAACAATCACATTGATGGCTTTTAAACTTTAGAGGCAAACAGCTTCCTTTTACTTCAAATTCAAAGTGAAGCATTAGATGCAAAGCTAACAGATTAATTCAGTGCACACACAGGCTTACAGACTATCCAGTGCCTTAATTAACACCATTACAAGTGTATTTAGCCAACCACCTGGGTTTTAATGATGGAAAGGTGAAGGCCAAATGTTTTTAATAAATTGCTTGAAACTAAGCTTCCCTGCTTAAAAAAAAAAAAAAAACAAGCCGAAAGAAAAAGACTAATAAATAGTTATTATTTGGCATATTAAGGAACTGTTCCTTAGTCTCCATTTTAATTGAGACAGTACCACAATTAAAAGTTTACAGATTTTTGCTCTTCTCCTCATCTTGGGCCTAATTCCACAACTGAACAACTAGGAGAGGGAGAAAGAACACAACATTATGGACTCAAGAATATCAAGAAGGCAGAAAAGGGGACACAGCTCCCCTGTAAGGAAGGCAAGAGGGCTTGCCTGCTAAAACTTCAAAAGGGAGACCCAAATCTCCAAGTTCTAAAGAAAAAGCAAACACCATCCACTGTGAGCTGTGATTACACCACAGACATTAGATAAAACTATGTTTCATTTCTTGAAGAGAAAAAAAAAAATCAAAGAACTAGCTGAGCCATTTACTTGCTGTGCGGAAGTAGTAGTTATTATCAGAACCATACTAGATATCTGTGCTTTGTCAGTTTTTGAAGAGGAGGAGACCTGAGCAGTATCTATAACTGAAGAATCTTCCAAGATGCACATGATGGTGGGAAGCAACATCCACCACATCCTATAGAAGGAAGCTAAGAAATCCCTATGCACTCTTGGTCACTCTTGCAGCTAGAACCCAGGTATGTGAACCAGGCTCAGCCTTTTACAAGCACCTACCTCACATGTTCTAATTTTTCTTGGATATTTTTTTTTTTCAGAGAGAGAGAGAGAGAGAATTTTTTAATATTCATTTCTCAGTTTTCGGCAGACACAACGTTTGTTTGTATGTGGTGCTGAGGATCGAACCCGGGCCGCACGAATGCCAGGCAAGCGCGCCACTGGTTGAGCCACATCCCCCAGCCCTTGGATATTCTTAAGTGTTTTTTTTTTTTTTTTTAGTTAAATTTTTATATGCATTTTATGTTGTGTTAAAAAAATGACAGAACTTTTACAAAAGTAAAATACTCTGAATGACACTACAGTGTCATTATATATTTTTCCAAACCCCATGAGTTGCTCAACACTGAGTAAACAACAATGTAACTACTGTCTTTGGGTGATAATATTATGTCAATGTGGTTTCATCAACTATAATATATGCACCACTCTGATGGGGGTGATTGATACTGGGGGAGGTCATGTCTGTGTGGGGCAAATCTCTGTACCTTCCAATTTTGCTGTAAATCCTGAAACTGCACTTTTAAAAGAAGTTATTTAAAAACAAAAGATTGGGGGGCAGTGGGATAATAGATCAGTAGTAGAGCACTTTATTAGCATGTGTGAGACCCAAGGTTAATCCCCAAAGCCACACAAAAAAACAAAAACAAAGGTGGGATCTCATTGGAGATTAAATAGAATATAAGATAATTTTGGAAAAAAAAATAGTTGATTTAAAATAATGATATATTTACCTATTCAGAAATATGGTATGTCTTTCCATTTATTCTTATTTTAAATAAGACTTTATTAATAAAGTTTTATCATTTGTTTCAACATAAAGTCTGTGCATTTCTTCTTAAAGGTTTGTTGCTACTGTAATATGGGACTTCTGTTTATTTTTTGAACAGTGGCAAGGTACCGAAAAGATGCCAACTTCCTATGTTCCTCTAGTATCCACTCTAAACTCTCGTCAGCTCCAGATTTGATATCAGATATTTCCAATCTTAGAACTCAGTATTTAATTTTTAAATTAAGTAACAGTTTAATAATAGTAACATGAAAGTTTTCTGATAGGAAAGGTCAGTTAAAATAAACATGTGGCAGAAGGTTGTCAACCTCTCTGGAGAGCTTTAAAATCAAGAGAGTGCCTCATATGCTTATTTTAGATCAAGGTCTTAGCATAAAAGAACAGGGAAAGGGGAGAAAAGAACCAGATGCCCTCATCTGGTTCTCCCTGCATTATGGTTTAATACTGATTTTTGATCACTTAGGTCTACTCAAGGTCAGGAGAAATACAGAGCTCACTTGGAACAGTGGGAACAAGGTAAATGTGTTTCCTGAAAAAAACATTTTAAAGTTTTTAATATTGCATTCTCCAACACGCCTCTATAGCCTCCAGAAAACATTTTTTGCCAGCTATAAGCAATTCCTAAGTATAAAAAAAAAATAAAAGTACAATCATAAAAAGAGAATTTTTCTCTTTTTGGAGTTTAGTTTACTCAATGGCTTTCAACAGCTTTAAATCACACTGTCTATAATATTTCAAATATCCTTATAAAATATAACTTGAGTTTCAACACCTGCCAACATTTTACCAATACTTTAAAGTAGATACATAATTCTTTTTAGGTACAAGAGAAGAGCTGGGGGAATAACAACTTTTTGATGCTTCTGAAAAATATTTGGTTTCTTTTGAAGAATGCTAAATTTAACCCTATTTTCCAAATTTGCAAAAAAAGTTCAACATAAAAGTACATATAGTAAAATATTGCCAGTGAAAAACTATAAAGGATGAAAAGCTTAACTCAATTTTTAGACATAATTTATACGATTATGAGTTCAAGCACAAAACATTTTTCTTTTGTCTTTGCAACAAAGATTGGTTTAATTGGAAACAGTAGAGCAAAATTTTTCCATATTGAAGGAGAAATTATTACCCAAGTTTCAGAGCAGGCTTAGTAGATTAACCAGCTTTAATTTATAGAGAAATCTAGTTCTGATTTTTCTTAATATAATGAGCACTGGTATAGAACAACATACGAATGGTCAAATTTCAAATATTTTCCCCAGTCATCTTGTGACATAAGTTCATCAGGATTTAAAATCCAGTCTTTGTTCCCAACCTCACACAGCAAGATTATAGTTAAGAGCAAACAGGCACATACCATACAGATGCTTTATGAGAAACGTTCCCATTGCTTTTCCAAGTTGGTTTACGTTAGTGAAAAAGCCATAGTGTGGGAATTATTATGAAGACAGGATTCAGAATAAGCAGTAGTTGCTCTTAAAGACCAAAGGGAGACATAAACCCAAGTCACATGCTCTGAAGCTGGAAAAGTTTCAAAGGCAAACTGTGTTCGCCGTCTGGCCTGTCTGAAAGGCACGAGTGCCTGAAGTCATTAATACTGTTATTTCCCATGAGCCCCGCACTGGTCAAAGAGGATGGTAGGTCTGTTTTGAAAGACTCCCTTACTGTGTAGGGAGTTTGGCCCTGAGTGAAAAACCTGCTGGTTGACAACTCCAGTCCAACAGACAGCTTAGGACCTAACTTCATGCTAGAAATTACAAAGGCTTCTAAAGAACAAAGTTTTAGAACTGATGTCAGATGAGCCAACGCTTAAAAAAAAAAAAAAAAAAAAATTACCAGCTTTCAGGGAACTAATGAGAAAGACATTTTGGCCTTGACCCAGAAAAGGATGAATGTACCCCTGGACAGAAATGATGTGAACTAAAATTTCTCCATAGTAACAATTCTAATTAATTATTCAAAGCTAGGAGTTGATTTTCTAAGGTTATGAGCTAACTACAGTCTCCTGTTTATATCATTAAAATCTGGTTTCTTCTATTCTTTGTATCTGCTTACCCAAGCATTAAATGAGAAGCTTATAATGAAATCTTAACAGCAAACCTATAATAAAGGCTCTACTTTTAAGGTGAGTTTGCCATTTTGCAGACTTGGTTTAAGAGATAATTAGCAATAAATAGAAATTTTGTCTAGGTTCCACATAATCCAAACATTTATAAGACTATTTACTATCTTTTAGAAGTACAGAAACAACAGATATTAACAATATTCTCATAGAGCATTGTAAGATTTTTCAAATTGAAGAGTTAACCATAATTTGATGATGTTTCAGTAAAAAGTACTTACCTGTACTCTAACAGAAATAAAAACTGAAATGTTATTTGATATATAGTAACTCAAAAAATAAGCCATTCACCAATAAGACCAGATTAACATGAGTTTACAGAGTAAAATACAACATTTCAGTGTAGCCAGTTCCTGCCCACAGACTTGTACAAAACAAGCAGACATCACACAGTTTTTCTATCAAGAGAAATAGAGCATAACACTGAGTGGTCACCAGAATAACCTTGAAGACAGCACTCAGCATGTAATGCCATTAGGATCACAATGACCACACATGCACCAGTACCCTATGGACAGGAAAGAAACCCAAGCCAAATTAAGCAGCTCTTCTCAAAAGGAAAACTAGCAGTCCGGCAGTAAGTGGAAGTACACCTATTAGGAGTAAAATCTGATACTCAAAAAGATGAGACTCAGTCAGCCAACAAACAGTTAGTCAAACATACAAAATACAACTACATGTGGAACATGGGAAAGAGCTTTCTAGAAATCAAATCCCTTAATATCTTTAACTCTAACTGCCTCTGGATCTGAATGACCTGCTAAAATGATGAACACTTAAAGACTTCTGGTGGGGAGGATTTGGTTCATAACCCAAATTCAATTTTTCAAAGTCCCACTTTTCACAAGAAAGTTCGGGCATATATTGAGTTTCTCATAGCCACCAGGATGCTGTTCGTTCTAACCCTGTCTGACCCACTCCCCAGAGAAGCGTCCACCTGGCCCGAGCCAAGCTTCCCAACACTGCCCACGGTGCTTGCCCAACCCATTCCTAAACACATACCCGTTTCCTTCTTGTTTCCCTTTCCTCCCTCTCGGCTCTTCTTCAGCACAGCCTTTAACATTTTCAACACTCTTTGGTCTCTGAGGAGAAAAGGAGGGGAGAGGAGTTAAAGGTTGGAAAAGATGGAATACAACTTGTGAACTGACATTAAGTGGTAACCTGTGTTTATACAGATCATTTAGATAATACAAAAGCACCTATAGTTTTATCAGATTCCTGTTAACAAACTGGTGGGAAACTAAATATGAAGACACAAGAAATGTTTAATGACTTTTAATGAAGTGATCAGAAGTTTACTGTCTTGTTATATAAGTTACAAAAAACACACTAGTGCCTTCTCAGCATTCCACATCTAATTAAGGTTCTGAGGCTAAACCTGGGTACACTACTATAAGACATCTAGAGTGGTAATACCATCTTCCAACCTTAGTTCATCAAAAGAAGGAAATGTCAGAAGATGAAGTCAAAAAGATAATCGTTCATAAGGATGCTACGTGGCCTAAGGTAATGTTTTACATGTACTACTCACTAAATAATCACAAGGAAAACATTTTGAAAAGTTATCGAAATGGAATAATAAGCATTTGTAGAACAAATACAGGGGGATCACAAATATTAAGGGGACCACATTTTAACCCTAGTGTTAGGCAACATGTCTAAACAGCACACACTCCTGTATGTTTTTACTATATATATAATTAAGACTTTGTGATGGGAAAGGAAGGCATGTAGAAGGGGCTGTGGCATTATGATCAAATTCTTTATCAGAATGAGCTGTATTTTTAAGCAGGGCTTTCCTGGGCTTGTAAACACAACACAATAGCCTAGGCCTCAGATGAAACAGGAAACCATCCCTACAGCAAGAGGCAGACAATAAGACTATTATTTCATCATGAAGCTAATGTCCTTCAGCTCTCTCTTCGCTCACTAACTCAGATGATGGCTGGACAACCCCAAACACTAGCAAATCCTGTGGGTCATGTTACCATCACAACTTTGCTGATGCACTAAGTGAGGAAAGTAGAAGGCAATCAGATGGCTCTTGAACAGCTGGGGGAGTGGAAGGCAGGGAGCAGCTAAGTAGAAAAAGGCTCCTGAACCTGCCTAGCTTTAAAAGGCCTCAGTAATACCCCCTTCCACCTCTCAACTCCTGGAGGAAAGCAGAGGTTTTGTGGGGTTCCACCAAGAAGGATAAGGAGCCCCAGTGTGCTGCCATTCACAGAACCACACAACATAAGCAAGCAGAGTGACCTTTTTTATCATTTAGTCCAGGCTTGTATTTATTTTTCCAAGTGCTTTGTTTTATCGATGAAGAAACAGAGACCCTGGGAGGCTGACTTGCCCAGGGGTCACTCAGCTAATTAACAGCAGGGCCAGAATCCAAATCTGCAGAGGCCCAGCTCGGGTTTGCCTTCCTCTGCTCAGCTGGCTGGCTGGCTGGCTGGCTGGACTCTCCTCTCAGATCAATAAAAGCTTTGGGCAAACACACAAACAAAACGGAGGGATACTAGGAAGACAATATCCTAGGGAGAATTTGGAAAAAACCATAGTGGTTATTAGGGTTAAATAATCTTACAAACAAGTCTACACACAAAAAGAGGGTGGCTCATAGCCTAATTTTGTTTTTTAAATGCTATTTAAATGGGTCCTAGTGAAAAGACCTAGGTTTCAGTAAAGGGCCAACAATGAATCTGGAAGAGGGCATGTATGCTTCCATACAGGGCACCCGTGGCAAAACAAACTTCTCCTGCTTTAAACAAACATGCAAAATGTTGTAGTATAAAAAAAGACAAGAGAAATTAAACACATAATGCCTAATACACAGACATTTTCTTTTTGTAATCAATCAACCTTCAGGATTTGTAATAAGCAAAGACTACAGGCTTAAAAAAGAAAAATACTGACAGTCATGCCATCAAGGCTTCTCCACAGCCCCTTGTACAACCTGTGGTGACTCTTCCAGAGGCCTGTATTTACCTGGATGTCTGAACAGCTAAGCCCCATCATCTACCTGATTAATCACCCAGTCATTACCAATTTGCAGCAGATCTAACCTGTCACTCAGAACATCCATGCCACATAGCAAGGACAAGGTGACACTGACTTTGGTGTCTCGTTCCAGACAACTTGCTTGCTGATTTGGAGGATGTCAACTGTTTTCAAGATAGTCACATCTTCCACGTCTGTGGTCTTGAGGTAAGTGAAAAAGGATATTAAATATATGCTGATTTTTTTTCTTCCAGTTCCTGCTTTCCTCCATAAATAGCAACTCTGAGGAAAGAGCTTGAATTGTATTCTAAAAGTGTTCAGTTACCTAGAGAAACTCACGGATTATACCTAGTACAAAAGCAAGGACCCTAATACCACTACAACATGTACACGTGCACTTACACAAACACATACATGGGAAAGGAAAAAATAAGACTTCCCAGAAAGTTCAGTTCTGAAATTAGCAAAGATCCACATGGAGCTATTCAAAGTCATTTGGAAGTCCCAATACTCCTGGTCTAGCATCCATAACTGGAACCTGATATTTATGAACAGATCTAAAGATTGTGTCCATCTGAAAGAGAATGGTCAGAAAGAGCAGCTGTAAAAAAAGGCTAGAGAGGCCAACACTGTATATTCCAGAGAAGACTATCTAGCACACCCGACAGCATCTATGAACTTATGAACATACACCCCACAGAGTTCTGGAAATGGATGCAGTGCACTATCAGAGCCAGATACTCTTAAACATTGGTGAGACACAACTACTTTCCCTTGTTCTGACTCTGTATTTTGGTTCCTTTCTTAAGCTGCCAACAGTGGGGAGAGAGTGTGGTCCAGTCACTACAACTGTGTGACCTGTGCTAAGATTCAGGGCATAAATTAATAAACCGGTACTCTGGCTTTAAACAAAAGCTTTCGTGAGCTTTGTCAAAGGGAGTCACTTTGCCAACTCCCATCCATTTAAGACATTCAGAATACTGAGTTTATGACCGCAGTTAGGAAACCAAAAATAAGACAAAGGTAAATTCTTCAGTGGCAATGCCACCATGAAGCAGACCTGTGATGGCATCCAGCAAGGGCTCCCTAAATACACCTCTGCTTTCTCTCACACTTCCCTTCCAGCAGTTAACTTCAACTACTGTCACTTTTCCCCTGAAAAGGTCAACGCTGACCTGTCATGAACAAGAACAAAAACAAGAATGATGTAAACCAGCCTTCCAGACACAGTCATTCAGACCCAGCTGATTAGAGCCCCACACATCGAACAGAAACTGCCAGAAGCTATCAGGTTGTTACTGGAGAACCACGCAGATGGTGAGAAAGAACTCAGGACAGTACTGAGGAAAGTACTTAGCCTGTTTAGATTCTTCCTGGCCTCTTGGTACAGGGCAGGACTCCTTGGAATGAAGGTCTTATGACCTACTTTCAGGCAAGAAAGTAAAAACCTCCTTTATGACAATGCTCAGGGGAAAGGGCAGGAGGAGTCAGGGCGATCTTCTTGCTTCTTCAGCTCTCAACTGGTAAAGGGCTGTATTTTTAGGCTATCAAGTTATGAGTTCCAATAAGAAGAAAGGTCAACCTCTAGGTTATTGCAACTGAAATCAACTAGAAGAAAATTTCCTATGAAGTTCATTTAAAAGAAAATAAAAGACAGGTATGATGGCACTCGCCTATACTCCCAGAGAGTGAAGCAGGAGAGCTGCAAGCTATAGGCCAGCCTCAGCAATTTAGGGAGACCTTGTATCAAAATAAAATAAAAAGGGATGAAGAGGTATCTCAATGGTAAGCCCCTCTGGGATCAATCCCCAGTACCACTGGTGGGTGAGGGGGTTTTAATATGACATTACCCCTGGAAGGCTAATGACTTGAAGTCAACTAAATGCCCTTATTTTCTATTATCACTCCCCATCTCTGTTTCCCAGATGCCACAGACTCTTCCTCTTAAAACCTCCAAAAGTTAAATAGACCAGTAAAAGCTTACTTTCACTTCTGATATTTCTCCTTTAGCATATCAAGTTTTGGGGAAAGGGTACCACATCTCTGTCATGTGTCAGAATGCTGCACAGCATATTACATTAGTATCTAAATTGTAACTAAAATCACCCCAGGTAAAAATAACAAGATAATTTCAAAACACAACACAATCTACCTAAGTTTACCATCACAATGGCAAATATCCATAACTTGTCTGAAATCACAGAATAGCACTAGCATTAAGATTCTCCTTTTTGTGAGTGCCATACTGCCACTGCCTATCTACACAATTTCAAGTACAAGCTCAGAGCTGAGGACACTGACTATGTTTATTCTTTAATACATACAAACAGAAGCCATAACACAGGCTTTGCACATACTCTGTTCTTAATATGTGTTGACAGATTTAACCAGGCTGCGATGAACACAGATGAGAGATTTCCTCCTGAATCAAGCAGTCAACCAACATTTACAGCACTTTATAATGGACAGAGAACATTCCTATATATTCTCATTCACCAGGAATGCAAGTAAACTCAGTTAAATCCAAAGTGACATCAGGGAATCAAATATGAGGGAAGATAAATGCTGCATTTCATAATATCCCTTCCTAACCACACCTAGAATAACTTTTAAAAATCAGACCAGTTATCCCAAATACCTAACTCTTATACTTTTTAAGAACCATCTCCCATCAAACCATTCATTGGCCTCAGAGCAAAATCCTGAAGATGCCTTTATTTAACTAAATAAAGTTAGTAGTAATATTTATAAGTGAAACAATGAAAATTATGTTGCATAAAAGTATTAAGAACTATTTTTTTACACCCTTAATGTTAATCGTTCATAAGTTTTCTTTAAACCTAGTTAACTTATCTAGTTATAAGCATGTCTTCTACAGGACTGCTTTTAGAACTTTGTATTAGCAATATCCATTGTTTACCAAAAGAAAGGAAATGGGTGGTGGCAGTAGGTCTGTAGCAGCCTACAAGATAAATAATACAGAATAGAGCAAATAAGAGAAAACAAAGCCAAATACAGAACACAAAAGGAGGCGAGGGGACACCCCGACTGTTGGTTGAAGTTTATGGGAAACCTTGCAGTTACAGAAGTGCCCTGAAAGTAAGTGCCACTTCTCCAACACTGAAAGATCCCAGGAGGCTGGGGGAGCTACCCATGGATGAATGCTTGAAATTCTAGAATCCCTCTCACATTTCTGCCCCCTGTGGTAGAAAAAAAATCTAGGAATCAACAGACCTGGTCCCCCAGCAATTCGACTGGGAAAGGTAAGGGAACTTCTCCAGGATGCAGAGGCTTCGTCCAGAAAGGAGTTAAAACATCCAGAAAAACAATTACAACAAGGAAAGAACTGGCTCTCAGGTTTTCTTATCTTGCATAGCCGGGAAGGAGGGTACCAGCAAATTGTAATTTACTCTCTACTAACACAAAAGCCCAATCATTCAGTCTTTATTCAAACCCATTCTATAAACTGAAGCTCCAATTCTACTGTTCCTTTCTTTATTGTTAGGTTTATCTTGGGCAAAAAGACCTCAGATTTAAGTCATTAAAAAGAAAGGCACATTTACATTCATAAATAATGTGAATTTTTAAGCAAAGTTTTAGTCATGAAATTCAAACTCAAAATTAGGTGGAAACTCTCTATTATGAAAAAATCACTTTCAACCTATGATTAAAATATTCTGTAGTAAGATATATATAAAAAAAAACTCTGCCTGAAACAACTTATAAACAAATACCTCTCTTTAAAGTCATCATTTAAAGCTGCTAGAATATTACTACACACAACTTTGTTGAAAGAAGTCCTCATTTTATAACTATCTTAAAGAAATTTCATTTTTAGAGGAAAATAAACCTACTTTCTTCTGTATACAAAGGTCTTTTTTTATACACTGTAGAGGGATTTATTCAGTTCAACTTTTAACACTGCTTCCTCCGTAAAGCCTATCCAGGCTACAGTGAGTTAAAAGATGTATTTTCTCCAATTCTGTATCCCACCTCATACTGATAAATGATTATCAATCAAAATTATGGTAGAAAAGGTTGAACTCTACAAATCCCCCATAGCACCAGCAATGTACCTTATATGCAATAAATATCTTTAAATAAATGTAACGAGTTTACTGTGGAAAGGAAATCAAAATCAATGGCAAGAGATTTTGATCAACAATTTAGGAATTCTTGCTGAGAGTAGTGGTGCATGCTTATAATCCCAGCAACTCTGGAGGCTGAGGCAGGAGGATTGCAAGTTCAAGGTTAGCTTCGGAAACTTAGTGAGACCCTGTCTCCAGACAAAAAATAAAAGGACCTGGGGCTGTAGCTCAGTTGTAAAGCACCCCCGAGTTCAATCCCCACTACCCCCCACAAAAAAAAATTAGAATTCTTTTGATACCATGTACTAATTTGCAATTTTATGGTCAAAATTATCTACTTTAGACATTAATAACAGGACATTTACAGAACAGCATCTGTTCTGTGAGGACATCTGAAGCACTGGCTACAGGAAGGTTTTATTTTGGTATTTCAAATATGCACACAGAAGGGATGGGGCAATGACAGAAAAGCCAAAATCTGAAATCAGTACTTTCCCTCTCAAACCAGGATGGGCTCAGACAAGGAAGTAACAAAGGGCAGCATTTCTGGAAACAAATAAATATAACGAGTGCCTCTGAGGACAGTGAGAGCACAGCTGCTGTTGTGGTGAGCTCCTGCTCACTATAGGCTCTTGAATTCCCTCTCACATATGTTCCCACCCAAGTCTTATCTTCCTTCCCTAACAGCAGATAAAATACCCACAAAATTATCACTATTGTGACCACTCAGGTATCACTTCTATTAGAAAAAGCACAGAATTTCACAAGCCACCTCGACACTCACCTTGCTTTCTTCTAGAAGCCTTCTACCATTTTACCTGCTTATCATCTGCTCCCCACAGCTGGGAGCCTCTGGAAGGCTCAGGACTTTCCCCATCCCAACCCCCACAGTATGTTTTCTCACTTTAACATCAAGAATGGTTGTAGAGGGCTGGGGCTGTAGCTCAGTGGCAGAGCACTCACCTAGCACTTGCTTAGCACATAAACAAAACAAATGTATGCTGTCCATCTACAACTACAAAAAATAAAAACAATTAGAAAAAAAAAGGAATGGCTATGGAGGAACATAATTTTAATCGATCTATAATTCTCAAAAGGAATGGCTGTGCCTCAAAACACTGTTATTCTTCAATGAATTAAAGTAAGTTCAACATCCTCCGTTAAAATGCAAAGCCCTGAGCAATGGAGAAGCTTGCCCGGGCTCTCTGGGGCTAATAAGAGACAAAAATGGTAACAATCTGATTTTCTAATTGAGGAATGAGCACTGAGCTAGTGTTGGGGCTCAGAAAACAATGCCCTAGCTTTGGCCTGCCAAGTACTTTGAACCGAAGGAGAATGATAGGCCTCAGATGCAAAGTCTCTCTGACCTTCTGACCTTTCTCCTGTTTCGCTTTCTTCCCCAAGGGAAACCAGAATTCCTCCTTTCCTAGGTGAGTCATAGAAACTGAAAACCATTTCCCCTAAAGAAAGCCATAAAACCTAGAAATTTTCCCTTAATGTTTCCCTGCCACCCCCTTTATTGAGGGGGGCAGTACTGGGACTTGAACCCACAGGCACTCAACCACTGAGCTACATTCCCAGTCCTTTTGAGACAGGGTCTCACTAAATTGCTGAGGCTGGCCTCAAACTTGCAATCCTCCTGCCTCAGACTCAAATTGCTGGGATTACAGACCAGTTTCTGGAATTATTACGCCAGTTCCTTCCCCTGCCTCTCCATGGAGGAGTTGTTCATAGGGAAATTCTCAGACCTACTTTGTCTGATACACAAGACTTTCATACCAGGAGGGTCCTGCCCCACACCAGGAATAAAAAAAAAAAAAATGCTACAGAAGCAGTACAAGAAGAATCTGAACAGACAGGGCTTGCTGGGTGCCCCCCTTAGTCTATTCCATCATACCCTTTTGTTCACTCAGTTCTGCTGCAGTACTTTCTTCAAACCGAAGCATACAAGTGGACAGTTATCCCCGGGTCTTTGGGTCCTCACTTCTGAAGGCCCTGTTTCAGATAAAAGTTGGATTCATATTTGCTGAGCTCGTGTCTTGTTAACCTGTCATTTGTTATAGGACTCTCGGCTGTGACTCTATGACAGCTAAGAAAAGGTATCACACCATTCTCGTCCTTGCACTAGCAATGGCAACGTTTTCATTCTACACATGTCCCCAAAGTATCTACTCTGCCAAGCAACAAGGGACAAAGTCAAGATAGAGGAGGAAGACAACAATGTCTGCAAACACGGGCAGGAAGCTAAGAAAGTTCATGTTTCCATCTCCTCAGTGAAGAAATAAAATAAGGAAAGAAGTAAAGGTTCAAAATAGCAGTATAGAAAAGGAGAGGAAGGCAAATGCAAGACCAAAGGACAGCTGAAGAGCTCGGACGGGCCAGCCCAGGCACAGACCAGGGTACAGACCAAACGATGCAACTGCGGAGCCTCCTCTGATGCTTGGCTCCAAGAAAGAACCACCCAGAGGATGAGAGGACTCAGTGATGATCAGAACGTCTGCAGCACAGAAGTGCTCAGAGTGCTGTGCCACGGACACAAGGAGGACAGGAAGAGAGTGACACCCTGGAAGAACAGCCAGAGAGAAAAGCAAGGGTGTCTCTAAGAGATCAAAGAACAAACACAGTTGGAGCAAATAAACCAGGAAGCTGGAGAGTCTGGTTCTTTCTTTTAAATGAATCTTAAATTTTGGATGTGGACAACTTCACAGGATGGTAAAGCTCACAGAACTGAGGAGGATGAGCAGGGACTTGAAACCAGATCTGACTTAAAAGTGGAGGTTCTGAGCGGCTGCCTCCGAAGTCCTTGATGAACTCGGGGGAGAGAAGACAAGAAGTGTCCATGAAAACACAATGTAGAAGCCACAAAAAATGGCTTTGTACCGCAGTGACAATATAGAAGTCACACATCCAGCCAACGAGAGCTCAGAAACTACCACCAACATGGGTCCCAGAGGCCATGAGGCCAAAAGCTCAAGAACCCCCTGGGGTTTGAATATGGACCACGGTCTTGAATACAGTCTCATCCTCGCTCACACATAGCGTGGGCCACACTACACCTCCCTGAAGATCCAGGTTCCAAGCCTTGTTACAGCCCTGAATTCCGTAATCACCACACTGTGAGAACGGCATTTTCTCCGTCCTTTCTCTTTCCTGTTGCACTTTCTACTTGTGTCATACAACAGGGCTACAAACTGCGACTTGAACTGACCACGTTCTTGATGTATGGAAATCAACTCCCTGAACAAGAGACAATCCACACACAGTGATTTGGGGCAAGCTATATCACCTTTCAAAGGCTCACCTGATGGGACTTTACAGCTCTCTTTCCTGCTAGACTGGGTAACATCAGGTCTCTTCCACCAACATGTGCTATCACTTTAAGTGCGAAACTTTATTTCTCGTGAACAAGACCAATTAAGTCACAGTAGCTGATAAACCATCGCCAAAGTAAAAGGAACCCCTCAGAGAGGGCTATGGTCTGAATGATAAGCTTTCAGTATGAAAAGAGAAGAGAACTTGAAGACATTTTTCAAAAGTGCTAAAAGGCACTCAATCAGTGCCAGCCAAATGAACTCTGGTTTTATAAATCTAAAGGAATTAAATTTTTAAAATTGCACTGCATCTGGCCTCAAAGTGAAAATGGTCAGACAACTTCAAAGATGCCCCATGAAAGGCAGCTATTCATTACAGAAAAATCTCTTGCTTATGTAGCTGACAGATGAATCTTTCACTTAATGCTCCCGAATAAAAGACATCAAAATCCCCTCCTCCTCTTCTGTTGGTGAATTGTAATGCCTATGAACAAGGTTATAATCTCTCCAAGACCTAATTTCATTAGGATGGGAGTTCCTAATACCCATGTAGTTTTTTTAACCTCCTCCAGATGATTTTAATGTGCATCCAGCAACACTTACCACACTTGTCAGGTTCTGTGCTGAGTACTTAGCACCTATGTAGTTATTTAATCCTCACAACCACTTTGCAGAGGCACAGACAGGGTAGTGACTTGCCCAATGTCACACAGCTTGTATATGGTCATCAAGGCAATCTGGCTCTAGAGTCTGAACATTCAGTCTCTATGCTATGCCTCCTTTTTTGGATAAAACAAGAAAGACTAGTTCTCAGGGACTTTGTGAGGAAGTATAAAACATTAGTGGATGGGGGAAATTGCCCAAAATGCCCCCCCCCTAAAAAATTTAACTTTTGACCACATACCCAGAGCAGAACTCCATACCTCAAATCTGTCCTTCAAGTTCTGCTAGGGGTCCAACTAATCTGAACTCTTTCAAACTACAGTGTTGTGACCTGGAGGCACCATGCAACAGAATACATGCTAAAGGAGCGAGCTCTTGAGTTCATTGGCCCACAGGGGAAGAACACTGGGAGCTGAGCCAGAATGCCAAGGGGAAGAATTATCTGCAGCAGAGAACTTTGTGTCACATGCACAATGCTTCTCCCATTCTGAACACTTGGCCACTTATCCTCTTATGTTAAAGAGGAACTCAAAAAGCCACTCCATTTCTCAGTGACTGAATTGTATGACAGTTTAGACGTGACAGAATGTGCCAAAAAAATAGTCTGATGCCCTCTATTTCTTTCTCTAGGCAGGTTTACATAGTCTAACAAACTTAGTAGGGTTTTAACCTTGTACACCAAGTTCTAAATTTAATTAGGGTATGCCTGCAGTGATAATGCAACGGAGAACTGAATCAAATTCATGCAAGCCACACAAGCATCCCCTCTCCCCAGAGCTAAAGCAAATATAAGCATATGCATCGCTGTCCTCATCTGAGATTTATAAGAGAAACCATTTTTAGCCATAAACATTTGGTTGCAGGAAGCAATCTTATAGGGAACTGCCACCAGGGCCTCTGAGACAGATCACAAGGGTATGCATGATGGCTTTATTTTTAATTGACTCCAACAGCCCAGACGGGGAATACCAGAACTCCAGATGACAAAACTCAGACGGATCATGCTAGAAAACAAAAGCCAAAAGTGATAAGGAGGTTTTTTTAATGTTAACAAACCCAGGTTTCAGGTTAAATATTAACAAATCCAGTCTTAAAACAAGGCAAGAAAGATAAAAGGGTGCCATCCTTTTTTGTAAATTTGTAACTTGGGTGCTATGACTGCTGCAGTAACCTGGAACCTCTAACCAGAATAATGCTTTTGAAGAGATACCTCAGTGGTAGTGCACTTGCCCAGCATGTGGAAAGCCTGGGTTTAATCCCCAGCTCTGCAAACATAAATAAATACAACAAAATTGCAGAATCATGTTTTTTAATGTCTTTTGAGTAGAATATAACAAAGAAAATGAATTCATATTGAAACACCGACATCAAAATACTTGAAAAGCAATGTTGGGATAGTAATGGATGCTTCTCAACACAAATAAGAGAGCAGCAGGCCTAATAATTACAACTGCTTTTAAAGCAACAATGGGTATGACTGTTCAAACTCTCTCCAACAATGTGATACAAAAGTCTGTAATTTCTATATGTCAAAGTGACGGGTGCTGATGTTATATGTTACGTGTTTTTATTGACCACATTTTGGCTAGAGGTGAGTGGAAATAAAGTTGTGATTTCTTCTGTTGTTATTCCATCCACCCAAGAGCACAGAATACTTCCCACCCAGTCTAATCAATAACCTCAAAGGTTAAGGACTCTGTCCCAGACTATCAGGCTTAAGACTTAGGTACTAAGAGCTCAGCTACCATTCTCCAGTAATGGTCGCTCTCCCATTTTTGGAGCCCCTGAAATCCAGAAAACAAAACAGTCACTGATAGATTGGCACACTTCAACAGGATCAGGTATTCCTCATATGCAACATGACTAGCAATTAAATTTCAATTCCTATGATTAGTTTTCAAAGTAGTCTGTAAAAGGTCTAACAAGAACGTCCATCTCCACCAAGATACTAACTCATCTTCGACAATCAGGCCTGGCACTGCAGGAGAAAGGCTCCTGGAAACTTACATTGTAAGACAACATACAAAAACGAGAAAGCCACATCTCATATTTGGGACAAGAGTATTTTAAACACACCATTGGTTTTAATGCTTTCTTGGTGCACTCCCCTTTTCAAAAATATTTATGGCCTGGCAACTACAGTCTCAGTTAAATGAGTCAGGCTTCCTTCACAGTGAGATTGGTACCTGAGGCACCACCTCTCCAGCCCGCTGCCTCATACAACAGGCCATTCCCCAGCTGTACACCCTCAATCAGGGGATTCCCACAGGAAGATAAATATAATTTAGTCTAAAATACATGGACTTACATTGGGCCAGCGCCAATTTCTCATGGATCTCGGGTAACTGAGATGGTTTTTGTTCGCATGGTTAGAAACTACAACAGCAGCTGCAGGAGCACAATTCTTTTTCTAGACTAATAAAATTACCTAAGTCTGGCTCATGATTTCAGCTGTGGCAGCAGCCCAACTTCCCAGAAAGATGCAAGCCTTGTGCCACTCTAAAAGACCTGAGATGTTAGCTCTCAACAAACCTGGAGACATCAAACCCAACCCAACAGGGGGGAAAAAATCCCTCCAGCTGAATTATGAATTACATTTCCTATATTTGGAAATGGCAGATATTATTTTTAGGACTCCCATAAAACCTTAACCAAATCCTATGAAGTTCAATCTTTACATTCAAAGGAAGGTCACATGCCATGTATGGACATCAGGTTTTTTTTTTTTTTCTTCTCTAAAACCCAGTGAAAGGTTCAATTAAAGTCCTCAGTGAGTTTGCAGCAAAACCTTTGATCACAGACTCTGTCACCACTTCACATATACAGACAGTATGATAGGTATCTCAGACATAAAGAACGAAATTGGTACTGCAAAGTAGTGTGGAAACCACACATGCTGCACATACACACGCAGATTGCTTTTCTTAGGGCAGGGCCTTGGGGGGTGTTCAGAAGCTTGTTTGCAAAATAAAAATGTTCCTTAAACATTTCTTGTATATGTAGCACAGCAGTATTTCCCAACATAAGTGTGTGGTCCAAAAGCCGAGTTTAAGGAAAAACAGCCCAATTAGAACCCAGTGGAAAACAGAACATATGTTTCTCAAATGACTTTGAATTGGACTGTCCATGTGAACTTGTTCTACAAATAATGAAGATGTCGTACAGATGCACCAACTCTTCATGGTCTCAATGAACTATCTTTCTGTTACAGAAAAATATGCAAGTCTGCAACAAGGCTATATATATAGAATAATTTTTTTAAAAAATATCAGTCTTGTTTTTAGGCAGTAAAACTTGCCAAGTTCTTTCTGTCTTTTCACAAACCTAATGAAGCCCATATTTCCAGGTGCTGATAATGCCTTGCAAACAATAAACCACGTCTCCAATTTAGACTTTTACCATGGCTTCTTAAAATTATCTCCTAGTAATTCTATTACAAATATAAGACCTTTATTCTACAAAACAACTGGCCACAGAAGCAGGAGGAAGGGAAGATATCTCACAGATATCTTGCTTAGTCTTCACAGCAGCATCAAGGTAGGAACTATAATTATCTTCTTTCAACAGAGAAGGAAATTGAGACTTAGAATCTCAGCAGCCTGCTCCGGGTCAGACCTTAGCAGGCAACATCTCACTTCCTTTCCTCCTCTGGGGGAAAACTCATACTAGAACCTTTCCTTGCACCCTACTCCTTGGATCCCAAGATAAAATGGCAGACGACAGGTCCCCAGTACATAGCATGGAGCCTAGAGATAGCACTGTGGCAAAACTGCAATGCTGCTCCGAAAATCTGGTCTTATTTTAAATGACATCACTGGGTATTCCTAAACATGTTCACTTATCATTCTGACAGAAAAGCTGGATTCCATAATACCAAACATTCAATCCCACATAATCCCTATCCCTGGTTCATTTTTCTCTGTACCACTTTCCTTGGGAAAAGGATCAAAATGCCCTCTGCAACTGCTGTCTCCATGCTAATGACTATCTTTTCCATAGTTCTGCCTGTGTTACTACTGTACTTCATTTCCAACTTGCTGACATCAACTCTGGCAGCACAAACTCAATGTGTCCAAAACTAAACTTGCTAACTCTTCCTCTTTCCCCACTTCCAAAATGCACTCACCACCTATGTTCCAAGTTCCCGCTCAAAGGCTCTACATCCTATGTCTTAAGCAAAGGACTTCAGTCCCACTGTTCCTCCATTGGTCTCCTATAGAAGTGTCCAGGCTGACTTCTGTAACATTAGTTATGCCCTTGATGTGTACCCGAGGGCTTGTTAAGCCACAGACTGCTGGGTCCCAGCCCAGTTTCTGATTCATGTCCCTCAGGATCCCCACTTGCTCCTGCCACAGCTCCTCAGGATCCATGCTTCCCAGACCACTGGTCTCCTTCCTTCCAAGTCACACAAATTCTTGCTAAATCTTTTCATCATGGAGCAGCATAATCCTAAGTCTGACATTTTCGGTCTCTGATAACAAAGTGTGGGCAGTACTGGCTGTGACCACTAAGGTATGTTCTCTGTCAGGGTCAACCAAAATAACCTGCAAAATATATTCTGTTTGGACCCTAAATTTATGCAATTTTGTAGAACACAGAAAGTTAGTTTCCAAATTCTACAGTGACGACAAATTAGTTTTATATATTGGAAGGGACCCTCTCCTTAGGCTAAATTTGTTACCAAACTCTGATGGAAAGGGGGAATTACTAAGAGGGGAAAAAAACAGCATGTCCTCCTAAGAATAGGGCAAAAGGACCCAAGAAGAAACAAAACAGTTCATTTTGGTACAGCACAAGCAGGTTCAAGCCATCCTCCCAAAAGCAGCTTAAGAAAATAAAGAAAACTTCAGCACACTGTGCTTTATTGCACCTGTATACCTATGTGGCATCTGGTTTATGTAGATCATAACCTGTTCTGTTCTAAAATCAGTTTTACTAAGGATAACAAAAACTAGTTCTATGTGTACTCTCTTTCATGAGGTCTTTCCTTGAAAGAGCCTTTTCTGTCTTTAATACTGCCTGCATGTGAATGATTTAATCAGCGTGAACTTAAGAGATCCGGAGAGTTTATATTTTCACACGCTGTCATTTATAAACAAAGAGAGGCTCATCCGCACTAGCCAACCATCAGCTCTCACATCTAAACAACTTTTCAAAAAAAATGCCCCTGGATTTTAAGGCACCTTCCCTAATGCCACCTCCTTTGATTTTCATAAGAAGGTTTTGAGGGCAAGCAGCACGGCCCCACTGTCTCTGTCTCAGGTTATATGGCTAACCTACAGCTAACACAAGGGTTGGCCATAGACAGCCACCGATGAAACCATAGGCAACCTGGACCACAGTGTTCCTGGAGTCATGTCTTTAAGGCCTTAATCCGTTTTCTGTAACAAAATATTTGAGACCTAGTAATTTATCAAGGAGAGAAGTACATTCAGCTTACAGGTCTGGAAGTTGAAGTCCAACACTAGGCAGCAGCCATTTGAGGAGGGCCTCATACTGCAACATGGAGAAAAAGTGGGAGAGGCCTCCCAATGTTCACTTTATAACAGTCCACTCTAAGGTAACTAATTCAGCTCCCTTGAGATCTGCCTTAATCCCTTTTAGCAACCCAATCACTTGTTAAAGGTCCCACCACCTCTCAACACTTAGACAAGGACTAAATTTCAACATGAGTTTTAGAGGGGAAAACCACATCCAAAGCACGGCCACACTGATAAGAAAAAAATATCACCAAGCCGAGCACAATGACACACACTGTAACCCCAGCTATGTGGGAGGCTGAGGCAGGAGGATCAAAATTTGAAGCCAGCCTAGGCAACACTGTGAGATGCCATTTCAAAATAAAGTAAAAAGGGCTGGGGTTGTAGCCAGTGGTAGAGCACTTGTATATCATATACCTGGTTCAATCCCCAGGACCCAGTCAAAAAAAAAAAAAAAATATTTTTTTTAAGGTATTTTGATTGAGGGAAAAAATTGAATAAGACCCAATTCTTGCCCTCAGAGTCAACCTACTTGACAGAAGTCTAAAACAACATGTGGCAATATGCAAACAGAGCAAGACAGGGTGGCATGATGGCAAAGGCTTTGGAGTCAGGCTGACCAACCCACAGTTTAAATCCCAACTCCACTGCTCTTTACCTGCACTGTGATCCTGGGCCTATTCTTATTCTCTCTGAACCTTAGATGACAGACCTCAGGACAGTTGTGAAAATCAGAAATAATATATGACAAATGCCTAGGGCTGTGTCTAGCATAAAATGTGTGTAACAAATGGACTGAAGTGTCTCATATCTACGTATACAGGCCCAATTATAGGTTTTAAAACCCACAATTAAATGTCGGTGGAATGACTTAAATTTTCCACTTTTATTTAGGATATTAAAATGATAGTACTTAATTGCCAATTAAAATATGGGGCTGACAAAGAAAGAGAGAAACATGAGTCACAAATTTCTGGCTTCAGTGACAGGGTAGAAAGTAGAGCCAACAACCAAAATGGGAAAAGCTGGGGGAAACATGGGGGTGAGAGGTTGGGAGAGGGACAGGAAGCAGATGATAATTAAGGAGGAAATGAGTTCAGTTTCGATATCCTGCATTAAAAGTGCCTATGAGTCATCCAAGTAGAAATGTCCAAAAGATTGAGATGTGGTGAACTCAGAGACTTGGGGGTCATTAATGTGGGTAGTGACTGAAGCCTTGGAAGTACTGAGATTCCCAAAGGGGCTGAGCAGACTAAAAAGAAAGCCACCAAGGATGAACTTGGTCCAGAGAACCTGAACATATAAGGCAGACACAGCAGGACCCAGGCAGAAATGAAAGAAGGAAAAGCAAAACAGTCACTAATGTACAAAAAGGAACCCAGAGGGAAGGCTTCAAGTGAGGATGGGCAGGACTATCAAGTGCTACAGAAAAGTCCTGTCCAGGGCTACAAAGTGACCACAGGGCTCAGTGATCAGAGGCCACATGTGACCTCAACAGAAGCAATTTCTATTGTTGAGGCAAATGAAATCAGATGATAGGCCATCTGTGAGGTCCCTCCTAAACTCCAAAATTCTTCAACTTCAAAACTGAACCTCACCATTCTCCAAAACCAACCTCAGACAGCAATGAGTTGTGAGGTTTTCTTTCATAGAGAGGGAATTTGCAACACAGAGACATGTTTAAAAACCACAAAATCATTCAACACCATCTTTGCCATTAAATTCCTATCTACTTCCGGATCCCAGGAAAGGAGAAAAATCAGCTAATTCTCTGGCACACAAAACCTGGAGAAGGAAAAACAGATAACTTACCAAATAAATATCCTGTCCAATAAATCTCTAAGGAAAATATACTTCAATTGCTGTTTCAAGGTTAACTTTGAGAAATTTGTTAGCACAGGTAGAAAGGCTTGGTTTCAATATGCAAATCTCCTGTAAAAGTCTATTTCAGCAGATTTCCACCTGGATTTCTAAATAAAAATAACTCTAACTCTTGCTGAGTTTAGCAAATTGCTCTTCAATGTCATTTATCTCATTCTTTGTACAGTTATAATTGTAGAAAATGTTTTTCCCATGCAATTTTAAGTTATAAAATGGTTCTACCATACATATTATGGTACTAGGAAATGTTTGGCTTGGCAGTATAAACTGGTGAAACTAGTTGGTGAAGTTAAAAAAAAAAAATCCCCCAAACATCTGTTCAGACTAAGAAAGCATTTGTTTTCAAGTCAACTCCACATACAAATATTTTTCAAAAAGTTAAACATCTCAAATATTAATAGCTAGAACATCAGACACATACAGCAAAAGGCTCAAACATTTGAGAATTCTGAGATGTGTTCCCCTAAAAATACTACTTACTCTTTGTAGGCACCACTAAATCTAAGCTGGAGATTTAACTGGATCCTCTGGTAACTAATCTGACATGTGGCCATCCATCTTAACTGAGGATACACACTAACGCCTCTTAAGCTTTATTTAAAAACGTGCATGCACAAACCACGTAGCAGGGACTCCACCCTAAATTCTCATTCAGCACACGTGGGGTGAATCCCAGAATTTAAATTTTTACAGCTTCACAGGAGATCCTAATATGCACTCCCCAGCCCTGGCCCTGTTGAGAAGCTCTGCCTTTCAGCAGGATCCCCCAGAGTTTTAAAGAGCAATATAGTCACTGTTCCTTATGGATAAGCAGGATATGGTAGGAGAGGTGAGTGCAGAGAATGAAATCCTGCTGGCAAGTCACACAGGACAGATAGCAAAGTGCACAGGCACATCACATGGATGTTTCAAGAACTCACAGAGGGAGCCTGGGGATGTAGCTCATTGGTAGAGAGCTTCCTAGCATAGGCAAGACCCTGGGTGGATCTCTAGCACCACAAAAAGAGAAAGAAAGAAAACAACTAACCAACCTCAGAGATTTGGAAGCAGCTTTAACCTTGACCCCCAGCCCTCCATGGAAGAGTATTTTCAACACCTACAGAAGGCTCTGGATCAGCCTTGATGCCCGCAATCAACCATTCTGTGCTGGATGTCCTGGGAGTTTCCACCTGTTTCTCATGTGGGCAGCTGAGTGCAGCTGAATCAGTTCTCCAAGCTGTGCTCACTTCACATGGGATTAGAGATCCATTTCTCAGCTGATTCTCTCCTTGTAGGAAAGAAGGGAACACTTGAGTTGTCCTCCGTGCTAACCACTGGAGACAGGAAACGCAAATAAGAAGGACTGGATGATGAAAGACCTCACCCACTAGGAGCCTCCAGCGTCCCTTTGCCCCCTTGAAGTGGGTACTTCTGTTTCACAACTTACACATAAGCCACAGCCCAGGCTTAGAAACCTATCTCAAGTTTTTAAAGACACACAGCTAGCAAATTTCCTCCTTGAAACCCAGTGGGGTAGAGGGTTGGGGCGACATAACTCAGAATATTTTAACAGGAGTCTGTAGGACAGGCAGGAAGAGGACAGGAGCCGCCAGCTTCAACTGACGCGACCTCAAAAAGCCAAATATGAGGAGCACCAGAGGTAAGGCAGGTTGTAAACATTCCCTTATTTGTCTCCTGGGAGCCAGAAGGAGGCTTGTAATTAAACCTGACAACATTTTTCATAGGAAACAAGGAGCAGGAGAATGACAGTGATAAAAAAGAGATAGTCAGTCTAACTTTATTAAAAATCTGAAGGCAGGCGCAGTGGCGCGTGCTTATAGTCCCAGCTACTCGGGAGGCTGAGATAGGATTATTTCTTGAGCCCAAGCATTCAAGGCCAACCTAGGCAGCATAGCAAGATCCTGTCTCCAAAAAAAAAAAACCTGAAAATATTTTAGCAGTTGTATGACTATGCATACAAGCTATAAAACAAGATATTAAAGTTTTCAGTGGAAAAGTACTAGACACCATATAAAAGGCACCCCCCCCAAAAAAAAAACCCTCTGATATGGACACAATACAATTAGAAAAGCTTTGAAAGGAGGTGGTAGAGCTTCCACATTATTAATAAGAGGGCTTTAAGAGAGATGTTGGGGGGCTGGGGTTGTGGGTCAGTGGTAGAGCGCTTGCCTTGCATGTGTGAGGCACTGGGTTCGATCCTCAGCACCACATCAAAATAAATAAAGATATTGTGTCCATCTACAACTAAAAAATATTTTAGATGTTGGTTTTTAAAACCAATTCATCTTTGAATAAAAGCCTGTTTTACTTTGCAAGACCTCAAATTTTTTCAGAAAATACCCTCTCTGGGAACACTTGACCTGTCCTAGCATGGATCCTGCATCAGCACATCCCCCGGCTCTTGCTCACCTCACCTCACCCCAGGCTCCACCTGCCTACAACAGACAGTGGCTGTCTCACTCACTCCAGGCACCTGGAAAGCTCCTCCAGACAAGCGGACCACAGAAGGCTGGCAGGAGAACTCGAACAAGAAAACCTGTCAGCACACCCACCCCAGGGGACAAACAGTGGAAACCCCACGGCAGCAGAGTTGGAGGGGAAAGGATACCAGGGTGTAGGAAGAGCAGACACCTCTCTACAGCCAAGCTGACAGGGGACACTTGCTGGATCTTGATCAAGGTACTGATGCAAAGCCAGGTTCACCTCCACTCCCTCAGATTCTCTTTATATAAGGCCAGTGGGTTTGTCGCCCAATCCACGGTGAAAGGTTAAGGAGCCCAAGAGCCTTTTCCAACCCTCAAACCCAAGTCCTCCTCGCCAGCCTTTGCACCTCACTCCTCCAAGCCCCAGCTCTCTACACCACTCACCATTCCCAAATACACTGCCCAGTTTCACACCTTTGCTGTCCTGCTTCTCTCACCCTGAAACACCTCTCTCCCACTGTGGGGACTGGTCATCCTCCAGGCACTCCAACAGCCTCAGCACCAAGTAACCTCATGGGTCTGCACTCAAGACACCAGGCTGCTACCTATATTTTAGCCTTTGCCTCAATCTGCCTTGACCGCCCTCCTGTTTCTCAAAGGCTGGTCTAATCCACTACCACCCTCCTGCTCTTATCCCAACAAGAGTCAGATGCTCAAGGCCTACTTCCTGGTTGGAATTACAATGAGAGGCTCCCCATGACTGACTCAGCCTATTTCTCTGGAAATATTCCTTTTGCTGAAACACCTGTCATGGAAAACACAAGGGAGTTCTCCATGCGCAAACACACAGACAACAAGGCTCTGGCCTGAGTCAATCTTAGCAACACTGCCGAGCCACACTGCCAAAAGGAAGGATGGAATCATGTGGAGTCACGTTTGGGCCGACAAAACCATCTTGGCAGGGCAGAGGCACTAATAGGTTTGTGCATGCAGAGGCTGGGTGGAGTCCTTTCCCTCCCCTGTAAGTCTGTATAATAAGGAGGTGGAAGAATGTCCCCACCCCCTTATCCACCAGGACTTCAAAGATGAGAACACAGCACAGGAGCTTTTCTCTGGAAGGAAACCAGGGACTGATTCAGGGGACAGGTCCAGTCTCCATCAAACCCCTTCAGAGACAACTGAGATCTCACTGGAGCAGAATACACAGGAGAACCTCACAGGAGGTAGCTGGTCACCCCCATTCAATTATTGGATATTTCCTCAAAAAAAGCCTCAGATCACTTTGCTTCTGAGTACTCCAGGCTGTTCCTACACCTGGGGGACCTCTCTAGCTGGTTTGGTTAAGCATTCACTGCAGGACAGCACCACCTGGTGAACAGCAGCTCAAATATCCAGGGTGTCCTCTAATTGTGCACCCTTCCAAGGTCACCTGCCTCTTTACCTAGCTCTGGCGGTGAGGAAGGGTTCATCTCCCAGCTGCCTCCTTTCACACAGCATGCCTCATAGAAAAGTCAGGCTTCTCCTGCATCCCAACCACAACCAACAAACAAGTAGCCAGACCGACCATCACAGCCCAAAGCAGGACCATTCTGAGACCCTCTGCCTCCCCACCCCCCCACCCTCAGGGAGGGGGACACAGACAAGTATGCTCTTCAAATTCGATCTGCAACAGTTTATATACACACACTTGCTCTCTGGCTTTTTCCCAGCTAGACCAACCCACGTGCAACACTACCTCTGCAAGGGCCAGGGGGAAAGGTCCCTTCTGAATTTAAGACTACTATAAAAGCACTGCTAGAAATTACAGAGGTCGCCAAGGAGGCAGCTTCCTGTGAGAAGGACAGTTCCTACAGCCTGTTTTTGTGGTAATGAGATCACAGAGTTTAGATTCTGTATTTGGTCCTACATGGGTTTTAAGAGCCTTATTCTGTAATTACAGAAAGGAAAAAGAGAGGTCAATGAGACCAGAGGAGCTCTGAGTGATGTTTGAGAAGTTCCTTATAACTACAGTCAGATCGCCCACTGCACTCAGAGAAATTATGCCTTTTCATTTTCTTGTCCTTAGGAACCAATTTCAGATTAGAAAAAAAAAAAAATCATGGAACTTTTTACTAACCTGTTTCCTCATTCAAGGGTCTTTTGAATACACAAGCCAATATTTAGGGCCCAAGAAAGTTTTGGAAAAAAATGAGCATTAGGCCACAAAACACTCCCATGTAAAATGTAATATCTGACAAAACATGGATGGAATTTAAGACACAGGACTCTGGAGACCAGCTGAATGGGGACTCCAATCAGTGTTCACTGCCTTTTGTGGGGATTACTGGGGGTTGAATCCAGGGGTTCTCTACCACTGAACTACATCCACTGCCCTATCTATTTTTTGAGATAGATAGGATCTCACTAAGTTGCGCAGGCTGGTCTAGAACTTGCAATCCTCCTGCCTCAGCCTCCTGATGAGCTGGGTTACAGGCATGCACCATGGTACCCAGCTTACTTTTTTATTTTTAAAGCTAAATTCCAATTGACTTCTTAAAAAAAAATCAATGCTCTTGAGAAGAATTATTTGGGTTTAGCTCCTCGTCACCACTTTCTTTCAAGAATGAACAGAGAGACTTCAAAGTTGTTTATCTAATAGAAATATTCATCCAAAAGACATTTTTTTTTTCCACTGAAGTATTCTAAAAACATGGCACTGGGCCTTCTCAGACCACAAAACAAAGACTACTCTGTTTTTTTGTTATTATTTTGGGGGTTTTTTGTGTGTAATTTGATTTTTTTGTTTTTGTTTTGTTTTGTGGTGCTAAATAGGAACCGAGGGCCCTGCCTATGCTAAGCAAGTGCTCCACCACTGAGCTTCATCCCCAGACATCTCTGTGTGTGTTCATGGACCCAAGCGAGTCATCACCAGCTCCACCTTACAGTCCCATCCCTCTGTCTGTATGGGCTTCTACAGCTCTGAATACTGCTCAACTAGCATGTAAGGCCCAGAAAAGTTCAACAATGTGAGGAAGGCCACTCAGCCACACCGAGTCTCAGTTCATGAAGTTCAAGTCACACTCAACTACAACCAGGAGAAAAGAAGACCACAGAAACCCTAACACAAACAAAAGAAAGCTCCTGTTTTGATTTTGCCTCATGTTGAATGCTGGTGCTTAATAGAAAGTGGGCTTAAACAAGAGAGAAAGACAGGGAGGAGGAGACTTTTGTGGGAATTCCTCAGGCATTTGGAGCTTGAGTGGCAAAGAGTATGTTTGTTGGACTTGTTTACAGACAAGGGTCTCACTATGTTGCTCAAGCCAGTCTCAAGGCTATGGGCACAAGAAATTCTCCCACCCCAGTCTCCCATGAATCTGCGACAAAAGACATGCACCACCATGCCCAACTGCAAAAGAAACTACTGAAGAATACTTATTTCAGGGGCTAGGAATATAGCTCAGGGGTAGGCATGCACAAGGCCGTGTTCCACCCCCAATACCACAATGAATAATAAAAATACTTATTTCCATTTTGAATCTTGCAAGATTTCTATTTCCTTGAGACAAGTATTCTGCTTGGACTGTTGTACCTGTCCACTATACTGAAGAAGTTTTCTATATCCACCACCCATTAGAATCTCCTGAGAACAAACCTTCCTTCCTTCCTTCCTTCCTTCCTTCCTTCCTTCCTTCCTTCCTTCCCTCCCTCCCTCCTTCCTTCCCTCCCTCCCTCCTTCCTTCCTTCCTTCCTTCCTTCCGTTGTCAATGGATCTTTTATTTATTTTTATTATTTATATGTGGTGCTGAGGATCAAATCCAGGCATCACACATGCTAGGCAAGTGCTCTACCACTAAGCCACAACTCTAGCCCAAAGCTTTAAAATTTTTGATGCTCAGAAAAATTAAAACAGAATCTCTGGGGACTGGAGATGTGGGATAACGCACTCACCTGGCATGCACAGGGTGCTGGGTTTGATCCTCAGCAACACATAAAAATAAAGATGTTGTGTCCACCGAAAACTAAAAAATAAATATTAAAAAATTCTCTCTCTCTCTCCAACAGAATATCTGAGGGGAAGAATCAAACACAGATATTTTGTAAACCTGACTTTCTGATTATAATGGATTGAGAACCATTATCCTTGATGAATTCCCAGGTTGCTTCTCTTGTTCTCTTGTGGGATAAAGTGGGAAATATTTATGCCTCAGAAAAGCAGAGAGGAAGAGAAAGAGACCAGGCAACGAGGTGGAGGAAGGTAAAGTAAATGACAACCTGCAGGTGATGATCATCAAGACAGGTGCCTGGTGTGGTCTGAGGGAGAAGACAGGAGTAGGCAAAGAATGGGCCTTTCCCTAAGTAAGCCCTACATGGCAACTGTCATTAAATTTAGTTGCTCTAGCAGGTGGAGGCAGGGGTAAGAGGTAGCAATTCAAAGCTTACATGTACAGAACATTCCTCTATTTAATCCTTATGGCACGAGAAATGACTTTAATGTGATGGTTTTCATGTGTGAAGAATCTACTCAGCCACTGTGTTGATTGCTATGATGAAGGTGAGGACTGTGAACCAGCAGCTGCAGCTCAACTGCTAATCCAGCTCTGTGCCCACGGTGCCTTAATTCTCAGGGATACCTGCTGTACTTGTTACTCTGTACTAGATTAACAAATAGCAGGCTGACCAGCTTGGATGCTCCTTCCCAACTTCTGTCTCTCCTGGGGAATGAATCAGCTTGGCCTTATCCATCCCTCACCAGGGTTTCTCATCTGTAGAGCACAACAACCTGGGCACTCCTGGACACCACCTCAGACCACAGATAATCATACCTGAAACCCAGGAGTCTGCATTTCATTTTTATTTTTTTAAGTAATTTTTTTGTTGTAGTTGGACACAACACCTTTATTTATTTTTATGTGGTGCTGAGGATCAAAACCAGCACCTCGCACATGCCAGGCGAACGCTCTACCACTGAGCCACAACCCCATTCCCAGGAGTCTGCATTTTAATCTTTACCCGTCACAAACCCTCTTCAATTCTTCCCCTGAAATGTGTTCCTCAGATGTGCTGCTAGATCTCTCCCTCATCTCTGCCACTTTCTACCTGTGGATTTATGAACTTATCCTCCCCCTCCTTGTCTCCCAGTTGGTCTTTCCAATGTAGACTGTGAGACCATTTGCTCAAATACCAATTGGGTCTCTTTATCCTGGCTCCAAGTTCCTCACTCAAATCACCCTACTCTGAACTCATCCCATATGCAAAACTACTTCCAATTCCAAGTTTCAGGTCTGTTAGTTCTCTGTCCCGACTACATGTTATGCCTTATCCATCCTTCTTGAGGACAAGATGTGTGCCATGCCTCAGATCTCCATAGGGCTCTATGTTATTTCCCTCCATTCACCACTTCATCACTTCATTTTCCCTGAGAAAACTTTTTTTTTTTTGCACAAGGGTGGAAGAAAAGACTTACCTGCTAGTGGAAAAAACTGAAGAAGTCTATGAAAGACAAAATCGTAAGCTGCAACCTCCTCTTACCCAGAAAACATATGAACCAGGAAGCAAATAAGTTTTAGGAGCTGCCAAAGTCTGTAAATAAGGTTATGTACAATTCTGAAGCAATTCCCAGCCTCCCCCTACCTCTACCCAACACCTCTTCCCAGGCCTCCTTTCCAGCCATTTCACTCTCCTTTTAGAGGGGAGGGAATATTTGGTTTCCCAGGCCACTGTCAGTTAAAAGGGTGGAGAACAACTGCCAGATAAAGGCATAATGACAGCCCTGAGAAGGTTATGACTGACAGTAGAAAATTTATAAAATCCCAAACAGTATATTACAGCTGGTTATAGTTTAAATAGCCTTTCAATCCCCCAAAGTGTCCAAGGGCACCAAAAACAAAACATTTCAAAACAGCACAACTTGTGGCTCTGAAGGATGAACCTGGGCACCAAGAGGTTCTTTGGCTTTCAATGGGTCTCTGCCACTATGTTCAGGAAAGATGATGTCCACCTGGCCAACCTCAGTCCCTAAGACCCAGGTGTTCTCAAAAAACAGGAATGGGTTCAAGGTCCAACTGCAACCTGCTGTCTCCCTGTGGTCTCCAGAACCACCGAACACCACAATGGGCTTTCTCAAAGGCAGGCAAACAACCCCTCGGCACTGCCATTCTTGACTGGAATGTCTCATGGGGTTACTGCCACAATCATTGCTTTTCCTCTAGCTTTTTTAAGGGCATCTGTTAATAAAGCTCCTCCCCAGATTACAGACCTCTTCCAGCAGAGGGACTGCACCTGGGGACGGACACCATGCCCCTACCACCTCCTGAGTCATAGCTGAAGAATCTGCCAGCTCAAAACATCCAGAAATCCCAGGGCCTTAGGAAAGAGGCATTTAAGTGAATATGTTTAAAAATAGCCTGAGCACTTCTGTGGTCTATAAAGGTATTAATTCTCCTGCTTTTTAAATAAAATTGGTATAAATGTTAGGATTCTATGATCTATGAAGTAAGCGTCAGTCACCTTCAGATCTAATCAGTATGGAATTGAGAACCAAGAAATAAATTCTGCACTGTTTCATGAACCTGTATGAACTAAAAAAAGCATGGGTGGGTTTTCCCTTGACCTAAAGCAACCTTACTTCAAATATTTTCAAATATCATCTCTTCCTAACTGATTATTAGGTGACTCTATATTCATTTCTTGATAAATAGCATTGAAAAGCACTGATTTGCTTCAGCTTTAGTAAAGAGAATATTTTAATGAATTTAACTGGTAGTTCTGTAAAATAAGGTTATAATTTACACTTTGAGGAATTCCTTGTCCAAACTGAATTAAATCTACATCTACTTCTAGAATCACAAAAGTAATTCATGGGTTTTTGTTTCAAGCACATTATTAAATATTGTTCCTCATGCTGCGAGGCCCATTCATTTTCAAGCAGGCCCAAATGACCTGCCAGGACAACCTTTCTACTGAGGTCCAGGTAGTCGGGACTTACAGGACTGGCCTGTTGTTTTCAGTGTTGACAACCCTCCCTTCCCCACTGCTAAAACCTCTTAACCCTTACTGCCATTCATACTCCTTGCTGGCTCAACTAGTGGGAATTTCAAGGAAATAGGTTTAAATTGGCCAAATTGTTCTTGTTGCTTCACTGGCCCTGACCTTGTATCTAATACCTTGACTTCTTTCTCCTGCAATGCACAAGCCTAGCCTACCCTCTAGCTCAGTTCTGATACAGAGCTTGGAACCCACTCTAGATAGTCTGCTTTTAGTCCCTGGGGGCAGAGACATGGCCTTGCTCCGAGATCTTCCAGTGTAGTGGAGGTCACTCTGAATCCACACGGACAAAGCAGGTCAGGGAACATGAGTGCTGTGACAGGCTACTCTAATGCTGTCACCACCCCAGCCAGCTAGCCATCTGCCAGACCACTAGCCCTGAAGACACACCCTTCCCTCCTGGCACATGGATTTTCTCCCAGCTGCAGATATCAGGTCGGCCACCCCCTCCCCTGGACAGGGAGTTCCAGGCCCATTAGGAAATGACTCAGATCACAAAAAGCTGAGGCTGCTCTAGCCAGAACACAAATAATTCACAAGACCTGGGTCTCAACCATCAAAAAATGCCCAAATAAAACCCCAACAATGAAACAAGAGAAAATAACATCTTATGTCCCTAAAAATTGAGCACCTCCATGTTGTCTTTGGATAAAGCTGAAGCCACTAGTTCTAAGGTGAAAACAGAAGAAAATCAGAGCGATGGCTGCTGTGTCTTCCCTGGGTGGGAGAAAATCAGAGAGGTTTTATTAACAACTTCAAAGATACTGGTTATCAAAATACAAGTATGAAACTACATACTTATTCTCTTCCAGGAAATCAAGTCATCTTCCAAGTTCATATTAACAAAGCCAAATGTATATGTGCACATTTATCAATATCCCTGAAAACTCTGATATTAAAACCTCGCTGGCTAAACTGTCTTATACTTCAGAATAACTTGAGAAACAGTAACCTTCAGTTTATGGTCAAAGTTTATTTTTGCCAGACCTATTATTTTCTATAAAGTTTTAGTATTTTCTACTTTCTACCCCTATTTAATGGGGAGATTTTCCCCTCTTGGTTTTATATCTTTGCTTTTTGATCGTGTTAATTGATCCAGATAATTCCATCCTTGCAGTTTTTTCACTCCTGGGAAGAAATATACACTGTCATTTAAAAACCATCTGCAGTATCAATGCTTTTTCAACGACATAGCTACTATGAGTGACTTCTCTCCAAAATAATTCTCAAAGCTATTGAAGACATCATCAAAAATACTAAGGCATTATTTAAGTAAGAGGTATTAACTACCTATGCTAAAGCACAGCAAATGTACACAAACAATATGGACTCCTCATGAGAGAGGCTGCCCAACAATTAGACATGAGAGGACCCACTTTGTATACTATGAGGAACCGAGAGTGCTGACATTACAAATGCTTAATTAATTATGACTAAAAAAACAGGAATGTGACCCAGCAACCCCATTTCTAAGTCTTTATCCAAAAAAAAAAAAAACCCTGCAGCACTATTCATAACTACCACAATGTGGATGCAACCTAAGTATCCATTCATGAACGATAAATAAAATGCGGTACATCCATACAATGGAATATTATTCAGTCTTACAAAGGAAGGAAATTCTCATGCGTACTACAATATGAATGAAACTTAAGGACATAAGTGAAATAAGCTAGTTTCAAAAGGACAGATACAGCATGATTCCACTGACAGGAGATAAATAAAGTAGGTGAATTCATAGAAGCAGAATAGAATGGTGGTTGCCTGACACTGCAGGGAGGGGAAAATGGGAAGCTGTTTGGTAAGCATAAAATTAAGGAGTGGCATGCAGGCAAGAGGGGACAAAGAACCAAAGAAAAAGTCTAGCAAAGGATCAAAAAGAAGGGCAACTCAGACCCAATCCTAAAACATAACACGAATGCCAGAGACTGTACAAACATCACCCTGAGCTATTCCAAGCCAAGAAGGTAAGCCAGGAAACAGCTTTCAAAGGCTGGAGGTGGGGCAAGACGTAAAACGCCACACTTCCAACTCATGAGTAAACATTGAACACTAAACTGCAGCAAAATCAAAGGAACTGGTCAGAGTACTCTAAGTCATTCATAATCTAGCTCTCATAACTTGAGTGTTCTCTGAATTTCAGGAAAGGCTTTACTACGTGAAAAATAAGAAATGCAGAAAGTGTTAAGGCACATCACCCCAATAGGACCAATCTGGTAGTAAAATGATTTGAAAAAACACCAGAAAAAAAATGTATAGCACATATAAAGGAAGGAATAAAATATGGTATTATGATAAAAACCCGTTTATTTAATTAATATCCTTGAAAAAAAACAGGTATGGTAAATAAATGAATCCTTAGAGAATGTGCTAAGCTTTGGATCCTGAATGACTCACAATGGCCTGTATGTTAAATGCTTGGTCCCCAGGGAAGCACAATTGGGAGGTGGTGGAACACTTGAGAGATAGGGCCTTATAGGGGGTCTTTAGGTCCCTGGGGATGTGACCTTAAAGGAATTATGGAATTCCAGTCTTTTCCTTTCTCTTTTGCTTCCTTTACCCGAGGTAAGCAGTTTTGCTCCACGTCAGACTCCTGACATAATGTACTGCCTCACCACAGCCCAAAACAATAGGGCTACTAGATCTTGGACTAGAAACTCCAAAACTGTGAGGAAAAATAAAACTTTTTTCCATGTAAGTTGTTTATCTCTGGCATTTCGTTATAGTGTTGAAAAGTTGACTAACATATAATGAAACCTGTGTTAACTGCATATGGACTAGGTATTTGATGAGTCTTAGGGAATTATACTTGGTTATTGTGTGACAATGGCATGGGGGGAATTTTCATCAGAGACACAAGCTATTTATAAACGAAATTACATGGAATTGCTTTAAATTGCTGGGGTGGAGAGTTGGGAACATGTAGATCAAAGATGGTAAAAGTTGCAGTTAGGATGAATAAGTCTAGTGATCTAGTGTACAATATACAGTATGAGGACTACATTTAATATTATATTGCCTACTGGTAATTTGTGAAGAGAGTAGATTTTAGGTAATCTTATCACAGGGAAGACATTCTGAGAAATGCATTATTTCATCATCATGCAAACAGCATAAAGTATAGTTACACAAACCTAAAATGTACAGACCAATCAAAATCTGAGGTAAGGAGAGCACAGTGGTGTACACCTATAATTCCAGCTACCCAGAAGTCTGAGGCAGGAAGACTGCAAGTTTGAGGCCAGCCTGAGCAACTTAGCTTGTCTCAAAAGAAAAAATAAACAGGACTGGGGATGTAGCTCAGTAGTAGCGCAACCCTGGGTTCCAAAAAGGAGAGGGTGGGGGTGGGGGAGGAGGGTGAAGAGATGGTAAACACAAGATGTATGAGGCTGCTCTAGCATAACATGCCCTACTGTTTTACAGTAAACTTTTTTTTTATAAGTAACAATCTAAAATGTTATCAAGTATCATATGTAGTAAATACATAAACCAGTAACATAGCTGTTTATTATCAAATATTATACACTGTGTATAATTGTATGTGCTATATTTTTATACAATAGCAACTTGTGTTTATTTATACCAGCATCAACACAAACCCATGAGTTATGTATGTACTACAACCTTACAACAGCTATAAAACACCACTTGGTGACAAGAATATTTCCACTCCATTATAATCTCATGGGCCCACCATGGAATACATAGTCTACCATGAGCCAAAGTATTGTTATGTAGTGCATGACTATTTATCAAATCATCACATTGTTCACTTCAAAAATATACAATAAAAAATAATAAGCTTTTCCTACCACAAAAACACAATGTAGGGGGCTGGGTTTGTGGCTCAGTGGCAGAGTGCTTGCCTCACATGTGTGGGGCACTGGATTCGATCCTCAGCACCACATAAAAATAAATAAATAAAATAAAGATACTGTGTTCATCTACAACTAAAACACATTTTTAAAAAACACAATGCGGGGTTAATCAAATAAGATTGGCAAAATGTTGATATTCGAAACTTGTTGGTGAGCATGTACATGGTGGTTAATTACATACCTTACTACTTACATATTTTTGACAATGCTTTTTAGTTGTACATGGACACAATACCTTTGTTTTATTTGTATGTGGTACTGAGGATCGAACCCAGTGCCCCACACGTGCAAGGCAAGCACTCTGCCAGTGAGCTACAACCTTAGCCCCGTTTTTGACAATTTTGATGATAATTTTTATAAGGCCTGGGTTGTTCCACTTGGCGTAAAGTTCTCTAAAGTTGCTGCCTGGATTTCGGATACTTTACCAAAAAATCACAGATCTCTCTATACCTGGAATGTCCCTTTACTCCACCTGGACAATTTGTGTTCACTCCCTAAGACCCTTTCAACTGCAGTACTAGGGATCAAACCCAAAGCAGAGGCCTCAATTTCTCCTGTGCTCCTACTGTATCCCATTCACCCCACTATGTATCTCTCATTATCCTATATTTGCTTATGAAACCACAGTGCTCCCCTACTGAACAAGGAAGGGACCACAATGTTTTGTCACTATATTCCAGGGGTCTGGCATATGCTATGCCCCTGATAAATATTTGGGATATTTATAAGATTTAGCCTGGTATCCTCATGAAACACAGATTAATTGATTGATTGATTGATTGATTGATTTATACTGGGGATTGAACCCAGAGTTGCTTAATACTGACCCACACCTCCAGCCCTTTTTCACTTTTTATTTAGAGACAGGGCCTCGCTAAATTGCTGAGGCTGGCTTTGAACTCACACTCCTCCCACCTGAGCCCCCTGAGCCACTGGGATTACAGGTGTGTGCCTGGTCAAGGGATCTTAAGAAGGTCTTCAGACCCATATAGCCTGTGTTCTTACCATGCTGATGTCCTTACACAGTCAAGCCTGCCAGCTTCCATGGCCTCTACTTAGAGTCCCCAGCTTGTCATTTGTTATGCACAGAACCTCCAGACACAGCCTTACTTCAAATGGCCTCCTGGTCAAAGACAAAAGACCCTGGGCACACCTTAGGAGAAAAGTGTGCATGTGTCAGTGCACCTCCCACTCCCATCCCACATATTCTAGACTATTGAGGGCTTCGGTCCAAAACCTGCAACTATGTACAGGATAACAAGCTGCCAAGCAATGAGTAATGGTACATGTCTGTGGCACTCACCTCTCCTGCCTCAGCCACGGATCACCAAGGGCACCAGCTGAAAAAGGGTGACCTTCTGGCCATTCCTCTGATACATGGTACTACATCCAAGGAGTCCCTTTCCCTCCATCAGCCTTCAGGTTTTCAATGATAGAAGAGAAACACCACCAAAGGTGGTTATGAGCAAGTAAAACCATGTATATCTGGGGTTTTCTTCTTTTACTGTTTTGAAATTATGAAAGTGGTATTTATCTCCCCATTAATATCTCTTGGAAAATTGTCTTATATCTCCTCTCTGGTTTTTGTTTTTCATTGGATTTTTTTTTTTTTTTTTTTTTTTTGGTACTGGGGATTGAAACCAGGGGCATGTAACCACTGAGCCACATCCCCAGCTCTTTTTATATTTTATTTAGAGACAGGGTCTCAGTAAGTTGCTTAGGGCCTAGCTAAATTGCTGAGGCTGGCTTTGAACTCACAATCCTCCTGCTTCAGCTCCTCTTGCCTCAGCCTCCCGAACTCCTGGGATTGTAGGTGTGCACCACCACACCCAGCTTTTACTATTGTTTTATTTTGTTCCTGCAGTACTAGGGATCCAACCCAAGGCTACTCTACCAATGGACTATACTGCCAGACCTTTTTAAAACTTTTATTTTGAGACAGGTTCTTGCCTAAATTGGCCAACCCGACCTCAAACTTGAGATCTTCCTCCTTCAGCATCCCCAAACTGCTCAGATTACAAGTGAGCAAATTGCCACTATGTCTGGCTTCTCTCCATTCTTCCTCAAATTTTTGACTTATGGCCTATATCACATACCCTAGCTCCCAAATGCAGGCCGACTGTATTGTTTACACTTCTCTTTCATGCAGACAATATTGTGAAATAAAAAAATAGGAACTCTGAAGTCATAATAATCTGGATTCTTATGCTGGGTTCACCAATACTTTGATTTCTGATGGTTTTATAACAGTCGTCCACTTTATGCTCTGAATATAGCCCTTGCTGCTCTGACACTATGACTTATTTTTTAAAGGGACATGTTTGCTTCTCTTCCTCTCTCCCTGCTCCTCCTTAATCTTTCCCCCTTTCTAATCTCTGGGAAAATAGGATTACCTTTTTCCCCATCCAAGGCAGAATTATTTGCCCTTGAGCACACAACCACCATAAGAGAGAAATAATTCAGGCTTTGGGGATGGCACCAGAAGAACTCAGAAATCTGACTATCTCCCCAATTAACAGTGAATTACAACTCAACAGAGAACACATGGAATGTGGCCTTTGAATCACCTCTTTTAAAGTCCCCTGTTCCTGCTAATAGGCAGAATCACAGCCTTTGGGACAGGAGTTCCCAGTGCTTCTCCTTTCCGAGCAAAGCAATAAAACTTCTTCCTTTTTCTCAAAACCATGTCCTCATTCTTGGATTGGCATTGAGGACAAGGACCAAGCTTTTGGTAACAGTTTGACTTATGATTTTCAATTTCATGATGATGCAAAAGTGATATACATGCAGTAGAAACCACACTTGGAATTTTATATCTGGATGTTTTCCCAGGCTAGCAAAATGTGGTCTGATATGCTCTCTCTTGAAGCTGGGCAAAGGCAATAAGCAGTAGCTTCCAGTCACCATGAGACCACAAGGGTCCACAACCTGTACTCTACAGCAAACTGCATTGCTGGCAGCTTTTAGGATACTGTTTTTTCTTTTTCTTTTCTTTCTTTTTTTTTTTTTTTTTGTGTGTGTGTTTAATATATATTTATTTTTTAGTTGTAGTTGCACACAATACCTTTGTTTTATTTATTTATTCATCCCATCATGTCTATGAAATGTTCATGTATATGTATGAGATCCTCAACTTCACTATAAAATAAGTTTTGTGTTAGTAATTTTGCCCACTGTAGGCTAAGGTAAATGTTTTGAGCACGTTTAAGACTGACTGGGCTAAGCAGTGTTGTTCAATAGACTAAGTTTATTAAATTTGCTTTCAACTGACAATTTGCATGCGCTGTGGGTGTATTATGACTTAACTATTCCAACAAAATTTGAGGAGTATCTCTACTTTTTTAAACTTTAGAGAAATTATCTTTGAGTATGGGAGGGGTATACTGAGTTGGGAGGGAAAATCGTCTGAGGTTCAGCTATTACATCAACTTTAATTTCAGTGTCGTTGATTAGATTTAGATAAATTACATTTACTTTAGATAAATTTCACTTATTTTAAATGTGTGCAGAAAAATTCTGAATAAAATTACTTATCTATTTTTAAACATACCAAGCAGAAAGATAGATCACTCTTGTCATCAGGAAAATAACATTTGAAAAGAGAAGACTGGATGATTTTCAGTTGAATGAGAAAGAGTACAAACCCTGCCTTCACCCTCCCCACTAGAAACAAGAGCTTTGAAAACCACTGATATCTGTCTACCAAAATATAAGCCAAAGGTCAACTTTCAGATGAATGTAATGGTTACTGTATCATTCATATGAAAATTATCTGTTTCAAGTTAAAAGTGCTCCTTACATTCTCATTTCCACTGTTATCTGTAAGATGATCAGATCATTTAGTTTGGGGCCCTGTACTTGGAAAGGGTTTGGATCTCTTTTCTTAACCACAGGAAATTCCAAACCCCAGGCATCTCACAAAGACACAACAGGTGATGCAAATCCACATCAATACTAGAAAACTGTGGTTTAAACATCTATGTCCCTCCAAATTCATATGATAGAACTTAATATCCAACATGATAGTCATGGAATCCTCCCAATTTCAGTTTCAGTTTATGCAGTTTGTTAACCTCAACTATGATCCAAAAATATTAAATGGAAAATTCCAGAAGCAACTCATAAGTTTTAAATTGCATGCAGTTCTGCGTAGTATAATGACATCTTATGCCATCCAACTCAGGATGTGAATAATCCCTTTGTCCAGCGTATCCACACTATATACACTATCCACCTATATTAGTCAGTAGTCATCTCAATTATCAGCTACTGTGGTACTAGTACATTGTTATAATTGCTCTAGTATTAATTTTTAGTATTAATTATTTTTAATCTCTTTCATTATAGGCATGTGTATAAATAGGAAAAAGCATGGTAAGTACAGGGTTAAGTACTATTCAAGGTTTTAGGTATCCACTGGGAGTCTTTGGCACATCTCCCAAAACAAAGGTGAAACTACTCTATTACTGGGGTTGTGGCTCAGTGGTGGAGCACTTGCCTTGCACGTGTGAGGCCCTGGGTTTGATCTCAGCACCACATATAAACAAACAAATGAAAGGTATTGTGTCCATCTACAACTAAAATTATCTTTAAAAAAAAGAAGAAGAAGAAAAAAAAGAAGAAAAGGTGAGGCCAGAGGGATGACCCAAGCCTGTAATCCAGGCTGTTTAGAAGGCTATTTGGGAGTCTAAGGCAGGAGGCTAACAAGTTCAAGGCCAGCTTTGGCAATTTAGAAGACTGGGTGTCTAATAAAATCAAAAGCAGGGGCTAGAGATGTAACTCAGAGACAGAACACTCCTAGTTCAATCCCCTGTAGAGCCAGAATGAAAAAGAAAAGATGGGGCCAGTTTGGGAAGTGATGAGGGATCTGCCCTAGTGCCTTACAAAAGGCTGAGAGGAGCACCCTAAAGCACCTCTTGCCCTTCCATCTTCTTTTGTTTGGGGCTTGAACCCAGAGGGGCTTTACTATTGAGCTACATCCCCAGGTCTTTCTTTAAGGCTTATTTAAGTCTCTAAATAGAGATAGTGTCGCCCTAATTTGCAAGGCTGGCCTTGAATTTGCAATTCTCCCACCTTGGCCTCTTGAGTAGCTGGAATTACAGGAATGCACCATCAGGCCCTTTCATTGAGGCAGGAAGATCTCAAGTTCAAAGTCAGCAGAGCAATTTAGCAAGACCAATTTGCCAGCAACAGTGACACCCTGTTTCAAAATAAAAAATATTTATAGAAGGACTAGGAAGTGTAGCTAAGTGGTAAAGCAACCCTGGGTCCAATTCCCAGTACTGAAATAATAGTAATAATAATAAATAATGTACACACATATATACAATTGGGACTAGAAAAATGAAAGAGAGAGAGAGAGAGAGAGAGAGAGAGAAAGAAGGAAGGAAAGAAAGAAAACTGGCTATACGCTGAACAGATGTCTGTGTCTAAAGGGTTCTGGATGTCCCATACAACAGACATATTACCTTGGACTAGTCTCTTAAATTGGTTGGTCCTGATCAGCTTCACATGTAAAGTCAATAAATTGAATTAGACAAGTTCAACTCTTTCCAATTCTAAAATTCAATACGAATTCACAAATTCTTGATTGATTGACTAAACAGTAAAAGAAATAAGGCATGTAAAGTCCTTAACACAGTGGTTAGGATACAGTATGCGTGTCATAAATGCTGGCAGCTGGTATTAAAACAAGGAGGTTAAGGTTTGCATGTGTTACACATAGCTTATATCAGATTTCTCTGGTGAGACATTTTCTAGAGGGAAAAAAAAATAAACCACTTTAAAGCCCTATTTTAATCAGCATTGTTAAATCAAAGGAGCCCAAAATGAAACAATAAATTATGGAGCTCTACATGAAAGGATATGAGCCTCTCAAAATCGACTGGCTTTGTTTTGTTTTAAATTAGACTTTCAGTGAACTCTTGGTGGCACTCGGGAAGAAATCATGAGTGCTGTAAAGGCTCATCGCTCAGCACACATTTACTGGAAATTGTGATATCAAACTTGCAGCTGGGGAAGGAAAGCTCAGCAAGACCCTGCCTCTGGTCTTGCTTGATTTTGTTTTTAACTGAATTAGGTGTCCTACACTTAGAATTCGGGGTTATTCACAAATAAGGATTTCTAGCTTTTCTTGAGAACATGGAAGTGCTTAGCAATATCAGGCCTGCATTCCCACTCAGCAATGCACAGCATATTTGAGCAGAATTATTTCCACCACCACCTTGTTGCCATTCACCCTCAGCTCATTGCCTGGCCAGCTGGGCAGCTGTTTCCCTTGCCCAGTCCCTGCACCTATACATACATAATCCAGGAGCTCTCTCAGGAGCGGTGGGCTCTGGAGTCAGATACCATGCTGGCATCCCTGCTCTAACAAATACCAGTCATGTCATTATCTTAAGCAAGTAATTTGTCTCCCTGAGCCTCAGTTTCCCAACTGCAAAACTGAAGTGTTAGTAATAGCATCTGCCTCCCAGGGCTGGTGTACATGCATTATTACCTGCTAAGTGCTTGGAGCTGAGCCTGATACACAGTAACTGCTCTATAAATATTAGATGTTACTACCTTCTGGCCCCAGAAGGCATAAGAGTTTCAAGTTTCTGTCCCAGAGCTTTAATATTCTACAGTTATCTGCCAAATTATTTTATGATCAAAATGAAAACGGCATATGGCAAAAGCTATGCAGATAAAACTTAAGGATAACTACAGCCGCCAGACACAAAGGAACACACACACCGCATGAGGCACCTGGAATCAGAATATTCATACAGACAGAGGTTAGAGGGGCTGGAAGAAGGGGGAATGAGAAGCTATTTAATGAGTACAGAATTTCTCTTTAGGAGCAATGACAAAATTCTGGAGATGGATGGTGGTGATGGTACAAAACAATGCAAATGTACTTGACATCACTAAATGACACACTTAAAATGGATTAAAATGCAAATTTTATGTTACATATATATCTTAGCACAATTTTTTAAAAAAGGAATTACTCCAGCCTACTTTTAGCTCTTGCTAAAAGTAAAATGTTAATGATCCTAAAGTCATTCTAAATCACCATAAATTCATGCTCTCAAAGGCCACATACTGTACATCCCATAATAGTTCGGAGAAAACAATATTAAGTATTTTAACAGCTGTGCTTCACAACAGTGGCCCTTCTTTTGGATCTAGAGGTCTCCTGAGAATGAATCTGTAGCAAATAGAGCATGCGGCTGATGAGATCAACTTTTAATACCTGTCCACAGCAGTTGGCCATTCTTCCTTCATTACAAAATGTCCACACAGGCTCCTCATACTCTCTCTTCTCTCAACAAATACACAAAATGGAGGCTTCCTGCCAAGCACCACTTAACTGGTTGCCTTTGAACTGTGGGATGCTGGGCAACCCTGATGAGAGATTCTGATCTACACCTGTTCTATAACAGTATTCAAAATGCACATAAACACTAAGATAACCAGGCTGCAAATCAACATACACAAGAGAATTCCCTAAACTGTCCCAATCAGGGTCTTTACTTTCACATTTCCACATGCTACTACCTTCCAAGACATATCTCTCTCTTCTCTCTCTCTCTCTCTCTCTCTCTCTCTCTCTCTCTCTCTCTCTCTCTCTCTCACACACACACACACACACACATACACCCACACACACGTGAAATAATTACTTTCAAACTGCAATTAATCTAAGAAACACACACAAAACAGGCATAACCTAGTATGTATTCACAATCTTCCAGCTTGGATCCCCTTACAAGTACCTACTTCCTAACACTGACAGGGAGGGCTACCCTTTATGAGTTTATAAGCTTGAGACAGACACACTACACCTAGCTCCATGAAGAAACTTCCGGAAACCTGGAGATTTCTTAAACTAGTGCCTTTTTTGGCACAAGTGTTTTTTGCATTAAACATTCTTTTAATGTTTTAAATATAAGTGAAAATTTGAAATGACAGGTATAATATCTTTCAAATTTCTCAATATTATATACTGAGTACCAACCCCAACTTAGGGAGGGAGAACTACCTGGCACCTTGATTTCCACTGCTGCCCGACAGTTAAGACACTAAGTCCCCACGTGGCTGTATGTCCTATATAATAAACCCTCAAACACTGATCATTTTCCCCTGTGAAAGCACAAAAAAGCGTTCCAAAAAGACGAAAAGGGAAAAGATCACAGGCACAGTGCACAATTTATCCTCTTAAAATCCAACGTGAACATCAAATGACAAGTATTTTTATACTCTAAGGATCAAACAGGGAAAAGATAAATGTTTTTAAAATTCACTGAGAAAAAGCCTCAAGCAAAACCGCTGCCATCTAAGAAGTAGCTCCCATGTATAAACCAGTCCAGCAGAAAGCTAAGGAATGGAGCAGGTAATTCCTGGACAAGAAAATTTGGGCTTCCTGTCCAAGCTGCATATAACAAAACAATAAATATCTATCAAATATTTATTAAATAAGGCCAAAATCTCTCTGTTACAGGTTGAATTATGCTCATCTCCCTCCAAATGCATGCAGAAGTCATAGGGCCTAGGACCTCAGAATATGAACTTATTTTGAGCAAGGATTTATATAGAGGTAATCAAGTTAAACGGAGGTCATGTCAGGGTGGGCCCTAACCCACTGTGAATGGTATCTTTATAAGAAGAAGAAATATGAACACGGACAGGCAGAGAAGGAAAGCACAAGGAGAATACAGCAACCTGTAAGGCAAGGAGAGAGGTTAGGACCACACCCTTTCCTCATAGGGCCTCAGAAGGACCAGCCCTACCCACACTTTGACCTTGGATTTTTACTGTCCATAGCACAGAGATAATAAATTTCTGTTGTGTGTTTTGCTGTTTGTTTTTGTTACAGTGGATTGAGCCCAGGGGCACTCTACCATGGAGCTACATCCTGAGCCCTTTTTATTTTTCATTTTGAGACAGGGTCTCACTAAATTGCTGAGGCTGACCTTGAATATGCAATCCTCCTACCTCAGCCTCCCACATCACTGGGATAACAGGAGTGTGCCAGGATGCATGGCAGTAACTTTCTGTGATTAAGGCATCCAGTTTGTGATACTTTGTTACAGAAGCCCAAACAAACTAATACAGCTGCATACCAACTGTGATGACCTCAGAGCCAACACAATCCATCGCGCAGGTACTGCTTCTATCAAGTGGATATAACACAAATCCATGCAAACATCCCACAAATCCACAGTCAGCACCATTTCAGGCACAGAGGGATCCCAGGAGAAATCTCAAACTCTCACTGCCCTCTCCTGCAAACATTTTACCACCTACCTAGCATGGGAAACATACAGTGCACTACTACAAATCATGTGCAAGTATGTATAAGACAAAAATACCAAATTCTTTGCTTATCAGTCAACAATAACAACAAGAAAGCTGAGCCAATTTAAGACCAGACTTTTCCCAAGACCAATGATAATGTGTGATAAATACTCTTAAGTTCCATGAAGTTTGGGTCCATCTAAACACATTATTCTCCGTCACCCTCTCAGGACACAATTCTACTGCAGGAGTATGATGTAACTACCCTGCTTTGTCCACCAAACAGAACACAATATGCCTTCAATATGTCAGCCTGTTTCATCTCCCTAAATACATAATTGATTTTCAACATTTTATGCTCCAGTTACTGCCCAAAAGCAGACTGGGACAACTTCACATTTCAATTGCCCCTTCCTTTAAAGTATAAAAGGAGTGATCAGAACAATTAACCAACTTCCTTCAGTTATTCTTGAAGAGTCATTTGCTCACAGCTTCTTCTAGTGTCTCTTATCATTCACATATAAACCTCTTATGTATCAAAAAAAGATATAAAATTTATATAACCTGGCTAAAAAATAGAACTACATATATGATGAAATACCACCAAGAGGAGGAGAAGAATTTGTCTTTATTTGGAACACAGAGTAGCTACTTACATTCCCCATAGAAACAGAATTAGGACCAATGTCAAACAAAAATTAAAAGCTTAAACTTCCCTTAAAAAAAAAAACTAGAGCTATATATTTAGGTCATTTTATTTTTAACCACAGCCTCCTAAATGACCTGAATATCCCAACATCCATTCTAAGTGACAAGTTTTATAATTCTTATGAATAATTTAACTGGGCAAATTTGCTTTACTTGTTGTGGAATAAAAATGTTGCTTCAGAAATTGACAGGCCAGTTGCCCACAAAAAATTTCCGTTGGAATATCTGCCATTCCTATTAGGGAAAAATAGGGTGTGATGGGAAGGAACTTTAAAACTGGATCTCTTGCCTGGCAGAGACTTTTGCTATCATCGAAATGGGCAGCTTTGGTTTATGTGTAGTCTTCCATCTATTCACCATCTCCCCAAACACTGTAAATATCAAGGTATTCTGAGGTTCCAAAGGTGTATGTTCGAATTCAGGTTCAGAAAGACATTGCTAACGGCACACTCACACACAGTGAGTGACTTTCTTAGAACACTGAGCCAGATATGCCAGAATATTCTGTTAAAATAGAAACCTTGGCCTTGGCAACAATAAGGTTAGGGGGGTTGGTGTTGGTTTTTTTTAATCCATCCTCATTTCTACAAAAGCTGGTATCTCAGGGAGAAGAAAACAATTTATCCAGAATGATGTTGGCTTTGGGAAACAAGAGTATTTACTATAGGGGCCCAGGGGCGGCCAGGTTATGAAGATATCACCCCTCTGAGCTCACTCTCTGGGCCTCTCCGGGCCTCTTACTCTCCAGTTCCTGGAAGTCCTGTGACTAAATAAACAAAGCTTAAAAACAGAAACTGGAGGTGGGGGCCCAGGTCTTCTCTCCTTATTTTTCTTGGGTGCCACATGATGAAGTCCTGGTAAACCTCTGGCTGTATGTGAGTGGCCTCCAGGGAGGGAAGCCTGATGGCACAACATTGCCAGGGGACAGGCAGGCAAGACTGAATTAGGAAGCCACTGTGGACCTAAGCTGTGGTGTGAATGTGTCCTGCAAAAGTCCACACCTTGGAAAGTCAATTCCCAAGTTCTCCTGTTAATGCAATTTGGAAGAGAGATCTTTGGAAAGTAACTGGTTAGATGAGGTCATAGCAGGTAAAGCCCCCATGACAGTATTAGAGGAAGACATACCTGAGTTGGCATGCTTGCTCTCTTTCACCATGTGATGCCCTCTGCCATGTAATGAGGCAGCAAAAAAGGCCCTCATCTGGTGCCAAGCAGATGCTAGCACCACACTCTTCACTTACCAGCCTCCAAATCCATGAGCCAAATAAACTTCTTTTCTATATAAGTTAAATGGCCTTGGATGTTTTGTTATTATAACAGAAAAAAAAATGAAGACAAATTGAAATCATTTTACAAGTATTTAAGTCATATTCTCCAAGTTTAGTTCTATTAGTTAAAAAAAAAGTGCAATTTGAATTCTTTATGTCTTCTTTCCACTTATCACTCAGAACTAGTTCAAAGCTCGAAAAACTGAAGGAGCAGTCATTGACTCCACCCTCAAATCCCAATAATCAAAAGAATGAATGTTTCATTTTCAAGACACAGAACTTATCTCTACTAAGTTTATTTTACTTCTAAATCATCTGTGAGAAAATAAAAAGAAATAGAGAAAACAAAACTATTCTAATTCCCAAAATACTGACTTATTTCATTTCATTCAAAACTTAGTCAAGGAACCACTGTTACTATTATTATGACCATTCCCAGTGCAGCGCCACTCAGTCACTTATTTAGCAGCAACTAAGTGAGCTGCTGCTCACCCTCACTTGTAAAATGGGAATGGTGATACTCCTACCCAGTGGGTGTGATCTTAGAACAAATGATATAATGAAGGATTAAAGGGACTATTGCTCATAAAGCACTTTCCATGTACATAGCAGAGCAGTGTTAAATAAATGTCCCTGCCCATCCTCATCTGTTAAGAATGGACATGTTCATTCAGAACCAGTAAGGGCTTTGGAGGATTATTCCAATAAGCTTTTGTTTCATTTTTACTGAGGTATTTGATATACAATGAGAAAAGTATCTTCCAAATGTCACTCAGAAAAAAAAAAATGTTAAAGCTCTTCATTTCTACAAGCATGTAGTTCTGAATGTTGTCTCCTTCCCACACCCCTGAAATAGGATTTGGCAGAATATAATCTGTAAACTAGAGTCACATGTTGGTATTAGTTCCTTCTTTACTGTACAGACAATGGTGAGGCCACTCCCTCACTGGCCATGCCCAGGGCCTCCCATTCAAAGGATGAGAAGAGCAACTCTCCCATTAGTAGTGGCTCTGGGATCAGAAACGATGGTCCCTGATCATTGTCAATAAGGCCACTTCTCTCAAGGATACCCAGCAACACCATATCCTTATTTTATCATTTTCTATCTTGGTCACTTCTAAGATTGGCCAACTACTGTTTCATAGTTATCCCCCACTTAAGCCACAAACAGATCAATCAGTTAAGTTACAAAAGTTGACTAGATCTTTTTTATGTAAAATTAAAGACAAGAATACTTACTACCAGTGTTCTCTGAATGACATTATAACTATCATTTAAGAAAATTTCTCCAGGATTGAATATTGCCAAAGACTAGGTCTCTATATGACCCATTGTTCAAGAAGTTCCTGAAGTACTAGAAGGTACCCACCAAGGGTCCACATTTGCTATTTCTTTGGGTTCTTCACCTTCTGGTCCACCTATTTCCAGAAAAGGCTTTTTTCTTGATTGTGAAATGCTTCTGCTAAAATACTCCAACAGCACTTACAGTTTTTATTTGTGAAGAGTCCATAAAATCTTATCAGTATTGAAATGCCTTCAAATTCCACCTTTTCAGTTTTAAGAATATTGTTTTAAATACTTTTAAGTGAAAATGAAAGTGGCCAATCTATCATTCATTTCTCCAACCTTCTTTTTGTTCTTCAGCAATAATCTGAATTCTAAATCTGTCTGAAATCATCAACTTATTTCAGCAGTTAACCCAGTCTCCAAGATCAACAGCAAACTACGGAAAATCAGCCTACTGCACTTATCATCCCAAATGAATCCTCACTCATTACCACTTGGTCAGAGGTGGTTCCTGATGGGGCAAGGCTGATGGATTCTGCCCTGGAGTTCTGCTAAAGGACTTTCCCCAGGTGGGCAGAGCTTAGTTTATTTTGATAGTCTCCATTCATGTTATTCTTTTGACTCCAGAAACAGGCAAAGGATTTGGCAATCTTAGGTTAGTTGTGGGGAAACTTAGACTAATTTACCAGCAAATTTTCCACAATAAAGAGAGTAAGCACCCTACTCCTGCCTTTCCAGAGTTCTCAGCCAGCCTCTGCCGCGTCCCTAGTCAAATTCTCTGTCCACTCACAAGTCATGAGTTTCATCTTCTTTCTACTTTCTTACTTTCAAATAGTTAACTTGGCTTTCTTCCCACTCCACTTGAATCTATTTCTTTCCAATAACTGAAATACCTCTCAAATATAAAAGCATTTCTGCACATCTTGTGTATGAACCATACTTTCTCCTACACCACAGTGTCCAGCATTATCAGTTACAAAGAAGTGCTCTGACAGTCCTAATGGGGACATGTTAATCCTTCAGAGTTTGATTCGTGATACCTCATCAGCACTTTTAGACAGATGGCCAGGGAGAGCTTTCTGGTTTACTCCCCAATCATCCTACACTCAATCTGCTTGACAGTTTACCTCTCTGTCAATTTCTCATCCACATACCATTCCAAAACCTAGCAAACCCTCCTTTTATAAATGTTGTATGCTTTCTGCTCTTAGATTACTATCTTTCTAAACCAGATGTCTCCAAAGGAGAGGGAGGGAGATGATCTCCAAGGGTAAAGAAATATGAAAATTTCTGATCATATTTACTTGTCTCATTCTTTCATTTCTATCTTTGTGTATCTTAAAATGCAAACAGCTTATTACTAAACAAGCGTGTGATTGTAATTTATAAATATATAAATGTTTCAAGTGTGAGCAAAAGTATCTTACTGATAGAACTGTAATGTCAAAAATGATTAAAGAAGTTAAAGAAGGTTAAAGCTATTAAAGCTATTGCTTTAATAGAACTTTCTGGGGCAATAGCTCAGTGGTAGAGACTACTTGGCTAGGCAGTCACAGTGGCCTACATCTATAGCCCCAGCTAGTCAGGAAGCTGAGGCAGAAAAATCACTTAAGCCCAAGAGTTTGAGGTCACCCTGGGGCAACCAAAATAGCGAGAGAAAACCAATAACTTTTCCTAACTTTTTGGTGTTCCATGGACAATTCCAACTAAAATGCTGTATTCTAATTGTTGAGTCATAGCTGTTTTGTTTCACATAGCGCTTAGATGGTAACAATTTTCTTATTCCAAAGTCAGACCTCACTCTTGGCTTTCATATCATATATTAAATTATGTTTGTTATCCAGGTCTACTCTGTTTTAAAGTTTACTTGTTCTTTTTAGTTATACATGACAGAAGAATATTTTTTGACATATTATGCATACACGGGGTATAACTTCCCATGCTGTGGGTTGTACATTCAGGTCTACTCTTAAAGACATCTCCATATTTGAAAAATATTTTTGTCTTTTCTTCAAAATTAAACAATCAAACATCCTTCAAAAAAGAAATGACCCAAGACAAATTTTCAAACACATATAGCACTTACAAAGTCCAGATATCATCCTAAGTTCTTTCTTACTTAATCCTTACACCAGTGTATTTTTAAATATGATATAATAATTTATTTTTAATATTAAATAATTATTTATTTTTAATAAAATTCAAAATAGTATTTATTAATAGATGGAAAAACTTACTCCTATAAAAATGAGACTCCTCTAAAATGGTGGTCAATACTATTTTCAATTAAAAGGTCAGGAAGGCAAACGCTCTGTGACTTCCACTTTCTTAATCTACCTGCTCTCAAGGCATCTAGTTGTTAACTGTGTGGCTTTGGGCAGCAATATCACCTCTCTGTGTCTTGGAATCCTTATCTACAGTAACTTCATTCACTGAGTGCTTACTTTGTGGCAGGAACCATTTTTTGTTGAGGGACACAGCGGATAAGACAAAAATCCCTTATTTAAGCAGCCCAATACACAATTCCACAAAGTCATGGAAGATAGCCAGTTATTAAAATGTTAGCCATTATTATTTCTCAAAACAAAGGCCACTTCAGTTATCATTACCTCAGTCCATTTTAAAGGCAAATTTCACCTCGCTCCTAAATGGCTCTTAGCTGGTGAAAGGGGCAGGAAATCAGTTAAAAGACTGGCAAGAATGTGGCACCAGCAAACACCCTCTACCTTCCCCTGCTGTAAAGCTCTAGGGATCTCGCCAGCTGCTGGGGGTAGAACAGCTCGGCCAGGAAAAAGGTTCTGCAGAGGACTTTGGATGGTAGCATCCCACCAGGCTCTGGATGCTCCTAGCACTTTTCCATGATGCTGATGAAGGTCTATTTACACCTGGAGGTTACAGCTGACGACTGCGGCACGTCTGACAGCTGCAAAATTCAACTGCAGTGCAACTTAATCCCTAATGATGCTGTTTCCAGGCTGCCCTTCCAGAATCTGCCATGAGACATCTTTTTACTTATTCAAAATTATTACATAATCACAGACCTCACTCTCCACGGTCACCACAGAAGAGCACTGCTCGGAAAGTCTGCCTTTCAGCACAGAATTTAAAACCACCAGCAGGAGAATAAAAGAATCCTGCTGAATCCAAAGTAAACACAAAGAAGCAGAATGATAACAGGAACTCTCCAGAGAGCACTTCCCTTATAAACAGCTTCGATCACCTCACAAACACCTCACCAAACCTACACACCTGAGACAGACCCACATCTCCACCAGCGGGGAAACAAATACCACAGGCCACCACGAAGACTGGACATGCCTTAGGAGTTTTAGGTCACAACCTCAAAAAATCTTCACGAGGACCAGGAACAATCCAATTCCTAATATCTGTATTTCATACCATCCTGCTAAAAAGAAAGAAAACCTACTGCAAAAATGTCTGCTGTTTGTTGACCGACTGTCTACAAAGCCAGGTAGTTAGCTGGAGTATTTTCCTCTCAATATCAGAAAAATACTCAGTACTCCTCAGTGCCTTCTCCTCCCCATATGGATGCACTTTGATTCAGCATCTGGTTGCTGACTTCAGACCTGATGGGCAAGTCAGACGGGCAGGAAGAAGGGAAGCTCAGGAGGAAGAAGAAAGAGAAAGGGGAACAGGCTCTGGTCTCCACACAGTCCACACCTCCACCCCCTCCTGCTGCAGGTCCCGAATGCCCCAACACTGTGTCCTCGTGCTTCCCTATAACCTCAAGCCCCCTCTGGACTTTCTGCCAGTTCCATCACAGCACATGCCCAGTCCCAATACTGGAGAACAGTCCCTTCTATAGGACTTCGGATCCCAACCCCCATCTCCTCATCCAGCATTTCCCTATTCCAGGCCCTTCCTCTAGGAACAACTTTCTCCCTCTGTTCCCCTCCCCCACAGCCTCTGGAACCTTCTTTCTGTTGTTGAAGTCCTCAGGGGTTACAGAGAGGGGCTCTGGAGTCAGGAGGATCTGGGATAAGCCAGCCTCCACCTTTTTCCGGATGTCTGACCTTGGGCAACTTGCCTAATCTCTCTAAACCTGAGATTCTTCATCTGTACAGCGGGGTTTACATCATCTCTGAAAGTAAGGATTAGATGAAAATACACATAAAGCACTTAGTAAAATCCCTAGCATACATTCAAATAATAAGTGCCCATTTTGTACCAGGAATAGGTTTTGTAAATGGCGGTGATTATCATTCCCTCCCCCCTCCACCTCTTATTTTTTTAATTGAGGTAAAACGGAAATAACAAAGTTTACTGTTTTAACCATGATTTGAGTATATGCCTTGTTCAGAGGCAGAAGGACACTCACATGGTCCTAGAGCCACCACCACGACCAACCCACCGACAACGTTCACCTTTCCCCACTGAAACTCTGCACCTGCTGAACACCAGCCCCCTCCTCTCTACTGTGGACACTCTCCACCTGGAAGAGCTGGTTCAGGTGTGGCTCTGGGTAGTCAGAGAGGGTCTTCTCCAGGCTATTTTTCTTAACACAGGTTAAAAAAAAATTCTCCTTCTTGGAGCTCTCACTTCTCACAATCCTACCACCCTCTACCCCAGTTCTTCGCTGACACCTACCTATTTTTGGTAACTTCTCATTCACCAGGAATAAATGGGCAGTCCTTAGTTCACAAGTTTCTCTTCCACCCTTTCTCTTGATAGATGCTTCTGCCCAGTAGTCAGCTCCTAAAGGAACAAGAACACAGAGAACCACCTGGATTAGATCCCAACTCTATCTTTTATTAGCTGTGTGACCTGGAACAATTTCTTCCTCTTTCTGGGCCTGGGCTGCCTCACCTATAAATGGGGATAATGTCAGTATGTATTTGTGGGGTTGAGCAGACAGTTTACAGCACTTAAAGCAGAGAGCACAGGGTCAGTGAGTGAGGGCAGATCTTACCACGACTGGTGCCCTCGGCTCCACTCGGAGGCTTTTGGATCTAACCTGTCATTCCCAGGGCCACAGCTCATAGAGGCATCATTCGATGCCTATGCTTGATGACCATTGACCATAACCTCCTATCCTTCCAGCCCTCACACCCCTTCTCTCCCAAGGTCCTTACTCTCTGGTGGCCCTTCAGCGTGTTCTCTTATCCATTCCCTAACCTCGTGGACCCCACTGCTAATCATCTGACTCACCCCCACCCCTTCCTGCATCCTTGATGTTCTGCAGCCTCTCCTGTGGGTATCAGCACCAGCACTCAGGTTCTTCTCAACTCCATTCCAAACCAAAAGACCACAGAGGGACTATCACAGTGCCACTCAGAGAGAGGTCACTGCACTAGAATTCTCAGATCAGAAAGGCCCTCAATAGCAGAACAGAAAGTCCCTTCCATACCCCTCAACAACTGTATGAAGCTTTTATCCTTCTCAATCCTGTTCTATTTCTTCCTTCCCACTTCACCAGCTTCCTCCCATGCTCCTCACCTATCCACAGGCTCCTCCCCTCTCCTTTTCCCTTGGGCTCAAGAGACCTTCCCTACTGCACTCCAATCTCCAGCTACACCTACCCAGGTAGACAGCTTCAGTTCATTTCTTCTGCACCTGCCACGCCCTTGAGAAGCAGCACAAAAATCACCTCCTCCTGGTGGGCTAGACCCTCTTGCCTCTCAAACCCTCCACACGCTCCATAAACGCACTTCAGTCTTTTCTCTGACTCAGTCTCCCTACCTGAGAACAGAAGCTACAGATTCACTGCAAATCCTCACTGTGCACCCTGGTGGACCAAAGCCATGAATACAGTAAACTCTGACTTCTATTCTGAAATGTTTTCATTAATATGTTTTACTGGGCTAGTCATGGAGGCTGGGGCAGGAGAATGACAAATTTGAGGCCAGCCTCAGTAACTTAGCAAGACCCTATCTCACTAAAAAGTATAAAAGGACTGAAGATATAACTCAGTGGTAAAGCTCCCTGGGTTCAATCCCTAGAACCACCGCCCAAAAAAAAGTTTTATTAAAAAATGTCATTTAGCTGGTTGCATGGGCACCTGCCTATAATCCCAGTTACCTGGGAGGCTGAGGCAGGATCACAAGTTTGAGACCAGCCTGGGCAACTTAAATGAGACCCTGTCTCATAATAAAAAATACAAAGGGCCAAATGTAGCTCAGTGGTAAAGTACCTATCACAGTTTCAATATTTGGTATCCTCCAAAACCTCATATGTGAAACATATACTAGAAAGTTTAGAGTGAAACAATTAGGTTATGAGAGCATTAACCTAATGAGTGCATTAATTCACTTATGGGGATTAACTGGGTGATGACATGCCAGGTAGGGTGTGGCTAGAAGAGGTAGGCTATTGGGGGTGTGCTGTTGGGTATATACTTTGTCAGTGGTGAGGGGAGTCTTTCTCTGCTTCCTGGTGCCATATCCCCAGCTGATTTTCTCTGCCACACCTTCCCACCATGAGGTTCTGCTTCACCTTGAGCCCTGAGGAATAAAGCCAGACTTCTATGGACTAACACCTCTAAAACCATGAGCCCCCCCCCAAAAAAACATTTCCTTCTCTAAAACTGCTCTTGTCAGGTCTTTTGCTCACAGCAGGGGGGAAAATTGACTAGAACAGTGCCCCTGGTTTCAATAATCAGTACCAAAAAAAGAAAAAGTCAAATAAGATCCATAGTCCACCACTTACACATAATGCCGTATACTTTCTTCCTCTGATCTAGACCGAGAAACATCCCCTGCCCTTGCCTTTCCAGAACAACTATTCCTTTGATGAAAGAAAAAACAAACAAACAAAAACACTGCTTCTTCCTCAACAAAAACAGAAAACCCAAAATAGCAAGATGGTTTATAAAAATCCCCAGCTGACACTGGATAAGGTAGGGATAAATGCAGTTATCTGTGAGCCTAAGAAGAGAAAGGGAAGTTTACTTTGGATGGCTATTTGGGCGAGGTAACAATATTCATATTCTAAGCAAGGAATCTGACCAAAAGAATAAATCTCGGATCTATTTATAAGACAAGGGAGGAAGAGGAAGCAGGTAACTCCAGTGGAAATTTCTCTCCTTTGTCTGGTTTTACTTCTGGTATGGCTACCACACTAATTTCTCCATACTAACTTATGACAATTTAATTTATAGAAAGTGATTTCCAAGGGCCTGGAGAGCTGCAGATGGTACCTCAGGGGCCCATTTGTTTCAGGATGAAAGCTTAGTGCACACCATTACATCACTCTGACCTTTCTCAGCAACTTCCTATCTGACAAAATCGAGATGTTTGCTCCGTCAACAAGATATTTGTGTTTGTCCAGCCTCAGGCTTTGGTTCCTGATTAGCTTTAAAATCATTATGCACCCAAACTGAATAGTGCTACTGTTAGCAGCTGGAAGGTCTTCCTCTGGGCACGGCCCCAGCTCTGTGGCCTTCAGGGAGTGACTGCTGCCCTTTCTGCATAACTGCACACTCCCCTAATGGATGTGCTGATCTGTCCTGCTACCCCTTCCAGAGCTGAAGTCCCTCTTCTTTGCATTCTACCTATTTTCTCAGGGAATCCCAGGCAAGGGAAGAATGATGTGGTGATGTAGGCCTTAGGCTCCCTCCAGATAAATGCTCCGGCATTGCCCATTCCAACATCAGCATTAACAGTTCAGTATTGCACCAGACCAGTCTCCCCAGGCCTCACAGCCTCCCCACTGCTGCCCACATTACAGGAAAACAACTATTATTTCCTGGATGCTCAAACACCCCAACACCCACACATATAGATCCAATCTGTCAAGCATACTCACCTGCCCACACATCTGCAATGACCTTGGAAGATGATATGACCTACATCTCCAACTTTTCACTGTCCTGACATCAAATGAGGTACACACATAAACCTAGTGTCACCTGTGAACCACCTGGTAGGTCCTGAACAACAACCCCAAGAGAATGTAGAAATAACTTTTGAAAGAGGTTTTGTCTTCTTTTGTTGGGGTAAGGGTCCATGTACTGATGTGTACAACTTACTTGACACTCTGTATAAAGTAAGATGGGCTGCTGGGTAGCCATGCAGTAAAGCAAAGACGGCAACATCTTAATTGTAGAATCTAGATGGTGGGCATGTGAAAGTTCACTGTCCATTTCTTTCAACTTTTATGTGTGAATGCTTTCATAATAAAACATTGCAGAGTGGTGATATTTTTGGTGCCTTCAAGAAAAAAAAAAAAAAGGAAACTGAATTCTAGACTTCATTTGAGTTTCACTGGTTTTCCACTAATGTCCTTTCTCTGTTCCAGGATCCAAATCAAGGATCACACTTTGTAGGTAATTGTCATACTTTCTTCTTCTTCTCCAGCCTGTTACAGTTTCTTGGTATTCCCTTGTTTTCCATGACCTTGACAGTCTTGAGGAATGGGTCTGGTATTTGGTCAATGTCCCTCAATGGAGACATGTGGGGACTTGTCTGAAGTTTTTCTAAAGGTTAAGGGTGGGGTTATGGGCCTGGGGGGAAAACTCAGAGGTGCCCTCCTCACATCATGCTAGGAGCAGGAGCTAAGAGTATGGTATGCCTCTGGCCAAGTGAATGGATTGCTTGGTTAAAGTAGAGTCTGTCAGATTTCTCTACAGTAAATTTATTCTTTCCTCCCTTTGCATTCTCTTTCCTTTAAAAGCGGGTTACAAAATTGAGCCCAGGGCTGGGATTGTGGCTCAGTGGTAGAGCACTCGCCTCGCACGTGAGAGACCCTGGGTTTGATCCTCAGCACCACATAAAAATGAATAAACAAAATAAAGGTATTGTGTCCATGTATAACTAAAAAAATATATTTAAAAAATAAAATTAAATTAAAAAATTGAACCCACACTCAAGGAGGGAAGGGAGATTACCTACACAAATTATCTGAAACTCCGAGTCTCTTCTCCTAGTGTAAATGTACACATTTATAAATTATACTATGGATTACAATGCAGTACCACACTATTTTGTTGCCCAAATTAGTCCAGCTTTGACTTTTATGAATTCCTTGAGGTTGGCTCCTATATCCTTCCCCCCCTCCCCCCTGCCCCTATTTTTTTCCCATATCCTTTTGACGTGCCCACATCCTTTGTTATTCAAGTACTTCTTTGTTTTCTGGCACTGCAAGATGCTTCAGATCTATAATTACCCATTTCTCCAAGGAATCCTGGGTACTGTTATTGGAGAATGGTATTCAAGAACCAAATGTGAGTGTGCTTGTTACTATTGGAGTGTCACTTCTACTAAGCCTTCTCAGTGGTCAGATCTAGGAAACACCTGTGTATATACCAACCCACCAGGCATGCTTATCTGTATTTATTTCTGCATTGATATTAAGCTAAAACTAATGATTTAGTTCTTATTGATGTTGTTAACTCTAATTCCATATTAAATGGTTCCTTCCAGCCTTCTCTGCTTGCTTACTATAACTTCCCTCTCATCATCTTAACTATTTGTTTCACCCCCATATATACATAGAGCAGTTTTAGAACTGTTAACACATGCTCCACAAGAAACTTTACCAACTACAATACAGGGTGTATACTGTACAGTTTCTGTTGTCTCTAGACTTAGCCAAAACATCATTTTTCCAAAGTTAACAAGGTCCATAACTGGTAGTCTGTCTTTCTTCTGGTCTATGTCCTACAGTTATAAATAGATTCTTTTGTCACCCTCTGCATCTCAAGACACACACACACACACACACACACACACACACACACACATTCTTTTTCTCTCAAACACACAAAGAAGAACAACAGCTATTGGCTGGAGTCTTTTTTAATTGGAATACACTGAAGTTCTTTAGTGCCTAACTTATCTAAACATTTATTTGTATATCCTACACCACTTCCTATTGGTATACAAATTCTGCTTTATGCTCAGTACGATAATACTTGTATCTGAATGTATATCCTGTGAAATTTAGCTGGGTCCTATCAGACCACAGTGATTGCTAGAATACCAATAAGATAAACAGATTCTACAAATTTATTTGAAAAAAAAAAAAACACTCTATTGGGGCTGGGGTTGTAGCTCAGCGGTAGCACACTTGTCTTGCATGCACGGGACCCTGGGTTCAATCCTCAGCACCACATAAAAAATAAATGAGTGAAATAAAGGTATTATGTCCAGCTACAACTATAAAATAAATATTTTTAAAAAGCACTGTATTAAGTTAATACAGCTTAACTGATGGAAATTGTTCAATAAGGAAGGAGAATGTTCTTTGCTGTATCATTTAAAATTCAGAAACAGGTAAATAACTGGAAATTATGATATATCTATTAAGCTGAAAATGAATTACACACAATGATTATAAATCATTTGAAGAACACATATTTATATGACATAATACATACTATGTGTGTGCAAAAATAAAGTATGGTTATGTTATTTAATGTGTCTGTGAAAAGAAAAACACTGAAGGAAGGACATATACCAAGTTATTTTTAAGTTATCTTTTCCCCTTCCTTTTAATTAAAGTTAAACAAGAGAAGACTGCTGAGTGGGAAACCTCACAGAGGATTCTTCCTAAACACAGTGTATCAGTCCTGACAAAGATGAAAAATGGAATCAGCAGCTCTGCACAGCAACCAGGGTGGGCCAGGCAGGAGAGGCTCAGGACAGAAGGCACAAGCCCTCAGGTCAGCTGTCACCGGAGGACTCTCCCCCAAGCAAGAGGGGACAGGGTAGTGCTAACTTCTTTTTCAAACAGGCAGAAAGAAGAGGGTAAAACTGGGTGCTGCCTTGGAAGCTATCCTAAGAAATTTGGGTTTTAAAGGATAGGAAAGATTTACATGGAGTAGAGGGAGGAGGCAAAGTGATTGGAGACAGATATTAATAAGAACACTCATCCCTCTGGAAAAGTTCTCTTTATCCAACCACCCTGTGAAACAAGAAGATGTTAAAGCCCTGAGTGGACAAGGATCCTCAGATTAAAGTTTCTAAGTATCCCTCCCATCCTCCCTCACAATCCACCCCCTAAAAATGTGCTGTGGGAAAGGGAGGATTACACCTGGGGGATCTGTTTAGCCTCCAGCAGACTTGATATCACTCAAGTGGCTGATATCAGGAGCCCAGCTCTGCATTTTCAAAGATCAACATTTTTACATTGGAATTCACACTCCACCCCTACAAAAAGTGCTCTGTAATACAGACTAACACAAGCACCCAGTAACCATCCATTATGCTGTAAAGCTCTCCGTGTGTAGTAATTTTCAATACACAACATCAGGCCCACTAGCCAGCCACCTCCACAACCAGCTCACACAGATCACACATAGTGTGAGGAGAGAGAGCTGCAGGCCAGCCTCATACAAACCACCTGATAACAGACCAGGAAGTCCTCACTGCTACGCTCAGGGCTTGGGAAAAACTAGCCTGCACTGAACACTTAGACGAGGCCACAGTATCTCACACATGCCATCACCCTCAAATCCTCACAACCAGTTTGGAAATGGCAAGGTTTAAACTCACAGGCAGCTCGATCCAGCAGCAAGGCTGTTATGTTTTCACTGACAGTGGGTTTACATGTTTTAACAAACTTCAAAAGCAGGCTGAAACATACCCCAGGTACCACAGATTAAAAACAGACATCTCATGGATTCCCTCCTCAAGGAGGAATTATTTTTCAAAATAATTTATGCATGAAGCCCTGATTTCAACTTTATAATCTGAAGCATATTCTCAAGTCCCAACACAGTAAAGATAAACACTTACAAGTTAGCAAAATATCATAATATCCATAAACAAATTGATTATTAAGTTGTTGAGCTTAAGAAGAAAATTGCAAATTTAAAATATAATTAACTTTTTTACAATGTGAAGATCTCAAATTGAAAACAGACTTCCAAAATGATTTGTTTCCTTCTCAACGAGAACTGTCCTAGTTTGTATTCTAATATGCATCCCTCCTTTACAATCTACTCCCCTTCTCCTCCCCTTTCCCCACCTCTCCCCTTTTCCCTCAAAAGACATTCTGCTTCTACAGTTAACTACAAACAATTCTATTTTGTGTTCTGTAAACCATGAAATAAAAAAGGTTAGGGCCCACTGACAGTTTATAATCTCTTCAGAGTTAGAAATCCCTTTGGAAAGTTAAAATTAGATATTATAGTGTACTAGAGATACTCTTCCCAAACCATTCCAAAGGTTTTTCATTAGAGTGGCTTAAATATTTATACACTCTTTAAATGACAGAGTGAAACTGTGGTGGGACTCAGGATACACCACCCCAAAATATGACTGTAGGAGATCAGAACAAGCTACTCCAAAACATATACTTCTTGGGCATATTCTGAGCTGGTCATTCTAAGAGGTTGTCCTTTTGTAAAAGAATGTGCATCTATCAAAGAAATATAAATTACTAAACTATTTGTATCATAAAGAAAGCTGCTCCAGACAACTTTTATTACCCCAGAGACTTTATCTGCATAACAAGATAATCTCTATTCACCACACATTTCCTCCCTTTACCACCTTCTCATCATTTATCTTCAGTGATCTGATTCTTGTTTGAGTTTCATATTTTGTGGGACTCCCATGCATGTGTAATTAAATAGGGTGTCCCCTACTAATCTGTTTTAATTTGTACCCCAGCCAAAGAACCTATGAGGGTACAATGAAGCCACTTGCCCTTCCTGCACTGTCAAACACACTGGCGAAGCTCAGCAGTCATTCACACAGTGGGCACTCACATGCTACTTGTGATGGGGTAAAAACAATTCAGGACAAAAAGTAATGTCTTCTCTTCAGACAATTCAAAAGAGGGCTTTGTACATTAACATAAAAATTGTAAAGAGAAAATGAAAAGAGTTGAAACTTGGGAGGAAGAGAAAGGGAATATACCTATGTTTATTTTTTACGATTGAAAGAAATACTTTGTGTTATTAAAAACATGGATTATATTAATCTAACCACTATGGAAATCAGTATGGAAGTTCCTCAAAAGACCATGAATGAAACTGCCACATGACACAGTTATACCACTACACAGTAATTATCTTAAAGAATCAAAGTCATCAGGGCTGGGGATATAGCTCAGAGATAGAGTATTTCCTCTAATGCATGAGGCCCCAAGTTCAATCTCCAGCATAAAAAAGAAAAAACTATTAAAGTCATCATATTATAGAGATACACGCATATCCATGTTTATACAGCATAGTTCACAATAGCCAAACTATGGAACCAGCCTAGGTGTCCATCAATGAATGAATGGATACAGAAAAGTTGGCATGTATGTATGTATATGTATATATAACAGTATATAACAATGTAATATACATTGTTATATTGTGCATAAGTATGAATACACACACACACACACACACACACACACACACAGAGATATGTACAACGAAGTTTTATTAGCCATAAAGAAAAATGAACTCATGTCATTTGCAGAAAAACGGGTGGAACTTGAGAACATTATATTAAGCAAAATAAACCAAACTTAGATGGTCAAGAGTCATTATGTTTTGGGGTTTTTTTGGGGGGGTTGGGGGATACCAGGGATTGAACTTAGGGGCACTTGGCCACCGAGTCACATCCTCAGTCCTATTTTGTATTTTATTTAGAGACAGGGTCTCAGTGAGCTATTTAGTGCCTCACTTTTGCTGAGGCTGGCTTTGAACTCACAATCCTCCTGCCTCAGCCTCCCAAGCCACTGGGATTACCAGCATGTGCCATTGCACCCAGCTTATGTTTTTCCTCATTTACAGAAACTAAAGAAGAAAAGGTGTGTGGGTGGGGGGAAGTATGCATGGAGGAGGGTGGAATCTTATGAAAATAGAAGGGATATCAGCAGAGAAAAGGAAAGGGACCAGAGGAAAGGAGGAGAGAGAGGGGAAATACTTGGAAATGATACTGGCCATATTTCATTATTTTATTGTGTACAAGTATGAATATGTAACAATATGTACAACTATAAAGCACCAATAAAAAATCTGGATTATAAAATATACAAATAATGAAAATGACATAAGGTAGTTTTTAAAAGAGAAAACTATTCAATCTTACCACACAAATACCTTTCCAACTTTTTCTATATACATGTATCCATTTTAAATGCCTTACAACCTGTGCATATAGTAAATGTGTCAAATAGATATATAATACATACTGTGACAAATATAGCATATATGTGATTATACCATATGGCAGTCCTCCTTATCCAATGAGAACATGTCCCAAGACCCCTAGTGGATGTCCAAAACCTTTGAGAGTGCTGAAACCTATATATACTGCTTTTGCCTATACTTACATACCTACAATAAAGTTTAATTGATAAAGATGGCACAATAAGAGATTAACAACAGTAATAAAACAACTGTAACAACATACTATAATTAAAGTCATATAAATGTGGTCTTTCCCTCATTGAAAAAATCAAGTCAAACACTAATATTTTTGGACTATGGCTGATGGTAAGTACCTAAAACCAGAGAAAGCAAAACCCCAGATAAGGGGGAGCTCCTGTAGGTAGTATTCTGTGGTCTGTTGTTTTTCAACTGAACAAGAGAAAGACACCTTTCCATGTCGCTGCATTTAACTCCCTCTCAGCCTGTACAGAGACACTGTTAAAAATTTTTAATTGTTATAAGAGAACATTCCACTGTATGCATGACCAGTTTTCTCCCAAGGTCCTTTTGAAGTAAACATTTGTTTTCCCCACTCACTGTACGTCACTGAACGTCCATGTGATATACCCTGGTGCATTTGTACAATTACCTCACTGGCATAAATTTCTAAAACTGCTGATCAAATGGTTTATATGTAGCACACTGACAACCTGCCTCCAGAAGACTGTCCCCTTGGATCCTCTGAACACTGGATGCAAATATTCATTTTCTCATCACTGTTACCATCATGGGCATTATTTTTTTCTAATCAACCACTGGAAAAAAAAAGTTATACTGGCATTTAGTGAGCTCCCACCCTGTGCCAGGTGCCACCTTCAAAGCTCCATATGTATTAATACTTAACTTTACAATAACCCTAAAGATGTCCGTGTCCCAATACACTGAGTAAAGAATGGGAAGCTAAAGCCCAGATATGTGACATAACTTGCTCAGAGCAATAAGACTTGTCAAAAGTGCTGCTGAGAAATGAGCCCAGTTCATCATCTCCCGAACACATGTGACAGCTCTTAAATATCTGCAAAAGGCCAAAATTCCGGATCACTTACTCTAAATGGAACTGAGTCATCTCTTTCCCTGGCAAAACCTACTGAAAATTCTCATTTGAAGAACTGTGGAAATACTGTTGGGCTGGGGTTAGGAGAACTGAATTCCCATTTGAAGTTGCTGGCCTCTAGGTAGCTGCTGTGTGGCCGTGGGAAGACTGCTGGACTCGAATCTCTTCCCTTGGCTGAAGACTACCCAAGATACCCACTGTCTCCACCAAACATGTTGCACAGCCCCAAACAGACACGTATCTGCTCCTTCAGGATTATTTGCTGAAAACTTTCTCTATGCCCTGATTCTGATGACCAACAGGCCATCCTGGTCCCAAGAGTTTAGGAGGAGAGAGCAACAATGCAGAAATCTAACACCGCTCTGACAGGAGGCACGAGTGCAAGGCACAAGTGAAGCCCAGAGAAGCATGGTTCAGTTCCACGAAACAGCAGCTATGTAAACGCTAAGGAGAACTGGGGAAACCCAGCTATTTTTTTTTTTTTAAGACATGTACAAAAAGAATGTAAGAGAATAAAATCATGGTGTTACATTAAATGCCTATTATCCTTTTCTTTCCTTTTCCAAACTTTACAGAGCATGATTTAACATTTATAATTCTTAAAATATTTTAATGGCTTAAGAGCACAGATGGAGGCATGATTAATTCTGACTGAAATAACGTATGTGAAAGGTGGAAAGTCTTAAACCTCTATGAATGGTATTATTGTCAGAGCATCAAACAACTTGGAATTATGCATAATACCATTAGAGTGCCGTCACAGAGGTTATTTTGATGTTCTGCCACTTGGTTTCCAGTTCACCTGATAACGTACAACATTAATCATTTCTAGTGTTTTCTCCCACATCCCCCCCCCGCAAAAAAATCTTCTTAAAAGCATGAATGTGGGAGATTGGCCAAACAATACAAAAGAGTTTGCAAGACTTCTGCCAGGTGCAGGAGGGCATGCCTGTAATCCCAGCTACTCAGAAGGCTGAAGAAGGATTGCAAGTTTGAGACCAGCCTGGGGAACTTATCAAGACCTTGTCTCAAAATTTAAAAAAAAAAATGAGCCAAGGATGTAGCCCAGTAATAGAGTACTTAAGATTATAGGTGAGTCTTGAGTCCATTCTCCAACACCAAAAAAAAAAAAAGAAGAAGAAGAAGAAGAATTTAAAAATAGGGCTTTCTTTTATTCCAGACCCTGACATTTTGATCTTCTGTCCTACCAAATACTACATCCTCTTAATCATTACTGAAAATTTACATGTATCATTAACATTTCATCAGTGATGGTGCATTTTTAATCTATAAACTCCCTCTGATCTCCAGCCCTGGCTTTTTTTTTTTCCATTGAGATTTGAAAGCTTACAGACAATGTCCAATTACTCGCTGAACTCTTATCTTGATTCCCACAGCAACTTCAATGCCTCATGCCCCAACTCCTCATCTTCTTAGAGGAGAAACCCTAATTCTTTTATTTGTTCTAATTAGTTATACATGACAGTAGAATACATTTTGACCACATCATACATAAATGGAGTATAACTACTCATTCTTCTGGTTGTACATGATGTAGAGATATACAGGTCATGTAATCATATATGCACATAGGTAATAATGTCCGATTCCTTCTACTATCATTTTTACTCCCATGTCCCCTCCCCTCCTTTCACTCCCCAACCTAAGCCAAAATACCTCTATTCTTTTCAAACCACTCCCCTGCTCCCTATTGTGAATCAGCACCCACATATAAGAAAGAACATTTGACCTCTGGTTCTTTGGGACTGGCTTATTTCACTTAGCATTCTCCAGTTCCATCCATTTACTTGAAATGCCATAATTTCATTCTTCTTTAAGGCTAAGTAATATTCTAATGTGTACATATACCATAGTTTCTTTATACATTCATCTGTTGCAAGGCATCTAGGTTGGTTCCATAGTTTAGCTATTGTGAACTGAGCTGCTATAAACATTGATGTGGCTGCATCACTATAGTATGCTGATTTTAAATCCTTTGGGTATAAATTGAGGAGTGGGATAGCTGGGTCAAATGGTGATTTCATTCCAAGTTTTCTGAGGAATCTCCATACTACTTTCTATAGTGGTTGCACCAATTTGCAGTCCCATTAGCAATGTATGAGTGTACCCTTTCCCCCACATCCTTGCCAACATTTATTGTTGCTTATAGTCTTGATAATTGCCATTCTCCCTGGAGTGAGATGGAATCTCAGTGTAGTTTTGATTTGCATTTGAGAGATCCTAATTCTACCCCTGAATTCTTCCTTCCCACTGCAGCATCATGGGCCACCATTACTTACAATGAACTCTTGGAGCAGTATTCTAGATTCCTCCTTCTTCCTGCCCCTCTATTCTTATTCATCATTCGCTACTGATTTTGCCTTTTTATATTCCTTTCCATCCTTCCCACTCCTGCCCAAGTTCAAGTCATCACCTTAGCCACAGAAGGGTCTCCTCACTGGTTCCCTGGCCTCTCTCCCACCCTTCCTAAACCCATGCCCATTCTTGCTTATCACTATGCTGAAGCAGATACGCCCCTTCCTTACTTAAAAGCCTTCACTGATTCCATCCCCTACAGAATCAAGTCTAAGTGCTTCAGCCTGATCCACTGGTAACTTCACACCCCGCAGGCTACCAAGGCTCTTTCCCCAGTACAGCCTGCGTCCGGCATTTCATTTGTCAACCCAGTCTGGGTAAAGCTCTGAACACTCCCACCCATTGCTCAGGCTGTGGCTTTGGCTGTAACCCCATCCCACCTTGCTTGCTTAGTTAATTCTTACTCAATCCTCCAAGAGAGGGCTTAGGCATAACCTCCTCTTGGAAGGAAAAGATCTCCCAACCCTCAGGGCAGAGGAAATGATCCTGGGCTCTGCTCCTGTCTCCACCTGGATCTTGGCAGTTAACCTCCTCATGATGAATTTAGATGTGTCAGCCTTGCCCACTGGATTTTAAGTTCCTCCAGAACGGAAACCATAATACTCATCTTTTTAACTACCAGAGTTTCATACAATTTAATCTACATTGACTCAAGAAGGGAACTTCCAAGTACCTACCTATGCACCAAACCCTATTCTAGACACATAATACCTTCTTTCTCATTGAAAGCAATGATCCTCATTTTACAGGTGAAAAGCTGAGGACCTGAAGTGATCCAACTTCTGTAAGGGCATTAGCAGAGGGCTAAAATTTCAAACCAAGTTTCCTTCGCTCCAGAATCATTGGTCTTTCTATTACACTGCTCCCATCCATGTTTTGATGCTGAGAGTCAAGTGAAGAGGTCAAATATGTAGTCCTGAAGAATACACATCTTCATAATTATTATGGACGATCTAAGGGCACTAGAATCCCCCCAGGAACTCAGTCAAAAGCACTGGAGAATGTAGACTATAAATGGCAGAAAAACAGAAAGGATATTATGAACAAATTAATTTTGGAAACAGCACCTTCAAATCTGCATTTAGCACACGCAGGCAGTGTCTTTCATGAGCCATTCAAAAGCAGGAGTGTGCACAGTCTCAAATGGCTGCAATAGCCCTGCTTAATCCCACTAGTGTGCTCTCCCTCTGAAGAGCCAGTGATGGCCCAAATGTCTTTCCCCGCCCCACCCCCAACTCCATACCACTAAAACTGACCTTTGGACCCTGTCCTTTAGAGGATTTAAAAGTTGATCAATTCTGGACAGAAGCTGTCCACCCCTGGATATGCTAGTTGCGAAGTCTATGGTGGAAGTGAGCTAGGGAGAGACAGAAGGGTGACACCCAGAGGGAGGTACCTGGGGTAACTTGTTAACCTAACTATGAGACCTTGGGGAGATGCAAACTCATCTCCAAAATAGGTGCAGTAAGTAAGAAAGCCTGCTCTCTTACAATCTTTATGAGGCCTGAATTAAAATTTTTAAAATAAGCATTGAGCATGGATCCTGGCACAGAGGAAGGGCTCAGCTGGCTTCTGTTAAATGGCTGAACAACCAGTGAGCAAGAACATTTCTGTCCCCTCCCCAACAGGATGGGCACTACGGAAAAGAAGCCAGGAGCTGACAAGCCCTGTCATTGGAACAGGAAATAGTCATGGCATTTAGCAAAGGTGGGAAGTTAAGAGGAAGACACTTCTCCCTCCTTCACATCAGAAAAATGAAGAAGGCAGGAAACAGCCCAAGCAGCTAGCAAACTCAAACTTTGCTGGCTTGGAGAGACAAAGAAGCAAAAGTAATCCCAAGGGGAACCAGAAACCAACAAAAAAGATATAAAAGCTGAAACAAAAACCATTATGTACTACCATCAGCCATAACCACACAGGAGTGGATGAATGCCTCCTGACCCTGGAGGAAAAGCAGAATGAGGCAGTTAATGGTGGTGAGCCATGCACATAGTCGGCCCTAACTGCACTGCCAGCAGGTAAGCAGGTGCCTACTGTGCGGAATGAGGCAACCGCCTGCTCTCAAAATTAAGGCCAGCTCAAGACTAGGTATTTCAACTTTATGCCACCCAATTCTAAAAACAACCTTCAGAAGTAGGTGCATTCCAAATTCCCAGAAAATGAGCTCAGCAGGGTTGTGCGATCTGCCCAGGAACACAGTGCAACTAAGGGACTCCACAGAGACCTAACCTAGCCTGACTGGTTTCAAAGTCTCCACTCACCAAGCACACATAACAAAGGGGGAGAGGGACTTAGGGTGGTCATAGTGATTACAACCCAATGGTCTAATAAACAGTTGGCTGGACTTAAAACTTACATTTCAAGGAGCTGAATACTTTTGGGGTGTGGAGTAGGGTGCCAAGGAATGAACTGAGTGGTGTGGGTGTGTGCGCACAGGGATCAAACCCAGGGCCTCATGCATGCTATTCACCTTCCACTAAAGCTACCCAGTCCCTCAGTGACTTTTAATCAGTAACAACCTAGGCTATCCCTAGACAAACCAACAACTCCTTACTTTCCACATCCCAGATTCCTTCCTCAGACCTTTTTTTATAAGCAAAAAAAAAAAAAAAAACCTGGGGCTTGGATTGTGGCTTAGTGGTAGAGTACACACCTTGCATGTGTGAGGCACTGGATTTGATCCTCAGCACTACATAAAAATAAACCAAGGTATTGTGTCCATCTACAACTACAAAAATATTTTTAAAAACTGATTTTGAAGGGCTGCTGCTTTTGTACTTTTGCATGTTAACTCAAATAACTAAAAAGCATCCTTGGCAGAATTTAACACAAATGCACACCAATTCCCAAAATTAGGCAATTTTCCTAGGTGCTGCTTTTTACCAGAGATCAACATCATATTGTCCGAGGAGATAACAAAAGCTCCCTGAAAGAAGCAAAATTAAGACAGCCTAGGCCATTTGGAACCAAGCAATGGCAAATGTAGGATCCTGCTACAACCAGCCTCGCTGAACCTAGGAGAATGATGAAAACAGATTCCAGGGCCCTGCTCCAGTTCTACTGGAGCACCACCTGTGGTCAGGGCCTGGAAATCTACACTTTTTTGAGTGTCCTGGGTAGGGTCCCATGTGATACCCATGCCTCCTTACAAAAGTCCTAAGTCCATGCCTACCCAAGAGATGAATCCCTCATTTAAAGGAGTGTCCACAAGAAAGCGGGAGAGCCACTTGAAGAACTAAATTCTCAACTACCCTCCCAGAGAAAGCCCCACACACTGCCCCTCCCCTCCTGAAAGAGAACTCAGTTTCAAGTAGCATTCATCATCCACACCTGGTGCCTGTCTGGAAATTCTCTACCTGCAGTCAGTCAGCTGCCAAGTATTCCTTTTCTACTCTGGAAGAAGCTTCTATTCACTGAAAAATCACCTCCCAGGTGTACCCTTTCTTTGTGTCCTCATTTCCCCCTTATTAAGTAATTATTTTGGGATGCCATTAATTTAGATTGAGCTCCTGAACTAGACTCCAACAGACCCATTCAAAAATGGAGTCACTCATGCTAAGGTTCCACATCACCAAAACAAAACCTAACCTGCTTCCTTTCAAGAAATCAGAAGACACATTCCCAAATAGGATAGTTTTCCAAAAAACCCCCGACTCACAGCAGCCAATCAAAAAAGGGCTCAGTCAACCTGAGCAGCATGGTAAGGAAAAGCCCTCTGCTTTAACCTATACAAGGAAAGTAACTTGATGTTAACTAATCTGCTTTTTTGCATTGTCATGTTTCTTTTGTTTGATTTAAGCTACTTTACAAAAACTAACTTGTTTTGCCATGCCCTGCAGAGATCCTGTCTATTTTGTAGAGTGGATGCTGCCCAGTTCATGAACTGTTATTAAAAGATCCTCAAACCTCAATTTGCTGAAATTTTGTTTTGTAACAAAAAGTACAGAGGCACAGGCGGTCAACATGGGTTCAAATCCTAGCTGAGCCAGGTTGCTTTGAGCCCCTCCTTCTCTGCAAAAGAAGGATGACAACAGCACCCCATGAAGTTTTCTGTGAATACTTCATGGGTTAATGCAACTTAAATGCCCACTAAAAGGTATCCAACTAAAAGGCATTAACTCTCTTCTTCCCACTAACTGAGGCCTCAAATATCATCTCTCACCTGACCCACTTCAAAAAACCTCCTAGCAGACAGCAGCCCTGCTGCCCATCTGTCCCTACACCAATCTCCTCCACATCACCGCTGCCAAAGCTTTGCTCCAACACGAAGATCTGATTACATCATCTCCCTGCTGAAAAGCCTCTGACAGCTATCACTTGCTCACAGGAGCAAGTCCGTCCTTCTTAGCCTGGCATGCAAGGCCTTTGCAGTTTGGCTCTCTCCTCCTTGCCACTGTACCCAAATGCCAGGCACCGTCTGTTCTAGTAACAACCCCCAAACATGATTTGTATGTCATGCCTCTCAGTCTCTGCTCACTGTGCTCCCTTCATCTAGAAAGCTCCTCTCCTTCTTTCCCACCTGGCAAAGTTCTACATGTCCTTCACCACCTCCCCTGTTCCCTGACCCATTACCAGCTCTTCCTCCTCCTCCTCTGCCTTCGCCTACTCTTCCTCCTCCTCCTCCTCCTCTTCTCTCCTGTGGCACCTATGTCTCCCCAACACCTCCCATAAATACTCTGTATGCACTAGTCTCCTCAGACTGAGTCACAGGGCTGGGCCTCAAACTCTTCAGGACACATGGACAGCATTCAAAGTGTTTGTTGCTGGGCAAGGTGGCACACAACTGTAATCCAAGCAGCTCAGGAGGCTGAGGCAGGAGGATTGCAAGTTCAAATCCAGCCTCAGCCATTTAACAAGGCCCTAAGCAACTTAGTGAGAATGTGTCTCAAAATTTAAGAAGTTTAAAAAGGGCTGGGGATTAGCTCATTGTCCTGGGTTAAATCTCTAGCATCAAAAAAAAAAAAAAGTGTTTGTTGAATAGGGCATGGTGATGCACGCCTGAAATGCCATCAACCTGGAAGGCAGAAGCAGGAGAATGAGAAGTTTGAGGGCAGCTTCAACCACTTTGCAAGATCCTGTCTCAAAGTAAAAAATTTAAAAAAGGGCTAGGGATGTAGCTCAGTGGTAAAGCAGCTCTGGGTTCAATCCCCAGTACCAGGAAAAAAAAGAAAAGAAAAAGAAACATTTACTGTGAAAATTAATGCAAGGCCTCCATAACTCTTTGACAAATGCAAACAGGAAAATAGTTTCTAATTTGTCAAAGAGTTAATACCTTCATGTTGACTTTTGACCTCTGCAAACTCATAAGAATATTCTATTTGTTGAGCTGGATAAAGCTCCTCTTAATGAAGGAAGCAAAAAAAAAAAAGCCTGTGAAAGCAATCTCTCTTTATGAATTCCATTGACTCAGAACACAAACACTGTCCATATAGAAATGGGAAATGGCAGAGGGGGAAATCATGCTTTTGATATCTCCTGGCTTGATTTTTGGTAGTGAAGTTGCACAATTGAGGGGGGTTACCTTCCTTAAACAAAACATTCTGGAAAGAAAGAGATAAACAAAAGTGTTTAAAAAAAAAAAAACCCTCAGGTGCAGCTAGACTTGAGGGTCCTTAGGGAATCAAGCTCATTCTCAGAGGAATGGGTACTACATGGGCAGGAAGCAGTGTGACTCTGTGTCTTACTGAGACCTTTCCCTGCACAAGCCAGATCCAAAGCTATATACCCCAAGACTTGTGAACACCTGACAGGACATTTGGTTTACCCATAAACACCAAGAATGCAGGGCCCATCAGTGTCCAAACAGTCTCCAAACTGCTCCTTGATATCTCCGGTTCAAAACTTAGAATATAAATTATTAATTTTGCCTTCACATGTTTTTTTGTTGGGTTTTGTTGTTGTTGAGGGGGTGGGGAGTGTACTGGGGATTGAACTCAGGGATGCTTTACCTCTGAGCTAATTTTTATTTTGAGACAAGGTCTCACTAAGTTGCTGAGGTTGGCCTCCTGAGTTGCTGAGATTACAGATGTGTACCACCACACCGGGTCACATGGATTTGTTGTTACTGTTGTTGTTTGTTTTTGCAGTGCTAGGGATCAATCACAGGGACACACACACACACACACACACACACACACACACACACACACACACACGAGGCAAGTGTTCCACTGCTAAATAAGACACAAAGTCAGTAAGGAGGATTCACCCCCTCCCCTGAATCTGGAACCTCCCTAGGGAGTCTGCTCTCCTGGCTGGCAAGAGCAGGCTTCATAAATAACATAATAAACATGCACATATGACTTGAGTGTGGTACACACACTTGCTCCATCTAAATAAAGTTTATTCTTCTAAACCACAACTCAAGCAAAATACTACTAAAGTCTGAGAAGCTTCTCATGTTCTCACAGTCTGAGTAAGTAAATGGATTTTTTTAAATACTGATTTAAAAAAAAAAACAGTTTGTTAGCAATACTCTTGTGTCAATAATAAAAGGCCCTTTTTGGTACTCTAGTTCCTTCTCTATAAATCACCATCTAAAACCATTCTAGCTATTTGTTCAAAACTCTTGGAGGCATCTAATTGCTTTAATATAAGCAATCAGTATAGGGATTATCTTGAAACAACTTACAAATTTTCAAAAGACTCAGAACAAATAAACATTTCCACAACTGATCCAGAAAGTTGAATTTAAAATAAAAAGAGAAGAGAAGGGAGAAGAGGCTCTGTCTGGGGCACCTATGAGCCAAGCACAGTGATCAGCAGTTCATAAAAGTTCCACCTTTGGTCTTGGCACAAATTCCAGGAAACAGGAATTACTGCCTTCATTTTACAAACATAGAAACAAGTCAAGAAAATAACTGCCAGAGCCACAGGCAAAACTAAGGTTCAGAAGGCTTCAAAGATCATGAATTTAAGGGCTGGAGTCAGCTCAGAGGGAGAGCACTTGTGGAGCATACACAAGTCCTGGGGTTTGAGCACCACATACACAAAGTCCTAAGTTTTTTCAGTGTACCCATGTATTTGTGTTTTAAAGAGACAGCACTGGGCATGGTGGCATGTGTCTGTAGTCCCAGTACTTTGATGCTAAGGAGGGAGGATCACTTGAACTCAGGAGTTTGAGGCAAGCCTGGGCAACAAAGCAAGATCACATTTAAAAAAAAAAAAAAAAAAAAAAGTAGGGGGCGGGAGAAAGAGTATCTATGTATATTTTTATTATACTGCTATAGTTACAAAGTACCTACTCCAGTCAAAGCACCTAATTATTCACAACAGGCAAATTTTAATGTATAAAGCAGTGTCCCTGCCAACTAAAAGATTAAATATAAGAATGTGTTACAAAGGGCTTATGATAGCTACCATTCATCATGTAAAGCTACTTTATATATAATAAGCTATTATTCATTAACACAAAAAAATTCCTTTAAGTTTAACTTTTCCCAGACATACAACAATCCCTTAGAAGGTTATCAAGGGAAAAAACTTAGCAAATTAAGTTAGTGAAATCAGCAATAGGAACCTTTATTTACATGTCTGAGTTTCTAAGACAACGTGTACATAAAATCACCACCCTGCAGGTATCTTTAAATGTATTTCCTTAGATTAACATAAGAATTCATCAGAAAAATATTTTGTTAAAAATTTATCCAATATTGGTAAAATTACTATACATTCCTAAATTATTGTATTAAAAGTAAGACTTTATAGAATAGTATCTTACCTTTACAACTCAGATACCCTGTCATTCTGTATAAAATTCAACTACCAAATGTTTAATACCTAAGCCACTGTCCCAATGACACATGGCTTACAATCTTAAGATATAATAAACTAAAAATTTATATCAATTTAACCAGGCCAACTATTGAGAATACCCTTCTGACCACACCTGGCCTGGAATAAATTCAAATTGCATCCTCCTGATATAATAATAAAATGAATCTCCAAACAAATTCAAAGCTATTAGGTTTTGTTTTGTTTGAGTTTATGTTTGTTTATTTGTTTGTTGGCAGTGCTGGGTATTGAACCCAGGGCCTTGTGCATGTGAGGTAAGCACACTACCAACTGAGCTATAGCCCCAGTCCCTGTTTGTTTTTTGAGAAAAATTCTCCCTAAATTGCCCAGGCTGGCCTCAATTTCAAATCCTCCTATCTAAGCCTCCTATGTTCCTAGGATTACAGCTGCTCTATCACACTTGGTTTACCATTATTTCTTTTTTTTTCCTTTTTTTTTGCATTTGGGGGAATCCAACTCAGGGCCTCATGCATACTTAGCAAGTGTTCTATCACTGCATTACACCCTTAGCCCCATACAATAATATGTTAATGTTACTTTTTTACATTAAAAAATAAAGCTACTTATGAATTGTTGAACTAAAATGCCTGTTGCCAAATCACAGGGGGTAAAAAAAGGAAAAAATAAAAAACATAGTCTAGGACCTATTGCACCAAAAGTATTTCACTGGAATCTAATCATGCCTTTAAACTTAAGCTCCAATTTACCTGTTCACGAGAAACACAAGGAACAAAGGCACAAGGTAAACAACACCAAGGAAACAAATTCAGAATGGTGGACATTCTACAAGTTTTTTTTTTTTTTTTTCCTAAAAGTCAGGAGGAGGAGGAAGGGAAGCAGTGAAATAGCATTTTTCTGCATTTAAAAAGACTAAATAAAGGGACAAAAAAACAACAACCCACAGTGCAATATGTGAACCTTCACTGAATCTTGGTTCCAAAAAACAAAAATAGTAACAAATGACATTTTGGGGACAATTAGATAACATTAAGAAATTATTGCAGGGCCAGGGATGTAGCTTAGTGGTAGAGTGCTTGCCTAGCATACACAGGCCTAGGTTTGATCCACAGTACCACAAAAAAGAAATACACACTGAAGCCAAGCAAAATTACACATCTGGAATTTGCTTTAAGATATTCCACAAAGGTGAGACACGATGGTACACACCTTTAATCTCAGGGACAGGAGAATCCCAAATTCAAGAAGAACCTGGGTAACTTTGTGAGATTCTGCATCAAAATGGAAAAAAAAGACAGGAATGTGGCTCAGTGGTATAGCACCCCTAGGTTCAATCCCCAGTACAAGATCATCATCATCATCATCATCATCACAAATTAAACAACTCAGTAATCATTGTTCTGGCCAAAAGATGCTTTGCAAAAATAATTTCTACAGTCCCATGCCATTTGGGAAATAATGAATATCTTCCTTCAATAGGATTCAGAATGAATCTAAAGAGTGTTCAAAAGTCCTGCAGTTAAAAACAAAAATAACTGGTTTACTTTGGAAACACAGATTTTTTTTCCACTTAATAGATGGTAGAACATTTTTTTCTCTGTATAATACCTATTAATTTCCTAATAACCAATTTCCCATGGAACTCACTTTGGGAATTGCTGCTACATATACATAAATTATCCTGAAGTAAGGTTCTCTTAAGTCACATACAAGATGCAAGAACTTCAGATAAAAATGTCAAAACTGCATCTATTTGCAATATTTATGAGCCACTCACTATTTCTGTCTTTTGCACCTATAAATAATAATGCTTACTTGTTAAGTTAATGTTTTAATTTATGTCAATCTCTTTCCATAATATGAATTTCCACTACAAACTTGCCCTCAAATGAAGTTAACATTTTACTTATTCAAATCCATTTTGTAAATGCATGAAGGGATAAATTTCAAATTCATCCAAACTGTCAAACCACACAACTTTTCACTTTCAAAGCTATATGGAGATACTTCAAAGGTATCCCAACCTTTCTCCAAAGACTTCAAAATAATTTAGTGGCTTCACAGTAAAAACAAAAAACTATGGAAATCAAAACTCTTTGAAAGTCTTTTAGGTAATTTAAAGGTTCCCCAGAATTTACCTGAAAGCCCACCATATTTCCACCTTTATGTATCAGAAGTGGTCCTATTTTTACAAATGGGTACTTTGGGTACTTGACCAACCAGATTCCAAGAAGATATGTTTTATCACAAATTGTACTTAATCATGGCTAAGTTTCTTGGCAACTTTCAACTAATATCTCTAGTTCATTGGAGAAAAACTGTACTCTGTTCCATTTAAGAGACATAACGTTTTTTTTAAAAGTCTTTGGAAGTGCACCAAAAAAAAAAATGGCCAACAAGGAAATATGAGATAGATTGTTTCATAGCTACAGGGGTGTAATCAAAAATTTGATATCTCATTTGCCTGTGGGAGATGATTTCCAATGTTCAAAACATTTTCATATACATTCCGTCATTTGACCCTCAAAACTCTGGAGAGATGTCTGTTTTCCATCATGGTAGCATATAGTATCTAATGTGGCTCAACTTGAAAGCTGACAACTTGTCAACCCTTAATTACCCTTTTCATGGAGGGATAAAAGCACAGATAACTCAATTCAGCTGAGCAATGTGGAGTCCATCATTCCCAACAGGGATGCTCAGGCCAATATCATAGGAGCATCTCCCATGACTCTACGCAGTGGTACTTGCAGACAGCTAACTATTCATAGACATTTAGATCTTCATATATCTCATCTGTCAGACCCTTCCTGATCTTCTCTATAAGGAAAGAAGACTCTCCTTTGAACTCTCTGCACCTGACTAGGAATGTCCAATAATGCTGTTTTTGTTTTTTTTGTTTTTTTTTTTTTTGTACTGGGGGATTGAACTCAGAAGCCCTTAACTGCCAGGCCACATCTGCAGCCCTTCTTATTTTTGAGACAGAGTCTCACTAAGTGGCTTAGAGCCTTGCTAAAGTGCTGAGACTGGCCTTGAACTCTCAATCCTTCTCCCTCAGCCTCCTGAGTCGCTGGGATTACAGTTTCCTCCACTGCACCCAGCTCTCCAAAAATGTTTTTGCACTATCGTCCCAGGGAGCGTCTCACCGTCACTCACATCAGTGTTCCCATGTGGAAAGAAGGACAATGCTAATTGTAAGCACATGTGAAAACACACAGAACAGTTCTGGCAAATCAAAATCACAATGAAACAGCGCTTCACACATGTCAGAATGGCTCCTATCACAAAGATTAGACATATGAATATGAGTGTTGGTTGGCAAGGGTATGGAGGAAAGGAAACTCTTGTATACTAATGGTATAAATTAATATACTATTATGGAAAACAGAATAGAAGTTCCTTAAAAAGTTAAAATTAATCCAGAAATCCCACTTGCAGGTATATAGACAAAGGAAATAAGATTAGCAACTCGAAGCTATATATCTGCACCCCCATGTTCACTGTGGCAGTATTCACTATGGTCAAGATATAGAATCAACCTAAATGTCCATGGACAGACAAAAGGATAAATAAATTGTGTACATATAAAACTGAAATATTATTTGGCCATTAAAAAGAAATCCTGTCATTTTGAACAATATGGATGAAACCTGGAAAACACTACTAAATAAGTGAAGTAAGCCAGACACAGAAAGACAATTACCACCATTATCTTGCTTATATGTGGAATCTTTAAAAAGACAAATTATTTGGGCTGGGGGTGTAGCTCAGTAGTAGAGCACTTGCCTAGCATGTGTGAGGCACTGGGTTCATTCCTTGGCACAACATAAAATTAAATAAATAAAATAAAGGTATTGTATACTTCTACAACATTAAAAAAAAGACAAATTAATAGAAGCAGAGAGTAGGACAGTAGTTGCCAAATAAATAGGGGATATAGAATGAGGGAAACTGGAGGTTGGTGCTCAAAAGGTATAAATTTTCATTTATAAGATGAACAAGTTCCAGAGATCTAAGGTACAGTATGGGTGACTATGGATGCATTAATTAATTTGATCATGGTAATCAAATACCACATATATATAAAACACATCAAGCCATAACATTGTATGCCTAGAATTCATTCAATCTTCATTTTTCAATTAACTCTTTTAAAATTTAAAAGAGAAAAAAAATCACTTTGGATGAAAAATGATTTGGATTTGAATCTTGGAGCTCTCTGCTTTCCTAAGATGACCAAGGGCTGGAAGTAAGAGACCCACCCACAGTAACTGGCACAGAGTGATGTTTAAGAACTGTAGGTTGCTGGGTACAGTGGCACACACCTGTAATTCCAGTTACTTGGGAGGCTGAGGCAGGAAGATCACAAGTGCCAGACCAGCCTCAGCAACGAAGCAAGACTCTCTCAAAATGAAATAAATAAATAAAATACATTTTTTTAAAAAAAGGGCTAGGAATGTAGGTTTGAAATGAAGTGCCCCTGGGTGCAATCCCCAGTAAGGGGAGGGGACAGAGGGTGGGAATGTAAAAGGTAGAAATCAGAAAAGATGTTCATGGGAAAGCAATATTTGAGCTAAGCCTTGAAAGAGGATGAAAATTTCAGTATTGGTAGTGGGAGGGGAAAAGAGTCTCATCAGAGGCAAAATGTAAAGTCATGGGCCAGATCACAGAGAATCTTGCCAATTAAGAATAATTGGCACGGGGGTGGTGCGCACCTGTAAACTTTGGAGGCTGAGGCAGTAGGATCAAAAGTTCAAAGTCAGCCTGAGCAACTTAGCAAGACCCTAAGCAAGTTAATGAGACCTTCTCAAATAAACAATAAAAAAGGGCTGGGGATGTGGCTCAGGGGTTAAGCATCAAAAAAATCCCAGCACTGGTATTTTTTGATCCCCAGCACCAAAAAAAAAGAGTAAAAATGGGGACAGCCACTGTCTTTATCAGTCCTTCTATCAGCTGTGGTACCTTCAGCTGCAAGTAACAACTAAAACAATAACAACAACAACAAAAAAAACCCTGAGTAAAAGTATCTGAAATGGTGGCCTCAAACATTTTTGATCATGCAGGCCTATCCAGAAAAAAATTAAGCACTTCAAAGACGTTATAAACTGTACGTCATTTATGTACTATTAAAACACTAGAGTTATGAATTAGATGCATGCACATTATACATCTATTAAACACTTTTTAAAGGATGAGATTCAAACCATATTTTACTTCATTTTCATTTATCAATACAAATCTAAATACAACTTTTTGACAGCAAAGTAACAGAATTTATTAGAATAAAAGAAAGAAAGCAGAGCTCCCAAAGAGGAGGAGTCCCAAGAGAAGAACACCCCATAAACAATTTTCATGCCAACTTCTTGTCAAATTTTAAAGTCATTTCTAATCTGACAAGACGTTGTCTCATTCCTATATACTCTATAATCACATAGACTCTATCAAGAATATCATTACTCTACATTTTTCATGACTGTACTATTTCTTTGCTAGAATCTTTTTTAAGCCACCTGCCCATTTTGTGAGGATCAGTTTAATTAAACCTAAATAATATAACCCACAAATCCATCTGAAAGCACAGAGTTCACCCAAGGCAAGAATAAGAATGAGGGTACCACTTCAATTCCACCAGGTAGTGAAGTGTCCAGTCTTCCCTCTGGTGACCTCACATAACCTAAGTGATAGGAGGCAATCTGTGTCAACCCACATATAAATATTAGTAAGGCTTAATTTTTTTTTCTAGAAAAAGTTCTAATATTTTCTTTCTTCCCATATTGGATGATCTGGCACATTTCACTTCAGAGATCACTGTCTTAAATGATGAAAAATGTTTTGTTTTGTTTTTTTTTCTCACAGAGGTCCTAAGTCATGGTCTTTCCAAGTTTGGTTAATTCAGCAGTAATGAAAGAGAAATTGTGGTCTTAGGCATCTTCAGTCTTTGCGCTCTGTGCAAGTAGTCTTCTGGCGCTAACTACCTGTGTTTCAATCATAGGTCTATGGCCCCTATTGGCAGGACCCAATAGGGGCCATAGACCTATTCACTGACCAATCACAGGCAACAGGTATGATATTGTGAAAACAGTCTTGGGGTGGTTTTCCCTCTGGGGCAAGACATACTCAACTTACCCGTAAGGGTCATGGCCATTGAAAACTCATCAGAAGCAGAATTATGGCAGCAAGTAAAACACAGTAAATTATCACAGCAATGGCCCCCAGTGAATCGTGTAACCTCCAGAGCCAAGAGTGAGCCTGGGACCAGGCAGAGGCCAGCGGAGGTCTGCTCCAATTTGAGTCCTACACAAATAAACAGTTGTTGGTTTAAGCACAAGAAGCAAGAGGGGCAGGACATAGAACGCTGTTTTATGGGCAACCAATCATCCCTATGTATGAAGGATAAGAGGAGAAGTAAGAACTACACTATTTCATATCCACAGATTCTTTTTTTTAAATTCACACATCTAGTTCCACATCAGCAAGCACTCAAAAACATTAATAATTGATGTTACTAATCTCAAATAACTTAGAGCAAAGCATGGCAATAAGAGGGGAGTTTAATGGGCTATGTGGGAATAATGACCAACTCTTAAATTTTTAGTAGTAATTCAATACCCCCTTATACAAGACCCTGTGTAAACAGCTATTCAAAGTCCTGCACAGCATGTGGACAGGTTCTACTGCTCTCCAACCTACAGGCATGTGGATCACAAGAACATTAGATATGTTCTCAGCCTTTGGCACATTGGTATGTTGTTATGACCACTTTGGGAAACAAAGACAGTGCCTTTGTTTATCTTCCTCCCTCCTTCCCTATGGAATAAGTTGTCTCCTCACAGTCCCATCTTGTGAGTCTAATGGGAACTGCCAGCTGTAACTCTTCTTTGGCTGGCACCAGGTCAATCAATGTTCTCTCCAGGGTTTTCCTAAATTGGAACTAAGAGCAAAGAGGCAGCTTCTTGAGGACATGAGGTTCTGGAACTACCAGCAGCCAGGTATCCCTGCAAGTTGGACACTGTGCTGGGAAGTGGTGACTGATGACAAAAATCACATCCGAGGGGCTGATGTTGTGGCTCAGTGGCAGAGCACTTGCCTTGCACATGTGAGGCACTGGGTTCAGTCCTCAGCACCACATAAAAATAAATAAACAAAATAGTAAAGATTACTGTGCCCATGTATAGCTAAAGAATATTTTAAAAAATATATAGGCAGAATATAATGATTTAAAAAAAGATCACATCAAAGCCAAGTGGCTCTGGTAATCTAAGATTTCTTTCCAAACATACTTAAATGTCAAAATGGACTGTTAAATTAAGTTATGATGGCATGTATAAGATATTTATTAAACCACCACTAAAACAGTGCCAAAGAAGCCAGGTGTGGTGGCATATGCCCTATAATCCCTGCAACTTGGGTGGCTAAGGCAGGAGGATCTCCGGTTTAGGCCAGTCTCACCAACTGAGCAAGACCCTCAACAACTTAGTGAGACCTCATCTCAAAATTTAAAAGAAAAAAAAAATTCATTCAGTGATAAAACATCCCTGGGTTAAATCTCTAGTCCCCCGCCCAAAAAAAAAAAAAAAAAAAACAGTGCCAAAGAAGAATGTACAAGGGAATGCATGCATGACGTGCATCAGGGGAAAAGCACATCACATTAAGTATATATACACTGTACTATAAACTGTGCAAATATATGGTATGCACCCTTATATTTATGATCTTTTTCATATTTCTTCAACAGGATGTATGTTATGGGGTCCCATCCTGCTTGAGTAACCTTCATATGAAAAGGTCACAGCCCCGGGTTTCTGCAGGACTTCCCCACCCTCCACTAAAGAGGTAATAAGCCACTATCCAAGAGAGGTGTGTAATCCTAGCTGTGCCAGGTGGGGCAGAGAAGGGGCTGAGTCACCTTGACACTAGACTAGATAGCTAAACACACTGGGTTCACATCTATCTATAAGTGCAGCTAGAAGGTTTTTAATAAATTCCCTCATGTTAGTTGCAAAACCTGTGCTAAAGTCCAAGGACTGTGCCATAACTCTGCAACACTTTTCTTGTCCTTGAGCTTAGTCAATATTCTTGTCTATGGGACTCTTCTTACCAGAGCATTCTCCTTGATTACAGATATACCTGCAGACACTCCCAAAGACAATTCCTATCCTAGAAGGGCAACCCCATCAGCAAACAAAGAGAATTTCTTTCACTCTCCACAAGATCATGTCGTGTCTCCTAAGAGCCTTCTTCATCCAAAATGCTCCCCATTCAAAATCCACTCCCCTAATTTAAAAACAAAACAAAACAAAAAAAACAACAACAAAAATAAATAAATAAATAAATAAAACAGCCATCCTACCTTTCTGGGGCTCTTGTCCTCTTGTGTACACTGGTAACAGTCTTTCAGCTTCACTAGCAAATACTGCTTCACAATACTCTTTTCTCCTCTCATTTCTCAAGCAAGTGACACCAACTTCAGATTTATCATACCTCCCTCACAGCAATCACTGGGTACTAAGGCTCCCATTGCTCATTATTTTGAAAAGATATTCCTTTAAGAGTAAGTTCTAAAAGATGAAGATGGACATGTTGCTCAAACAGAAAAGAGTCTGTAGCTTTACACATAATACCATTTTTGAACCTATTGAAGAAAATCCAGGGAGCTGGGGATGCAGCTTAGTTAGCATGTACAAGGCCTTGGGCCAATCCAAAGGAGGAGGGAGGGAAGAAAGAATGGAGTCCACACCAGCTTCCACAGTGAGTGTACAGCTGCACTTAGTGCTCCTAAATATGTCCCAACAGAGATATCATGAAATGGTCACCTGCAACCTACTACTTCTTTACCACTAAACTACAGCATAAAGGAAGGATTTTGTTAGCTCAAAAACTACTGCAAAATCAGACTTAACCAGTCATCAATAGAAAGAGCCCAAGAATTATGACACCTAAAAAGGAATATTGATCCAGGCTTTATAATCAGTCTGAGAGATATCCAGATGAAAGGCAAGTGATATGTTCATTTCTTGTTTCTAAACAGAAGTAGATTTGAGAAGTGATTTCCTTAAGAATGCTGTCTGCGTTACACATCTGGATTATAAATCATGTTAGACCCTGAAGCCTACTTAATAAAAAAGAACTTGAAAATAAACAAATGATTAGTCGGAGTATGTGACTTTCTGAAACTCTCCTAGGGAGGAAGTTTTATTACCATTATTAGTGAACTGTTTTTAATCCCTGACATCAAAGCATAGATGTTAACCCTAGGGTTCTAAAACCAAAATAACCCATAAATGAAAGACTGTGAGAAACTGCCACATATTAAGATTAGTCTGTCAGATTTTAGCCAATTCATAGGTGACTTCTGTGAACAAAAAAAAGGTATGGGGAAGGGAGCAGGGCGAGTTAGAAGACCTAGATTCAAGTTCAACTCTATGATTCATAGATGATACTGGGCAAAATGACCTAACTTCTGGACCTTGGTTTACTCAACTGAGTGTTCAGGGATAAAATTTGTAACAAAGCCCTTCATAAAGTCTAGCACTGTCCTAATTATAACACAGCTCCAGAATTCCAACGGTTCTCAAAGTCTTGAAGAGCCACAGAACTTTAGGATTATAACATAATTCCATTTTAGAGATGATTAAGGTGAGAAAACCAAGTTCCAGAAAAACTTAAGAGCCTTGCACAACAAAAATTTTTAAAGATGGGGTGGGGGTATAGCACAATTTCACCAACAATGAAAAATGCATTTAAAAGACAGTTCAGTTAAGCACAGTGGCAGTATCCCTATAGTCCCAGCTACTGGGAGGCAGGGGCTGAAATTCAAGTTCAGCCTCAGAAACATTCTGTCTCAAAATTAAAATGGTTGGGGATGTGGCTCAGTGGTAGAGCGCCTAGATTCAATCTCCAGTATGAAATAATAATAATAATAATAATACAATTCAGAATAAAGCTATTCTAAGGACTCTCATAAATCCTCTCATATGTATGTGGGGTATGTGTGTGTGTGTGTGTGTGTGTGTGTGTGAATGCATGCCACCTTTTTCCTTTCTTTAAATTTATTCCTGTAACTTCCAAGTTAAACTTTTCATCTTAAAAATAAAAATAAAGCCATTTCTCTAGTTATGAGACTGTCTATCCTACTGTCAACTTTACGGAAACAAAATCTTTACATTTGGGTTAGAAAGGTCTAATGGAAACACTGACATAACATTAACCTCCAGTCATTCTAGCAGCCCTCATTATAATATGGATTATAGCTCTACTAGCCCAGGGACACTGGTTTTAATGTTTCCTGGAAGATAAAAAATTAATCAGCAACTCAAAGAGAAGTTGCCTAAAAATGGAAAATTTCATACAGACAATTCCATTGTCTCCAAAATTGTGCCCTCAATCAGCCAGTATCAAAAACCCACTATGGCATCAAATAAATTGTGTGTGGTTAAAAAAACAAAATGTTCTTTTGGCTGTTATGGGAAGCAAAAAAAGGCTGACTATGAATCAGTTGTTTAGCTCCATGATGAACATGAATTATGATAATTTAGACATTCTGGTGGTTAAACCAAGAAAGCAGGAAAACCAATGCTTCCAAACTCCAGCAAAAGTTAAGTTTGTGGCACCACAACTGCAAGACAGCTATGAAAAGCGACCTTAAATTTGTTTCTGAATTTTCCCGCCTCCATTAAAATCAATGACACTATTTCCCATCCCTTATTCTCAAATTACAAAAAGTAATGAAGCCTGGAATGTATTCACTTGGCAGGTAACAGAAACAACCCTAGGAGGAAGTCCTGAAGGATGTCAGATACCATTCTTTCTTTCCTCCTGCATATTTTTCATTTCAAAACTACCAGGATATATTTATGATGCTTTTTGACTGACACCCACCAAGTATTCTGGCTGACACAAACTTTGTATGAACTGACGCACTGTAGTTGAAAGGTCCCTTGTGAGATCCTTAGCTTAGATGAGTAAAACATTCAAGAGTACTACCATAATGAACACCTCTCAGACGCTCATAAATTCTTTCATTCCCAGCAATCAAGAAGCAGCTGTTAAAATCCAGGAATCTTCCTAGTAGCGGATCTGAAATACCTCCAGGCTGGCCAGAGAAGCCTCACAACTGCTCTCTTCTCCTTCCCCTCCCCCCTCCAGGAGTGCCAGCCTGGCAGGAATAAAAACGACCCAGGAAGGGGGTGGGGGGAAGAGTAGCGGATCTGGCGAAAGCAGAGATGCAGACTGCCTTCAGTTCCACTACAGAGAAATACCAATCTTCTGTGCCAACTAACCAGGTTTCTCCTTACCTCTCCTACCCCCACCTCTTCCAAAACATATTAACTTCTGCAGTCTGGTGCGTCTGGCATTTTTAGAGTTAGTGACCTCAACAGTCTGGAGACCTTTCCTCCAAGATTCTGAACCATGAGCTTCCTAGCTACACGCAGCATGAGGTCCTTCTCCCTTTAAGATTCAGCTTCCCTTTACCTAGTATCCCACCCAGAGGATACCACTCCTAGGGTCAAGTTCAAGATGAAGGTGCCCTCCTCACCTCCCCCAGTAGACTACAGCAGAAAATAGCGCTGTGACGAGTCCCATCACTGAAGACACCGGGAACTGAGGCTGCCAAGAGTATGTCGACCCAGCTGGAAGAAGACGGTGGCCAAGCCCGGCGTCCTCTGCCCCTCTGCCTCGGCGCCGCATTTCTACCAGGCCACCACCACATTTCCTCCCGGAGCCTTACACAATAAGTTTAAGTTTTGAAAACGCCAGTCCAGAGACCTTTCTGTCTACAAACACGCCACACAATGCCTAGGGCTTCCTTCCCCGCCAGCCGCTCCGGAAAGCCGCCGCGCCAAAGCGGGGAGTCCCTCACACCCCTAGCGCTGCGCCCCGCACCCCAAAGTCCTCCAGGACCCGGCGTCCTGATTAAATACCCACAAAGTAACCACCTTGCATTCAAAAAATAAGGGGGCTCACAATACTGGTACAATCTTCATGTTTATCAGCTCCCCCCAATAAAATAAATGCCGTTAAGGTCTAATCGTAACTCACACCCTCCCCACCCCCATTAAAGGAAAGAGCATGGATGTGTTGACGGGGTGTTCTCGGAAATGAAGACTAGACTTTCGGCCCAAAGAGGGGCAAAATGATTCTCTTAGGCTTAAGTTCACTCTGCAACTTCCCGATCCACGCCCCCCAGACTATTCCCACCCGGCGGTGCCCGGCGTGCCTCTCCCCCGCCTCCCCGCCCCAGGTACCAGACGCAGCTCAGGGCCCTTCCAAGCTCTGGACTACGGAGGAGGCGGGAAAGGGGACTAGCAGGCGCGCGGGGCTGGGGTGGTCCCGAAAATCAAGCTTGTCCCGCGTGCTCCTGGTTGCACCCAACCCAGGTCCACGGTGACCCGCTCGGTCCAGAGCGCAGGAAACTGCGCAGGGTAGGCGCCGACTCCCCAGAGGCGCCGAGACCAAGGCCGGGAGCGCCCAACATGTCTGTGCCTATCCCCGGAAAGCTCCCGACTGTGCCCGCCAGAGGAGGGGGCGCTCCAGAAACTTTCTCACACGCCTTTACGCTTTTCTCATCACCCTTTCCTCCTCGCGGAGACCCTCTCCTCCAATCTCTTTCCCCGGCAGCTGGCCCTGCCCTGGACACTGGGAGGCCCGGCAACGGGAGTTACCTGCCGGTAAAGTTTCCAGCTCTTCGGCGTGGATCCCCACCCCCAGAGCCAGGCCTCCGGGCGCGGCCGGCTCGGCGCTTCGCGGCTGCCTCTCCTCCAGCTCCCGCAGCTGCCACAGTGAAGGCTGTGCTCCAGCCCGTCCCCCTGCCTCGCTCGGCCCACACCCGGGCCTCATTGGCAGCGCGAATCCCCGCCCTTGCGCGTGTTCCCGAAGGCACCTTCCTCTCGCGCGCCCGCCCCGGCCGCGCCTCCCGCGCCCCTCCCGGCCTGGAACTGCGGCCGCTCCCGGGACCCGCTGGGGCTAGGCGCGCGAACTTCCCGTGGGGCACGGGCGCGGGCGCTGCGCCTCGGGGCTGGTCCTCTTGGGGCCTGGTCCCTGCGGGCGGCCCCCTAGCTTCCCTGGAAGAGACTGGTCCCCTGGGTAAGCGCCAGGGCCCTTCTAGGACAGGACGAGATGGATGATAGTCTTTTTTGCAGCCTTTTAAAAATCAATAAAGTGACCCGGCCTTCCCTCTTTGCTGCCTTTTGAAAACAGCGAGGAGGACATATGGGAGCAATTAACCGATCTGAAGTTTCAGTGAATGCCTTAGGTTGGCCTGTGTGGCTTTCTTGGATTTTTCTCTCCCTCACTTAACTGTACAGACACACAAACACTCATTTTCTGGGGACAAAATGAGCTAAGAGAAATGGAAAGTATAAAAATGCAACTCTCCACCTGGGTCTTTTTCTTTCCCGAAAGCAAATTAGGGACGTTTGGGGATCTGTTATTACCCCAGAGACCCGGGAGACCCTGGAACAGAGTCTGCAACACTCCTTCTACCTCCCCTGGCTGTCCCTTGCTGTCCACACTAGATCCACCAAGGGCCAACTTCGTGAAGTCTGCGGGAGGAGGGAGTCATGGAAGGGGAGAACAGACAATGATGCTATTATTGTGTCCGATGGTGGCAGTAAATTAAACTCCCAAAATATTTTGTTATTCCCAGCAGAGCAAAAGTCAAAGTATGGCCTAGGGATTCCGGAGTCCTGTGTTCTCCAGATCCTACCAGGAATCCAGGCAACCAATTCAGCTCATAAGACCCAGTCCACTCTATCCCCAAAGCCCTTTGGGTTAGCCTTTCTTACAGAAGAGTCAACTAGAATCGCTGCTGCATTGTGTGGCTAGAGAGAATGACACGCTGGTCTCCCATTGGTGTGCCTGGAGCAGAGAATACAGAAGTTGCTATAAATGGATTTATTGGCAACCCCTACCCTTGCTGCTGCAAACCTGCCTTTAAAGACAACTGTGTTTTAAACAAGTTTCCTCCATAAAAACTTCAACCTCACGCAGAGCTTCCCAATATAAAGATACCAGCAGGAGTGGTGTCCACATATAAAGTTCTTATGGAAAGGGACAGGAAGCAAAAGGCCACACAACCTCTCTACAATAAATAAAAGATGGCAGAAATGTGTTGGATTTTTTTTTATCCGTAGTTCCAAAGACTTGATTATGACTATGTTGATATTTGAGCAGTAAATGTATCCGCAGCCTTGAGATCTTAATGAAACAAAGCAAGATACAAATATTTAAAACAAAATCCAAACCAAGTAAACCAGGAAAGCTATTGACTTCATTCTCCACTCCAAAAGGACTGAAAAATATGGTAATATTTTACTTAATTAACTTCTCTTGAAATGAAATGTGTAAAAACTTTTCCAATCTTGCAGCACACTGGAAAGTCAGACAGCAACCACATGATAAAAGAAGGACCCAAACAAAAGACGAAAACAGTCTACTCTGAAATACCAAAGAAAGACAGCCCTAAGGAGATAGACTGTTACAGTTTCTTGCTTCAGACCCATTCATACTGGGTGAAACGAATGATGAATGAAATTTATAATTTTTTGTTCTGTGTTTGGCTCTTCCCAGCTATATTTCCCAATTTTAATAAAATTACTTAGTTTAATTTGAACTCTGAAGGCAATGAAAAATTTCCCCTCAGGTCTCCCTAAATTGCAAGTAGAAAATTACATAGTATAAATTCGTTTATTTCTGGCATCTTTATTTTTAGTTGAAAAAGTTTCAGAAGTCACAATCATTAAAGAAGTAAGTTCATCACTGCCTAGTTAAGAGTGCTTAACATTCCGAACAGTCATGCAGCTAGCAATCTGAAATTTGTACATAGAAGGGCTCTGTCTCTCCTTCTTCCTGTAGTGTTTATATAATCCAAACTACATATATTATTATGCACAATCTGATCTCCAGTTTTTAAACAGCTACCATTACATACAGTATGTTGTACTAAGAATATCAGAGCTGTCTTAAGTTGTGGGTGAAAATGGTGAATTTTAGAAAAGTCAAGGCCAAAACACAGAGTAAAAAACAATTTGTGGGTGAGAAAACAAAAGGAGGCTTTCATGAAGATCAATTTTGAAAAAAAGAAAAACACTGAATATTTTCTAAGCACTTAATATGTAAAGTATTGCCTGAGCACAGGTTCAAAAAATGAATTTTAGTGCTTTTTTTAAGTGAAATAATTTTTATTTCTATAATCAGGAACAAAGCAAAAATTACCAGGAATTTTTAAGTATACTAAAATAATAATTTGAAACCATACAATTATTCAGTTTTGTAAAGTTATCAATAAAATAAAACATGTCATATATATTCTACATAGGTTGACAAACCCAAGCAGCTAAAGACTTTCATTTCTTAAATTTGGTTTGAGTAAATCTCTATTTGTATATTTTGCTAATAACAAAGAACATGGGATTTGGAACTGGAGGAAGACGGTTCCAAATAGTCCATCATTTGCTAGTGACTCCTGCTTAGGCTCTGTGAGGCCTTGGCTTACTCATCTGCTAAGTGGACTCACTGCTCACACTGGAGTGTTGTAATATTTAAGGAGTATCATATATATATTGGAATAATATTTTCAAGTGGTATGTAAACATTAGTTATTAAAATCAATAATATTAAATATGAAATAATTCTTGGCAAAAGAGTTATAAGGCAATCATTTTTCCTCCAAATATTCTTCAAATCCAATTATTGTATCTGAGTAATTTTTAAGGTAAATTTTTTTCTCCTTTATATCTGAAGTGGACAAGCATCTTAATCACTTTATTTTATCATTACACAAGTGTTAAACCTGAAAAATGGATATCAGAATCATGCAACTCTAGTCTCTGAAATCTCCCCCTCCTCACCCCTGAGTCTTCCTGCTTTTAGATCACTGGTTATAAGTGGCTTGCTGTCCAATTTCATTGCTTTTTAAAACTCTGTTTTCTCCTTAAAACATAGATGTTTTTAGTTAGTTATTAGATGATGGTTTGTTTGTATTTGGGGTGGAGCACCTCTCACCTCTTGCTTTTATTCTGAGGGAATCTGCTCATCTCAATTTTAAAAGCTCATTTATTACATTTCTGTTTATATCAGCTAGAAAAAAATTTAAAAAGGAAATACAGATCACATGAACATTATATGCTGTGTGCATTCCTCAAACACACACACACAATAAAACTAGATTCCATTTTTAATTCTGCCAACAAAGCTTTTCTCAAGAGAGTGAAATAAAACAGGAAATAATTAACTGATTACTGTACAGTATAAGTTACAGACCAGGGCAATAGGATGAAGAAAGTGAGAGAAGAATGTGCCTGGGGATGTTAGTATGCTTTTTCCCTTGTCTGGATTTCTAAGTATTTTTTTCCTTTTTTTGTAGTGTTAGGGATTGAACCCATGGTCTCAATACATACTAGGTGAGCTACCCAGCCCCATTACTTGATTTTAAATCAAGTTTAAGTTAGGATCATAGCCAGTGAGTAGTATAGTTAAAAAGTGAAATGTTTGAAACAATGTAGTAATTAAATACAAAAACTAAGGCAACACCAAAAAAGGAACTAAGGAAAGGAAGGGAATCCATACTCAAAATAATTCAGCACAAAAACGTGTTTTTACTTCTTTGGAGGAAATTTTTTGTGTTTATAGAATTCATTCTCCTTTGGTTCTTCCTTTACCTTTTTACATTTGGGGGAAGAAAATAATTTTTAAAGATACAGAGAACAATAAAATAAATTGAGTATAGTTAGAAATCACTTGGGAAAAGCAATAAAATCACATACCCCTCCACAGTCCCTGCATGTGTAACGATCCATGGTCACACACAGTATACCAATACCATGGTCAGATGTGGGCTAATGGCAGACATTCATCCAGGCACACGGAAAGCCATTGCTATGCAGTTAGTGAAGCTGTTAAATTAAAGGACTCATGGGACATATAAACCCACCACAGGTCTAGCACATGGCCTGCCAATATTGTAAAAACTCATCCAATATGGGCTAGGCAGTGAATTATTGAAACTGATAAGGAATCTGCTGAGGGAAGAAAGCAGGGAGACAGATTCAAAGGGTTATATTTCTTCATAAGAATATGGGAATAGCTAAATTCCTGGGAGAATCTAGGTTAAGATGGCATGCCGTTTAATATTTTATTTATTGTTTTGTTTTGGAGATTGTCCAGGCTAGCCTCGAACTTGTCACCCTCCCGCCTCCGACTCCCAATTAGCTGAGACTACAGGCATGCGCCTCCGTGCCTGGCAATTTGACGAATGTTTTAAAGATACATTTAGTTGAACTATCATGTGGCAAAGTGGTCTTCACCGGGAAACAGGATTTTACCCTCTTCAGGAACGGTAAAATTAATCTATCAGGTAGTAATCCCTCCAAAAAATGTTGAATCTGTGTTAAGATAGCTGAAAAAGAAATGGACTATTTGAGTATAAAGATGCATTTTAATATTCTCCTTCTTAGGAGTGTTGCTTCCCTCTTTTTGGCATGCTTTGCAAGAAGAAGCACTGAAGTGATGAAATCAGGCTCCAGCTCTGACTTGGGCACTGCTTGAGATTACTGGGGATTCATTTGATCTTTGTGAGACTTGAAGTCCTCCTAACCTATGAAACAAGGAGGATAGCATAGAATCCCTGCCTCAAAGTTTTATTGGAAGATTAAATGAAATAAGGCAAAAAAAACACTTAATAAATTAGAAAATATTCTGCAAAAGTTAATTTTTTATTTAATAAACATAAGCTGTTTCCCTTCCCTGTTTACCTGGGACCACTTTGGTTTGAATAAAGATTTGATCAGAGCTGTCCAGAATGCCCCATCTTGTACTCTGGGGAAGACTGACTTAAAGATGATTTAATAATAGATAATAACTCCAGTGAAGCTGTCAGATTTTCATCTGGAGCAAATTGGAGGTTCTTGTCTCCAACAGTAGCAGTCAGGAATCATCTACTGAGATAAATATTTTCTCCTGTGTTAATGTTAAAGAGGAATACCTGTAGTATATCCTCTACAAGTGTGCCTTACTTCATGCAAATCCACATATGAAAATTCCTAATTATGTCAATTATTAATGTAAAGGAAATGTTTCCTCTAAAAAATTATTGCTGAGATTCTTTGCAAGTGCCACTACAATCTTATTAGTTATTTATTAGTGATGATCCTATCAATTCTCTAAAACAGCATGGACTAAACACTAGTGAGATTATGAACGTCAATCCCTACAAACATTTGTGACCAAGTGCTAAACAAAACTGCTTTGCAATCCCAGCAGCTTGGGAGGATCGTGAGTTCAAAGCCAGCCTCAGCAAAGGCAAGGTGCTAAGCAATTCAGAGAGACCCTGTCTCTAAATAAAATACAAAACGGGGCTCAGGATGTGGCTCAATGGTCGAGTGCCCTAAATTCAATCCCTAGTACCATGAAAAGAAAAAAAAATGTTTTGCAGCTGCATATTTATTCAAAGAAATGCAAATTAAGAATTTAGAACCTAATCAAAGATTTGGTTGGGGTGGGGGGGCATAAATATGGAAAGCTTAGCCAGAATAAAAACTTTAAAGCCCAGTTTGCTTTTTCCACCTTGACAATTCACAACCTAATCCACAAATGGATGAGGACTATTGGTATTATCAATGAGAAGATAATCTATTTGATAGAATTGTACATTAAAGGGCAACATAGAATAGACAGCACTTATTTCTAAGCCAAAAGGTGTGGGTAAAAAGGATTCCCCCATTTAGAAGGCTGTTTTTAAAACTAGTCTTGGGATTTTAATACAATAATTAGAAGTATTTTCGGTCTAACAGTGTATTAAAGATCTGATCATTTTAGATTTAGGGCAGAAACTGTTGAACTGTAAACTTCTACTCCTCTTTATCTTCCTGTGTCATGTCTGTTTCAGTGGCTTTTGCAGGAGTCATGGCTGCCTAAGAGAAAATAGGACACTGTGTAATTATCAGGAGAAATTAAACCACCAGGCTTCATTAGAGAGCCACCCCTTACCTAAAGCGTTTGCTCTAAAAACCAGCTACTTAGTAGAGATTGATTGGACTATTCAGTGAGCTGTAGCTAAAGCCCTGCTACCTTTCAGTGATTTCCAAGCTCTTCTTAAACCTCTTTTTGCTTTCACAGCTAATCTAGTGCCTCTTCACGGTTTTCAGTGCCTTTGAAAAGACCACCTGAAGGGAAGGAGATTACTGATACAATTACAATAGAAACAGGTTAAAACAAGATGTCAGCAACCCAAAATAAGACAGCAGTCACTGGGGGTTAAAGTAAGATAGTGTCCTCTTTGCCTCTTCATCTTCTTTCTAATTCACCACAACCTCTACCTGACCCCAGGAGTCAACAGGGATATTAGAGGCCTACATCTTGTTGGGCAAAGAATTGTCATAGCAATTGGGGAAGTCTAATCTGTGAAACTATATTTTACTGATTATTTAAAATCAGAGAAATTAGATCACTATACATTGTTGGTGGGAATATAAAATGACACTGACTCTTTGGAAAATGGTTTGAGTTTAGGGAGGGAAAAAAAAAAAAAAGCTAAAACCAAAACCTAAAAACTACCTAGGAACCAGCAATTGTGGACATTGACCCTGGGAGAATGAAGACTTGTGTTCACATGTTTTGTCGTTGTTTGTTTTGGTACTGGAGATTGAACTCATTGGTGCTTTACCTCTGAGCCACATTCCCAGCTCCTTTTTATTTATTTATTTGGGTTTTTTAAAATTGTTATTGTTTGTTAATTTTGAGACAAAGTCTCACTAAGTTGCTTAGGGCCTCCCTAATTTGTTGAGGATGGCCTGAAACTTGTGATCCTGCTGTCTCAGACTCCTAAGTTGCTGGGTATGCACCACCATGTCCAGATCACATGAAGATTTTTACATTAAAAGTTCATAACAGCTTTAGCTGACAACTGGAAACAACCCAGAAAGCCTTCAACAGACAAATGATCAAACAAACTGTGATACCTGCTGACCACGGAATATTATTCAGCAATAAAAGAAATGAGCTTTTGACGAACACAACATGTATTTAACTTCAGGGAATTATGATGAATGAAAAAAGCCAGTTTCAAAAGCTTACATACTGTATGATCCATTTAAATGACCTTCTTGAAATTATAAAATCAAAGAAACAGAAGAGAGTAGTGGTTGCCACAAGTCACTGATTCGGGGAACTCTAAGGAGGACTGAGGGAGGTTGATTACAAAAGGGCAACAGCAGGGCTAGGGCTGTAGCTCAGTGATGGAGCACTGCCTAGCACATGTGAGGCACTGGGTTCAATCCTCAGCACCACATAAAAATAAATAAATAAAATGAAGGTGTTATGTCCATCTACAACTAAAAAAAATGGCAGTAGCAGGGATCCTTATTATGATGGAAATATTCTATTTCTTGACTGGACTATCACTATCCTTGTGGTAGTGTACTGTGTCTTTGCAAGATGGTATTTGATATAGAGTAAAATGATCTCACTACATAATTGTATACAACTGTGTATATATTGAAAATAATATCAAAATAACAAGTTTAATTTTTTAAAATTAGATGGTTGGGCTGGGGATATATAGTTCAGTAGATCACTTCCCAGCAATGAAAAAAAAAAAAAAAGTCAGGAAGCTGAAAACATAGTAGGAAAAACCATGCTGAGAAGAAAAAAAAAAAAGTCCTGTGTATCCTGTGTATCATCACTCAGAATGACAAATATATCAAAAGCCAAGTCTGTTTCAAGATGTTGATTAAAACATAACATCCAAAGAGATCCCTGAGAAAAATGGTCTTTACAATAAATAATGGCAGAGTGGCTTAAAAGCCAGAACAACCCAGTTCTTCCTTTCCTTTTGCCCTTGAAAAGTGATTAACTTCTTCTGCACCCCAAGTTAAAATGGTTATCTTTTTTTTTCCATCTAGTGGTGATTGAATACAGGAGCACTTTAGCACTGAGCTACATCCCCAGTCTTTTTTAAAATTTTTTTATTTTTAAATTTTAATTTGTTATATATGCATCACAATTCACATTACACATATAGAGCATAATTTTTCATATCTCTAGTTGTACACAAAGTACAGTCACACCATCCATGTTTTCATACATATACTTAGGGTAATGATGTCCATCTCATTCCACCATCTTTCCTACCCCCATACTCCCTCCCTTGCCCTCCCTCCGCTTTGCCCTATCTAGAGTTCATCTAATCCTCCCATGCCCCTGCCCCTGCACCACCACATCATCATGAATCAGCAGCCTTAAATCAGAGAAAAGATTTGGCATTTGGTTTTTTGGTATTGGCTAACTTCACTTAGCATTATATTCTCCAACTCCATCCATTTACCTGCAAATGCCATGATTTTATTCTCTTTTATTGCTGAATAATATTCCATTGTGTATATATACCACATTTTCTTTATCCACTCATCTACTGAAGAGCATCTAGGTTGGTTCCACAGTTTAATTATTGTAAATTGTGCTGCTATAAACATTGATGTGGCTGTGTCCCTGTAGTATGCTGTTTTAAAGTCCTTTGGGTATAGACCAAGGAGTGGGAAATCTGGGTCCTTTTTATATTTCATTTTTGAGATGAGATTTCACTAAATTGCTGAGGCTGGTCTTGAATTTGCTATCCTCCTGCCCCGAATCTGGAATTACTGGGCTTACAGGTGTGCACCACTGCACCTGGCCTGCTAGGCTTTTTTTTTTTTTTTTTTTTTTGTATTGGGGATGGAACCCAGGATTCCATGCATAAGTTCTCTACTATTGAGCTACATCTTAGCCCTTTTTCATTTTTTTATTTTGAACAAGGTCTCCTTAAGTTTGCCAAGGCTGGTCTTGAACTTGTGTTCCTCCTGCCTCAACCTCCCTGATAGTTGGAGTTACAGGTGTACACCATTATGCCCAACCTGAAAGCAGTTATCTTGAGAGCTAGCATAAGAATTCCTCTCAGGAAGGTGTCTTTATTGGGAAAACATTGTTTAGGGAAGAAGATGAGACCCTACAGTCCTGAGTTACAAGTGGCAAGGCATCTGTGACAAAGGCCAAATTGCTCTGAATGTGACAGAGGAATTTGTGTTTGCTTCTCAAATGAGGCACTGAGATGAAGCTGCAGGACAGTGGAAAGTATGAGGTTACACGAATAAAGGCCCTTTAATGCTTCCAAGAATTTCCCTGAAGTGATGTACAGCTGAAGGATATTTCATGAATTAAAGTGCTTAGATTAAATGTGAAGTTGTTTGTAGAAATTGTGTTGCTTCTGGGTGTCCCTCTATGCCATTTTCCCTCAGTCCCTGAAATACTTTAATGATGATTTTTAACTATTTTGCAATGCATGGCATATAGGACACAACAAATCGCAACGATTATTATGATCAAAAATTCAAATTTACATGTCTTAATAAAAATGACTAATCATTGTTGTTGTTGTTGTTTGGTACCAGGGATTGAACTCAGGGGCACTCGGCACTGGACCACTGAGCCACATCCCCAGATCTATTTTGTATTTTATTTAGAGACAGTGTCTCACTGAGTTGCTTAGCACCTCGCTGTTGATGAGGCTGGCTTTGAACTGGCGATTGCCTCAGCTTCCCCAACTGCTGGGATTATAGGCATAAGCCACCGTGCCCAGCTAACTATTGTTTGATATACCAGATAATGCTACAATCAGAAAGAAAGCTCAAGTAGACTTATGCAACAATAGAGTATAATTGGCTCACTGAAGTGGCAAAGCCACAAGTAGAGTGAGCTTAAAAATGGAATGATATTCAGCAAGGTCATGGAGGATCCATTTTCTTTCCATCCTCTGCTCAGCCATGTACAATGTTAATACCATCCTACATCCTGACACTGATACCCCTTGTGAATGTAATGTGGCAACTGGCAAATGTAACTGGGCTCTGTGCCTCCTTGTTTACACCCAGTAGGAGAAAACCATATTTCTGTTCCAATATTCTAAGCAAGAGTCCTGAAGTCACCTTGACTGGATCATCTGCTATCCAACATCCACTTCTAAATTAGTCACAGTAGACAGTAGGTGTGCGTGTGTGTGTGTGGAACATGCCAATTAAGTTAGTGAAGTCTGTTCTGGTATTTGTGCAAGGGTTGACTGTTTGCTTTGAGACATAAGGGCTACACCTGGAAAAGGAAACCAACAAATTTCTACATCTGGCAAATATGGATTGTTTTTGGTGATTAAAACAAAAACAACCAACTAAACAAAAAACCCACAAGATTTTCTGGGAGCCACGATGCATTCCTGTAATCCCAGCAACTTTGGAGGCAGAGGCAAGAGGATCTCAAGTTTGAAACCACTTACCCTTCAAAATTAAAAATTAAAAAGGGCTGAAGATGTATCTCAGTGGTAAAGCACCAAAGGCCATTGGTTCAATCCCCAGGACAAATAGTTTTCTTTTTTTTAAAGCCATATTTAAAAAAAAAAAAAAAGGTTGGGAATCACTGGTATAACAGGATATAAAAGAAGGTCAAGAGAAGAGGTAATAGATGGATTTAAAATGAAAAGGATTAGAAGAAAGACTTGCAAAGATAAATTAATTTTAAGAGTCTTGACTAAATAAGATGCTAATAAGTTTTTTCCACTGAATGTGAATGGCACAGAGATCTAATTATAAGATTTATTAGAACCATCAGTAAAATAGAACAGAAAAGAATAGAACAGGAGCTGGGTGGGGTAGCATATACTTGGGAAGTTGAGACTGAAAGATCCCAAGTTCAAGGCCAGCCTCAGCAACTTAGAACCCTAAGCAACTTAGTGAGAACTTATCTCAAATTAATAAACAAACAAACAGAACAACCTGCAATGAATCTCATCTAAAAAGGGTGGGAACAAATAAGAAATGGATACAAGTAAAAAAGCATCTGAGACCCAATTTTTAAAAATATTTTCTTAGTTGTTGATAGACCTTTATTTTATTTACTTATAGATGGTGCTGAGAATCAAACCCAGTGCCTCACACATGCAAGGCAAGTTCGCTATGGCTGAGCCACAGCCTCAGCCTCTTTGAGATCCAATTCTAATGGCAACATTTGTGTGATCTTTTCCCCTTTTACTGTAATACTTTAAATACTACAAATGGAATGAAGGAAAAGCATAATCTTTAGCAATATTGAAATTACATAATATTTGTATTAGTTTTTGTGGCTGCTGCAACAAATTATCACAAATTGGGTGGCTTAAAACAACGGAAGTTTATTTTCTCAAAGGCTGGAAGTTCTAAGTTCAAACTGAAGGTATGAATAGGGCTGTGCTCCTTGATCCCCAGAAGGCTCTGAGAAGAATCTTTCCTTGCCCCTTCCAGCTTCTGATTGCTTTTAGGCATTTCTTGGTTTGTGGTACTGTAACTCCAGTCTCTCCATCTTCATAGGGTCTTGTCTCCCTGGGTCTGCATCTTTCCTTTCATCTGTATCAAATCTCTCTTTCTCTCTCTCTTTTTATTTCTTTTTCTCTTAGAGGATATTGACATATCTTTTTATCTCTCTTTCTCTTATAGGACATTGACTTTCACCAGGCAACCCGATACAATATTTGTTAGAACAGGAAAATAAGCCAGCAAAATTGAATAAAGATCCAAAAATGAGATTTAAATATATAAATCAATTATATTTGCTAATGAAATGTTTATAGGGGACTGGGGCTGTAGCTCAGTGGTAGAACACTTGCCTAACATGGATGAGGCACTGGGTTTGATCCTCAGAACCACATACAAAATAAATAAATAAAATGAAATTTTTTAAAAAAGAAATGTTTATAGTTTTTTTTTAAATCTACTTTCACTAGCAATTTCCATTTATTTATTTATATATTTATTTATTTATTTTGTGTGTGTGGCACTGGTTATCAAACCTGAAGTCTCACACAAGCTAGGCAACTGCTCTACCACCAGGCTCTGCCTCAAATTTCAAGACAGAGTCTCACTATATTGCCCAGGCTGCCCTCAAACTTCTGATCATCCTGCCTCAGCCCCTGGAGTATCTGGGATTATGGGCATACTCCATTGCTTCTGGCTCTGCGGGTTACTGGCAGTACCTAACAGGCAGTCAGCCAGAAAGGAAACCTGGGAAATGTAGTTTTCAGACTCCTAGCCCCAGCTCTGTATGTGGGGTAGGTGAGGTGCTAAAAGACAATAGATAAGTAAATGACACTTCTAATGATGTGGAAAAGCAAGTGTATTTATACGTTGTTGATGACACTGTAAGTCAGAACACAGTGATGGACAATAAATTCTTCTATTGATTAAGTAATGCCACTTTTGGAGAACATAATCTTCAGAAATAACCTAAAAGCAAAAAAAAAAAGGGTATGCAAAAAAAAAGGTTGAAAGTAGCATCATTCATAACAGCAAAACCTTGAAAATAACCTGTATGTCTAACAATAGGGAGATGACTATGTAAGCCAGGGCAGACTAATGTAACAGAATACTCTATAGCTTTAAGGAAACTCCAAAACATATGCTTCAAATAAGTATGAAAATGTCCACATGCAATAAGTTCAAGTGAAAAAGTAGAACCCAGAATTGTATGTCTACTACACTAATCACACCTGTGTAAAGACGTACAAAGGTATATTAACAAAGATCAGGGAAGACTTGGAGTGATGTAACTGGCTGGAGTATAATGTTACTTAGGCTTTCTTTCTTCTACAAAGTTGCTTAAGTCCTTAATTAAAAGAGAAAAGTAAATGAGTCTTTAATTTTATTTTTAGACTCCAAAAACAACTGAAAATTATGTGTTTCATATTAAACTGTTTTGAAGCAAAAAACAGCTCATACACATACAATGCAACATGGCTAACCATTCCCACATAGCACTTTTTACAACTCTGGCATTAATCACTGCCATGGCCTGGGGCCAGTGTCCAATTGGTCTAGAGATTTTATTTTACAACCTGAGAACACTGGCTGGCTCCCAGTGCCGCTGCTCTCTTGCCCCGCGCCAAGTCTTTCTTCTGTGTTGCTATACTTCATATATTTTACTAGAGGTCCAGGAGCTATTAAAGTGAACTAAAACAATGAATAAAGATAACAGAGTGAGTACAAAACCCCTGGCATTTTGTTGACTATTTGAAATTTTGTAAATATTTATTGCTTTAAAATAACTTGATTCTCTCCTCCAGCCTGAAGCGTCTCATCCCTGGAAGACAGACCCTAACAGAAGACAGAAAGGCCACACCTTTGGTCCACCCCTCCCCCAACCAAAGTCTCTTCTCAGAACCTTTGATGTGCCAAGTGTTTTGGACTCATGAACTCTGCTTCACTAGCAAGTTAACCCAGGTGCATGTCACAGCTGCCTGAGGACTATTAGAGTGTGTGGTTACAGTGGGGAAGGAATGGCAGCCTAACCACCTCCCATGGGGACCTGCTGGCAGTGTGCCCAGGAGACCTTGGCCATGCCCTGGCTTGGCTCTCTGTGCAATGCATTAGGCAGTTGGAATATTTGAAGGAGAACCAATCTCCTAACTTGCTTAACTTTTCATCCTTGCCTCTTGTGATTCCTGGAGAATCATTTTCCAAAGGGGGGCCTAACTACAAATTCAGTTTTGCCACCTCGTATCTCTGTGACCCTAGGTAAATGTTAGGCCTCAGTTTCTTAATATAGAAATCAGGGAAATAACAGTAAATGTTTCAGAGATTTATTGAAAAAAAAAATCAGAGAATCATGCACTTATAGTCCACTGGAGGTTGTTGTTAGTTGCCTATCCAAGATGCATTCTATTCTTTTTTTTTATTAATAGAAATATGATTTTGTTTGGGGTGGCAAAGTGCCCAGCTAAAATATATCCCCCTCTGCAGGCTCCTTTACAGCTACAGTGACACCATGATTCCCTGGGGAGAGGCTTTCAGGAAAGCAGATTCTGATGAAAAAGGGACAGACATGCATATTATATTGTTTTTGTTTCCTTTTCTATTCTGTCTGAAATGGGGATGCCTGGAAGTAAAACAGCCACCTTGCAACTAGGAGGTGGCTCATTCCTAAGCAGCTTTGCCAGGAGTAGACTACCCATGTCCACACATCTTGTTACTTGAGAAAAATGGACTCCAGTTAGCAAAGCCACCATGGTTACGTTTCCTACCTGCAGCAGGATGCAATCTGGATCTAAGCACTCAACATACCCCCTGCCAATCATAATACCTTATAAAGATTACCTTTTAAATATTTTTTTTAATTGAAGGTGGACACAATACCTTTGTTTTAATTATTTATTTTTATGTGGTGCTGAGGAGTACCTCATGCATGCTAGGCAGGCACTCTACCACTGAGCTACAACCCAGCCCATAAAGATTACCTTTTATTCTTCTATAAAGTCTCATGATTATGCCATTTGTCTTTGCATTGAGAACAACAAGTTTCATGTTATTGTTCTGAAATTTAGTTATGATAAATATTGTACAAAAAATTATCAGTTATTAACTAGGACTGGTAAATGTTAATTCTGAGACATGGTTGTAATAACATTAGTTGAAATGGATTTTGACATTCTAGAATAGTGTTTTATTGCTGCTAGGCTACCTTCAACTAACCCTCTAGGGAGATAACTTTATTGACATAGCTAGTAAAATTATGAGGAGTAAGAGAATAGGATATTTAAATATTTTAACTCTCTTGGTTTTTATTCCAAAAATTAAATTTTATTTGGGGGAAAGAAATGTTCATTTCCAAGAGATGCTTTCTTTGATTTTTATTTACAAATATAGTTCGTTTCCTTGGTACTCAAGAACGTTATAATGCTTTCTAAATAAGATTGGTGGTGGGAGTGGGGAGAATCAAATGTCACTAAGTTACCCAAGAGTAAATTGAAAACACATAAAAGCCCAAAAGGCTTCTCAAAATTTCCCAGAGGTTAGTAAATGACACCATAAATAGCTTGCCCTCATATCTCTGCTTCCCCAAGCTACTCTGTTTGGAGTGAAACATGGATCCATCCCCAGAACCAGAAATGCTATTTCTAGCTTTAGTCTAGAAATGTGACTTTCCCATATGACCAGGGTAAAATCAGAGAAACATCTCCTCAAACTACTAATTAAATTATTTCCCCTTCCACTCCATTCTTATAATTGGTTGTTGAAGAAGAGGAAAGTATCAGGATGGACTGGGTTATGTTGCAGGAGGAACAATACCAAAATCTCAGTGGCTGAAAAGAAAAATGTGTCTTTTTTGCATTCCTTTCATCCTCGTTTGTCAGCTGGGACATGTTCCTCATTACAGCTACTGAACCATACTTGAGAGAGCAGCCACCATCTTGAACATTGCCAGTCACTTTGTCTCAAGGAAACTGGCTCTGGCAGTTTCAAGTATTTATGGCTTTTGCTCACTTTTCATTAGCTGTAACCAGTCCCAGGGCACCAAGAACCAAAAGTGGGCCATGAAGTGTAATCCACCTATGTGCCAGGAGGGTAGCACCAGAAAGGGTGGGAAATAGCGCTAGTGGCTATAAGAGAAGTAGCATTACTGAGTGCCTCTCATGGGCTAATTGGTTTTTGTATCGCTTATGTTATCTAATTCTTATGATAAAAATTTGATATAGTTTAACTTCAATTTTTAGATTCGAAAGCTGAGGCTTGAGCAGGTCAGGCAATTTGAACAAGAGTTCTACCTAATATACAGATTTGATTTCAGTTTCATTTAGATTCCAAGATCTATGCTTTTTCCATCATTCCCCTGGCTTCCTACTGGAAAATTCACCTCACAACTTTGGGGAGGTGGAGCGGAGTAGGGGGATAGAAAGTGGAGAAAGGGGTTTATTTTAAGAAGTAGTCCTCCACAGAACCAAGGGACTATATCTCTTGTTCCATTAGTGTAATGAGGTGACCAACTGAATTAGCATAGCCAAGGATCCAATAGAGATCATCACACAACCAGAAGCAAAAATAACTAAAGTGAATCATGGAGAAGGGATACTAGTGATGCCAAGTGGATAAGACAGACGTAATAGTGAAAGGTAGCAGTATTCTATTTCTGTTCCTTAAGAACCTTCAAGGGATCACTTCAGAATGTTTCCTATTACCCAGGATGACACCCAGTTACTATAGAGAGCTCTCTTGGCCACTAAATAATTCTTACCTTTAATCCCTGAAGAGTGTGGAAATTTTGATAAATTCATTAAAAGCATTATTTTTTTTTGTTTTTTTTTTTACTGTTGCTCTGAATACACTAATTTTGACAGGGACTCACATTTTGAAGTGAAGGGTGCACTCAAGCATGGCAGAGAGATGGCTTCTGTCTAGAAGTCTCAGGCAGAGCTCTGACCTGCTTCTGTGAAGGATATAGTTTTCAGCAAGGAAAGGATGAACCTTAAAATAGTTTTTAGACTGTGACTTGTTTTTATTACATAGTTAACAGTAAGACCTTATGTGTTCAACCAAAAATTCTTCAAAATTAACTATATTGTTGATACAATATAGTTAAATTTTGATTTCTCTAATTATATTCTAAAACAAATGATAAACTTTATAAACCTAAAGGAATATAATTCTGTCTTCAGTGAAAATTGTGCCCCAACATGCTTCTGCAGATCTGTCAACTTTCACAACTTTTGGTTCTAGTATACACTAGCTTCAACGTTCCAATATGAAGGTACTTGCATGGATCAATGCTCCATCTAACTCTGAAGGATGAGGCCTATTAAACCTATTAAAATAGGTCTTTTTTGTTCAGTTTGGTTTTGAACCCTGGGGTACTCTATTACTGAGCTATGCCCCCATCCTGTTTATTTATAGTCCTTTTTATTTTTTATTTAGAGAGAGAGTCTTAATAAATTACTGAGGCTGGTCTCAAACATGTGATCCTCCCACCTCAGGCTCTGTTTTAAGCTGGGCATCATGGTGGTGCTCACGTGTAAAGCCAGCAACTCAGGAGACTGAGGCAGGAAGATTGCAAGTTCAAGGGCAGCCTCAGCAATTTAGTGAGACCTTGTCTCAAAGTTTAAAAGGGCTGAGGGATGTAGCTCAATGGTAGTGTGCTTGTCTAGCATGCATGAGGCCCTAGGTTTAAACCCCAGTACTAGAAAAAGAAAAAAAAAGGTCTATCTTGGCAATATTTGTGTGTTTGTTAGATTATAGATGATTTTTTCCCTCTGCTTTTCCATTTTTCTTTTTTTATTTTCTTTCTTTATTTATTTAGTGTTGGGGATTGAATCCTAGTGTTATGGTCGAATTCGGGACCCCCAAAAGACCACCAGAGACCAAGATGGATGTAAGCAGCAAAGAGGTGTTTATTGCCAGCTAGCTCGGTCCTCCGCACGCACACACAGCAACTGGTGACTCTGAGAGGCCCTGAGCCTAGGGTTTGCAGCAGTTTTATACACTCTTTGGGGAAGGCAGGGACTCCACATACATCACAGCATCTCTTAGCAAATCATCACACACCGAGGGAAAACCATAAAACAACTCTAAAACACGATTAACACATTCACTGGCGGGAACAAGTTGGGTAAGGGTGATTGGCTAGTAAAAAAAGGGGATTTGTTTGAACTGATTGGTTTAAGCCATGAGGGGAGTACGTGCTGAACCACATGGTTTCCCAACATGTTATCAACTATCATAAACTATTGGGAGGGTCACCTGGCATCCCAGATATTTCCCTGTCTCATGCTGATTGGTGGTTGCTAGGAGGTTGCTATGGGTCCTCACCTAGCCTGACTGAGTCAGGGACACCTGGTGCTGCAGATCTCTCCTGTTATTTGTAGATAAACAACTCAGCAGGTGGGTATGTGCCTAGGAGTGCTCTGTGCATCTTTCCAAGGACAAGGGTCCAGCCCCCTTCCTTGGACAGGCTTTGCTGAGGTAGAGGCTGGTTTTTCACTAGCACAAGCACTAAGCATATTTACCACTGAACTATGCATCCAGGCCCTGTGATAAAATAGTTTTTAAATTTAAAAAGACCATTTACAATATGAGTTCAAGCATTTCAGATTACATATTTCTACATTCCTATAGATTCTTTAAAAATGAAAATTGCTGTGAAGATAGACTATCAAAGACTCGAATAGTATTCTTAAAATAATCAGTTGGGCCTGGAAGTCAAAACTCAATTTTAAGAAGAATGTCCTAGAGTTGAGGGTCAACCCTTCCCGCTTTTAACAGCCCAAATTTAAGTCACCTGAATAAATAGAGACAAAAGAAGGAAGGGGCAATCTGAACCCTCCAACCTCTCATATTTAAAAGAAGAAACAGAAGAGGTAATTCTAATTGACCCTTTGTGTTTTTATGGGTTTTGCATCTCTGGGAAGGTTAAGATGACAGCCCATTCCAAACACTTGTCCATTTACATTAGCAGCCTTTTCTATGGGTGACTTAAGTGCATATTTGAAACATTCCAACAAAGAAACAAAAAAAGACATCAAAGGCCCAAATAAATCCACAAAAGCAAGGGAATTTCAGAGCCAGTTTATTTGTACTTTATGTCACCCTATTTGCCTGCTAAAATCCAAATGCATCCATAAAAGAGTCCATACCCCAAAGCCTTGCTTTCCATAATCAAAACAGGGTAGAACTTGACTATAATATGGCAAAATCGTAGTAGTGACTCTGGGTTAACCAAGGGGACTAGGGGGATGTTGGGGAGAATTGTTTTGCTAACACATTTTAAGTGTGTCAAATAGGTGTCAGGTTCCTCTCTGAATAGCAATGAAGCGTGGATGCTAAAAATGAACAAGAACAGGTTGTGAGAAGTTTTTATACTACTTGGGAGGTTAACTGGAATGACCGTGACTGAAATGTCCCTAAGCACCCTGACTTGGGTTGATGATGTAATTCAAGGAGAACAATTGCTTTAACTTTTCAGACATTTCAGTCTCCGTCTAGATTCCTTTGCCATAGCCTAACATTCTCTTTTTCACATTTTCCTCCTTCTTCTCTTACACTCTTCCCTCCCTTGATGGTATTATTACATATGGAAAATTGCAGATGCTTAGTTCATGTAACAGTCAAGATTAAGATTCACTTTAAACAAAATCTGGCCCATGGATAAAATCCATATAACAGCACGTATAATACTCAAAAGAACTCTAGGGCTTTTAACTTGAGTAAGAGCTAAAGAATGTTTTTTTCAGTGGAGAGGAAGAGATAATGGGAATATATGCTAAAAACACAGACATCAGTCCCCTGGTACCATTAGTTCAATGGGAATTAAATGTTGCTGTAAACTGGGGAGGTCATTCAACCAACCATATTTCTCTGCCATCTGACTAGATTGACTGGTTGGGTTTGCCTAAGGAGTACAGAGATAAAATAATTGGGTTAAAGAAGAAATGATATGAGCAAAAGATAAATGCTGGGCTGGGGTTGTGGCTCAGTGGTAGAGTGCTTGCCTCGAATGCATGGGGCACTGGGTTTGATCCTCAGCACCACATACAGAAATAAAACAGAGATATTGTGTCCATCTACAACTAAACTTTAAAAACAAAAAGACAAATGCTGAAGTTCTAGTGGGTGCAACCAGAAGAAGGTTTTGGAGGGGATGCAAAAGGAGCAGATGGTAAGCGCTATAACTTCCTTAACTGATGGCTGAACTAGTGGCATTATCATTAATCAATACTGCAAGTTGAAATACTGGTTCTCTAAGGGGAAAAAGTCAGAAAGGGGTTCTTTGTCCTTTGTGAACATAACTGTAAACATTTGTGCAACAGAGAGAAATGCCCTTCTGTGGTTTCCTCCTCTGTAAGTCAGGGATGGCTGAGTAATGTTCAGACAGAAAAACATAATAATGATCGATGACTGGTCATATCTTAAGTTTATATCACTAAGAACACTAGATAGACACTTTTGGCCTGTTTCTCTCTATATGCAGACACTATTACTAGTGAGTGAAAGGATTTTTTTTTCCAAATCTTTCTAGGTCCAACAAATAAAGAGCTAGTACTTTTTCTTAAAGTTTATCCTCATCACCCACCTGGGGAAGGATATGGGTCAAATTATATTGTTATGTTGTGTGCATGTATGAATATGTAACCATTGTTTATAATTATAATGCACCAATAAATGATTTAAAGACCTTAAGAAATAGTTTGCTCCTGCTCTTTTAACTTTGATTTTTAAATTTTAAACTACAAATGCTGGACTGGAGGTATAGCTCGGAGGTAGAATATTTACTCAGCATACATGAGTATCTGGTTTGATACACACACACACACACACACACACACACAACTACAAATGCTAATTGTAAAAATGAAGAACAATATAAAAATTTTAAGAGTAAAATGTTTTTCCCCACCTTTCTCCTGTTCATACTCATTTAATAAACTATCCTCAAAACTTAATAGCTTAAAACAATTAAACATGTGTTATTTCACATTCTATGGGACAGGAATCCAGAGTGGCTTAGTTGGGTGATCTTGTCCCAGAATATCTCACAGGTGGCAGTCATGATGCCAGAGAGGCTAGCGTCACCTTGGCTGGGACTGGAAGTGTCACTGCCAAGGGCACACTCACATGTCTAGCACGGGAGGGCTGGACAGGAGGCCTCACTTATGCACCACATGGACTTCCCCATCCCTGCTTGGGTATCTTCCTAACATGGAAGCTAACTTTCCCCAGTGAGTGAACCGAAAGACAAAGCAATGAGGAAACTGACTATCTTTTATGATGAACACATTCAGTTCAACTCACTTTCAGGAGGAATGAAATTGGGAATCACCTTTCAGAGAGAGGAGTTCTGAAGGATTCCACCACAGGGCAAGGGCTGCTGTAGCTCATTGGCAAAGCACTTGCTTAGCAGTCTCAAGGCACTGGGTTCGATCCCCAGCACCACAAAACAAACACACACAAATAAAACACAGTGCTTCTATTATTTAAAGGTAAGCAAGGTTAATATACTGTTATATAATTTTCTGGCCCTTTTTGTATGTATGTACAAATGGTGATATATTTATGTATGTATGTGTTTATATTACATGTGTAATAAACATAGGTTTTCTACATATTTTTTTTTACAAAATTCTTAGAAAGTGATTTAGAAAAATCTGATACCATTCTATTATCTAGTCCTTTTTGTGTCACCTGTCTTCTTTGTTGAAGCTTTTAGGCATTTGTCTTTTCCCCTGATTTCTGGGGTTATATGAAGACATGTCATGTTTTTTTTTTTTTTGTTAGTTTCACTTATTGCATTCTGAAAATGTTTATTATCTAGTTATGGAAATTTTTCTTCTATTATTTCTTTGATAATTTCTTCCATTCTGTTTTTCCCCCTCTTCACCTTTGTGTGTGTGTGTGTGTGTGTGTGTGTGTGTGTGTGTGTGTGGGCGTGCGCTTGTTTTCTTTGGTTTTTTAGCACTGGGGAATCAAACCCAGAAACATTCTATCTCTAACATCTAAGCTACATCCTGAGTCCTTTTAATTTTATTTTGAAATACAGTCTTGATAATTTGCTGAGATTGGCCTCAAATTTACAATCCTCCTGCCACAGCCTCCTGAGTGGCTGGGATTTCAATTGTGCACCATCACACCTGGCTTATTTTGTCTTGTTTTTATAATCTCTCTACCTTATTAATGAAATGATAGACTTCTGTGTTTGAGACAGAAGAGAAGGTCCCAAAACTTTCTAAGAAGTACTTTTTAATCTTCCATTTTTGACAACCATGCCTGCCCCCAAATGCCTCACAACTGGCTATGGCTACATCAGACACCCCACAACTTCTTAGGAACATTTTGCTTTGGCTGTGGCAAGCTTCAGCCACAGGTCCATCCCAGATTATACCGCCACACAGCCCCTCTGGGTGATCATCCTTCTGTAACCACTTTAGCTGTCTCAAATCTCATCCTCACAGAGCCCTTCCTCTATCCATGACTAAGCAGAAAATCTGCAGTTAGCTGTCAGGATGCTGCACATGTGCTTTTGTCTACATAAAAAGCTTCCCCGCTGCTTCCCTTTATACTGCAATCTAAGGTGTAATAAAACCTCTTTTGGATGGTTATATTTTGCCTATTCATTATTTCTACCTCTAGAATAGCAGCCTGAGCTGTTTGCACTAAAAGCTGTGAACACTAAAGGCTACTGGTATCATCAAGGGCAATGAACAGTCAAAGAAAGGAGGGAGTCTTGGAGAGCAATGGAGAACTGCCAGGAGCCACTAGCTCCAGCTCCTGGAAGAGTTCCAGAGAGTTTCCAGCAACTATGGGCTCCAGCTGCAGGATAACAGTATGAGGAGGACCACTAACACTAAGAGGGGAAAGCTGTTGGCCTCCAAAGTTTAGAGCTGCTAACTCTAAGAGAGCTGCTTTGTGCCTATTCATGATTTCTATGCAATTTGAGCAAAAAAATTCTCAGCAGATTGGTAACAGGTTGGTTCTTTCTTATTTTTTCTCTGTTACTTTCCTATCAGTACTTTTGAAAAACAGGTTCACCTCTTGTAATCAAATAAGTTATAATGTTCACAGCCAGTAGGCTCAGTCTTTCTTGATCACAACCCTTATATTCTGCTCAGTTTCTCAAACTGTAACAAAAATGAGAGGGGACCAAATTACAGGGACTGGATTAAACCTACTCAGCAGCTGGAATGCTATACCTTGCTACTGTGGGAACATGTTGTCTGAAATTTCTGCCAATGCCATTTAAACACTTCACCTTCTATTTGTACACTCTGGTAGTTTTAGGCACTTCTCTTACTCTCACATCCTGTCTTTTTTTTTTTTTTTTTCCACACTGGAGATTGAACCCAGAGGTGCTCAAACACATCCCCAGTCCTTTTTATGTTTTATTTAGAGAAAGGATTTTGCTAAGTTGCTTAGGGCCTTGCAAGTTGCTGAAGCTGCATTTGAACTCGGGATCCTCCTGCCTCAGCCTCCTGAGCCACTGAGATTATAGGAATATGCCACCACACCCATCCCCTCTGGTTCTTGATGATTTCTACTGCCTTATTGTATCTCTGCAGGACCTTCTCATCTCTGGTGAGTTTTAGCCTTTCTTGTTAATAATGACATCAATCCTATAATATCCACAAAACATTTCCAAGATAACTGAAACATCTACCTAATCACCATCATTCCTGTTTGACAGGGATTTTGCACCAGGCCACTCTATGGCCCTATGGCTTATACCTTGGCTACCCTTGAGTCAGGTTTTGTTTGTTTGTTTGTTTTTAAATATTTACTTTTTGTTGTTGTAGCTGGACATAATAACTTTATTTTATTTATTTATTTATTTATTTTTATGTGGTGCTGAGGATTGAACCCAGGGCCTTGCAAGTGTGAGGCGAGCGCTCTATCGCTGAGCCACAACCCCAGCCCCTATTTTTTTTTTTTTTTTTTACCTCTGGCACAATCAGCCAGTAGAGGGGAGGGTGAACCAGGAGACACCATCAAGGCAAACCCTGTCTGAGGAAGCATTCAGGGTGACTTCACTGCCAGGGAACTTGGGGAAGGCAAGCATTCAGACGTGTGGTCAGCCCTTTACAGTAACTTTAGACAGAACTCTCAGCCTTAGAAGCCTTGATGGCCTCTTTGAAAAGTGGAAATAATTAGATTTTCCCCAACTTTTTCATAAGATTGTTGTGGGGGTGAAATAAAATATTGCAAAAACACTGTACAATGGACTGTGGTTGTGGTTTAGTGATAAAGTGCTTGCTTAGCATGTGTGAGGCACTGGGTTTAATCCTCAGCACCATATATAAATAAATGAATAAAATGAAGGTCCATCAACAACTAAAAAAAATATTTTAAAAAACCACTATATATAATGTACATGAAACAACTAGCAGAGTCCCTGGCATAAAATAAATGCTCCCTTGACAGAGGTGCTATTATGTGCCCAGTACCAACGTGGGCTATTAAGGATACTTCTGAGTACTAAAGCACTGAACATCACACATTCTTAGTCCTGGGCACTCCGAGGCATTGGAGCTGCCAACAGGGCTTCCTAGAATGCCGTCAGAAGAGCCAGCAACTCTACCATGTTCATACCCTGAAGACCTAGGATCAAGAAGTGGGGACTTAGATGGACGCAGCAGCGCACACTGGTAATCCCAGCAGCTCTGGAGGCTGAGATAGGAGGATGGCAAATTCAAAGCCAGCCTCAGCAATAGCCAGGCGCTAAGCAACTCAGTGAGACTCTGTCTCTAAATAAAACACAAAATAGGGCTGAGGATATGGATCAGTGTTCAAGCTTCCCTCAGTTCAATCTCTGGTACCCCCCAAAAGAAAAGAAAAAAATGGGGACCTTCCGGAGTAGTTCAGAGTTCTTGAGAAGGGGCTATTCCTTCCCTCTTCTTATCATCTCTGGAAGAGGAATGAATCCCTGAAGCATTGGGAGGGAAATTCTAGGACAGTGTGTATAAGTGAGTGTGTGTATAAGTGTGTGTGTGTGTGTGTGTGTGTGTGTGTGTGTGACCACATTGCTCCTGTTCTACTGAGTCAGGGACATGTGACAGGCTTTAGTGTGAAGGCTGTCAATGATGGAACTAACAGAGATCTTGCTGATACCCTGACAACTTATATGGAGAAAGGGCCAGGAGAGAGATGATAAAACTGAGAAAGGACAGATGGTCTTTTTTTTTTTTTTTTGAAAAAACATTCCCTAAAGCTAAAATGTTTAATTCAAAAGATTATTTTTTTCCTTTTAAAAAGCTCCCTTTTTATTATGAAATATAATACACACACAGGAAAAAATATATAAAATATGCATCTTAATGAACTCAATATCTTTATAGCTACCACTAAGATCAATACAGAAAACATTGCCTGCACTTTAGCAGTCGCCACCCTGGGTTCCTTCAGATTTGGAAAATTGTTCCACCATCCAAGGGTAAATGCAACTTGACCTTTCTAATAACTAAGTTCTTGTTCTCTTGTTTAACTTTTTTTTTTTCATCTAAAAAAGCATCCTGAAGTACTATTCTTTAGTATTGCTTGTTTGGAGACTTTATACAAATGGAATCACACAGTATGAATATACATCAGTTTATCTGTCTGTGCTACTATTGATGGACATTTGGACTGCTTCCAGCTCAAGGCCATTACTTGCATACTGCCATGAATATTCTTGTGCACGACTCCTGGCATGTGTGTATATGTGTTTACACGTTCCTTTTTCTTTCTTTCCTTTTTTTCCTCTTCTGTCTTGCGCATGCTAGGCAAGTACTCTGCCACTCAGCTACAATCCCTAGACCTTTTCATTTTTGAGATAGGGTGTCATTAAGTTGCCCAGATTGGCCTCAAACTTGTGATCCTCTTTCCTCAACCTCTTGAGTAGCTGGGATTACAGGTGTGTGCCATTACATCTAGTTATGTTTACACATTTCTTTTCTCTTATTTCTTTCTTTTGCTTAAACATTTCTTTAGGGAATATAACTAGGAGTGGACATGCTGGACAATAGAGTATGTGAATATTCAATTTCACTACAGAATGTTTTCCAAGTGGATTCACCATATACCTTTCTACCAGCAGTTTAGGAGAGTTTTTCCTTGGTCTGCAAATAAAACAAGGATTTTTTTTTTTTTTTTTGGTCAGGTGCAGGGGTGTGGGCCTATAGAACCAGCTAGTGAGAGGTTAAGGCAGAAAGACTGCCTGAGTCCTGGAGTTCAGGGCCAGCCTGGGCAACAGAGAGAGACTTCATACCTCTCTTGCTCTCACGTGCACACGTGCGTTCTCTCTCTCTCTCTCTCTCTCTCTCTCTCTCTCTCTCTCTCTCTCTCTCTCTTCTCTTTTTGTGACTGGGATTGAACCCAGAGCCTCATGCATGTTTGGAACAGACTACCACAGAGCTGTACCCCTGGCCCTTTAAAAAACAACTTCTTACTTTGAGACTGGGTCTTGAAAAATTGCCCAGGCTGTCCTTGAACTTGTGATCCTTCTGTCTTGGTCTTTCAAATAGCTAGGATTACAAGTGTGCATCACTATGCCCAGTGGGACTCAGTTTCTTAAGAAGATAATAAAAGGATTCTTCATTATGAGGAAAGGTGGCTCTGTGTGAAAGAAAAAAAAGGCTTTTTTAAAAAAATGAAAAAATAAGCCTGGGAGTGTGGCTCAGTGGTAGAGTGCTTGCCTTGCACATGGGAGGCACTGGGTTTGATCTTCAGCACCACATAAAAATAAAATAAAGGTATTGTATCCATCTACAAATAAAATTTTTTATGAAAAGAAATAATAATGGCAGTAGAATTAACAGATTGCTCTTTTCATATGACTTTACATAGCAAAAAAAAAAAAGATCTAGTAGTTCTATTTAGGAACTTCTACTTTTTCTCCTGAATTCTATGGAATTATGATATCTGAAATTTATAGAAACCACTGTCCCACAGAACTTCAGATAGATTGTTCCTTCTTTTCTTTTTTGACATAAAAAACTATTTGCTGTGTATAAGGGCCAGCCTCCAGGATTACTCCCAATGAACCTTCTCTCCTGGTATTCATGAATTTCTGTAGACATTTCTCTTATTGGTTAAGGGCTGATTTTGTGCCCAGTGGAAGTGTCAGTGTATTAATTGTAAAATTAGGTCATAAAAGATACTACTTCTGTCTTTTGGGTCAATTTCTTTGAGGGAAATCAGCTACCATGTTGTGAGGATGCTCAAGTAGTCCAGTGAACAGGTCTACATGAAAAGGACTAACACCAACTTGTTAACCAAGTGATAGGCCACCTGGGACACAGAACCTTTGGTTTTAGTCAAATAGTCACATGATTCAGTCCCCCAGTCTTTGAGTTTTCCAATTAAACCCCAGAAATCATAAAGTAGAGACAAATTATCTTTCGGTGCTCTGTCTGAATTCCTGACTCACAGAAACTATGAGGTAATACAGAACTATTGCTGTTTTAAGATATCAACCTTGAAGATGATAGGTTACACAGCAAGAAATAACTGATACAATCCACATGGCCACCTAGAAAGTATCCTTGCCAAAAGTTTTAATTCTTTTTTTTGTGTGTGTGGTACTGTGTAATGAATCCATAATGTATGGGCATAACATAACACAATGTACTCTGAGTCACCCAAGTGATGCTTCAAATACAGCATATGAACCTTGTCAGGATCCTGATTAATGAGGCAACTGGAGAAATTTGAATACATATTGGACATTTAATGAGAACCAAGAATTAGCTATTCATTTTTTAGGAGTGTTGATGGTATTGCTGACGGTATTGGTGGTATTGTGCTCTGCTACTGAGTTACAGCCCCAGCCTTTTAAAATTTTTTTTTTATTTTGAGATAGGATCTTGTTAAGTTACTGAGGCTGGCCTCACTTGTGCTCCTCCTCCCTCAGACTCCTGAGTAGCTAGGATTGGTGTGTACCACTGTGCCTAGCAAAAATTTGATTTTTGAATGATATCACATGGCAAAACAAGTATCTAGTAGTCCTAATATTTTCCTGAATCCCATTATGCTTCTATATTTCATTTTGAGTTTAGAAGAACTAGAAGTGACAGAGGAACATGCTAAACAAACATAACACAGGGATGCAATTAGCAAAATCCAGAATCTAGGATATCCTATATAGCACAAATGACCCAATTTCTTTGACTAATAAATTGAAATAAGAAACACTGAGAAGGGGAATTTTTAAATGAAGAGACTTGAGAGGCATATAGGTTGTATTAATCCCAACGTTGGCTGCTATCTCCTGTGGGACAATTATACTTCCATTCTCTCCCCTGGCCTCAGATCTGATCATGTGATTTGCCTGTGAACTGTGAGCAGATGTGATGGTGCTAATTCTGGGCAGGAGCTTTAAAAGTCATTATGTGTTTCAAGCATTCCTCATTTCCATCTGCCAGGAAGCGGGCATATCCCAAACAGGGACTAGTTCTTTAGTCCATGTCCAGGAGTGAAGAGGATGTGGAGGTGACTCACAATGGAAATTCACGTGAGCAGGAAATAAGACAGGCTGTTGTAGGCCACTGTGATTTGGGGGTTTTCTGCTCCCATGGCATAACATAATGTACTCTGAGTCATCCAAGTGATGCTTCAAATACAGCATATGAACCATATCAGGATCCTGATTTATGAGGCAAACTGGAGAAATTTGAATACATATTGGACATTTAATAATAACCAAGAATTTGCTATTCATTTTTTTAGGAGTGTTGATGGTATTGCAGCTATGTTTAAAATAACAAAAATTGCTGGCATACTTTGGTTCCCTGGAAGGGGAAGTAGGCAGGGACACAGACAAACAAGATTGGCCATAAGTTGATAACTGTTAAGCTGAGCAGTAGGCACATGCCAGTTTATCATATTCTTCTTTTTACTTTGGTTTATGCTTGATAAATTTCCCATAATAAAAATTTAAAAACAAAAACAAAAAAAAACTATGTTTGTTGACTTCCCCAGAGTTGAACCTTGATTCTTAAAGGAGTCTAGAAAATGTGAGAGCTGGGAGAATGAAGCTGAAAATTTTTAGTGAATGTAAGTCAGCAAAGGATGTGTCTGGATCAGCCTCAGGAAGAAGGTGTTGAAACTGTTTTCAGTGATAATGGATGTGTCCTTGAGCGTTTGAGCTGGTCAGGGCAGTATCAGGGAAAGTCCCCAAACACCGTAGGGATGGGGGAGTTGCTAACAACATAGGCAGTTACAGAGGGTGAGGAATGTCTGCAGGAGTTATAGGGGAAGCAGTGTACACCCAGTGCTCACTGCCAGCCCTGTCTAGAAGAGTTAGGTAAAGAGATCCCACTTCTCATTCCATCCTCCACACCTAGGCTAATCCTTTGGGAAACAGGGAAAAGATGGCCATGCTGGAATAGGCATGTCTCTCTCCCTGGCCCAACCAGACTGACTTGTACTGGGATGGGTGGGAGGAGAAGAACGCTTTGAATCATCTGACATTGATGTTTTGTCTGTCTGATTGGAATTTAAATAAAAGTGAATAGAAGAAAATGAATAGAATTGAGCATTACAAATGGGACTGGGAAGTTATGGAATTGGTTGGACATATAAAGATATTAAGGAAGCCCACTACCCAGAGCAAAGCAGGGATTCCCCGGGAGGAATCTGGTTGCACAGTTTCATGCTTACACTCCATTGAATGGCTATTCATTAATATCAGGGTTTCTTCATTTCCCCTAATAGCACAAAACCAAAAAACAAAAACGAACACTCCAGTTCAGAAGCTCAGTGACACACCATCCACTTCCGACTAGACACAGGCTATCTTCGACAGCTTTCCTTCTTACTCTTTCTTCCCTTTGGCCTTCTCTCACTTGCCCAGCAAGAAATGTTGTGCTCTCTTGCCAAACTTTTTGCAATTAACTGGAGCCAAACTTATGTACCATCGAGGACACTAAAAATAAATATCTATATTTTCTTCTAATATTTTGCCTGCTGTGACCTACTTTGAGCTCAATTGCAAAAGCAAAGAGGTGAGGTGTGTCCTAAATAAACATGCCTATGAACTCTGTTTTAGCATTGGCTACACAGATGTTGTACCAGAAACCAAAGATTTATTTTCTAGAGCCAGCAAACATTAAAAAAAAAAAAAAAAAGATTTTCTATGTCAACGTCCATACATTGGAACTTAAATTTTGAAATTCCACTTGTTTCATTAAAAATCTATTCTTTGAGCACCATTTCTCACTGATAAACTTGGTATCAAAGGATTTCTACTTAGTGTCACCTCTGATGTGCCTGAGTCACATGCAGAATTACTTCCAAACCACCCACGCATCTGAAAACACATTTTTTCAATGATTATAAAATCAAGAGCTGTGAAGGTTCCTTGCAAACAGCATTTTTCAGCTGATGTTATTTTAATTATTCATTTTTAATGAGAAACCTATGAATGTTTTTAAAAATCAAAATTAATAGGTAGGCTGCACCTAAGCCAAGAAAAAAATCAAGTGATTTGAGGGTTTTACCAACATGAGGCAGTTATTATCATAATTTAAATACTTCAGACAGCAAGATATGTATGTGGGCTTTAAAAGTTAAGTTTTAACACTCACCCTAGGAATTGTTAATTAACATTTCTAATGGGGAATCTATACTGCAGGGGGTGGGTTGTTAGCAGTCAAAGGCTCTAATCAGGATCTTGGACTTGGAATCTCTCATTACTATAGTTCTTTCAACTACTCCTGTCCGAATTTCTAAGGGAAAATTTAGTATTTAGCAGAATAGATGTTAGAAATACTGTTTTGCTGGTGAGATGCATGGTTGTTAAGGTACGTGACCTGCATAGTCACCTCACTCTTATATGAATGGTGTGCTGGTTTTGGATATGCCCAGAATGGTGTTCTCGGCCTGGGTTTGTGTTTAGTATTGTGCCTGACACTTAGTCCAGGATGCAGTCACCTGGTCTGCTGGATCCCGCTTTGACAAATGGTGTGTCTGGTTTGAGTGACTATTTCATGCAAGGGTGTGGCCAGAGAGCCTCAAACACATGGAGCTTGCAAGGACAGTTTGCCTGATTCCTGGGCCTGTTTGCTCATCCCTGTTGGAATGTGGAATTCAGATCAAGACTCACTTTTTTGGCTTCCTCACCCAGTGGACTCTGGTGGTAGAGAAGGCCAAGCTTGAGTGATCTGAATTGTCAGAGGTCCCACAAAGACACTGACAATTGTGCGTCACCAAACTTGCTTGGACCAGTTAACTTTTGATCTACAAATAGTTACCATAAAATGTACTTAATGAGGGAAAAGGAAAGAAGACCAAAGAGGGCCAAATAGGAAAAGAATCTTCAATGATGAAGACTCAAGGAAGATTCATAGAAGTATGATTTTATCTATTTAATGATAATAGCAATAGTATAAAAATGATATAGGGCTTACTGTACACCAGGCACTGTTTTCAACCACAACTCTATGAGGAGGTATTATTAGCATATTATTATCCCTATCTTACTGATGAGGAAATTGAGGCACAAAATGTGACCTGGCGTGTATCACTCAGATCCAGTAATTGGGGGTAATGATTTTAATCCAGGCAGTCTGACTCTGGAATCTAGGCTGTACCTGTCTTAGATATCAGGTTTCCTTTCTGAAAAATAGCAGTGGGTATGTGGCTGGGAACCTCCACAGGAGTCTATAGGGTTAAACAAAACTGAACTTGCCAGAAGAACCCGAGGGAAAACTAAGGAATTCTAAGGTTTTCCTTGGCTTCTGAAAAGCCCCCTTACCAACAAGAGATTTTTCTGTCAAGCATCATTTGGGCAGCAGGGTTTCTGTGATGAATTAAAAATAAAGACCTGTCACTTGGTTGATGATGTGTATAACAGTTTTCCTAGACGTGACAAAGCTGCTGAGTTTCAGGAGGCTTTAAAGAAAAAGGCAGGCAACTTGCCTCTCTTCTATATTTGGTCTTCTTTAATAGCTCCCTATAATCCCTTATACTAGAAGAACCATTTACATGTATAAAGTTGTTGACCTAAGTCACAGCAAAACATTCATGTTTTTCTCTGCTGCTCTCAGGCCCTCAGCCAGGGCGAAAGATGGGATAATCTAATTATTAGCACAGTTATTTGCTGAACTCTTCATGTGAAGTTGTAAATCTGCTCTTTTCTTTGTGAGTTCCTCTCTCAGAATGGTTCTTAAAAGGGACAGAAACCACCAGCCCATATCCATCATTCTATAAATGTCATTCATCCATTTACTCTAATTCCTGCAACAGTATTTTACCCATATACTGTATGTCAAGTATTTGGAGGTCCACTCACAGGTTATCTTTCTATTTTCCTTTCACTGAGCAACATGTTGCTCATTCACAGTGGTCCTGCTTGTTTGACCCATCTCTGTATTCAATCACACCACACAGAACTTTAGGAAGATGATTCTTTGCACAGTAGACTAATATAATGATTTTGGGGGCTTCCATGTACCCAAATTTTGGAGGTTCTAACATTTTTAGGGTTCTTATAGCTAGGCACGATTTTAGGTGGTGCATGCCTATAATCACAGTAGCTTGAGAGGCTGAGGCAGGAAGACTGTGAGCTCAAAGACAGACTCAGCAAAAGCAAGGTGCTAAGCAACTCAGTGAGCCCCTATCTCTAAATAAAATACAAATAGGGCTGGGGATGTGACTCAGTGGTCAAATGCCCCAGAGTTTAATCCCCGGTACCAAGCCGCCCCACTGCAAAAAAAAACCAAAAACATTTTTAGTGTTCTTGTAATTTAGTTTCTCTGCAAGTTGCCAATTCTTGGCACTTGAATATCACATAGTCATATAATCTTTTTGTGGGGGTTACTGGGGATTGAACACAGGGGTACTTACACATTGATCCACATCCATAGCCCTATTTTATATTTTATTTTAGGGACAAAGTCTCACTGATTTGCGTAGGGTTTTGCTAAATTGCTGAGGCTGGCTTTGAACTCGAGTTCCTTCTGCCTCAGCCTCCCAAGCCACTGGGATTAAAGGCATGTGCCACTGTGCCTGGCTTCTAGACCATATAAATTTTTAGGGACCACTGTCATATATGTGGTATATCATTGACCAAAATGTTGTTAGGCAATGTGTTACAGTACTAGGGAATTCATGAGGAATAAGATACTGATTCTGCTGATTTGTTGGGGCTAACTTGGTTGCTGATTATACTAATCCAACTTAAAATAAAAGGAAATTTAAAAACTTAATCCCTTTTTTTAAAAAATGACACTGGGAATTGAACCCAGGGCTTTGTGCATGCTAGACAAGTGCTGTACCACTGAACTACATACCCCAGCCCTAACATTTACATTAAAAAAAAAAACCATTTAATTCTTTTATTAGCCTCTCCTTTATTGAGTCATGACTAACTTGTATGATCCATAGAATACTGCTGAAGTGAGAATGTGTGACCTCCAAGGCTAGGTCATTATTTTTCTCTTGTATTACTTGCTCTATGCTCTACAGGAAGTAAGCCACCATATTGTAAAAAACATCAAGCAGGTCTATGAAGAAGAAGTGAAGTCATCTGCTCATAGCTTATACCAATTTGCCAACTATTTGCGTCTGCCATCTTGAAAGAGCACTTTCCAGCCTGAGTCAAACCTTCAGATCACTGTAGTCCTGATCTTCATTTTTTAAAAAATAGTTTTTTAGTTGCCAATGGACCTTTATTTTATTTATTTATATGTGGTGCTGAGATTAAACCCAGAACCTCACACATACTAGATAAGCACTCTTCCACTGAGCTACAACTCCAGCCCCTTCCTATCTTGACTGTAACTTGATGAGAAACTTTGAAACTGAACCACCCAGTTAAGCTGATTCCAAATCCCTGAACCACAGAAGCTATGAATTCATAAATATTTATTTTTGTTCTAAGTTAATAAGTTTTTAGGTAATTTGTTACTCAGGAATAGATAACTAAAACAGTACATCCACTACACTTGCATACAAGTAGCTCATCACCCAGCCTGAAGATGCAGACATTTAAATGACTAATTTGTGGGTGGCATTGAAAAATACATGAGGTAAGAAGAGAAGCCTCTGTGAGGGTTTTGACCTGGACTGTAAGGATGAATTTGAGGAGGACTGGAAATGTAGGAAAAAGGAAAGGCACAAACAAAACCTCTGAGACTTGAAAATGAATCCTGTGTTCAGGAAAATGCAAATGGAGTAGTGTGGTTATAGCAGCAGCTCATCAGAATCACTCAGAGGGCTTAAAGAATATGCAGATATTTAGACCACTGCTGTGGAATGATGATTAGGAGGCACCAGTTGGAGTTTTCTGGTTTTTGTAGTTGGTTGCAGTGGAGGGATAGGGATTGTACGCAGTAGGTTTCTTCGTGTGGTCTTTGGACCATATGCTACAGAAGTCAGGAAATGGGACTGAGCCTAATGAAATAGGATGTTTGTGAGGAGGTAGATTTGTGTCCAGTCTTCTGAATTTTAACAAGCACTTTAGGAACATTTTCTGCACATTAGTGTAGTCACTTTCTGTGGAACTGATTTAATCAGAAACAGGGTTCCTTTTCATATTTTCAAATTTGTGAGATGGGTGAATTATGGAAAAACCAGGACATAAAGAGGATTTCAAGGAGGTAGTGAATCTCCAGCTTGATACACATTGATGCCATAAGGATATAAAAATATGCCTGAGTAAAAAGTCAAGCAGGAAATATGTCAAAAAAAGTTTTAGTTGTATTATTTTGTGGCATCATAGATGCTTTTTTTCTTATTTATTTTTTAGTTGTAAGTGGACACAATACCTTTATTTTATTTTTATGCGGTGCTGAGGATGGAACCCAGTGCCTCACACATGCTAGGCAAGCACTCCACCTCTGAGCCGCAACCCCAGCCCTTTGTAGAATATTTTGTAGAACAGGTAATTTACTTCTATAATTTAAAAGACAATTTTCAAAAATTTTAAGACCTGTTATGCTGTAGAGAAGTCAAGTCAGATGAGAATTAAGTGGAGATCATTGGCTTTAGAAAGTAGGAAGCTATTGGAGACCTTTGGACAATGGGGTGTAAGCCAAGTTACAATGGCTGGATTCAATGAATCAGGAGAAAATAGAACCAGTATAGATCACTAGTTTAAAAAAAAATCCTGATGATGAGATAGTAGTCATTCATTATATTAAAAATTGGGGCTGGAGGGCTGGGGTGGTAGCTCAGTGGTAGAGCACTTGCCAGGCATGTGGGTTCGATTCTCAGCACTACAGGTAAACAAATAAAATAAAGGTCCATCAACAACTAAAAAAAATTTTTTTTTTTTAAATTGGGGCTGGATGTGGGTACCATACTGCACATCTGAAATTCTGGCTACGTGAAGGCTGACACAGGAAGATTATAAGTTCAAGATCAGCCTGGGCAACTTGCAAGACCCTGCCTTAAAAAAGAAAAAGGGGTAGGGATGTAGCTCCATGGTAGAGTGCCTCTAAATTCAATTTCCAGTACAAAAAAAAAAAAAAATTACGGGTCAAAATGTCCACATTATTCTTAGTCTAGAAACTGGAGCTCAGAAAGTTTAAGTGACTCCTAGGCACAAACACAGGGCACAATAAAGTGTTTGATTTCTACAGCATTTTTCAGTTTCCACAGTGCTTTCACTTGAGTTTCCTGGTTGCTCATCTCTACCCCTTTGCAGAATTGACCAGTCTAGGGCTTTTCTTATACCCTACTGTGTCTTGAACAGATTGTAGCAACAATGTCATTAACATTTCATTGCACCTGCTTACTTAAATCATGCTTTAGGCCTATGTTTTGGGACAAGACCCAAGTGTTATGTATCTTGGTATCCCAGCTCCTACCATAGTATTTGACACAGATTTATAGTGGAAAACATGCTTATAGAATGATGGGTATTGGGTGATGTTTTGGTATAGTAACGGATACAGCTTTCATTCAAACTTCCTGCTTCTCTAGTAGTATCTTCCCATTCTGGAAGCAGTGAGGGTATTTTATGTCTGGACTGCCTCCATGTAAGAATAACATAGTAGAACTCAAGACAAATTCTTGGCTTTTGACTTTCAAAAGTTCAGGTGGGGTATAAAGAACAGATTTGGAAGGTTGTCTGAAGAGCAGGATTACCTACCCCCTAAGAAAATATGGAAAGAGTGGAAGAAAAGGAAGAAAACGAGACACTAGTGCACGTTCCCAAGAACGGAGTTGAGACATGACCTTCCACCTGGCTGATCTCCATTCAGAGCTTATAGAATTGATAAATAGCAGAACTCCTTCTGACAGCATGTTGTTTAGTAGAGACATATTTGAGCTACATGTGTAATTTTCAGTTTTCTAGTAGAAATTAAAGAAAGTAGAGAGAAAGGTGAAATTAATTTTAATGGTACATTTTATTTAACCCAATATATCCAAAATATTATCATTTTTAGCATGTAAACAACATAAAAATTTCTAACAGCATACTTTGCATTCTTTGTATCAAATTTTCAAAATCTGGAATGTGGCCAGGCCCACACCTATAATCCCAGTAACTCAGAAGGCTGAGGAAGGGGATCACAAGTTCCAGACGAGCCTCAGCAATTTAGCAAGGTATTAAGTAACTTAGTGAGAACCTGTCTCAAAATAAAAAATAAAAAGGGCTGGGATGTGACTCAGTGGTTAAGTGCCCCTGGATTCAATCCCCAGTATAAAACAAATAAACAAAAACCTGGAATATATTTTAGAGTCAACAGCACATCTCAATTTGGGATACACTTATTTAAATTAAGGTATTTGGTAGGCATATGTAGTTGGGGACCATATTAGACAATGCAGGTTTTTGAAAAAGTGAAAATAGTGTCATGGAACTTCTAAATTCACAGCTTGAATAGAGCCACAGCATCTTTCTTGTATATTCAGGAATATCATAGACAAGAACAAAACAGTCAGTTATCTAAGGAGGTAATTCATTTCTTTTAAATTGGGGGATATTGGGCAAATTAATATATTTTCTTATCTAGAAAACAGTAATAATGCTATCCACCTAATGATAATATAAAAAAGCACTAAATGAATAGCATCATTTATTTCTATTTAATACCTAGGAGATTCATTCTACAAGGAAATTTAGAAGAAGTAAAAGAGATTCCCGCTGGGTATTTCCAGGAAAAAACTGTGTTGTATAGAACACCTTTGCTTTATCTGCACAAGAACAATAACAACACAATGTGAAGGACGGGCTGCAGATATGGATAGCTCAATGGTAGAGCACACTTGCCTAGTATGCACAGGGTCCTGGGTTTGATCCCTGGCCCTGCAACAAAACAAACAAACCAAAACCTGAGTGGGTGAGAAAGAGAGAAAGAGGAAATGGAACCGTATAACATGCTCATATCAAACCACAAAAAGCAGAAAATGTGTAGAAGACAGAAACAAAGAACAAGGACAACAAATAGAGATTGTCAGAGTGGAACAAAAAACAATACCAACTACATGTTATCTACAGGAAACCCACCTTTAATATGGAGACACATGGATTAGAAGTCAAGGGATGGAGAAATGTACGATACTAACACTAATCTAAAGAAAGTGAAGGTAGATATATTAATTGCAGACAGATCAAGAAAAATAATCTGAGATGAAGAACAACATTACATGGTGATAATAGAATAAATACTCCCAGAAGATAAAGCAATTTTAATGTGTGAGCCTAAAAACAACATCAAAATACACAAGACAATAACCAATAGAACTGCAAGAATAAATGGATAAATTCATTTTTACAGTTGAAGATTTTAACTTCCCTCTATCAGAATTGGATGATTCCTGTAGGCAGAAAATCAGTTAGAGCATGGTTGAACTTCAGAGCACCATCGATCAACTGGATACAACTGACATCTATAGCCTACTTCATTGAACAACAGCAGATTGTACGTGCTTCTTAAACTCATATGGACCATTAACTATGACAAACCACATTCTGTGCCATAAAACACATTTTAATAAATTTAAAATGATTGAAATCATACACAGTTACTTATAGCATCTTCATTCATAATTGCCAAAATTTGAAAGTAACCAAGATGTCCTTTAGTCAGAGAATAAATATGTAAACTGCATTATATCCAGACAATGGAATATTATTCAGCACAAAATAAAGTAGCAAGGCCTGGTGATACATGATTGTAGTTCTAGTTACTTGGAGGTTGAGGCAGAAGGAACTTTGAGCCCAGGAGTTTGAGGCCAGCCTGGGTGACATAGTGAGACCATATCTTTGGTTAAATACATAAATAAAACATTAGAAAAGTGATGAGCTATCACGTTGTGAGAAGACCAGAGGAGACCAAGTTAGAGAACCCAATCTGAAATGGCGACAGACTGTTATGATGTATTCTGGAAAAGTCACAATTGTGGAGACAGGGAAGAGATCAGTTATTGCTGTACGTTGTGGGTGCACAGTGGGAATCCTAATGCAAGTTATGGACCTTGGGGGACAAGGACACATCAGTGTAGTTTCATTGAGTGTAATGAGCATAGTGCTCTGGTGAAGGATGCTTTGCTTATGGAGTCGTGTGTGTGAGGGGGTGAGGGTTACATGGAAACTCTACTTTCTGCTCAGTTTTGCCATAAATCTAAAACTGCTCTGAAAAAAATTATTATTATTATTATTATTATTTTAAGGAGAGTGCCTTTAGGCATACATTTGGGAAGGCATATTTCCTTGCTGTTACTAATTGCAAACTAAAATACAGGAACTGGACATGGTGTTGCACACCTGTAATCTCAGTGGCTCAGAAGACTGAGGCAGGAGGATCATGACTTCCAAGCCAGCTTCAGCAAAAGTGAGGTGCTAAGCAACTCAGTGAAACCCTGTCTCTAAATAAAATTCAAAATAGGATTGGCTTAGTGGTTCTGTACCCCTGAGTTCAATCCCTGGTACTCTCTGAGTTCAATCCCCGGTACTCCCCCCCCCCCCCCCGCAAATTAAAATATAAGAAAAGAGCAATTTCCTTTCTTTTGGGGTGCCTATGATATGGGGGACTATTGCGGAATAGTGGATATTATTTATTATTCATTTCATTTATTATTTTATTTAATTTCTACTGTAGTTGGTAAGCTCTCTGGGGAGCAGTCAGTTGGAAGTAAAGAACGGGGCTCTGGGAGACCACTGTTGGAAGTGATCCTTCACCCTTCCAGGCCATCATATTGCTGTTTACATTTCAAAAAGAAATGCAAGGAAGGGAGCTGGAGGGAGGGAGGAAGGGTGATGACTGTTGTATATAAATATAAGGGAAACTTATAAAAATTAAATCCCAGAAAGGAGAGAGACTATGATTATTTGCTTTGTTAAAATATCTCTACTTCTTCAACCTTCAGTGCCACAAAAAAAGAAAATATTTCCAATACTGTAGGAAAACATTTACAGATATTTTCTCTATAGGAAATACATGCAAATGCACCCAGTGATAAAAGCCAGTATTTGTGTAGTGCTTAGTATCTTCATCGTTCTGCTTTCCATATAATTGACTCGATCCTCACAACCTCCATTTTACAGTTGAGATGATTTAAAGACACACACACACACACACACACACACACACATACACACACACACACAGCCACTCCAGGGCAGAGTCAAGTTTCCAGAGTCCTGCTCTTCACTTGACTGCCCTCTCAAGAAGACACAAAAGCACTGCTCCCCTCCCATAGGCCACCATTTCCTGGGGATCCGTCCAGAAGATAGATAATTCAAGGAAACTTTTTCTTTTGTGGGCTCACTCAAGTCTGTTTTTCAATCAGCCGTTTAGAGAATGGACTCAGATGCTTTTTTCCATTCACACTGTTCGTTCTGAGCCATAAACTGTGAAGTCCCCCAGGCGCCTGCAGAGAGGCCTTGCCTGCTACATTGCCACCTGTAAGTCTGCACACCCACAAACAAGGGGCCTCTGATTTACTAGGCTTCTCCCTGCTGGTCCACAGAGCAGTTAATCTTCTGCCCCGGGGCAGAGTTTGACAGCTCCCAAAGGTCCCGTGAAGTATTCTTTTCAAAGTAAAATTCTCAATCAAATAAATTTGTAACAGACTTGGTCGGGATCCAGGTACAGGCTCCCCAGCCCCGCCCCCGCCCCTCCAGGCAGCAGTTGGCTACACTTTACTTCCTGGGTTTTTTGAGTCCTCTGGTGCAGACTATGGGTTTCCTTCTATAAAACAGTGATTTAAAACCTTCATTCTTCCTGTTTTAAGCCTGTGCCAGGGCATAATCATTCTGCCTTCACCAAGGAGCACAGAGAAATGAACTGGGGCTCTGTGGTGACCCCCACAGTGTATTATCAGCTAGACACTGGAGTTAACCCATCCGCCTGCTTTTTTGAAGAACCTCAGCCTCATCCAATTACAGATATTTAAAATTTTTTCTTTTGTTTCCTCACTTGGGGCTTCTTTTTCTTTTCATTTTTAAGTTGCAGATAGACACAATACTTTCATTTTATTTCCTTTTTCTTTCTTAATGTGGTGCTGAGGATCAAACCCAGTGACTCACATGTGCTAGGCAAGCACTCTACCATTGAGCCACAACCTCAGCCCTATTTTTTTTCTTTTAAAAATTCTAAGTATTACATTTTTCCTAAGACACTCAGATTACTTCTTTTCTTGAACTAGCATCCACTGGCTCTCCTTACCTGGATCTGGTCAGTTCCAGTGGTTATCTGATGATAAGAAGGAGAGTTTCCTTTCCTTTCTGTAAACCTTGGAGCAGCGGTGGGAGGAAAGTTTTTGTGAGGGGAGACGGGGTATCGTACATTTCCAACAGCTCTACAATTTAAATCAGCAATTTCTTCAGAAGCCCACTGTGGGTCCACTCATCTCTGTGTTTGTTTTATTACTGTGTAATCGTTAATGCTCTTTCCTCCTGGTACAGGATAGGGCAGTACTTCCCTCCTCCTTTAGAGGTGAGACCATGTGATTTGCTTTGTCCAGTGAAATGTGAGTAGAAGTGACACGTATCATTTCTGGGTGGAAACTTTAAAAGCCAGTATTGATTCCTCAGGCCTCCTTTCCACTGTGGTGGCTGCGGAAGTCAGTGTGGAGATGGAATCTCTATAACCTGGGTCACTGAGTGACAGTGGTTAGAACTCTCTTTCAATCTAGAGTGAACAAGAGTGAAAAATTTACTTTGGATGTGTTAAGTCACTGACTTGTTTGTTATCATCTAACCTTTCCTGACTGATACACTTCAGAACAATCATATATATATATATATGAATATAAAGATGTTGGTGGATATTTGCCTCAGCCATGAGTACAAAAGTTAGTCTTTCCATCTGATTGAGCCAGCTTAGTGAATTATCAGTGCACTTCATTCCTTCAGCAAATATATTGAGGACCCACTGTGTATGGAGCATTAAAGTAAGGGTGACAAAAACTGCATTTGATGATTAGGACTATTTTTATTAGACATTAAAATCCCAGATAATTCAAAACAGCCAAAATGACTAAGCGTCTAAGATGTTATGCAGATTTCTTTTATTGCAATTTCACATCGACTCTGAGCATTTTCCAGTTATAAAATTGTTAAAGGATGGTTTTCAAAAAAGGAAAAATCATGACGCTTGTGGAGATATAAAATGAACATATGTCAAAGATTTTACTTAGTTCATTATTTACTGAAGAAACTAGAAATAGATTACAACCAGTTCAAAGGAGTCAAAAGAGCTACGATTTTATATGGAGTAAAGAAAAGTTGAAATAAATTTGCAAAGAGACACAAAACTGAGTTTTTTTTCACTGAGGTGAAAAATTGAGGGGCGTAAGAGGTCGATTGAAACCACCATGCCACATTTCCACCACAGAATTTATTTGCATGACAATAGGCTAGAATCATTTTGGATTACTATCAGTTATAGCAAATTACAGGCTTGCAATTTGCAAATTGCAGAGTTATAAAATAGCTCAAAGTAGTGAAAGGCTGGACTCAGATAGAGCAAAGGTATATTCTAGACAACACAGTTTTTCCCTGGAGATACCCAGTGGGAATCTCTTTTACTTATTCTGAATTTCCTTGAAGAATGAACCCGCTTAGTATTAAATAGAAATAAATGGTTCTCTTCACTTAGTGCTTTTTTCAGTGCTGGGCAATGTGCTAAGGCCTTCATATATATTATCATTGGGTGGATAGCATTATTACTATTTTATACATAAGAAAATAGATTAACTTGCCCAATATCCCCCAATTTAAATGAAAGTTTGATTGCCAAGCTTTCAAAACTTTAAAAAAAATATATTCATGATGACAAAATTTTATAAAAATTAAAATACTATACCATTATCATTATGCTTATATATAGCTTTATGGATTTTACACATGTACAGATTCCTATAGTCAGAACCACAATCAGTACACAGAACTGTTCCATGACCCAAGAACTCCTCCTGGGTTGCCCCTTAGTAGTCTTGCCCTGGCTCCACCCCTGGCCACCACTGATTTGTTGTTATCCTTTTGACTTTTTTCGAGTATCAAATACATGGAATCACACAATGTGGAACCTTTAAAAAAAATCTTGTCATTTTGAAACAATTATAGACTCACAGGATGTTGCAAAAACAATACAGAGTGATCACAGCATTTTCATGCAGTTTCCCCAGTGAGGATGTATTACATAACTACAGCAGAGCATTCAAGCCAGGGAACCGACGTGGGTACAGTCCACAAATTTCATCAAACTACAACAGCTTCACAGGCCCTCATTTGTGTGTTTGTGTGTTTGTGGTTCTATACAATATCATCACGTGTAGATTTGTATAACCACGGCAAAAATCCTTGCGCTTCCCCTTTGCACATTTTGTGGTGTTAAACATTTGTTCTAAGCTTCCTCCTTTTTAATTAAAAACACATAATTAAGCAGAACTAATTACTTTTTTGATATTGTAATATTAATTAAATAACGTATTTATTTATTCTCGTGTTGAAGATTAAACCCACAGCCTCCTGCATGATAAGTATGTGCTTTACCACTCACAGCACCAGCCCTGTTTTATTTATTTATTTTAAAAAGTTTTTTTAGTCATAGATGTACACAATACCTTTGTTTTTATTTATTTTTATGTGGTGCTGAGGATCGAACCCAGTGCCTCACACATGCTAGGCAAGTGCTCCATCACTGAACTACAACCCCAGCCCTGTTTTATTTGTTTTAATTGACAATTATATATAGAAGTTCAATAAAAGAAACATTTTTCTCTTTTTTTTAGCTGTTATTCATTTCATTTCCTATGAAACTGAAGATGATTTGTTATATATGGAGGGATGCATTAAAAATGATCTATCCCAGGTGCCAAGATGTGCCGTTTAGCACTATTTGGAAACCCCAGGCTTGGATTTGGGAACAGTAGCCCCTCACTTGAAATGAGTTCAAACTCTCTTACAGCTGTTGAGCCAAATGGAAGAAATTTAATCATTTTTCCTTTTCAGTGCTTTTTCAAAAAACATATTTCTTAATAAAAAGTGTGACATGTTAAACCTTTAAAAAATATCATGTTGTTATACCAAACAGATGAACTGTGGAAATGAGATGAATTTAATTTAAAGCAATTTTTTTAGGGAAAAATATTTTCCAAACCTATAAAAGCTCAGGACTTCCTCTGAGGTCTTCCTTTCCCAATTAGATTTGTTATTTTAAGGAACAGTAGCTGTAGACATTTTGTCTCCAATTTTTGTCTATTTGTTTGTAAATTAAAATAAATTTTACTCTTACAGCAGATTGCTGCTTTGGAATTACAGAATATTGTTTAACCATATTGATATTTGAAAAACTCTGCCTCCTTATCAACCCCATCCATATTCTTTTATGCACATTGTTTGTCTTAAGTTAATATTTATCATGAACACAAGGATGGTTCTCGGTCTTTGCTCGAGTCATTCCTGTACTGCTCTCTGGTCAGTTTAACCTCTGGCCATAATGAGATTTTTTGTCTAAGGCCTGGACACAGACATTCCGTTCAGCTCTTCTTGGCTCCTGAAGAACCCATTTGGAATAGTATAGAAACTAAATACTAATGGATGGTGGCAGGAACATTTTTCCCTCTAAAGTTTGCTTTTTATTTTTTACTGAGTTTTTTTTTTTTTTTTTGCCACACATATTATACAAGCTGTTGACCACATCCCTAACCTTTTTTATTTTATTTTGAGACAGTGTCTCACTAAGTTGCTGAGGCTGGCTCTGAACTTGCAATCTTCTAGTCTCCCAAGTTACTGGCATCTCAGGTGTACGCCACCATGTCTGCCTTTGGACTCTTTATGTGCAGTCTCTTTTCTGTATACATTGGAATTAGAAGCCAAGGTGTGGACAATTTTCAAAGCAAACTTAATCAATTCACTGCCACGATGAAATAAATGCATCATCTGTGGTTCTTAGTGAATGGCTTTGTCCTGAGGTTCACATGCATAGCCACTAATGAACCCAGTGGACACTGATGTACCTCCTTCATGTTAGAAGAATATTCTCCATTTCTCCTTCAGTTGGGGTCTCTACTCTTCCCCACATAGGGTTGCTGGGTTTAACAAATAAAAATACAATATGAAGAATAAGTTCAGGCTTTTTCCCCTGGCTCCTTCCCTATTTTCTGTGTGTGTGTGTGTGTGTGTGTGTGTGTGTGGTTCTGGGGATTTAACCCAGGGGGGCTATACGACTCAACTACATCTCCAGCCACTCCCTTTTTTAATTAAAAAAGGATCTCACTAAGTTGCTGAGGCTGGCCTCAATCTTGCATTCTTCCTGCCTCACCCTCCAGAGTAGCTGGGATAATAGGCATGTGCCACTGTACCCAGAGAGCTCCTTCTCTTCCTGGATGCTAAAAGTTGGCTGTGGCCCTCTATGAAGTCCACAGCCCCTGCAGGAGCCCTCTTGCACAGCTAGAATTACTCTGTGCCTAGTAACTGCTTTCTTCTTCTAACACTGGGGCCTTGGGGTGGGAATAGTTCTCCCTGTGGCCAGTCCCAGAGTGCCTTGACATTCCATTCTGGTTTCCTTTAACCCTGACACACTACTAAAAATGGTCCCATTATTAAAGTTCCTCCTGTTTCTTGTCAGGTCTCTGATTGACACACAGTGGTCCTGACTAGTAGAGAGAATGTGGTATTTTGAAAACTATAAATTGCAAATAGAACTATAGAGCTATTGACTTATGTAACTCCATGGCTATAGGTGGCATAACTTCAATGATGCATTAGCTTCTGTGACACATCTTCAATGGGAGGTGAATCCTAACATTGCTTATTTTGGAGACCTTGGATATGATTTTACTCATGCATTATTGGACCTAACTCTACAATAAAGATTTCTATGAATTTTGCATTTTTTTTCTGTCTTCCTTGTATGTATGCACTTGTTTGATATTTATGACATCCCAGTCACTTAATTTACTGACTTAATAAACTTTCAAAAATGTTTATATGGGCATATATACATATGTGTATGGGTGTATATGTTTTAGGAATTTTTTTTTAAAGAGAGAGAGAGAGAGAATTTTAATGTCTATTTTTCAGTTTCCGGCGGACACAACATCTTTGTTTGTATGTGGTGCTGAGGATCCAACCCGGGCCGCATGCATGCCAGGCGAGCGCGCTACCGCTTGAGCCACATCCCCAGCCCCTAGAAAATTTTAAAGAGAAGTCAAATGTTTAAATCAACCATGATAAATTCATACTATTGAATACTCTATCGACATTGCAAATAATGAAACAGGCCTATATGTATGTATATGGAAATTATTCCAAGACAATTTGTCACTTAACAAAATCAAGACCAGAATGAGAAAACATAGTATCAAGTAATTTGTGACATGTCATCATCAAGCATAGACTGGGAGGCGGTGTGTAGCAGATCACTGGTGATTCCCTGAGGGTAGGGAGATAGAGTAAATGTGTGTAAAGTGCGCTGTAAATTTTTGCTCTCCACACTTTTGCATTGTAAAGGATTTTTGTGTATCCTTTACAACTTGAGCTTTTGGTTCATTTATGCTTTCTCCTAAAATCTCACCAAAAGGACAGTGAAGCCATAAAGAGACAATGAAGCACAATTAGAAGAAGGGCAATAGCGGCTTAGAAATATCAGATTTCTGAAAGCTAAAGTGGAAACTGAATTAGAACCACAAGAACCAGAGCTTATGGTTCTGCAGAGTCATTACCAATGAAAAGCAAACATTCATGGCTCAGAATACCTAACACTCTCCAAACATAAGGACACCATGTAGCTTCGAAGGATGAATAAGAAATGGGAAAAAACTAGGGAAAATCAGCTGCACATTGGTATAAAGAATAGTTAGATTCCTTAAACTTTTACCCACAATGATTATATTCCCCCAACCCCAGTAGGAAATTGGAGATTTGATCCCTGGGGAGATTATGCTGAAGACTCTGATCTCAGGGACAACAGGCACAGCTGAAGGTGGGGGTGAGGCCCTGGACAGAAAACAGGGAGACAGAATGAAAGACTACATGTCACCTGGTGACACCCCAGTTTTCTCCCCTTCTCAGCCCTGAGACTGCTGGCAGGAAGGCTCAGACCCCTCAGGAGACTGGATAATTCTTTGGAGAAGTTCCAACAAAATAAGTTATACTCACTCTTAGAGTCATCAGCAAAATGTCCCAGTCCCATCTGATCACGCTACAGTGAAACTCACTGGTCAACAAGCCCTGTTAGCCTACTCAGAGCTTCTAATCTGTCTTTGAGACCCTCACTTTTAAATCTGTATGGGCAGAATTTTGAGGAACCTCTTATATGAAAAACAAGATAAACAAAAAAACAGAAACAAAGCAAGCAGAAAAAAAGGGAACTCAGAAGAAACAAACACAATGCAAAGATCAGGGAAAAACCTTCTTACTATTAATATTCTCAAAAAGTTATGACATTGCATCCATGAAATAAACATAGGATGCTAAGACAAAGGAATTACCAAAAAACTAGAAATAGCTTACAAATTAAAATATTTTAAGGAGAAAAATTCAATGAATGGGTTGGTAGGCAAAGTTGAAGAATCTCACAAAAGTAGAACTAAAAAAAAAGCTGACAAAGAAGAAAATATATGGGGCTGTAGCTCAGTGGCAGAGCGCTTGCCTAGCATGTGTGAGGCACTGGGTTCGATCATCAGCACCACATAAAAATAAACAAAATAAAAGCATTCTGTCCACTTACAACTACAAAAAAAATTTTTTTTAAAAGAAGAGCACAGAAAAGAAAATCAGGACAGTTCAAGGGGTTCAACATCTAATACATAAGAATTTCAGAAAGAAGACAAAAGAATTTGTGAAAAATGCTGTAGTAGTATGAGTTTTCCAGAGTAATAGAACTACTAAGAATATATATACTAGAATTGGCTCTTGTGATTATGGAGACTGAGAAGTCCCAAGATCTGCAGGTAGCAATCTGGAGACCCAGGAGAGTCCATGGTGTAGTTCCAGTCTGTTCCAAAAAGCAGGAGAGATGATGTTGTAAGTTCCAGTCCAGAGGCAGGGAAGAAAAGCAAATTTTACACAGTCTGCTTTTGGTCTAGTTAGGCTTTCAGTGAATGGACTGAATGAGGGCCACCCACACAGGGGAGGGCAATCTACTTTAGTCAGTCTGGCAATTCAATGTTACTCTCATCACAGACACAACCTGAATAATGTTAAACAAAATATCTGGGCATCCCATGGCCCAGTCAAGTTGTCATATAAGACTAATCATCATAGATTATAATGCAGGAATATTTCCCAGGATGAAGGATGTGACTTCTTGTTGAAGGGTCCATTTGAAAATGAGAAATGAAAATGAACTAGGGCTGAGGTTGTGGCTCAGTGGTAGAGCGCTCGCCTAGCACATGCAAGGCCCTGTGTTTGATCCTCAGCACCACATAAACATAAATAAAATAAAGGTATTATATCTTCATTTGTTTCTTAATTCCTTCCTTCCTGAGATGGAGTTTTGCTATGATACTAAGCTGGTCTTGAGCTCCTGGGCTCAACTGGTCCTTTTGCCTCAGCCTCTTAAAGAGTTGGGATGACAACTGCATGCCCCCACACTAGCTCTGCACTCCCCCAAGAAGCTTCTGAAGCATGTGTGCTACCAAAAGAGAGGAATAAATCAAAAGGAAGAAGATCTGAGTATTAAAGTTGACTCTCTAGCATGGGGGTGAAGAGAGGTGGGATGACAGAATGTAGCAGTTCCACAGGTCAGCCAGTCCAGACAGGAACAAAAAGATGGGAGAGACAGTGAAAGAGGGAACGAGAGAATGGAGGTAGGGACAGGGGAGAAGGAAAGAAGGAAAGAAACAAACATAGAAAAGAAAACAAACTGTTAGAATACTCAAAGTGCTTGACCATGTTTTCAGGAAAAGAAATGAAGTAAACACACACACACACACACACACACACACACACACGTGTGTGTGTGAGCACATGCAAAAATAAAAACAAAAACCTATAGTGACATTTAACTATAGGAGAAAACAAAAATAGTTGTATAAAAGAAATGTACATGTAGGGCTGGGGCTGGGGCTCAGAGGGAGAGCGCTCGCCTAGCACGTTGTGTGAGACCCTGGGTTGAATCCTCACCACATAAAAAATAAATAAATGAATAAAATAAAAGTATTGTGTACAACTAAAAAATAAATGTTAAAAAAAGAAATGTAAGGGGCTGCGGTTGTGGCTCAGCGGTAGAGCACTTGCTTAGCACATGCGAGGCTCTGGGTTTGATCCTCAGCACCACATATAAATAAATAAAATAAAGGTATAAAAAATATAAATGTAAACAAGGGATTGCTTACTTATAATATTTATATCATTATTATATTTGAAAGCCCAAATATTTATTGAATATAAAATGATGATTAAAACATACAGGGAGGGGGAAGGTTTTATGTGTGTGGGGTGTGTGTGTGTGTGTGTGTGTAGGACTGGGTAAAAGGTATACTAACTCCTTATCTTCCATAGTAGAACTAAATAGATATTATCCTTCTTAGTTCAGACTGCTGAGTGGCTTAAATAACATTCATTTTCAGTTTTGGAGGTTGAAAGGTGAGACCAAGGTGCCAGTGCAGTTGGGTTCTGGTGAAGACCCTCTTCCAGGTTGCTGACTGTTGACTTCTTCTATGTGCTCATATAGTGGAAGGGGCAAAGCTTGCCCTCTGGGGGTCCTCCGCTCCACTAGCAAGTACTGGGGGTTGAACTCAGAAGTGCTGTACCCCTAAGCTACATCCCCAGCCCTTTTTATTTTTTATTTTGAGATGGGCTAAGTTGCCAACGCTGTTCTGGAATTTTAGGATCTTCCTGCCTCAGCCTTGTTAGTAGTTAGGATTACAGGCGTGCACCACCATGCCTGGCTTAATCTTTCTTGAATAAGGTTGAACCTAAACAAGTAAGATATCTTGATATTAATTATTTACTAGCTATTAGTTATAATTTTTCCTTGATTCAAATACTGGAACAATTCAAATGGCCAGGTACATTAGGGTATATACTGTATTATATTATTTAGAAAGCATTTCTTTCAGAGTAAACTTTTTTTTGCCATAAATAAATATATTCAGCCTTTTTGATATATTACTAAGAATCATTATATAGAAATAGATTAATTCTGTAATCTTATTTTACTCTTTTATGTGAACTTTTACATTCTCTTAATAACCATCAAAGGAAACAGCTGTAGATTAATATTTTAGAAGTGAATGAATTATTTAGATATATCCTTTAGAGATATTTAGATATATCCTCTCATGTAATTTCCTCTTCTTAATCAGAATTAAAGTATTAATATCATATATATACATATGTATATCTTGGCTTGAATTTCTTTAAAATTATTTTTGTATAAGTAATGCTCTTAAAATAAATTTGTAGTTATGCAGAAGACAATCTGGAGGAATATAAAACCAAAAGCTAACAGTAGCTATTTGGGAAATGGAATTGGGGAGGGTTTTTCTAAAGTGTTTTATAATAGCCTTTGAATGTTACTTTTATAACCAGAATGTGCATGTGTGTGCGCATGCGTGTGCCCAACCGCTTTGAACTCTATTATTACAGCTGTTTTTTTCTCCCCCTTTTTCAGTGTTGGGATCAATCCTAGGACCTCACAATGCTAAGCTTGTGCCTGACCTCTGAGTTACATCACCAGCCTCTATTATTGCAGTTCTTTGTGGTCTTCATCATCATTACAAAAGTCTCACAAGTACAAATCTGGAGATTTCACGTGACATTCCAAGATTGGGTTTAGCTACCTTGACTAAATGGCCCTGAGTTGAGGTGACCAAAGGCAACTGCCCTGCTCTAGACCAGGGAAGATTGTAAATGATGTGGCCAGGAGTTTCCACGCTCACAAGTAACCACTTGTCAGTCCACAGTCAGGACTGCAAATGCATAGGCAAGCGTAGGAAATGAACTTTATGGATAAAAAAATACAAAAGGAAATCATAATGATATATTATTAATAAATGGGATATATTTCACATGCTTTCTCCTCCTCTTTCCATCTCAGGATGTTTTATGTTGTCAAGAAAATGCAAATATTAGAGCCTCATCTTCTTGTTGTTTCTCTTCTGGTGTGGGAAGCTCCTTCCTCAAGGTAGCCTGTCTTATCTGAGATCTTGACCAGAGTAATTATTTGTTCTTTAGTTTCTAAGACAAATAACAAAATGATTCTCTGTCTCATGTTTTCCAGTGTTTATATTAATATTCCAGTCCTTAGAATATGTTTAATGATGCTACCAAGGTTACATGTAGGGTTGGTGATGTGGCTCAAGTGGTAGTGTGCTCGCCCACCACATACAAACAAAGATGTTGTGTCTGCCGAAAACTAAAAAATAAATATTAAAATTCTCTGTCTCTCTCACTCACTCTTTTAAAAAAAAAGGTTACATGTAATTTGGGGGGTTATGGAGGTTCTACAGGTAACTCATGGTGGAATCAGGAAAAGAACTATTTGATGTTCTTTGCTCTATACCTGCCTCAAGTGATACAAGGTATTAAAAAAAATTCTTAGAGACAACTTTGTCATTTCTAGATCTCCCTTGACTCACATTCAGTGCATTAGCAAATCTTCTCAATCACCATTGGTCCTTCAAATCTGTGTTTCTGCATCCATGGATTCAACCAACCATAAATCAAAATTATTCAGGAAAAAATTTGCATCTGTTCTGAATATATGCAAGTTTTTTTCTTGTCATCAATACCAAAATAATGCAATACAAGAACTTTTTATATAGCATTTATATTATATTAGGTATTATAAGTAATCTAGATATGATTTAAAGTATAGCAGAGGTTGTATCTACTTATATGCAAATACTATGCTCCTTTATATAAGGGACTTGAGCATCCATGGATTTTGGTATCTGTGGGTGGTTCTGGAACCAGTGACCCTCAGATACCAAGGGACAGCTTTTTCACTCCAAAATATATATCTACTCCTCCTCATCTTCCCCATCACCACCCTGGGCTGGTTATCTGGAGATAAGTCTGATCACGTATCTAACAGCTTCTGTTTTTGTTCTCTGCAGTCCTCTTACTACAAAGAATCAGAGTGACCTTCCAAAACTGAAGCTTGACCATATTTTCTGCTTATTATTATTTTTTAAAAATCAGGTTTGTTGGGTTTTAATTTGGCATACTGTTAATTCACCATTTGTAGGTACACAATTCTGTGAACTTTAGCAAACACACATTTGTTGTGGACAAACCTTTCTCCACCCAGAGCCCCGGCAACTGATCTGTTTCAATCTTAAAGTACTACCCCTTTCACATCTAAAGTGGAATCATATACTATATAGGCTGGTCTTTCATTTAGCACCATGCATTTGAAATGCATTCCTATTGCTGCATGTATCAGTAGTTCCTTCCTTGTTATTGCTAAATAGTTTTTCAGTAACAAAATTGTTTATCCAAATTATCAATAAAATTGGTAGACATTTGGGTTGTATCCAATTTTTGGTGACATGATTAGAGCTTCTATAAACGCTGTGTACAGGTTTGTTGTGTGTGTATATGAGTGTTGTTTCATTATGATTGCTGGGTAATTTTGGAATTGTCAGTTAAACTTTATAAAAAATGGAGGCTGTTTTACTGAATCATTGTTCTATTTTGTATTCTTCCCTGTAATGTATGGATTCTAGATGCATCCTCCTGATGCAAAGGCACTTGGTGCCTTTGATTTTTTTAATTTGAGCCATTCTGATTTTAATTTGCATTTACCTAATGACTAATGATGTTTCGAACATTTTCATATGCATATTTCCTACCCACATCTTTTTTTTTGGTGTGTACAAATTAGTTGTCCATTTAAAAAAAAAACTGAGTAGTTTATTTTATTATTGAACTGAATGATTACCTTAAATAAAAATTTGGGGGGCTGGGGTTGTGGCTCAGTGGTAGAGTGCTTGCCTAGCAAGTGTGAGGCACGGGGCTCAATCTTTAACACCACATAAAAATAAATAAAGATATTGTGTCCATCTACAACTAAAAAAAAAAAATTAAAAAAATTCTGGCCAGGCGCAATGGCATATACCTATAATTTCAACAACTTGGCAGGTTGACACAGGAGGATTTTTTTTTACAGTTACATATTGTTCTATCGAAGGGACAAGGCATATATTCAACCAGTTCCTATTGATAAACATTTGAAATATTTTCAATAATTTTTTTGTGGGGGATCAACTTAGCAAGACCCTGTCTCAAAAAATAACAAAAATGCCCAGTCCATAATAAAAAAGAGTTGGGGGTGTAGCTCCATGGTAGATCAGTGGTGGTGTGCCCCTGGATCAATTCCCAGTCTCATCCATATAAATACAGTCACACCGTTGAAAACCCAAAATGATTTAAAAAGTCCTTCATCCGGATGTGTCCATGAAGACCTATTAACCCACTTTTTCTGCTCCAGTATGAGACCACTAGTAATAATTTCCTGTTTCTTTCCAAAGTTTTTAAATGTGAATACAAATATATATTCTTATCTTTTCCCCATTCTTACACTGGATAGCAACCTTGGATTTTCTTTATTTATTTTTAACAGTTACATGTTGTTCTATTGAAGGAACAAGGCATATCATTTATTTAACTAGTTCCTATTGATAAAAATTTGAATTATTTTCAATAATTTTTTGGGGAGATCAAATCCAGTCATTTCTTTGCAGGCAACACTACAGTCAATAATCTTGTATATAGATCTTTTTGTTTTGTATGCTGTTATATATTCCAGAAGAGATTCTTCAGATTACTATTTCTTAAAACATGGCCTTCTTAAATCATAGGTGAGCTTCCTCTGCTCATCTCACTCCATTCAATGGCTCATTTAAACACTCTTTATAAAAAAGAAAAGTGGTGCACATATGTATCCCAATGACTTTGGAGGCTGAGGCAGGAGGATCACAGGTTTGAGACTGACCTGGGCAATTTAGCAACATCCTATGGGGAAAAAAGGGGTAGGGGTAGCGAAGGAGGAATAAAATAAATGAAAAGTGGGGATATAGCTTGGTGGTAGCCCCTGGGTTCAGTTTCCACTATTGCATGCACGTGCACACACACACATAGAAAAGAAAAAGAAAAAAAGAATGAAAGACAAGAAACAAAACTTTACACACTGCTGTGTGAAGATTATCCATCTTCATAATTCAGGATCTACCTGCCAAGAAAGGTACACAAAAGGGTCAGTGAGCAGCTTTTTGACTCTGCAAGGTTCTCTGCTGACTGTGACTTTCTTAACCCCTCTCCAAAGCCTTCCTGTATCTGTTTTCCTTCTATTTATTTTGTAGCAGATGTCTCATGCTTATATCTGTGCCTTTTGCTTCTGATCTTTATCTGACTAAAAAAAGATTTTTCTGATATGTGTTTTAGTCTCACCAGCAATTTACGAAGTTAACTCCTCTTAAGTTTTCTTTTGATCATTGTTCACCCTCAGTTAATTCGATCAAGTGAAGAGCAAAATCTCAGGAGGAGAGAGGGTTAGCATTTAGCTCTATCAAAAGAAGTGTTTCTGAATTTGATCATTCACATCTCACTCAAGGGGAAATTTAGGGTTTAGTAATAACCTCTTTGATATTTAACAGTCTCATTATTCTCTTAGTCATATCTTAAAGGGCTACACTGACTTTAAATACCGATTAATCTTTTAAACCCGATTGCTATGCTAAAACATATGAATTTGAAGGTGAACAACAACCAACAACGTGACTGTCTTCTGGTCAGTTCTGAATTTAACTTGCATCTTACCTTTGGTAGAGAGAACTTTCAATCTGGGCTCTTTTTGAAGCACACATAGGTGTGGTACCCTGTGAGTTGGTTGTTTTCTAGGAAGAAGTGACAGTGAAAGCCAAGTCAGAGCTCAGCCCAGGCCCATGCCCGCCCCCCCTTCACCTCCCCTGCACAGGTTGTGTTCAGAACTGCTGCAAGTAGAGACTATAATATTTTTTCTTTGACATTGTTTATTTAAAGAGATGTGGGAACCACCAGGAAGAAGATTCATAGGTCCAAGATGTAAACCTGACAGATCTGCTTTGTTTGACTCCATGAAGATGTGACTCTGCAGTCACCTCTTCTCCCAGGCCTCACCTCTGCCCTGGGAAAATGGCAGGCCCTGAAATTTATAGGGATTCTGACCTGAGGAGCCAGGAAGTGCAATGGACGGGAAAAGGTGGGTAGGAAGGTGTCTGGCCCTGATGGGATGCTTTACCCAGGAGAGAAAATAACACACCCGCAGCTCTGGTTTTCCACAGCTCCATTTGAAACAACACTCAGAGATTTCTTATTCCTTTTGAAATGACCTTAGTCATGTAGATGCCCCTTTTATTTGAGTGACCACCCTTCCCTTGCAAGTCTTAGGCTCATAATCTGTCATTTTAAATAGAAAAAAAAATATCTTGAAGCAATTAGAAAATCTCTAGTTTAAAATTGTAGATATGAAGGGCATATACAGAAGCCAAACAAAGTTTTAGGGAAAAATAATTAGTTTTAGGTTGAAATTTATTGTGAGAATTTTTATTTCAAAAGATCTATTTTTGGGGGCTGAGGCTGTAGCTCAGTGGCAGAGTGCTTGCCTAGCATGCGTAAGGCACTGGGTTCTATCCTCAGCACCGTATAAACATAAGCAAATAAAATAAAGGCATTCGGTCCATCTAAAACTACAAAAAAGAAATTTTTAAAAAATCTATTTTTGTCAATTCTATTAAGTGAACAATGATAAGGCTAGAGGCTGAAAGAGGCCTTATTGGAAGTTATGAAAGCTCTGGATTAAAACATATTTTTTAAATAGTCTCATTGAGAAATATTTCGAATGAGAGTCACCCTTGAATGAATGAATGACTGCTGTATCAAATTATCCAGAGACAAAGAAGAGAAGCCATTCTACCAGAACAAATGCAGCCTGCTTTGTTTGGGAGACAAATCATTCTTGCAGCCAGTTTGGAAATGTCAGTTCTAAGTCAAAGAGAGTTGTGTTCAAATCAGAGGGGGCTGCAAGACCCTATTATATTCATCAGGATGTGACGTTTGGCCTCTGAATGGTTTCTACAGTACATGGAAATTCCTGTTTTGGTGTGTGTGTGGGAGAGGTCTTTTTTAATGTCTTGAACTGTTTTCAGGTTTTACAAAGTGCTTCAGTTTTCACATTAAAGGGCAGACATGATCACACTGGAACACCCGTCTTCCAGCTACAGAAGTTCTGACTTTTTTTTTTTTTTTTTTTTTTTTTGGGCAAGTCTTAATTTGGTGAAAACAGATGACTGGGAAAACAGATTCTTTGGCTCTCCGGGGGAATTTGTCCTCAGGAAGCCATCCAGGGCTTACAGTAAACCAACCCTGTCATTTGCTGTTTTTGGTGGTACTACCCTCTGAAATTGGGTCCAGAATGGGGTTGATTTGAGCAGCCGTAGTGTCCAGTGGATTTGCAGATCAGAGGGGGGAAATTGAGTAAAACCTACAGGGAAATAAATCCATGGCCAAGATTTGACCCAACTGGCTGGTGACTGTGGGATGTGTGGGACAGGCATAAGAGGCATGCATTATGCAAACTTTTAATTCCCCAAAATGTCAGTAAGCTCATGACATCAATTTGTTTTGTTACAAATATTTAAAAAAACTTGTTTTTATTATGGAAAGAGACTACATGGTAAGCAACATTTCAACACTATCTAACTCTTCTGGAAGATATTATAAAACATGTAAAATGACAGATGTTTTTATATCATTTTGAAATAGGTATGATTTTTTTTTAAAAGATAGCTTCTCCTACAGATAGGAGGAGGTAAGCCCAGGGTTGGTGCCAAGCCATCTCCACTCAGTGACAAGACCCAGCAGCAGAGGGCAGCTTAGGGAGAAAGCATGTGCTTGCTTTGATCTGAAAATGTCCATCCAGAAATAAAGAAGGGATAACACCTCGAATGCCACCTTACAGCAGAAACTTGAAGCTTTTGAATGATCCAGCTGAAAGATCTACTTCCTTAAAGAAAGAAAATGTTAAAGAGACACAAATTACACACATTGTCTATTGACACAGATAAAATTCTCCACTTAATTGCATGACTTTTCATTTTGGTATTCAGATAGCGGCAAAACCTTGGAAAAGTAGTTGGTCAGGCTGTGGCCAGGAGCCAGAAAACACACTTCGTGTTATTGCTTCTCAAATCTGCCTCCAGGTAGACAGTAAGTGGTGCATATATCAGTGCCAAGTTTTCATTATAAGTCTACTAATATCATTAGTAATTATAGAAAGTATTAAATATAATACAAGAAGCATATGTATCATTTTACTACATGCCAGGCACCGTGCTACATATGTACGAACATTTATTCTTCAAGCAGTCATCATAGGGTTGATATTTTACAGAGGAATAAACTGAGGCTAAGGAAAGTGATGTGCCCGAATCTAGGCTAAATAGTTAAACAGCTTGTTGAAGCCAGTATTTGAAACCAGGAAGTGTAACTCCAGTGTGTTCAACCTTTAGTAAGAGCTAACACAGAATATGCTCACTCTATGCTATGTGGTTAGGGTTCTAATTAAATAGTTATAGATACTATGATTACCATCATTTTACAGAGAAGAAAACAGGGAGGTTAAAAAAACTTTCCCAAGATCATGCTGCTATGAAGGAGATGAGATTTAAACCTAGTTACTCTGATCCTAGACTTCTAACAATGTTCAAGGTTGTCTACCGGTTAGAATATGCAAATTTCTCATTGGAGTTTTTAAAATATGGAGACTGAATTCTTTTGCCTAAATTGTTTCTACTAATTAAGCGGCTGTTATCAGAATCTCAAATATGCTGCAGCTGACTGGATGGTTGGGCTTTTTGTTGGACTGTACTGCCCTCTACTGGTTGGTATAAAATTCTGATGCAACAGCTGTTTGATGACAAAGAAACAAAAGGTCTTAAAGAGCACTCCTTTTAAACATAAAGGTAATAATGAACCTGTGTGTGATAGTATTTCTGTTTTCTGTACCTTTTGACTGATAAAAATACATAAAGGCTAAAAGCTGCTATGAATTAAGTACCTGTTTTATATGAATGTGTATGTTCATATTTATTAATTTCAATGGTAGATGTATACATCTAAGGCATATATATGTGTATGTATATATGCACATACATACACACATGCATATCCATGCACATTCATATGCTCACATGTACATATGCATGTGTGTCTTATTAGACGTAGACAATGTCTGAAGTGCATTGATGGATCTGGAAACTCCTAGTTAGATTCTCCTTCAAACTTCTTTGACTAGAATTTCAACAAATACCCACTTGGAAAACAACCCCAGGCAAGGAGAAGTGAATTAACTCAAAGTCTTAGGTGAACTAGCATATTCTCCTGAATTGGGCAGAGGGTTCCCTTTCCAAAGAGGTAGAGACCCGGAGGATTGTGTTTACCAGGAGGAAGTTCTGTAATAGGGTTCACCACAGTCACCTTTGTCTCTGATTCCCCCTCTTTCCCTCACTGACTTCAAGAAGTGGCTGCTGGTGACAGCAGGCAGTGAGAACAGTCTCCTTGTGCAGGCAATAATGGGTGCATTGTCTGATGGGAATTTAAAAATAAGGATAAAACCAACTAGAAGGTAGCCTGCTTTTCATTATCATCACCAGCCAGTAATTCTAAATAATGATAGTGATAAAATCATTCTCCCTGAAAAAAAAGTATGTTCTAAACAATGACTATGTTTTCTTTCCTGTTTTAATAAGATACATGTTTCCAATTAGCATATTTTCAGTACTTTTCCTTTCATGGTGCCTTCTGTCATGGCAGTGAGAATGCATGCAGACTCAGCTGCAAGCTTTTGTTTCAGGAGTAAGTTCTTGATCTACGTGTGAATGATTAGACCTGGGTTTAGGCACATTTTTTCCATACCTGAGTCCTCACAGTAGATTCAAAGTGATCAATGAGAACACAGAAATTGAAAAGACAAAAGAGACAGAGCCTGAGTTATTCTCATTCTGTGACCACACAATATATTTGTAAACAGCCAGAATCAACCTAGAACAATGTCCTGTGAAATACAAAGATTGAGAATGGTTTACTGAAGCATGGCACGTAGAAATTGTGGAGAACACCATAAACTGCAAAAACAAAGCTAAAGGAAATGGACATTTCAGAGAAAAATGTCAGGAGAAACAACAAAAGATGCTGGTGTTTCATTGCAAAAAGAAATCGATATAACAATGTTTGAATGCCTGGATTCTTTTCCCCAACAGGACACTCATTCTAAAGGAAAGGAACAAATACAATCAACATTTACTATCATTTAGCCATTTTCTTTGACTCTTGCAAAAGAAAAATTTTAGAAGTTTTAACTAAATGCCAAAGAAATTTATGATGAATTTCCTGGAGAAGATGCTCAAGGGGACTTTTTTTGACTGCAGAGACATTAGAAAACTATCGCAATTTATCCTGAAATAACAACATGGACAGTATTACAATCTCTGATTCATGGTGAAATGGGATTTTTTATGAATCTTCCAATCTCACCCCGATGCTTAATTTTTTCTTAACTATTTATATATGTATTGTCTCATTGAAAAGAAGCATTTCAAAATTAAAATAATTAAAAGCACACTTTGTTTGAATGAGTGAAGATAGTATCTGTTAAACATGTGGAGGTTTATTTTGATAGTTCTTCATAAATTTTCAGAAGTTAAGGCTTGAAGCTAGAAACTGAAATGTTATTTATTACTGTAACAGACATATATATATATATATAAGTTTTTGCCTTAAAAACTTAATGTATTTAAAAAATGTCAACCCATTCCTCGTTTCTTTTTTCAATCCTATAATATTTATGTTTTTATTTTTAAAATTTATTATGTTGCTGGTTGCTGATGCCTGATAGAGGCCACTTAGCTTGATAAATCTGAGTGGCAGGGAAGTCACAGGTGGGGATATTTTTGAAGTTCCAGGGGTCTGGCTTAAGGTGACTGGACAAAGTTCATGATATAAGAGTTTGGTACTACTTGAGTACAGTGAAGTTGGGATTTTGAAGTGAATCTTCAGAAAGTAAATGATCAGGTTGGGGGCATAGCTCTGTGGCAGAGTGCTTGGCCCGTGTAAGTGAAGCCCTGAGTTCAATCCCCAGCCCTGCAAAACAGAACAAAAAACAAAAACAAACAAACAAATGATTATTTTATAATTGCAGTTGAGCTCTCTATTGCTTTGAGGAGATGCTATTTATTCTGTATTATGAACTGAATGGGTGCATCTCCAAAAATGCACTTGTTGAAGTCCTAGTCTCCAACATGATGGTATTTGGAGATGGGCCTTAGGACATATTAGGTTTAGATGAGGTCATGTGGCTGGAGCCCCACATTGGGATTGGTGTCCTTGTGGAAAGAGGACTAGACACCAGAGCTTCTCTTGTTCTGTGTGCATGTACCCAGGAAAGGGCATGTGAGGTCACAGAGGCAGCTGTCTGCAAGCCAGGAGGAAGAACCTCAAAGACTAAATCTGGGTGCACCTCAATCTTAGACTTATGAGGCTCCAGGACTGCAAGAAAATGACACCCTGCTGAAGACAAAGTCTATTATTTGGATTACTCCACTTTTCAGTAAATTCAACTTTACTCTTTCAGAAATACTTTCATAGGAAGGTAAAGTCATGTTAATGCAGACCATAAGCTGTGTGACTGTGTACACCTTCAGTTATTAACATATGCAAAGTTCAATAAAAAGTGATCACTGTTTGCATCGATTTTCAGTTTATTATTATTATCCATAACATTATGATAATTTGAGAAAATAATTCTGTTGTTAGAATTATTCTGGTTGCCATTTATGCTAGGGAGACCTGATAGAAGAAACATATACAAAGGACCCATGGCAGTGTGGTGGGAAACAGCAGGACCGTGAGGGCCATGTGCCTCTAGCCTTGCATCCACAAGATGAAATGAGACACTTTGGAAGATCGAAAAGGAGTTATTCGTCATGAAATGTTTTTTAATTTCATGGCCTAAAAATATTACTTTTTACATACATATCCATACCAGTATTATTCACAATAGCCAAAAGGTAGAATCAGCCCAATTGTCCATCTACATATGACTGGATAAATAAAATGTGGTACATAAACACAATGGAATATTATTTAGCCTTAAAAAGGAAAGAAATTCTGATAAATGCGGCAACAGGGACGAACCTAGAAGACATTATGCTAAGTAAAATAAACCAGATACAGAAGAAGACAAATTCTGTGTGATTTCACTTACATGAGGTATCTACAATAGTCAAATTCACAGAGACAGGAAGTAGAGTGGTGGTTTCCCAGGGGTGGGAGGAGGGGAGACTGCAGAGCTGTGGTTTAATTGGTGCAGAGATTCAGTTTTATAAGATGAAGAGAGTTCAGAAAATTGGTTGCACAACAATATAAATGTATTTAACACTACTGAATTACATTCCGAAAAATGGTTAAAATAGTTAATTTTATATTATGTATATTTTGCCACAACTAAAAAAAAAGTCAGTTTATTACATGGAAACATTGATGATTCACCACTATTTGCATAACCCTATTTGGCATAGCTTCCTTTTCTTCAATACTGGTATTGAACCCAGGAATTGAATCCAGGGGTACTCTACCACTGAGCTCCATCTCTAGTCTTATTGATTTATTTTTGAGTCAGAGTTCCCTACATTAAGCTGCCCAGTCTCCTGAGTAGTTGGAATTAGCACTGCAGCTAACCCACAGAGAACCTTTGTGCCAGTAAGAAAAAAGATTCCTTTTCCTTGGATGCTTTGTTGCCACTTGCCAGACAGTTAGTTTCATGGGTGTTTAAGTCTGCGACAACCTTGGTATAGAGGGCGCTCCCCAGGATTGTGCAACACATGACCTAGACAGTCATTCCAAGAATCCCCAGCAGAGGCTCCCACAAAGTACAAGTGCCTGGGCTTCATTGCCTCTGGGAGGCTCTACCAACAGTCTGGGGTGTGAGTGGTAGCCCAAGAGATGGGGAAAAGTAAGCAGTTTTTGATATGGTGGGTTAAGTGCTGGCGGTTGAGGATGCCGTCCCATCAAAGCTAATCAACCAAATGCAAAATTGCCAAAATGCCCAGCTGGCAACCCAAGAGGGAGCTTTGAGTCAGAAGTGGTGGGAGGTGATGTGTCAGGAAGGGAAGAGGTTGCTGAGGGGCCGGCCTTACTCACAGATAAACAGTTTCCTATCATCTGGAGTCCTGAAGAGGCCCTTTATTCAGAATTAACTTTCCTGTTGTTTGGGAATGCCTGGAATTCCGATTTCTTCTTCACAACTTATAGATCATGGGATCTACAGAGAACCTTTGGCATCGTCTGGTTCCAGGCTGTCATTTCTTGGATGAGACATAGCAGTCTGGAGATGTTCCAGGATGCCCAGAGTCACATACTAGTAGTCAGCTTTGGCTTTGTCCTCCTCCTGAGCACCTGGAGGTGGAGAGGATATTCAAAGGGTGGAGAAAGGCATTTTAAAGGGGACCTAGAGGATTCCAGAGACAGGGGCACTCCAAGTCATAGTTAACATAATTTCTGTTTCTATATACCCTGCGCCCCAGGAAGGGAGGATGGAAAGGGGACAGAGGGAAGCACGAGAATATTGATAATATTGAGAAGCATATAAAGGCTTAAGAAGAAACTATGAGTATTATGAATTTGACTTTTCACTCATTTATTCACTAAATATATTGAGTATCAACCATGACAGGGACTTGGTACTTGAGAGTCTTATAGTCTAGTGGAGGAGGGAGATACGTAAACATAAATTATAGTAAAACCTGCAAGCTGCTGTATTAGACTTATGGACCTTGTGCAGAGGAGAGCCTGAGGAGGGAATATGGAGGACAAATGGCAGTGGGAGAGTGGAGGTGGGGGACACCAGGAAGATGGCTGTTGCAATACCCATGTTGTGCTACCTCAGGGAATGAACTTGCCAGGACAAGCCAGGCAGGGGGTGGAGAGCTGCTCAGCCTACCCCCCTGCAGCCATCTGTTCCTTCACACACAGGCTGCGCCTCCTCCCACTCCTGAGCCAGCAGAACTTCTGCCTCTGACATTCGTAGCAACGGGGAAGGCTCAGAACCAGGCGAGCGCCCTTCCCCACGCCCACCCTGGGACTGGGGGTCTGAGTGTGAGATGCCTATGGGGCTTCCACGTGCAGTGTGTCCCTCTAGCAGGAGGTGAGGAAAACACAGAATGTCTCTTCATCCCTTCCAGCAGAAACACACTGCCCCTAAGTCTGAGGAAAGCAGGAGAAGCTGAGCATTCAGGTAGAAAGCCAAGAAGATTGCCAGTGGAGGAGAAAAAGGTTGCAATCTGGAGGCAGCTGTAACCACATCAGAGTGAGCTGATGTTGCCCACATCTGAGGAACAGGCAGGCAGAGGGCCTGTGGCTGGGGGTCAGCTTCACTCTGGAGGCTGAGCTGAGAGGACCCTAGCCCTCTGGGCTAATGTAGCCTTACCCTTAACCAGCTGGGGATATTTTCTAGCTGAGCATTTGGGGAGAGTTCCTGGTCAGACAGCCCCCATATCAGCATAATGCAGGGTCCAGCAAGTGATTCTTAAATGGAGTGGAACTTAAGTAGGTAACTGGAGAACTTCACTTTGTACTGTATAGAGGCCCATTAACTACATTGCTTGTTTTTAATATTTAATTTTTAGTTATTTATTTCACTTATTTATTTATTTCACTTATTTATTTTTATGAGGTGCTGAGGATCAAACCCAGGGTCCCACATGTGCAAGGCAAGCACTCTACCACTGAGCCACAACCCCACCATTTTTTTTGAAGTGGCACATTATTATCTAATGTTTTAGCTCCTTTTCTGTTGCTATTTTAAAAATGCCTGAAACTCAGTAATTTCTGAAGAAGAGAGGTTTATGGTGGCTCATGATTTTGAAGGCTGGAAAGTCCAAGATACGGTGACCACATCTGAGGACGGCCAATGTGATACTTTACCTTATAATAGAAAACAAATGGAGCTGAGGTTGTGACTCAGTGGTAGAGTGCTTGCCTGGCATGGGTGAGGCCCTGGGTTCGATTCTCAACACCACATATAAATTAATAAATAAATAAAGTTCCATCAACAACTAAAAAAAATTTTAAAAAAGAAAAGAAAACAAATGGATGGACTAGTGACTTTGTGCAAAGAGGAGAATGTGTGTAACAGAGTGTCAGGGGTCAGCTCACTTTGTCACAACCCACTCTCCTGGTAACTCATCCAACCCTACCAGAGTGAGAACTACTGTGAGATGGCATTAACCTGTTTGAGGTGGTTCCCTGTGAACTCATCACCTCTTAAAGGATTCCCCTCCCACTACACTGAGAGTCAAATTTTAACACGAGTTTGATGGGGACAAACCATATCCAAACTGCCATGTCTGGACAGGTCAATATTGGGAGAGGGAGGAGGTGAGTGGGTGTGAGGGCTGGGATCAACGGCAGAGGCAGTGGAGGCGGAGAGCCCCTGAGCAGGGTCTTGGGGTCCCTTTGTGTAAACAAAATCAAGGTTTTAATCTCCAGGACCTAACAGAAAATTGAGTGTCCCAGGAAGTGATGGTAGTGGTGGTGGGACGAGGGGCTCACACACCTGCATGGAAAGTTTTTCAATGTTTTATTTTATTTTATCTATTTTTTTAATATTTATTTTTTAGTTGTAGTTGGTTGAACACAATACCTTTATTTTATTTATTTTATGTGGTGCTGAGGATCAAACCCAGGGTCTCGCACATGCTAGGTGAGCGCTCTACCACTGAGCCACAACCCCAGCCTTCCCAATATTTTAAATAACTACCATGGCTACACTGGTGGACCTGGTTACTGAGGGTAAAGGTGAGGGGGCTGGAAAAAACCTGGGCAAGTGCCACAGTGAGCCTCGCCAACACATGTTGATGGTTCAACAGACTGCTGCAGCATCTGGGCTGGAGAAAAGAAATGATTAGTTCCAAGTTCTTTACTGTAACATAAGCCATTTAATTCCCATCACAGATCCATGAGGTAGAATTATCCCTATTTTACAAATGAGGAGATAGAGGAGAGCATTGGATCATGATCGAATGAAAATTAAGAGAGAAATATTAAAAGAGTGTCCTATAGTCTCATAGGAATTTTAAAAATCATGGCCACCCCATCACAACCTGCTCTTGCTGCCCAAGGTCTCCAGTAGCTGTGACTCAACGCCAACGCTTTGTTTTGTAATTGATAAATTGGAAGGTGGAAGATTAAAGTAGAATATGTGAGAAATTGTTTTAAAGTTTTTCAAAGAATCAGCAGGAACTGAGAAATAGCATTCTGGGTCCTTGCATTAAACAATGCTGGGGGCTGGGATTGTGGCTCAGTGGTAGAGTGCTTGCTTAGCACGTGGAAGGCACTGGGTTTGATCCTCAGCACCACGTAAAAATAAATAAAGGAAATAAAGTAGTGTGTCCATCTACAGCTAAAAATATTTAAAACAAACAAACAAACAAATAAGAAACATTGCCGGGATCATGCGAAAGTAAGTTCACTGTTTGCTGCAGCAAATTTAAAAAAAATTTTTTTTTGTAGTTGTAGATGGACAGAATGCCTTTATTTTATTTGTTTATTTTTATGTGGGACTGAAGATTGAACCCAATGCCCTACATGTGCGAAGTCAAGTGCTCTGCCTCTGAGCTAGAGCCTCAGCCCAGGAAATTCTTACTCCTGGAAAATAAGACTAGGAACCAGATAAAAATGGCTTGTCAGTCAAAGAGAGTGTTTGCACATTAAGACCTCACCACCACCTGCCAATACCCTTAATTCACTGAGTCCATAAACGCAAAGCCTCATTCCAAACAGGGCCTCCCCCTGCAAGATCTGCCGGAAAATCTCTCAGCCTGGACCCTAAAGCCTGGAAGTAGCTGCTTTACTTTCTCATCATTTACAGGGTGAAGACTGTCAGGGTGAGGTTCTCCTTTAGTCTTGCTTGATCAATAGGTTTTTCTGGTGTTCTTTGGGAAGTTAACAGTCAATATGAAGTGTCTATGAACTGTATAGTTCTGGCAACTTTGTGGCCTTAACAGTAAGATGTCCAAGTCTTAGAGTGTTAGTATGGGTATGAGCCACATGCATTTGATCCTCCCTGCTGTAGTGATGTGCCCCAAGGGCAGGGCCAGAGACTTATAAGCGGATGGCTGGGGGCCAGGGCATTGCTTCTCTGTGGCAGAACTACAGGTCCCTGTAATGACTCAAGTGCCCAACCACCCACACAGCCCTTGAGTTCCTGCCTTCTGACCAAGTTGTCACAAAGACTGTCACAAGACCCTGTCAGCCTGGCCATGCAGATTGACACAGAAATGGGGTTCTGATGAGGCAACTGTCTGTTCTAAATAAGGACAGCAGAGGCTTCTGATGTGGCTGGACACGACAGATCAGTCCAGAAAGAGTGCCCAAAAGGAGTAGGGCTACCAGAGAATGCTAACTAGCTCCATTGCCTTTCCTGTGGGAGTGAAAGAAAAAACACAATAGCAACCAAGAGAACTAAAGACACAGGCAGTAGGAGAGATCACTGGGGAGTTGAGAGAAAATTCAATCATGAGAATATGCAAGAGTCTCTAGACCAGGGAACAACTGATGCTCAGTTCTGATGGGACCACACGATATTGGAGTTAGGGAGCTGCTAGGGTGTCCTGATCAGCAATAAAGCCTGTCCCAGCTCTCCACAAGGTCTATGGTGTTGCTGATAATTCATTGTAATAATGACAAAAGAAAATTAGGCAGCACAGGATATTTTATATTGCTGGACAATTTAACACAATAATATGTGGATATTTGTGTATATGTGGTGCTTGGGATCAAATCCCAACATGCTAGGCAAGCGCTGTACCACGAGCTATAGGCTCAGCCCTGAATGGATCATAAATGTACAGTTCTATGAAATTTGAAAATTGTATCCACTCATGTAACCTCTAACCAAAGCATCCAAGCCATAATACTTGCAATATAACTGCCTCAGCCATTTTCAGGATACCAGAAAGTTCTCTTGTGCCCTTTCCAAATTAATGTGTCTATTTTCTATGCTTCACATACAATGTTGTTTTGTGTGTCTAGCCTCCTTGGTTCAACATAGTAGTTTGGAGAGTCACCTGTGTTGTGGCAATTCTCCAGAGCTGGCTACTTCTTATGGCTAAATAGTATTCCATTGTAGGGATGTGCTACAATTTGTTTATCTTTTCTCTGATTGATGAACATTTGAATTGTTTCTAATTCTGGGCTGTGTAATTATTCACCAGCAAGTCTTTTGGGGAAAATATATGTTAATTTTCTTGGACAAATACTAAGTAGTATAATTTCTGGGTCACAAGGTTAATGTATGCTTAAATTTGTGAAAAACTGCCGGACTGTTTACCAAAGTGAATATACAATTTTACAGTCCTACTAGTGTGTACGGGATTTCTAGTTGCTCCTAACATTGCCAATAGTGCCATCAATCGTGTTCCCCCAACCTCTCTACTGGAGATTGAATCCAGTGGCACTGTAACCACTTAGCTACAAATACAGCCCTTTGTGTTCTTTAAGACAGGGTGTTGCTAAGCTGCCAGGCTGTCCTCAAACTGACAATGACCCTGGGTGGCTGGGATTACAGGCTTGTACCTCAGAACCCAATGCATCAGTCTGATTTTAGTCATTCTCTTAGTGTAAAATGGTATCTCATTGTCGCTTTAATGTGCGTTTTCTTGATGATTAATGATAATGAGCACCTTTTCATGTGCCATTATCCATTTGCATTTTTACTTTTGAAAAGTATCTGTCCAACTGTTTTGCCTATTTTTAAAAAATTAGGTGGCCCATGTTTTTATCATTGATTTGTAACAATTCTTTACATATTCTGGCCATAGGTCAGTTTTCACATAAACATGCCAAAAATAGTTTTTTCAGTTTGTTGTATGCCTATTCATTTAAACTCTTTCTTCCTTTCTTTTCAGTACTAGGGGTGAGACCCAGGAGCACTTTACCATTCAGTTATAACTCCAGCCCTTTTTCTTTTCTTTTTCTTTTTTATAAATATTTTTTTAAGTTATAGATGGATGCAATATCTTTATTTCATTTATTCATTTTTATGTGGTGCTGAGGATTGAACCCAGTGCCTCACATGTGCGAGGCAAGTGCTGTGCCACTGAGCCACAACCCCAGCCCCAGTCCTTTTTATTTTCTATTTGAGGCAGGGTCTTGCTAAGTTACCCAGATTGGCCTCAGACTTGCTGTTTTAGCCAGCTTTTTTTTTTTTTTTTTTGCTGCTGTGACTAAAGGACTCAACCAGGACAATAGTAGAGGGGGAAAAGTTTATCTGAGGGCTCATGGTTTCAGAGATCTCAGAGCATAAGTTGCTGGCTCCATTCCTAAGGGTTCAAGGTGAGGCAGGACATCATGGTGGAAGAGTGTGGCAGAGGGAACCAGCTCACAGGGTGATCAGAGAGCAGAGAGAGAGGTCTCCACTTACCAGATACAAATATGTACCCTAAAGCCACACCCTTAGTTCCCACCTCCTCTAGCCACACCCTCCCACTTGAGTAAACACTCAGTTAATCCCTGTCAGGGAATTTAGTTACTGTTTGGGTTAAGACTATCACAACCCAATCATTCCTCCTCTGAACCTTCTTGCATTGTTTCACACGTGAGCTTTTGGGGGGACACTTCACATTTAAGCCATAACACTTGCTATACAACTGCCTCAGCCTCCCAAGTAGCTGGGATTATAGGAGTGCATCATGGTACCCAGCTGCTTATTTATTTTCTTAATGATGCTTAAAGATTTTTTTTTTTTGCATTGGTTTTGGAGATTAAGCTCAGGACCTTGCTCAAGCCAAGCACACATTTGACCACTGAACTCCACTCTCAGCCCCTTACTAGTGTTTTCTTGATGAAAGAATTGACATTGTCTTGAGCACCAGCCACAATAGTAAATGGCTCACCAGCATTATTTCATTTTATCTCAAATAATTTTATAAGTTGGCTGTTGATCTTTCCATCTTATAGATGACAAAACAAAGGCTGAGTGAGGTTAATCATTCCATACTGCTGGAGAGTAGGAGAGTCAGATTGAATTATTTGGCAGACTTCAGAGCCTGTGGCTTCAGCTGCAGATCAGCTTTTGGATTTTTTTCTTTGTTTAATCATAAACCCTATGCTCGAAGGCAGGACCCTCAGCCTTCTTTCCTGACAACCTGAGAGAGCCTCACTCAGGCAGAGGGAGCCTCCATCCCTGCACAGCGGGTACCTGCTTCCAGGAACCTAAAATCTGCACTTCAGCCATTTTGATAGTGGACAGGCACAGGGGTGAGTTCTCACCATGCTTCTGGGATGCTTGACTGCATTATCAATTGTCCAAAAGGAAAGGAGTTCATTATATTTGCACTGAACAGCTATGGAATTATTGGTGCCATAACCTGAAGTGAAGTTATAAAGATATAGAGCTCAGGGAGGTAGGAAAGTTTATGGATTTGCGGGTTGCCTTGTCATTTTCTTATTTTATTATTATTATTATTATCATTATTATTATTATTAGTAGTAGTATTTTTGTTCTTGTTTGTTTGCTTACAATGCTAGGGGTGGAACCCAGGGCTTTGCGCATGCTAGGCAAGTGCTGGACCACTGAGCTACACTCTTGGCCCTGCCCCCAGCCCCTTTTAAATTCTCCACATTTATTTTCTTATATTAAGCATCTCCTCCTCTTAGAGAGGACCCTCTGAAGAGTGGTGGCCAGTCTCCCCTACTTTGTGTGCTCTTGTATGGGTAGCACATCACCACTGCCAAATGGTTATACTCTCTGTTCTCAAAACAACCCCCTGTGTCCAGTAAACGTCATCATTTGAACTTGCGTTATATAGTTCTTTGCTGTGACTCAGTGATTGAGAAAGCCTGGTAGTAGTGATCGTTGAAGGTGCACAGGGCGATGAAAACACAGTGCATTATGAGGAGCACAGTGGCACAAAAGTTGAGAGCTGCAAAAGGTCTGGTACAAAGGAGCTCGTGGAAACCCGAGTGTGAAGGGACCTGAGTGTGGAGGACCACAACCTGCAACAGGGGGAGCTGATCATAGAGCTTCCTAAAACCAGAGTTTAAGAGAGAAAGCCCTGCCCAGCAGCAGGTCTGCAAAAGAAGGCGCCTTGGGGCCCGGAGAGTTGTTTACTGTGTGGTTGACAAAGGGCAGAGGGAGGTCTCTGGAAATGTTTACCAGGGAGCTCCAGAGTTTAACCTGACACCACCAGCCTGGGGAGCTCTGTGCTCTGGGCTCTTAATGAGCAATGTAGAGACTAGGAGATTGTGTTTGTCTCACTTGAAATGATTCAGTGTTTATCTTGGCTTGATTGGTCCCAGAATACTCATTTTACAGAGACGTGCCATGCCTTGCATAGCTATTTTCTCAAATTCTTGTTCCTTTTCATTCACCCTTAAATGCCGATATTGGGAACCATAAAAGTCTACTCCTTTTAGCCATCTGGCCTCTGCTGGCATTAAAATTCAAGAAAACAGATAAAAAAAATACCTTAAAACTTCTTTTTTCTGGTATAAGGCAAAAAACAGATCATTTTACTAGTAACTAATCAAGTTCTAGTTCAGGAGATACAGCTAAATGTATGGCATGGCAAAAAGAACATGTCTCTTGAAGGCACATTGACCAACTGTGCAACTTTGGGTAAATTACTCACCCTTTTTGAGCCTTGGTATCCTGGAATGATAATAAAATCTACCTTATATGTTCACTGTGAACATTGAAACAATATATGTATAAAAACACCACCGGCATATAATAGCACTTGTTAAATGCTGGTTTCCCCTTCCTTTCCTGTCTGGGCTTCACTTATTTCATCTGAAAATAGGACTTGCCTCATAAGGATCAAAGGCAAAAATACATGTCGAGGAATGCGCTGTAAGTTGTGAAGTGCTGTTATTGTGAAGCAGGTCATTATACTTTCATCACCTTTGAATCATTTGCTCCTCTGGGCTTCAATCCTTAAAGTTGAAACAGCACAGAAGACAAGTTACATGTGGCCCCCAGACCTCCGTTTTGAAGGGTCTGGGATACAAAGAGAAGCAGGGTTCGCAGCTTTAAGAATTAGCAGAAAAGAGAAGAACAGAGAGTTCTTATGGGAGGAAGAAAAAGAAAGCCCCCAAACTAACCCTTTCTTGAACACTCTTCCAGACAAAGGAGATTTCAAGTCCTATCTTCAACATGAGGCCTGAGAAATAAGCCCAGTGTAGCTGGCGATACTGTGGAAACTCGGGGACCCAGAGGTGCTCAGCCACTGAAGGACCAGTGCTGTTATTTACTTTGAAATTTTCATCTTCATTCTTAACAACAAGAGGAGGTTGAAATGGAAGTTCCAGTTGGTTACCAAGCTATGATACAGGTGACACTCCTAAGTGAGGTCTGGACCATCATGTGCAGAATGAAGAAGTGTTTCCTGGTATTTGACCTCCTCACCCCAGTGCGGGGTGAGCCCTCTATGTGCATGTGTGCATGCGTGTACTTGTACATGAAGGATTGCCAGGAAGCCAGGGATTGGAGGGCATGACCTTGAGGATGGAATGTATCCGTACCTCCTGAGAATTGTGCTAGGGCATGCCAGTGAGGGAATCTCTGAAAAGATCCCAAAGGTCCCACTAAAGAAAAAGTCAGTAGACACCAAGTATCTCAGGCCCCTTTCTGCTGCTATAACAAAATATCGGAGACAGAAATTTATAAAGAATAGAGGTTAATTTAGTTCATAGTTCTGGAGGTTGGAAATCCAAGATCTGGAGGCCACATTTGGTGAAGGCCTCATGCTAGGTCACAACATGACTGAAATGGGAAGGACAAGTGGTTGCATGCAGAAGGGACCAAACAAAAGGGTGGGTTTGCTTCATAGTAGCTCCATCTTTCATAACGAACCCAGTCCCGTGAGAAAAGGCATTAATTCCTCTTAGATTTCTAATCCATGTTTTAAGACCTGACCTCCTTACGCAGCTGCAATGGCAAGCAAATGTCAACAAGAATTCCCGAGGCAGCAAACCTCATTCCCTAGTGTCAAGCCATCAGCAGGAAACCTGTATACTGCGCTGACTCCCTTTTCCCTGATGTTGCTCATGCCAGTTAGAAAGCTGGGGACAGAGAAGCTGAGTGATGGAGAAGTCAATGGATGGTCTCCTTCCCTGATGCAGGTGTCCCTAGCAGCAGCCCTAAATCCGAGTTTGGAGTTTTGCATTGAACTAGGCATTCCAATGACTGAGTGGAACCTATGGTGTGAGCAAAGGGATCATAAAACAATTGTTCTTTGAGGACCTGAGAGTGCACAGATAAGCCATAGGCCTGCCTGAATTTTCTGGCAATGTCATCTCCTCAGGGATCACTGGAAATGTGTGGGAGTGTGTTTTGATTGTCACAAAGACTAGTGGGAAGGGTGTTGCTGGTATTAGGAGGGCCAGGGCCCTGGATATTAGCCTTCCTAGTACCCTCAGAATTGTCCTGCTTGAAATGCTAACAGTCCCCCACTGAGATATGCTAATGGAATCAGTGGCAGGGTCATCCCTTCCATGGATATGCTTTAAAAAGACAGTGGGAGACAGAAATAAAATTATATTTTGATTCTATCATTATCATGCTTATTCACCATATCCCTAACATGTGGGTTGAGATTACTTTGCAGACTTGAGAGCTCTTCCATACCTTTGCTCAGTTGTGTCCTGGCCTGCTCTGATGGTTTACCGCCAGAAGCAGTCTGTGAACTGGGGAAGAGTCTACAGAAGTGCATTGAATATGGAGTGTTTCAGAAACCTGGAGCCAAGACCATGGCCCAGGTTAAATTTGCTGTGGAGATTGAAGAGCAGGATGAGCCTAGGTTTGAGGAACGTGACTGGTCCTAGTGTGGCAGACTGAACCATGTCTGTCTCCTAATCTCTGAAGCCTGGGATTATTCTACCTCCCATGACAAAGAGACTTGGTTAATTAAAGATCTTGAGTTGGAGCAAATGTCCTGTTAGCCAGGTGGACCCAATGTATTCACAAAGTTCTTGTAAGGGGGAGACAAGAGGGTCAGAGTCAGAAAAAGAAGAGAGACTAACAGTAAAAGTTGGAGTGGTATTGTAAAGATGCAAGGATGCAACCAGCTTCTAGAAGCTAGAAAAGGCAAAAAAGTGGATTTTTTTTTTCTAACCTCCAGATAGGAACATGGACCTGACAGCACCTTGATTTTAACTGGTAAGACCCATTTTGGATGTCTGATCTCCAGAACCATGAGTCAGTCTATGTTTTATACCTGGTTTAAAGTGTGATAGAAACCATCCTACTCAGCAGACTCTTGCAAAGCTCTTAGAACTTTACCTGAAGAGTCTCCCTGCCATTTTCAAAGATTCCAAGGAGACAGGAAAGCAGTTCTGGCAAGATCTTCCATGAGATACTGTTGACAGTTTGCAATCTCAGCACATTGATATGTGTTCTAGATGTGTATGCATGCTGGACAAGAATCCAAATGAAATAAGAAGGATTTCTGTAATATCCACAATTTCCTCACTAAATTTTCCCCCTTTCTCTCTTTGTGTTTAGTTCTGCACTTACTCTGTTATACAGAGGACACATTGCTTGTTTTCAAGGGCTTCACTTATCCTGTAAATTTCTAGACTGGCTCCAATGCAGTCTCAGATCTTGTGAAATCTCAATCAGCAAAGCAAAATAAACATTAGAGAAAATGAAGATGGGCACGGTGGTGTACACCTATAATCCCAGTGACTCAGGAGGCTGAGGCAGGAGGCTCATGAGTTGAAAGCCAGCCTCAGCAATTTAGCAAGCCGTAAGCAACTCAATGAGACTGTCTCTAAGTAAAATATAAAAAAAGGGTCGGGGACGTTGTTCAGTGGTTAGGAGCCCCTGGGTTCAATCTCTGGTTTAAAACAAAAAAAGAAAGAAAGAAAGAAAATGAGGTGGGCACCACCTTTACTTGGTGGCCTTGAGTACTGACAACGGCAATACCTGTCATCATCTCCAACACTTCCTGCTCATGTCTGCAGAGACATATTCTGCCACAATCAATGTGATTTCTACCTCTTTCCTTAGAACACGGATAAATATTTAGCTACAAACTTCAAATAGAATAAAGCCAGACTCCTAGTTTATTTGAAAGGAAAGCTTAGTACCAGATACTTAAATCATTGAGGAGAAAAGACAGTTGAACTTGTTGTAAAACTAAAGATTAGCAAGGAGTCAATGTGAATTCATATATAGCCTGTTACACTGTCCTCAGTAGGAAAAATGTTAATTCACTCAGAATTAGATATCCTGAGCCCTGAGTCTGGATTCCCTGGAAGGTCTGTTTTGTCTCAGGAAAATGTAGTTTGGCACAGGGAAAATGAAAACAAGTTTAAAAAAAAAAATCGTTTCTGGGTAATTTTTTTCTCTGATTTGAAAAAAAAAAAAGACATTTATGTCAAATAAAAAGCTTTCTCTGCATCCTCACTTAGATTGTCAAGTAAAAATGCACAAAACAGGCTCCCCTGGCAGCTTGTGTCTCCCTTCAACGGCCTACAAACAAAATCTTCAAAGGCTAACCTATTTCCTTTTGTCAGATGAATAATTGGGAAGGAGAAATTTAATTTTTCTGTGTGTTTAACAGGAAACAGTGCAGTGCGGACTGAACATTCGTGCATGTGGATCCTAGTTTTGCTACAGTGTGACAAATGTGAGAAAAAACAGCTATTGTGTATTGTTTAGTATGCTTTACAAAATTTCATTACATCATGAAGCGTCAACTCACAGCTCAATGTAACGTGCCTATAGGGGGCTACATTACATGAAGCTCAACGAGGAATATGCGACCAGCAGGTTCCGTTAAGTAAACAGATCGAATCCAGCCTCTGCTCAGCACCCCAAGTTTCTCCAGCTTTCACTCAAGACCATGGGACCTGACAAACGGTTTCTCTTTCTTTTTTTTGGGGGGGGCGGTTAGGGATTGACTCAGGGGCACTTGACCACTGAGCCACATCTTCAGCTCTATTTTGTGTTTTATTCAGAGACAGGGTCTCACTGAGTTGCTTAGCATCTTGCTGTTGCTGAGGCTGGCTTTGAATTCATGATCCTCCTGCCTCAGCCTCCTGAGCCGCTGCGATTACAGGCATGCGACCCTGCTCCTGGCTTCATGGTCCCCCTTTCAGCATGCACCCACTGCATCCTGAATGGTCTTCTCAACAATCTTGAGCTCTTCTCTGGTTCTGCATAACCATCCACTTCCATGGCCACAGAACAGGACCTGTCCTCTAGGAGGCTCTGACCACAATCTTCCTCAGTCATCTGTCTCCATGACTGCTCTCCAATCCCATGGAGACCTTAAACTCTTGACTCCTGCATTTCTTCCCAGGTGGCAGCACCCCCTGTTAGGACTCCCTTGAAAATCAGAGCCAAGTTGGATACCCCAATACTGAAGAAATTATGGTGCCTTTATCCCAGGGGAATTAAAAGAGTGTAAGGAAGTTCACTTTCTGCTTTGTTTCTCATGGTAACTACTTTAGTGTTTGTAGGGGGGAGTTTAGATAGGTAGCAGGAGCAATATAATATCAATTTCTTTTTCATTTTTTGGGGGCCTTTTATGGCCATACTCCATGTCTGTTCACTAGGCAACTAGAATCATTTTTTTTCTTTTTTTTTTTTTCTGGGGGTGGGGGATTGAATTCAGGGGCACTCAGTCATTGAGCCACATCCCCAGCTCTATTTTGTGTTTTATTTAGAGACAAACTCTCACTGAGTTGCTTAGTGCCTTGCTAAATTGCTGAGTCTGGCTTTGAACTCTCGATCCTCCTGCCTCTGCCTCCCAGGCCACTGGGATTACAGGTGTGCACCACCACACCTGGCCTGGAATCATTCTTTTACAAGTATTCTCATGTCCACTGCACACCTGTTCTCCCAGTGCCCTGCTGAGTAAAACCTGGCACTGGCTAAGTTGTGCTGCAAGCCCCAGGTGTCTCAGAATCACCTGAGGTGTCTTTCTGCTTGTTCTGGTGAAGTGGGGGCACAGCCCACGGCAGCTCCCGAAGCTCTGCCTGCCCTGACCCAGATCACACCTTGAAGGCCTCGACTCGGGGATCATTTCATCTCTCACCACAGTGGCCCTCTGGCTTGCCGGCTCATCTTCTCCATCTCCTCTGAGGCCTGTGGAAAATTCTGGAAGCCTCCAGGCCCCTTGAGAACCAGAGAGGCTTGTGAAACGAGAGGCTGGCCGACACCTTTGTTCTGCCAAGATCTGTCCTACTGAGGCTGGTGCTCGAAGTCACTGCCCAAGGCTGGCAAGGGGCGTGGAAGAGGGTCTTCCTCCTGGGGATTCTGGAGGGAAATGGGGTGTAGCCCCACCTTCAGACCTGTCTGTGGCATGTGGGAATCACTCTCCTATCTAATACTCCTCCCTTCTCTCTCTTTTTTTAGGGGGGGGCGCGAGAGAGAGAGAGAGAGAGAGAGAGAGAGAGAGAGAGAGAGAGAGAGAGAGAGAGAGATACCTATTTTTTAGTTTTTTTTTTAGTTCTCGGCGGACACAACATCCCGTTGGTATGTGGTGCTGGGATGAACCCGGCCACGCCAGCACGCCTTGAGCCACATCCCCAGCCCCTTGAGGTAGATATTAAAGAAGCACGTAGAAAGGGCCTTACACTTGTGTATGAACTAAATGTAGAAAGGGCCTTACAACTGTGTTTTTTTTCCTGTAGTACTGGTGATCAAACCCAGGCATTGTGCACGAGAGGCAAGCACTTTACCACTGCTTATATCCCCAGCCCCTCTTCTAGATATTTAAGAAGAATATTTTAGAATGCAGAAAATGCCTTTCTCTTTCAAGAACCTGGCTTTTGCCATTGAAAGCGCGAGTTTCAAAAGTACTGCTTTTTCTGCTTTGTTCTTTTTAAAAGGTCTATTTCATACATCACATCTGATCAGTGACTGTATTAGTCAGCTTTTCGTTGCTGTGACAAATAGCTGAGAAAAACAACTTAGAGGAGGAATGATTTATTTTGGCTCTAGTTCCAGTCCATGGTTGGCTGATTCTATTGCTCTCAGCCTGAGGTAAGGCTCATGGGAGAAGGGTATGGCAGAGAAAAGTTGCTCAGCACAGAAAGCAGGGGATGGAGAGGGAGAAAGAGAAAATACAAAAGGGCCAGGACAAGATATAGTCCCCAAGGGCACACACCTAGTGACCTGCTTCCTCCAAACATGTTCCACCTGCCCACAGTTTCCACCACCTCCCAATAATTCATTCAGCAATGAATAGATTAATCCACTAATAAGGTCAGAGCCCTTATGATCCCATCACTTCCTAAAAGTCCCACCTCTGGACACTGCTACATTGGGGATCAAGCCTTCAGAACACAAGTCTTGGGGGGATACTTCAAATCCAAACCATAAGAATGACTTATTTTTTTTTAAATCTTGTTATGAACTGTATCTCACTTCCCCCTGAAACAAGCTTCATGAGTTAAAGATGTGGATCCTAAACATATGCATATACACAATTTTTTTTTTTGGTGGGGGTACCAGGGATTGAACTCTGGGGCACTCACCCACTGAGCTACATCCCCACCCCTATTTTGTATTTTATTTAGAGTCAGGGTCTCACTGAGTTGCTTAGCATCTTGCTTTTCTTTTTGCTGAGGCTGGCTTTGAAAAAAAAAAGAGGAATAAAAAAATAGAAAGTTTCAGGATAAATAAGTGTGCCCTGCCCTCCACCTCCCTCACTCCCCACCTCAGCCACGGGCAGTCGGGTTTTGTTTGATCTGGACAGTGTGTGAAACAGCATTTAACTAGTCGCCAATGTTTTCAATTTTCAGTCTAAAAAGTTGTATTTCTGCTTTTTCCTACAGCAGTCATACTGGGCTGTGGGAGTCACCAGGACTCACCTTGGATAATCCTCCTGCTTCAGTTTTCTGGCGCCCCCTGCTGGCTGCCATGCACATGGGTCCTGTAGCACCCCACACTTGGCCTCAGTGGCCTTCCTCTTGTGACTTACTCCACATCTTTGCATCTTCCTGAAACTCCCTACCTTCTCTGACACCCACTCCACAAAACTCTCATCAGATGACCTATTTTTGGAGAAAATGAAGGCCTTCATTACTGAATTGTCTAACTGTTCAACCTACAAACTTTCGTATATCTGTAGAAATCTTGCCTCACTCTCAGAGATTGGGATGGTCTTCCTTTTGGTATTTAGTGACTTATTTTAAAACTTTTTAGAATATAATTTTAGAAATAATATAGTTTTATAACCATTCAACCAAAGTTAAAGAAAAAGTCATTGCCTCTACAAATCTACAAAAATACCACTCTCCAAAGTAAATACTGTTAAATGTTGGTAGATATCATCCCAATTTATGTTCACATGGACACACCCTTCTAAACACATGCATACACATGATTTTTTTTTGGTGGGGGTACCAGGGATTGAACTCAGAAGCACTCCCCCACTGAGCCACATCCCCACCCCTATTTTGTATTTTATTTAGAGTCAGGGTCTCACGGAGTTGCTCAGTACTTTGCTTTTCTTTTTGCTGAGGCTGGCTTTGAATTCATGATCCTCCTGTCTCAGCCTCCCAAGCTGCTGGGATTAGGGGTGTGTGCCACCGTGCTCAGCTGCATATACACAATTTTATCATATTTTCCCCAAATAATGATTGCATATTGCTGTACAACTTATCTTTTTTATTTGACAATGATTGTGAATGCCTTTTGTGGTAGTATATATAAATCTACTGTCTTCTAGTGGCTGTTCATGGATTGAATATATCATATTTATTAAAATCTTTTTAAAAATTACAAAAGTAGCATACACTCACTGAAAGAAATCCAAATTATACAGAAGTGTACAATGTGAAATATTCTTCCCTTCTTATACTCCTGCTCACATTATTAACAGCTTACTTGGAATCTTTACAAACTTTTTTAAAAGTCAGATTTATAGAAGCAAAATTCACATTTAATAACACTCACCCTTTGCAGTGTACAGTTATATGAATTGGTAAAAATGTGTGCTGTTGTGTTACCATCACCACAATTGAGAGATGAAATCTCTCTATCATCACAAAAAACTTCCTCTGTGTCCCTTTATGGACATCCCTTCCCTGATGCCCAGCCCTGAAAACTATTGATCTGTTTTCTGTTTCTGTAGTTTTGATTTTTCTCCTGGGTCACTGTTACTGTGTGGATCTTAAATGTCCCCCAAAACTCACGTGTTAAAGGCCTGATTGCTAGCACTGATGCAGTTGGGAGGTGGTGGAACCTTTAAGAGGTGGGGCCTACTGGGAGGAAGTTAGGTCATTAGGGGCATGTGCTTGAAGCATAAATTGTGACCCCAGCTACTTCCTCTCTCTTTTTGCTTCCCGATCACCATAGGATGAACAGTTTTCTCTGCCACATGCTCCTCACTCCATCATTTTGTACTTCCATGCCACAGGCGCAAAGAAAATACTGCCAAGAGACCACAGACCAAAATTTCTGCCATGAGCCAAAATAAATCTTTCCTTCTGATAAGTCAGTGTTCTCAAGTATTTTGCCATAACAATGGGAAGATCACTAACATAGTCAATGGAATTATACAGTATGTAGCCTTTTGAATGTGGCTTCTCTCATTCAGCATAATGTATTTGAGATTCATCGATGTCAATATATCACTAAATCTTTATTTTCTCTAGTAAATAGAGGTGGACTTTGTTCCATTTCCAATGATATCATACTTTTTGGCCATACCATTTCCTTTTTCTTTTAATATTTTTTTTTAGTTATAGGTGGACACAATACCTTTATTTTATTTATTTTATGTTTATGTGTTGCTGAGGATTGAACCCAGTGCCTCACACATGTTAGGTAAATGCTCTATCACTGAGCTACAACTCCAGCCCCCATTTTTTTTTTGTTTATTTAAATATTATAAATCCACTTTTATATAATTTATTTCATCTAGATCTAAGTTTTTTTTTTTTTGGAATAGTGACCCAATATTCCATTAAGTATTTGCTGCCTAATATATTTAACTGTTCTTCTCTTAGTGGACATTCAGATCATGCTCAATTTTTCACTATTCCTGGCAAGTAAAAAGTATGAATAAGTAAAACATGTATTTGCTCATCATTATGTATGTGTGGATAGATTGTTGGAATTGCTGAGTCAACAATATCTTTAAATTTTGATATATACCTCTAAATTGTTCTTTAATAGTGTTGTTTATATTTAAACTCCACCAACCTGCATCTTTTTTCTCCATTGCCATACCAACAACAGATATCAATCTTTCTAATTTTTGTCCATATTATCAGTAAAATGATGACATCTTATTTGCATATCTCTCATCTCTAATGAAATGAATCATATCTCTTCATCTCTAATGAAGAAATATATGTCTTAGCTATTTGATTTTTGTCTTCTATGACATACCAGTTTTTAGCTTGTGTCCATTCGTCTACCAGGTTGCTTTTTAAAATGAATTTGTAAGGTTGGGGTTGTAGCTCAGTGGCAGAGTGGCTTGCCTAGCATGAGTGAGGCCCTGGGTTTGATCCTCAGCACCACATAAATATAAATAAATAAAATAAAGGTATTGAGTCCATCTACAACTAAATATATACATATATTTGTTTTTTAAGGAATTTTTTATATATAAGGTAAACCCAAATGTGTTTTTTTTTTTCAGCCTTCCAGCAAGCCTGGAGGCTGAGGCAGGAGGATTGCAAGTTAGAGGTCAGACTCAGCAACTAAATGAAACCCTGTTCTAAAATTTAAAAAAGGGTTGGGGATATAGCAGTGGTAAAAGAAAGGCCTTTGGGTTCCAAATCCAGTATTGCAAAAACAAAAACATATTTTATATATATATATATATATATATAAAATTTCATATACTATATACACATATAAAATATTTTCCAACCTTTGTGTAGAGAGTGCTGTATGTTCTTATGATCAATTCTATAACTCTTTCCTTTATAATGTCTGAAAATCATGCCTTGTGTATGAAGATCTTTCCATTCTAAGATCTTAAAGCCACTCTTAAATCCAGAGCTTAACTAATCCTTTGCTGAGAGGCACAGAAGTTGTTTTAACTTTTCTGTATTATAGGCAATACTGCCTTGGACACTCTTGTACATATCTCTTTGCCTTTGAGCAATCGTATGCATTTTTTTTCTCCTATGTGAGCATTTTGGTAAGTTGTTTTTGATGTGATTTTTCTCAGTGAGGTAGATTCCTGCATCAAAGGATAGGCCTATTTTAAGATTTGTTTATCTGTGCTCTTGCATTCCTGTGCATCGCCTCTCTGGGGACCTTGTTCTATCAGGGATTCCCTCTCCTGTAGAAACCTCTGGCCTCTCCTAATCCAAGAACTCGTTCACTGGAGACCACAGGCACGCTCCCAGACTCACAACTTCTCAGACTCAAAGCAGAATCAAACAAAAGAGCTTTCCACGCTGAGTCTGCGTTTCCTCCTGGATGCCATCCCTCCCTCTTTTCTCAGCCAACTTGTTGAAAGGCTGCTCTGCTTCTCCTCATTGCACATTACTGCCATTGTCTGCCACCTGTTTTCCACCCTTGTACTCTACTGATGCCTCTGTGGACAAGATGCCTGGACCTCTAGATGGCTTCCTCAACTTCCTCTGCTGCTGACCACTCCCTCCTCCCTGAAGCTCTCCATTCTCCACCCGCAAGACAGCACCTTGCTCTTGGTACCCTTTCCTGGTACAAAGATGGATAGAGACTTTCTATTCCATCTCCTTTGGGTTCCTTCTCCCGATGTCTCCTCTTTCAACTTTGGTGTTCACAAGGCTGCATTCTTGATCTAATGCTCTTGTCTCCATACACAGCCACTCCGTCAAATGCTCCTGCTCTCACTATCTTTATGACAGCCATGAATGTAGTAGGCTGAATAACAAATCTGGATCCTAATTGCTGGGACTGTGAATGTTGTCTTATGTGGCAAAAGGGAATTTGCAGATGTGACCAAGTCTTGATGTGGGGTTGTCTTGGATTATCTGTGTGGACCCAGTGTAATCACAAGGGTCCTCATAAAAGAGAGGCAGAGAGAGAGAGTTAACAGCAGAATAAATCAATGTCACTCTGGGAATAAGACACACTGCTGGCTTTGAAGGTGGAGGTAGGACTGGGATCTTAGGAATGCAGGCAGCCTTTAGAAGCAGAAAAAGGCAAAAGCAGTACTCTCCCCTATAGCCTCCACAAGACAGTCCTGCTGACATCTGGATTTAGACAGTGAGACAGATTTTAGACTTTTGACCTCCAAAACTGTGAGACAATAAATTTATGTTGTTTTAAGCCGCTAAATTTGTGGGAATTTGTTATAGCAGCAATAGGAAGTAAATATAATGCTCACATTTCCATTTTTCAAACCAGAACTCTGCTCTGCACATCAGAACCATAGCTGTATTTGCTTACTATCCCCAAATTCACCATGACCCAAGCAGAACTTCTGTGCATTTTGGCTTCACTTACTGGAACTACCATTCCTGGAGGCACACAAATTAGAACCAAGGATCTTCCTAGTCTTCTCCCATCCACAGCAAACAATCATGCAATCTGCTGTGTTGACCCCCCAACCTTGTCCCATGTATGCCTCCTCCTCTTTGTCCCTATGACTCTCTGCCTATGGATTTATCCCCTCCTCTGCATCAAAGGCAAGAAGAGCCTTCTAAGAGGCAAACCTGACCAAGCTCCCTCTTGCAACCCCTGCTCAGAGTCAAGTGCAATCCCTGGCAGGCCACACCAGCCTCTCCCTTTTGTAACCACATCTGGGGTTCCCTGCCTTGGAACATTAAGGCATTTGCCATTTCCCTACCACACGGGGTACTCATGTCTTCGTGGAATTCATGACCTTCACTTCTGCTGCCCCTGTTCTCCTTTTTCTGTTCTTTGTGCTGTACCTCATTTTTTCTAATGAGCAGGGCTGAGCCTCCTTCCTTGGTCTTCCTGGACTGTTTTGCACCTTCTTGTATAACCACAGCAGCCAACATTAAAAGACCTTAAGGCCGGGACCAATGTTGCCTTCATCTTTAAAAGCTCTGTGGTTTGCACAAGGCTCAGTGAATGTTGAACTGAACTAAATTAAATTACCCACTATTTTTTTTAAACAAGTATTTCATTTAGTTATAATGTTTCAAGAATATAGAAACTTTTTTTTTTTGCCAGTATTGGAGATTGCATTAAGGAGTGCTCTATCACTGAGCTATATCCCCAGCCATTTTAATTTTTTTATTTTGACATAGGATCTCACTAAATTGCCAAGGCTGGCCTCGAACTTTGCAATCCTTTCTCATCCTCCCAAGTCTCTGGGATTATGCATCCTCCCAATGCATACGGCAAAACTTTTCTTTTTTAAACTCAGTCTTCTCTGATAGTTCTGCACTGCAGCGATGTATAACAAAGAGTAGGAATACAAAACAAATGTAGTCTAAAAATTAAAAAAAAGAATAATGAGAATTTAAGTAAACTTTGGTTAGTTCATCTTCTCAGTGTTCTTTTAACAACATTTGAAGTTTTAGTTTTCCTTGATGCTGAATATTAGAATATTTTTTAAAATGTCTAGACATTTGAATTTGATCTTCGACAACCCTAGAAGTTGACTTTTCTAGCTATCTGTGAAATGTAAGTAAAGCACAGTTATTTTAGCCCATAGCCAAATATTGGGGTAAGATGTAGTTTCTTCGTAAATGAAGAGAAGCAGCTAGTATGTTTATCTCTTTGTAGACAGGATGGCATCCTAAAGTGACAGCAGAATGACAAGATCCACAGGATGTACTGCTGACCAAAGCAAAGCACAGAATGTTTATGCAGCATGCTCCATTTTGTGTAAGAAAAGGGTAAATAGTACATGCTCGCATTGCTAATATTTGCACAAATTATCACTAGAAAAATCGGCAGTGAATAAATATGGTTACCTGTAGTACGTGAGAGGTAACAAAGCAGATGGGAATAGGGAAGAGTGACAGTTCTCAGTACATACCTAATTATAGTATTCAGGGTTTGAATTGGATAATTGTATTACCAATTTAAAATAACAATAAGAAAATAAAATAATATCAGGTATAAGTCAGTAATATTCCCAGTGTGCCATGTCACAATTTGAGAAGCATCAGTGTATTTTTAGTTTCAGGCCTTGAGGGTCTTTTTTTGATTTTAATACTTGTTAGAAATGATTTCAAATTTTAAAAATATAAAAATAAAAGTAGCACAAAAAAGATCTGTGTGCATTTTACCAGATTCACCTATTGTCAACATTTTATCCCATATGATGGCCACTCTATTTCTCTATGTACAACCATTTATTTTTATTTTATTTTTCCTTTTGCTTTACTAGGGATTGAACCAGGGTGTCCTACATGCTAGGCAAGCATTTGATCACTAAGCTACATCCTTAGCTCTTATCCTTTAAAATTATTTTGAGATTGAGTCTTACTAAGTTGCTCAGGCTGGCCTTGAACTTGTGATCCTCCTGGCTTAGCCTCCCAAGAAGCTGGGATTACAGGCATGGGCCACCACAACTGGCTCTATAACTAATTTTGTGTTAGAGCCATTGAAGGTTCATGGTCTTTCACCTCTAAAACTTTCAGTATATATTTCCTAAGATTATAACCATTGTCAGTCATCAACTTCATAAATTTATGGTGACATAATACGAACAAGAGCGTCTTTTGTGGGAACAAATGTTTTCCAAACATAAGACCCACCTTAGCTTTTATATTGCACTGAATGGCCACTGAGCCACCTATCATCATAAATGCCATCACTTAATTGTCACGGTGGAACTCATCAAACAATCCGAGAGTGTCCGTTTATCAGTTTGCAGAACATTTTTTTCCCCTCTTCTCTTTCCTGCAGATCAAGCCATTCATTTTTTACAACTTCCCTGAAGTCCTAAATGAAAAAGTTGTACCGGTTCCCATTATAGTTCTGTAATGGAATTGGGAGAAGAGTCATCAAATACTCCTTGCTTAGAAGTAATTTTAAAATATAAATAGCATCTTGTTTCAAATCCATTTGTTTGTTTCCATCTGCAACTGTGGTAAATGTGGTCAGATTCCGGATCTGCTGCTTGTCCCCACTTCCCCCGAGCTTGTTCCTTTTAGAGAGAGAGGATAAATATGGAGGTGAGGGTAATCCTGGAAGTTCTAAGGAAGGGAAAAGTGCTGGCTTTGCCCCTCCTGAGCTGCCTCAGAGACCCAGAGTCTCCTGTAGCTGTTGTAACTTCAAGATACAATTATATAGTCCCAAATCTAGTTGTTCAAAAATATTTCAGAAACATTGTACAAATACATGAATGGTAGCAAACTTATTTTGAGTAAAAGACATTAAAGAATGGTCCTTTCATTAGTAGATACTGCTCTACAAACCCTGGGAAGACTTTGATGGTCCCAAGGGTGTAACAGTGACACATGTCAGCCTAGGCTGGGACTTGTGACCTGGTTCTGCCCTTCAACTCCCTATTTCTCCATTTCTCCTCTGCTCTCTTCAATTCCTCTCCACAGAACATACTTTTTCTAATTTTAGCCAATCCTTTGTGGATATAAATGGGGATTTTTTTTGTGGGGTAAAACCAAAAACACTACTCTCCCCCGCTTTTGTTTAGCTATTGTTGTAAGTACAATACCTTGGTGAAAATCTTTGTGTGTGTGTGTGTGTGTGTGTGTGTGTGTGTGTGTATATTTGTTCAGTGATTTTTGTAGGATACATTTTTAGAAATGTAATTGCTGTATGAAAAATATGTCCCCCTTTTAATAATTTTTGATAAATATATCCTGTTTCCTTCAGAAAGTTAGTGCCAATTTACAATGGGTACAAAAGCGTGTGAGTCCTGTACTTGGTATGTGCCACAGAAATGGTATAAGTATTACTGTTGGTGGTTAGAGTGTATGAAAATGTGGGGCCCACTGTTAGGAACCCTCTGACCCACAAAGACTCGTTGTGAAGTCCTGGCTGTGACGTCTGCCTGTCCGGGTTTGCTTAGAGATCCTGCCATATAATAACTCTTTAGAATGATGCAGTCTAACTAAGTATTTCCTCATCCTTCATGGGAATGGCAATAATACCTTTCTCGTGGGCTGTGATGGAAGTAACTGACATACTGTGTGTGATGTGTTCATGGGATGCCTGCCACCTACTATTACTGTTAGCTCTGGTCTAGGCTCTAAGAATGTCTTTCAGGGGCCTGCCTAGTCTAAGGTCATCACTGGGTCCCCCACACAGAGAGTATTGACCTAGGAATTGGGCCTCAGTTTGGGTTGGTGGGAAAGCTAGGATATAAAACCAGTGCCAACCTTTATTTTATTTCATTTGTGATGCCAGGGATCAAGCCTAGGGCCTTGGGCATGCTGACCGAGCACTCCACCATTGAGGTACATCTCCTGTCCAGTGCCAACCTTTATTTTTCTTTCTGTGTTTAATGACATATGACTCATGTTTTAAAACCAATTTTCTCCTATATCTTTTTTTTTTGTAACAGTTTTTTCAAGATGATTGTTATGTCATATAATTTTATCTATTTAAGAATATATTCCAATGGTTTTTAGTGTTTTCCAAGTTGTGTAACTATCGTACAGTCCATTTAAGAACATCTTCATCACCTCCAAAGAAATTCTATACCATTTAAGTTTTAAAATAATGTCTCCAATTCTCTATACCCCATCCAGGAAACCACCAATTGATTTTCTATCTCTACAGATTTGGCTATTTTCAACATTCATCCAGGCTGTGGTATGGATCAGTACTTTATCTGTTTTTGTGTTGTGTTTTATATTTACTTTTTTGTGGACAGAGCCTCACACATGCTAAGGCAAACACTCCACCACTGAGCTAAACCCCAGAACTCTGTTGTTTTGTTTGTTTGTTTGATTACTTTGGTGTTGAGGATCAAATCCAAGGCCTTGCACATGTTAAGCATGTTCTATCACTGAGCTATGTCCTCAGCCCCTTCTTTTATTTTTATTGTCAAATAATATTACAATGTATGAAGGTATTACAGCTTGTGTACATACTCATCAGTTGATAGATGTCTGAGATGTTTCCAAATTTTGTTATTTCAGTTTATTAAATGCTATTAAAATATTTGTGTGCCATTTTGTGTGTGTGTGTGTGTGTGTGTGTGTGTGTGTGTGTGTGTGTGTGAAAGTGTGTTTCTGTTTCCTGGATATATGCCTAGGAGTAGAATTACTTGGCCATTTGTTTATTCTTTTTTTAATATTTATTTTTTAGTTATGAGTGGACACAATATCTTCATTTTATTTTTATATGGTGCTAAGGATCAAACCCAGAGCCTCACACATACTAGGCCAGTGTTCTACCTCTGAGCCACAACCCCAGCCCCATTTGTTGATTCTTAAATATTAAAAATAATGTTGCCATAAATATCTAGGCCAAAAAAGAGTCATGGAAGGATTTCCAGTCAAAGGAGAAAAGCATAAAGGCAGGCCCAGGGGCTTGGGAGCGTGGGTCATAACCCGTCTGAACAATTCTTCAGCATGTGTTAAATTGGCTGTTATAAATATTAGAGATTAGATACAGCGGTTAGCCTCTGGCACATAGTATATTCTCCACAAAAGATGGCTACTATTGTACCCATCCATCCATACCATCAATATCACCAGATTTTCCTGTTTTTTATTTTTATGACCTCATATTCTGTTTTGTCAGGTCTGGTCTAAACCTTCAGAATGGTACTTCCTTGCCTCTGCTTAAAGCAAGCCATTCCCTTTCATCTCTCTATTCTATTTCTTGATGAACTCTTCTTATCATTACTTCTTTGCCCACACCTCCACTATGAGAGAGGCAAATCCTACTCTCCTACTCTCACCTCCTTGAGGTCATCAGGAACTTAGGGTTGTTGTGTAGACTTGAGGTAAGCATCTTGACTTGTATAAAATAGTGGTTCATGGGCCAAAGAAAACAGGTAGGTGAAAATCCTTTGGTCTGCATAGTGCACAGTAACACTAATATTCAAAAGGAAGCAGGAGATTTCACACAAAACTATATTTCTTCTTCATTTTTGCACAGTAAAAATAGACTGATTAGTGCTACTTCAGTTGTGGCTACTCCAGAAGTGCTACTACTTCCTGTAGCGTGTTTTTGAGCTATAAGGAAGGGACGTGAAGTAAGTAGCTAATCCGTGGAGGCATGGCAAAGATGCTATTTTTTTTTTTTTTTTTTACAGATTTCTGTGTGGCCTTAGCACCATCCTTCTCCCCTACTCCTCCCTTAGTCTTATCCCTGCTAAGCACCTGGTATTTTTCAGTCATTTCACACCAGTCCAGATAACTTTATTTATTGTTTATTTTTACCTGATCTGTCACTCTGCTATGTTGTGGAAAATCTTCTAGAAAAGTCTCCTACTACACGCTTGTAAAGATAGCAGTGTCTAGTCCCCAATGTCTACCGTCCCGCCCCCACCTGCCTCTTTTACTTTGGAAAATATTTTGCAAGCTCACTGTACAGGATACTTCACCTTCCTCTTTAGCGTCTACCATTGAAAACAGCAGTGTGCTCAGCTCTTAAAAGCCTGGGAAAACTGAGCAGCTTGTCCGCCAGACCTGGGGGTGTTTCCTTGCTTCAAAACCTGGCTCACTTAGAACCACTTGACCTGCAATTTCTGCTGTTAGATTGCTTGTTTCTTCCTCAGCCCTCAGCCAAGCTCAGGGCTCCATCTATCCCTGCACTTGATGCATTTGGCTAAACCCTTTCATTATCTCTGGCCTGTATTTTGGTGCCTTCTTACTGTCCATTTTAATCTTGCAATAATCCTCTCTCCTCTCCTGGACCTCAGCTGGCAAAGAGGAGAGCTTTGTTCTTGCGTGACCTTTCTCTGTCCTCTTCGCCTCCATCCTGTTTCATCTGTCTTTGATTTCACTATTTCTGCTCCCGTGTCTTCACCTCCATTTTGTCTGTGCTCTTCCTTAAACACTTCTGTAGCAATATCTATTTTATTCTCGAAAGCCTCGAGCTATCTTTCTCTGGAAAGCTCTTTTTATGACGTTTTAAAAAATGTTTCATTATTTTGAAATCTTTAAAGGGGAGCAGAATTTCTATTCTTCACTTCTTTACCCAATTTCCTGTTTTAAGAAGTTATTTTTAATTTCTACCAATGCACGAATAGAAATGATATAGTCTTCCACTTTACATTTTATGACCTTTAGCACTTTTGCTGATGATCCCTCAACCTAATATATTTGTGTTAGTCAGCTTTTCATTGCTGAAAAACTTTGAGGAGGAAAAGTTTATTTGGGGATCATGGTTTAAGAGGTCTCAGTTCCAAAATCAGACAACTCCAATGCCTGAGCCTGATGCGAGGTAGACTTCATGGTGGAGGAAAATTGCTCAGCCAATGGTAGCCAGGAAGTGGAGAAAGCAAGTCTCCAGGGATAAAACATAAACCCCAAAGGCATGTCCACAGTGGTCTATTTCCTCCAACCATACCTTATCTGCCTAGAGATACCACCCAATACAGTAGTATTTGTCAAGTGGATTAATGGACTAATTCACTGGTAAAATTACAGATCTCATAATCGAATAATTTTACCCTGAACATTTCTTCATTGTCTCCTGAGCTTTTGGGGGGATACCTCATATTCAAACCATAGCAATTTTCAAATGGCTTGCACAGGCAGCTAAATAAATATCCCTGTCTCTAACTGTTCTTAAGTTTGAATCATTAACATACCCTCTTAAAAACAAAAGGAAAAAAATTTTCTGGGTCCACAGTGTTGACCCAAATTATTTTCTTTATAAAAAATTGCTAGTTTAACATAGGTATGATTCTGGCTAATATAGATAGTTTCTTGGCTCTGGCAAGCCTATGATGACTCAAGTCTCTCTCATTTTTCTCTTGTCAAAGTGTTGTGAAATGTGTTCACGAGGAACATTTAGGTGTTAAGTAAGTTTTCCTCTTCTCATAGATCTCTGATGATTACACTGGCAGCACTGTTAACCTCGTGGGGTTCAAAACACCAGTGCAGACTTGTATCTGAGGTCCTGCCTTGTGCTGCTTTTCAGGTGGACATCTAGGTTATTCAAAATACGCTTATGTAATTATTGATGGATTTGGAAAGTCCCTGTAGAAAACAGTCAAATCTCTGCCACTACACCTTCTGGTAGGGTCTGAATGCTGCAATGCTGAGGACACCTTTTTTGTCCCACGCCCCAGCTCTTTTCCCAACACACTTGACCTTCCCCCCCGGCTTCATGACTTCCTCTGTACACAGGAAAGGCATCCTGTGCCAAATTCCCTTTTATGCTCCGCTTCTCTTTTGAGAGTACTGTTTTAGTCAGCTTTTTCAGTGCTGTGACCAAAAGACCTGACAAGAACAATTTTAAGCAAGAGAAGCTTATTTGGGGCTCATGGTTTAAGAGGTCTCAGTCCATAGATGGCTGACCCATCCCTCAGGGTATGAGTGAGGCAGAACATTGTGGTGGAAGAGTATACCAAAGGACAGTAGCTGGGGACATGGCTCCAGGAAGTGGGGTGGGGGAAAAGAGAGAGAGTGAGAGTATTAGAGAGAGTTAGTTCTGCTCAATCAGGACAAAATATAAACCCCAAGGGAATGCCCCCAGGGACCTACCTCCTCCAGCCACACCCTAACCACCTACAGTCACCACCCAGTTAATCCCTATCAGGAATTAAAACCCTGATTAGGTTAAAGTTCTCATAACCCAATCATTGAACCTCTAAACTTTCTTGCATTGTCTGACACATGAGCTTTTGGGATACACTTAACATGGAAACCACAACAGGGCTCATATCTATACTTTGATCTTTTCTCCCAGCCTGGTTTACTTCAATGGTCTTTCAAGTTTCCACATTGTACTGTGCAATTTTCTACAAAATTTTGAGGATCTGAATATGCATGCATGGCTCTTGCCCTGTTAAGGAATTTGGTTAGTCCCAGTCCTTTCACACGTAGATTTCTCTCTTCAAATTCAGCTCCATTTCTTAAGTCAGATTTATACCGAGATCCTCTCAAGAGAAAGAATTCTAAGCTTCCTGTCCAGCCTGTGTTCCCACGGGGCAGCAGAGGCAGCTCTAGATTTAGAATTAAGACATTCCTAGAGAAATCCTTCCACTTAAGCTATTCCATGATGCTTTATATCTTAACTTCCTAGAGGGTTATTTTTCTCATGTGTAAAATGGGATAATAATAGCTACCATCTTTCAGGATTTTTTTGGTGAAGACTTCTTAAAATACTCTATATTAAACCATTTTTAAATTCTATCTGTGTTATGGATTTTTAGTTGAAGCTCTGATTGCCCAATTTTTTTTTTCTGTGATTGTGTATTTTTCTTTCAGGTGTTCAACATTTCTTTTGAATTTCTCTTCTTTTTCCGTTTGCTTCTCATTTTTCTTAGCTCAGGTTCTCTGTCACTTCATTTTCTCTAGTTAATTAATCCATCCTTCATCCGTCCATTGGCATCCTGACAGCTGTTAGGCTGTTGGGGTTGGGGAGGCTGTTTTGGAGTGAAGCAGCTCCTTGACTTAGGAGTCAGTATAATCAGAGAAACGGCTGAATGGCTGACTTGGGCACAGGAAGAGGAGAAACGTGAGGCAAGGAAGAGTTGATGAGGGGAAGCTGCGATAAGATGAGGGTGGCCAGCATGAGATGAGCAGGGACCCAATCCCCCCGGGGCAGGAGGTGGTGGAAGGACACACAGCAGAACCAGGGATCCTACTCGAATATTCTATTAGCAGTTGTCTCCTTACTGTGTTGTAAACTTCCTACCAAACCTTTGGTGATGTTTACCTCTCTCTGGAGTAGGCTTTTAGGGAAATCCTATAAAAGATAGTAGGGCACGGGGACAGCAAGTGATGGGGGTTTGAGCCAGTCTTTCCTATTCTGAAGGGAAGTAATGACTCCAGTTGACATCTGGACATTCATTTTAAAATACAATATGTGCCAAATTGGACTTGGGTTCCTTTTGAAGAAAGACTATCACAAAGGAGGACTCCAGCAAATATTTGTTGGATATATAGGCTTTAGCTTTTCCTGCCTTCAATTTATCCTCTTTGTTCCTCTCTTGTCCCATTTTTTATTTTTTTGTTTTTGGAGTGGCCTCAGGAATAGCTATTCCCCTACCTTCTCTACATCCTTTCCCTTTGCAAGAACTAATTTCCTCTTGTGTTTCCTTCCTATATCTCGGTTACCCAGAGCAACTTTGCATTTGCCTTGACATCTTCCTATTCCACCTGGAGTTCCAGTTCTTGGGGCTCTGATTTCTCAACAGCGCTGTCCCCACGTGATACAGGCTCAGCTGTTTGTCTTGTTTGTTTGCTTTGACTTTGTAGCTAGCATAGTAATGAGAGCCTCCATCTTATGGTGAAAGACTCTTGGTAGCTTACTCCCTTTTGCTCCACAATATTTGTGAATATTCAATTTACAGACAAAGCAAGAGGGAGAGCAAAGAGAGAGAGAGAGAGAGAGACAGAAAGGTAATGGAGGGAGGGAGAGAGAACACAGCAGGGATTATCTTTTGGAGGTAATATACCTAGATGCTTGGCTAAAATATGATTTGGCACATGGTTGAAACCCTCAGGGCTCAATAATTATATTGACCCAACCTTTATGTATGTTTGAAAATTTCATAATAAAAAGCTTAACTCAAGCCTGTTTATGATTGATTTCCACAGCTACATTATTTCTTTGACTGAACGTGACCCTCAGGTGATTTCTTAAGCCCAATTCATATCACCTCCTCCTAGCCATGTGGAAAGTTTCTTCTGTGAATTTGTTGGCATGCCTATGTTCCCTTTGGTTTAAGAGATCCTGGTGGAAGGGATTGTGTCTTACTTATCTTTATATCCCAGTGCCTATCATATAGTTTTTTTTTTTGTAAGGGTGGGGGAGGGGGTACTGGGATGGAACCAAGGGGTGCTCTACCACTGAGATACATCCCTAGCCCGTTTTTTTATGTTGAGACAGGTTCTCACTAAGTTGCTGAGACTGGCTTCAAACTTGCGATCCTCCTGCCTCAGCCTTCTGAGTCACTGTGATTATAAGTGTTCACCACTAAACTTTGCATTGAGTTTTCTAAAAATTTTTATTTATTTATTTATTTTTGATACTGGGGATTGAACCCAAGGGTGCTTTACCACCAAGCCACATCCCCAGTCCTTTTTATATTTTATTTTGGGACAAGGTCTCACTAAGTTGCTGAGCCTGGCTTTGAACTTGCAATCCTTCTGTCTCAGCCTCCTGAGCAATGGGGATTATAGGTATGCACCACCATACACAGCTTGCCTAGAGATTTTTTTTTTTAAAGAGAGAAAGGAGGGAGGGAGGGAGGGAGAGAGAGAGAGAGAGAGAGAGAGAGAGAGAGAGAGAGAGAATATACAACATCTTTATTTGTATGTGGTGCTGAGGATTGAACCCAGTGCCGCACGCATGCCAGGCGGGAGCGCTACCACATCCCTAGCCCGCATAGAGATTTTTTAAATTGAACTGAAATGAGCTGAAGAAGAGTATATGCCAGTGAATCTCCAGCCTCTGTACATCCTTCCCCATTGCCATGAATTTTTCTGGGACTGTGACATGCCACAAAGAGCTCTTGAGTGAAGTCACAGCACATCCATGCAGGGCTTTGTTCCTCGATGGGGAGAGGGACTAGCCCCTGTGGCTTTCTGCCTATGTAGCTATGTCACAACAGAATTCTTTCATGGGCCTGGTCTTTTTTCTTCTGATACAGTCTTCGTGATGATTCTGGTTTTCTTTCAGACTTGAAACTCACACCAATTTTCTTCTTTTTTGGGGTGGGGGGTACCGGGGATTGAACTCAAGGGCACTTGACCACTGAGCCACATCCCCAGCCCTATTTTGTATTTTATTTAGAGACAGGGTCACACTGAGTTGGTCATCACCTCATAGTTACTGAGTTTGGCTTTGAACTCTCGATCCTCCTATCTCAGTCCCCCATCCCCCCATCCACTGGGATTACAGGTGTGCACCACCACGCTGGGCTTCACATCAAACTTCTTGCTTCCTGTGGCTTGGTGATTTAAATGACTGCAGTTGTGGACCTAAATTAATGCTCGGGACCTTACAACATAGTCTGCCTGTGAGCATCTTCTTTTCATGGCAGTACATCCTTCATCTTTAGACAAGAGGGAGTTGAGCACTTCTCTTCTTAATCCTGTGGGGGCTGTCCTGCATCTCAACCTAATGGAATGAGCAGTGCCATTCTTAGTGTCTCATTTCTCTTATCCCCCTTGTGTGTTCTCCTTGCCTCCCTCCAGTCCCAATTCTTCAGCATTCCTCAGACTTTTCTATTTTAGGCTCAGCTTATACCATCTCCTGCAGTTCACCTCCTACTCCTCTCACTCTGGCAGCTTCTATCTTGCTTTCACTACTCCTCTTTAAATAGCTTTTATAAATCTCAGTGGTCATTTTTTTTTTTCATCTTGGGGGGTTTGCAGCACAGGGAGGCTCAATAGGGAGTTGGGTGTTGTGGCTATTTGACAAGCTTCAGAAGGATGAGTGTCTTGCTTAAGGTTTCAGAATTAGTCAGGGTCAGAAGTGGAACTCAGTCTCCTAAATCTTAACCCAGACTTCTGTCCCCTTGGGAATTAATCTTGAACTTCTGTGCACTTTCCTTGCAACAGAAGTATCCTGACAGTAGCTGCAGAGGTCTGGGAGCTGGGCTAGGCCAAAGTGGGGTGGTTAGGACTGTCTTATGGATTTATGCTGGCTTTACCTAAAAGCTTTATATTGTCTCAAATAATTCTCTTATTACTGAACCAAACAATGCCTCAGAAGAGAGAGGATGCATCTGTATGAAAACTGGTCTTCAGGCAGATATCTTTGGATTTCCAGGAATCAGAGAATGACTTGGCACCAGACTGACTCTAAGGGTTGTCAACCTGCAGAAGGATGAGCTCCAGTGCTGATCCCTTTCCTTGGGTAAAGAGAGGAGCTTGTTGCTGGATATCATGATCAACTCAGGGTACAGAATGGCGGAATAGTGAGTGACAGCTAACCTCTGAGGAGAAAGAAAGTGGAGAAAGAATAGGGCTATTCCCTACCATCATCTGAGGATGCCCTTGGCTGTTCACATGTGAAGACATGAAGTGTTTGAAGTTTGTGTGTGTGTGTGCATGTGTGTGCACGTGTGTGTCTGCGATGGCAGGGTAGGAGAGCTAGCGCAGGCTCAGCAATAGCAATACTTCCTTTTCCATCCCAACTCAAAAAAATCAACTCCCACAGTTCAACAGCAATGCTGCGCAGTACCAGAATCTCCTTCTTAATTCTAGAGCATTAACTTTTGGGGAGACTGTCAGCAAATCTGTGGAAACTATAGTTTTACATTTCATCTTTGCTTGGCAGAAGAAAAATGTGCTTATAATCAATTTAACTTTTTTCATTTTTTCTTACTAAATCTTCAAAACAAGCTGTATTTATGTGGGGAATTGGACAAAGGAAAAGACATTTCACTTCAAGAGACAATTTGAATATCCTAAAACATACAGATTAAGAATCACACCTAAGATTACATAAAACATTGGCCCTTGCAAAGCTCAGAGTGCTCCACACTAGACTTTTCCGGCAAGGAAAACTCAGTGTGATTGGAACAACTTGGGGTCAGTCACCAGGAGGACAGCACTGACCCAGGGCAGTGGTAGTAGTGGAGTGGAATAGTTGAGTGTTCTGGATTCTTTACTTACTCTATGGAATTATATGTGTAAATATCCATGGGATCCTGACATGCACCAAAAAGAGTCACAAGAATGCATCAGATTTCTAGTTTTGGATGCTTTATTATCTAAAGTCAAAAGGAAAGATACAAAACTTGTTTTCTTTACCAAGCAAGTGCACTAGGCCTATGGACAATTTTGGTCCTTTTTTCCTAAGCTGTTTCATGGTGGCAGCAGGTGGCCAGGTGGATGTATTTTACGTCCCATGTCCTAGCTTAACATTTCCGAGGCTGCTGAATAATGTAGATCTTTTTCAGTGGAGTGACCTTCACCAGAGCAGGTGTGGGTTTTTGATGTGCCATGTGCACTGTGGCTGGAAATTTATGGTTGAGCTAAAGGTGAGAAGGGAAGAAAAAATATCATATTAGACATATTTGGTCATGAAATATTAAAGTCATAGAAAGCAATACAAGCGGGTTGGGAATTTCACAGTTTTGTTGATTTGTTATATGATACTTCTTTTTTTCCATACCATTTCCATCCTGGATCCATGGAAACATGTTAAAGTGGTTTTTCCCTCTTTAACTTGTCTTGAATTTTTAAAATTATAAAATATATGATATGTGAGACTATATAATACATGTTCACTTATATTTATGTCTTGAAGTAACAGTTTAAAAAATAGAAATGATTAATTATATTTGCATTGGTGCTTTGTAATATTAACAATTATTTGGACACTAGCTTTTATATATGGGTTAGTATCATAAGAAGGCTTCCAGAACATTGAAAAAGGTCCTGGCAGGGGGTTCCATTATCAAAAAAATCAGAAATAAAGAGTCTATGAAAGAAGTTAAGAAGAGTTATGGTTATTTATTAGGTCAAAGCATGAAATTGCTGTTTATAAGGTTAAAAATGGCATGACTTTGGCCATTCCATGTAGTCCATTCTAAACTGCTTCATGAAGAGAAGACCAAGGAATGACGTACTAGATTCAGGTAACCAAAGTCCTTATTAGTCATCTCCATGGAAGACATCTATGAGGAAACAGGCTTAAATGGATTCAAATTAACACAGACTGAGATATTCTGACAACATGAACAATTTCCTATGAAACAAAGAGACCTTTTGGAATTCACATTAAGGACAACCTAAAATGGGAAGGATGCCCAGAGTTGCTATGCACCTCACCGGTAGTTTTCCTAGGAGGAGAATTTGGACCCAGTAATCTTTTGGGTCCATTCCAGTTTTTGGTTTCCAAGTCCATCAATTCAACATAAAAGTGCTGTTATAGTTGGATGTCAGGTATCCCCCAAAAGCTCATGTGTGAGATAAGGCAAGATGGTTTAGAGGAGAAATGATTATGAGTCTTAACTCAATTAGTGAATTAATCCCCTGATAGGATTAATTGAGTGGTGAGTGAAGGCAGGTAGGGTGTGGCGGGAGGAGGTGGGTCACTGGGCGCGTGCCTTTGGGGTATATATTTTGTATCTGCCAAGTAGAGTCTCTCTGCTTTCTGATCAGCATGTGAGCGGCTTCCCTTTGCCATACTCTTCTGCCATGATGTTCTACCTCACTTTGAGTCCAGAAGAATGGAGCTGGCTGTCTATTGACTGAGACCTCTGAAACTGTGAGGCCCTAAATAAACTCTTCCTCCTCTATGATTGTTCTGGTCGTGTCTTCTGGTGACAGCAGCAAAAAAGCTGACTAAAGCAAGTACTTTAAGGACATCCCTTTAGCCAGCAAGGAAGGGGTGCATCAGCTTGCTAGGAATTTAACTTATAACTATAACTATAGAGCTTAGATGCATTTTCCTTGACACTCTAATTAAATAAAAGGGGGAGATAAACTGTTCCTGACCTCAAGCATCACATTGTTTATGGTTTGTTTGGGCTCGTCTAAGCCAGGGAAAACACATGTGTCTTACATCTCATCTCAAATATCCCTGCCCAAGCTATAGGCCCACAGATGTCCCTTTTATGTGAAACTTGACTCTAAGAAGGCCTTTCTTCTTGGTCTTAAAAAATTAAATATACTGGAAGAATATACACTGAATTGTTAATAATGGTTACTGCTAAGGGGGTAGAATCATGGGCAACTCTGTCTTTTCCTTTGTCTTATCAGTATTTTTCTATTTATTTTTCTTTTACCATAAGCAGGTACAAGTTGTATAATAATTAAGCCCAAGGATGGTCCCTGCTGACATTCTAGCAGATTGGAACTCAGTAATTGAGGTATTAGTCACAAATGTTGCTTCAGAGTCTGAAAAGGCATTAGGAACTTTTTCCTTTTTGTCAGATGAGTTATCGTCAGTGCACAAGACATGCATTTTGCAGCGTGGTAAGGGCAGAGTGTTTTGTATTTCTTTTAACATTAGAATGAGAGGAGATTTAAGAAGTCACCAACTTCAGTAGTATGCTTCCAGACTGGGTGTCTTTAGTCTCAAACTGGGTTATTTCAGCTTAGCTTTAACTCACTTTCAAGAGATTCCAGGTGGGAAGAACAATTTGACAATTAAGGTCAAATGTAAGGTAAAAGAGGGGTGAGAAAAAAGTAAAAAAAAAACAGCTTCATATAACAGAGATCTGGGCAATTAGCCAAGGTGAGGTGGGGCAAGGCAAGTTGGGGCTGAAAGGGATAAAGCCACATGTCAATTGTGGTTCTTTAGGTATGAAAGATGACAGGTGGAAGTATGAAAGGAAAGGAGAAGGGAGGAGAGTGTGTTAGAACTCACTTGCTGCTTAATTCAGTCTTGTTATTTGGTAATCTCCAAGATGATCTCTACAATTTACAGGTTACACTGTTTTTGGTCATGTTAAAAAATTATTGATTGGGCATGGTAGCCATTCCTGTAATCCTAGTGGCTCAAGAGGCTAAGGTAGGAGGACCACAAGTTCAAAGCCAGCCTCAGCAACTTATCAAGACCCTGGCTCAAGATAAAAAAAATAAAAAGGGGTGGTGATGTGGCTCAGTGGTTAAATGCTCCTGGGTTCAATTTCTGGTACAAAAATAAATTAAATTAAAAAAATTGTAAGCCAGGTGCAGTGGTGCATGCCTGTAATCCCAGTGGCTTGGGAGGCTGAGGAAGGAGGATTGTGAGTTCAAAGTCAGCCTCAGCAAAAAACTAGGCACTAAGTAGCTTGGTGAGACACTTCCTCTAAATAAAATACAAAATAGGGCTGGGGATGTGGCTTGAGTGCCCTGAGTTCAATCTCTTGGATCTGCTCCCCTCCCCAAAAAAATCGTAGTAAAATACTACATAAAATTGACCATTCTAACCATTTTTAAATTGTATGGACAGTTTGGTGGCATTAAATACATTCACATTATTGTGCCACCATCACCACCATTTATCTCCAGAACTCTTTTATCATCACAGATTGGTACCCATTAAGCAACTTCCTGTCCCAAGTACCTGGCAACTTCCTTTTTGTTTCTGACTTATTTTCCTTAGCATAAAATATCTTCCAGATTCATCCATGTTAAAGTATGTATGCAAATTTCCTTCTTTTTAAAGGCTGAATTAAATTTCAGTGCCTGTATATTTATCCATTCACCATCCACAGAAACTTGGGGAGTTGTTTCCACTTTTTGGTTATTGCAAGTAATACTGCTATGAGCACTGGTATGCAAATATCTGTTCAAGTCCCCACTTTCAGCTTTTAATTGTATACCTAGAAGTGGAAATGTTGGCTCCTATGGCAATCCGGTTTTATTAAATGTATGATCCTCAGTGTTGGTCCCATTTTTACACTACCATCAGTGGTGCATGAGAGTTAAGGATTATATTTTAACAAAGGCATTTAACTGAAGTTCTAGAAGCATTGCTTAACTCAACTGCTTCTCAGAAGGGCAGTGCCACAGGTTAGGATGCCTGGATGACCAAGGCAGCCTCTAGGGCCTGTTGGCCATCTGTGAATTGGTTTGGAAAAGTTTTTGGAAAAAAGTAAAAATCAAAAGAATTTAGAAGTGGAAATAATTTTGCTAAAGATAAGAGTCTTAGAGAAACTGCCTATAGGTAGGGCATGGTGGTGCATGCCTATAGTCCCATCTATTCTGGAGTCTGAGGCCAGCTTGGGCAATTCAGTGAGATCCTGTCTCAAAATAAAAAGAAAGGGCTGGGGATGTAGAGCACCCTGGGTTCAATCTCCAGTCCTTCCCTTGCACGCGCGTGTGCGCGCGCGCACACACACACACACACACACACACACACAAATAAATAAGAGAGAGAGAAAGTGTGGGGGGTGGAGAGAAGGTGCTCATAATTATTAAGTCACAAGCGTAGAGGTTTTTGGGATCCAATAAGAGAGTTTTACAACAACTCTTGAAAATATAACAGGAGATTCAAATTCTCTTTTTCATTCCTTGACCCTATCCACCAGGGATATCCTAATGTAGAAGGCTTTTGTGCTGTGGGTAGAGAGTCTGTATATTTATCCATTATATTTATATTTATCCATAAAGCATCTTACATCAAAATTGATGAAACTGTAAATAAAATGTTCATTCCCTGAAAGCATAAATCTTTTCTGTAGATTTTGTATCAATAGAGATAGGAAGGTTTGGTTTTCAAGTCTGAGTTAGACATAAGTAGACTTCATTTTCCAGAGTACAACCTACAACCAGCTGGCTTGGTTTAGACTGGCAAATTAACTGGAATTTTCTTCATTAGCCTTTGTAGAATGATAGTGTTTGCAGAACGAAAGGTGTTTCATGTTTGATTCATTAGGGCAAGAAATCTAATAGAACCCCAGAAGAGGAAGAATCCCAGGGCTCTGTATGTGTGAGGACTCTGCCTTGCTGTGGCTTCATCACAGGGGCAACATATTGAACTTGAAAAGCAGATTAAGAGAAACTCCCATGTTGAGAATTTACCTTCATTGTGGGGAGCTGTGACCTCAGGGCCCATATTTTTAGTTTTGCACAAAAATCAAAGGAAGTGTGATAAAGGTTTTTATGACTGGAGCTGTGAAGGAAATTCTAGATGTAAGAAAATCAGCAGCAGGTTTTGTTTTAGAGCCTGACATTGGGTAGTAGGAGCAGACTGCCGCTCTCCCATTCATCTTTCCAGGGTGTTAACTTCCAACTCCAATGTTGGCACTTAAATTTCCACACTCTGTTAAGCAAAGTGCTTAAAACAAAACATTCAGCTCATGTCAATGAAATTCAAGGATACTCCTACGGTGATGTTAATCTACAGAACAAGAAGAACCTTTTTAAATTTGCAGATGTCTTTGATAGTTTTCTCTCCCCCAGGATCCCATTTCACATGCCTCTCACTGACTTTGGGGTGGTGACTCAAAGTCTGGCAACTTGAAAAAAGTAACCCAAACTTTTACCAAACTTCCACCTCCATGCTATAACCCCCCTCCATTACTAAGGTTTTAACTGGATACTTTTACGTGATTAGAAGCGACACAGCTATTGCCAAATTTAATTTCCATGACTGTTCAGAGAATTAATATATTTGGCAGTATCATTCTCTTTCACTTCTAGCCCTACTTTTTTTCTTTCTTTCTTTTCTTTTTTTTTTTTAAGCAAATGAGCAACTATATATCTCAGAGGAGACACATGACATCTAAAAGGTTAAATAACTTCTAAGTAGTACAACTTAGTCTAAGACTAGGTCTCCCAGATTTTTCAGACCAGGGAGATTTCAGGTTCCAGAACCCTTTTTCTGTAGGAATATCACACCATGTGGTCAGCCAGTGGGGGACCTGAATCCTCTTATGGTTTAGGGATAGAGAGGTGGGGAATGGGTGGTTGGAGAGGTGGGGAGGGAAGAAGTGTAGCTGGTTGGAAGAAAAAAGTCTTATGTGGAAGGTGCAGTGGGAAAATTGTGGGAAGGAAGTTTAGGCTGTTCCCCTCTTAGATTTGTACAATTCCAGCCCTTTGGGGATTACTTTAAATCTCCCAAATCTCCTAAACCTTAAGTTGATTTGAAAGTAAGATATTCAGAGATGAATAGAGTACAGGTAGAGATTTCTTGTCATAACTGAATGATTGATGCCATCTTATGGATAGGGGTTGTTTTAGACTCTTACATTCTTAAAATAGAAATAAGGAATAACATGGTTGCTTGGGAATAGACATAATTGTAGCTGAGGGTGTAAATGAATGTTAATAAATTCAGGCGTCCTCAATTCTGCTCTTGTATTTCTTCTGGCCAATTTATATTGTTAGGTCTCCATGATTATATATATTATAGGGGGAAAGCACTATCATGAAGGTGAAATCTATCAAAAGATTTAGATCTATATTTCTATCTCCTTATCTTTTATATCTTTTATATTTTTGTATCAGCCAAAATAGTTTAGGTAGTATCTTTTTTCAGTTTTAAAAATCAAGGCATAATTTACTCACAATATTTACCCATACTAACGTACCACTTTATGAATTTTGATAAGTGCATACAATCCTTGACCACCACCACACGCAGGACTATTCCATCACCTCCCAAAATTCTCTCCCTCCTTTGCAGCTGGTCCCTTCCTCAACCCCAGACCCTGACAACCACTGATCTCAGCAGATCTAGTGGTCAGCCCATCTCAACCCCAGGTTGAGGGAGTTGTATTATGAAATCCTGTTAAGCTTCAGGCTGAATTATGGATTCAGGGGAGATTTTTCTTTCTTTACTTAGCACACCCACTTCCACATTAAAGCCAGTCACTTATGATACTCTTGGAACTTATTTTTGTTCCACATGTTTGTTCCTTATCCTGTGCCTGGGGCTCCAAGTGATGGAAGGCTAGATGCATGCCTGGGAATAGAAGCCAACTTACTGAGGGCTGACTGTATGAAGTACTTACTTTGCATGTATTATATGACTTCCTTTTATTCTCATAATATTCCTATGAAGTAGATACTATTAATCACATTCCATTTGCCCAAGGCCACACTGATGTTAGTGACAGAGCCAGCACAGGAATCAAGCAGGTTGTGGCTGATGCCAGACCTGCTCTCCTAACCAGAGATCTGCACAGTTTGAGCTATCATCCTGCTCCAGTTAGCACTGAGCTGAGTGGCCAAGTTTGGATTTTTAAAATAAGTATAGTTGCTTTAAAAGCATTTTTAATAGCATACCATCTCATTGTTCTCTAAATACAATTTGGTTATTATTATTATCTGGGGGAGAGGATTTTATTTTTATCTTTCCTTTCAGTGGTGGGGACTGACCCCAGAGCCTTGCACATGTTAGGTGAGCACTCTACCACGGAGCTACATCCCCAACTATTTTTATTTTATTTTGATATGGTGTCTTGCTAAGTTGCCTAGGTTGACTTGAACTTGTGATTCTCCTGCCTTCCATCTTTGAAACAAAGAAGTAATACTTTTTTTTTAAGTACTGTGGACTGAACCTATGGCTGCTTTACTACTGAGCTACATCTCTAGAGCTTTTTACTTTTTTTTTTTTTTTTAAATGAGACAGAGTCTTGCTAAATTGCTTACGACCTTGCTAAATGGCTAAGGCTGGCTTTGAACTTGTCATCCTCCTGTCTAGTCTTCCTGACTCTAGAATCACTGGGATTACAGACATGCACCACCTTACCTGGGCCAGCAGTGATACTTTTTATGGAAAGAGAAAGAACCCTCTATGTTATAGACTTTAGCATAAATATCTATAAAAGTACAATATAGACTCTGCCTTATATTGTAGGCCAGGAGACATTCTGATACCCTAAGGATGAGGTTCAGCAACATGAGAATGAGATGCAGGTGCATGCAGCTTTTGTTACCCTGACAGGGCATCCTCCATCAGACCTGCTTCTGAAGCCAGGTAGCAGAATCACCTACGGCCTCCCTGCATCTCTGATTGGAAGAATAAAGCCCTCTCATGTTAGAACACTATGGCTATAGCTCAGCATCAAAATCTTGCTCTATACAATCTTACCTGTGACATCATGTATTTTTGACATTCTTTTTCATTTCACTGCCATAAAACAAGTGCTACTAATCCTAACAGAGGGTGCAGAGCTTACTCTGTGCCTAGCACTCTTCTAAAAGATTCATGTGTGTGAACTCACTTATTCTACACAACAAACTTGCAAGTTATATGCTCTTTTTTACTGCCACTTTACTAAGGAGGAAACTGAGGCACAGGATAAGTAATCTGTTCAAGGCTGAGCTGATAGTGAGTGGCCAAAGGCACCAAATGGAGACCCCTGAGGCCAGGTGCACAGTTTCTATCCCCTGATTTTGGCAAAACAATATCTGAAAGTATGGCCCTTTAGCATGTTGGTTACTCAGACTCAAGGAACCTAGAAAGTAGCTAATGCAGGGAGATTTCTCTGAGGCTCCCCTGACTTTCTATAGCATTGATCTTCCAGAAAGTTCTCAGTTGTGAATCCCTTCCCCAGTTGTCTTATCATCCAGTGGAGATTGATGCATATTGCAGGAAGGAAGATTAGAGCTCATGCCACATCCAGAGCCCTGACAGACTTTGTTATAAGCTGTTCTCTGTTCTTCAGACCCATTCATCTCCCCTAAAAATTATTTATTCTCATTTGAAATTGCCCACATTTCCATCTCCCTTTTCCCTATGCAGCAGGTGCATGAGTTTCTAAGCCTCACTGGGGTCTTGGATACTCACTTTCTCCCCCTGTGATGCCCTTATGCATGCTATAACATTGTACATAATTGTATATAACATTTTCTCTGTTAATCTGCCTATACTGATTTATTTCAGACTACGTGATCAAACCTCAGATATGTGGGGGGAAGTTTTCAACTTCCCTATCACAGCAAGTCTTTCTTCTACAGAAGCTACCCGGGCCTTTCCCTTCAATTAAAGTGTAGTAGCAGAAAGAATAGTCCTTTATTACCTTGAATATAATGTACCTGCCTCTTAGACGTAGAATAAAGGTCCCCACTAAGCTTACTGACAACATTTAGGAACAAACAAACAGTTGAATCCAACAAACCAAATTGCTATCTACCTGGTGAGGTTTTTCTGAGTTTCTTGAGCTACTTAGAAGAAATTCAGGATATAGAAGTAAAAATGGTAGTGATCAACTGTTTTTATTAACAGACCTTACTGGATATACTCAGCCTTCCTCCAGCCCTAAACCAAGTAACCCTTCACTACCCACCTGACCCTAAAATCAAATATTTCCATGGGGGGATGCCAAGATGGGAGGAAGATCAAAAACTGCTGAATTCCCAATACACGGGTTATCTTTTATAAAAACATGCCAATGTTTTCCAGAAATATTTGGCATGAGAAAGTGTTGCACATTCAGCTTCATGATTTTCACTTTAGTTCCTTATTTTTTGAAATGTTTTATTTAGGAATTTGGGAGAAATAGCTTTTCTCACTCTAACCATTTTATGTTCCTCTCACAAAGAGGAGATTTTTTTCCCCACAAGAACATCAAAAACCACTAGGCTGGGAAAAACCTCAGTGGTCATGGGCTGGCTCACATTGGGCAAATACCAGGTTGGAGTATCACGTGGTTCACCTTATGCACACTCACCTTGTCCAGTGTGTCATTCAGGGCTGCCAGCGTCTGTATTTTGGCAACATTTGCAATGGCGCTGTGAAGATGAAAGGAAACTTCAATCAGGATTTAAAATTTTTGCACTGAAGAGCTAAATGATTTATATGGATGGCTGTTTGTTTGACTTGGCGACATCTAGAAGACACACATTCTGCCTCTGTATACCCACGTGCTGCAATAAACTTTGTGGTCCAAGTTAATATTATAATTGTTTGTTAGCTTTTCATTCAAATATAATATGCACACAGAAAAATGCATATGTTGTAAGTATATAGCCTGGTGAATATTAACAGACTATAAACACTAGTCAAACCAACTGCCCCTAAGGATAACACCTACCTTGACTTACAGCTCCAGAGATTAGTTCTGACTGTTTTTGTGTTTCATAAAATGAACCATCTATAGCACATACTCTTCTGTGTCTGGCTTCTTTCTCTCAGGCCAAGTTATTTTGTGGGAGGGTTTCAATCAGGCTGAGTCTGAAGCATAATGTCTGGAAGGGAAGTCTGTGTTTGCTCATCTGGATGACTTGTGTTGGTTACTAGAAGTTATTAGAAAATGGACACTGATGGTTCTTAAACAATTTATTTTCTATATTTAAAAAAAGAAAAAAGCTGTTCTGGGGGACTGGGATTGTGGCTCAGCGGTAGAGCACTTGCCTAGCATGTGTGAGGCAATGGGTTCAGTTCTCAGCACTGCATATAAATAAATGAATAAAATATATTTTAAAAAATATTTAAAACAAAGCTATTCTTGGGGCTGGGATTGTAGCTCAGTGGCAGAATTCATGCCTAGCATGTGTGAGGTACTGGTTTTGATTTTCAGCACTGCATATAAATAAATTAAGTAAAGGTCCATCAACAACTAAAAACAATAATGATAATTTAAAAAGTTATTCTACAAGAAGATGTAGGAAAAGTGTTTGTCTGTGAAAATGGGACTCTCCTATCTGGTGTACATGCCTGTGTAGGACATGTGAATAGCAGAAAGGATTTACGGGGAGTAAATGCAGCTGATGAATCTGGGTCTGTCAATATACAGGCTTCCTCCAAGGCACCTGGGAGGAGGCCTAGCCAGTTCATATTTCTAAGAGTCCCTTATTTTTCTTTAAAATGCTTCCCCCATTCTATAAGCCTCCCATAACCAGAATCTGTCCATGGTAATTAGGGCAACATAGAGAGTCCTCTTGCTGTTTAAGTCTGTAGTAATCCAATTCCCATCTTTCAATGACTACTACAAAACAAATGAATTTTTAAAAAGGTTCCAATCACTACTTTATTACTCGGTAACCAATTCCTCTGCCTGAATTGTTCAACTGATGTTAGAATGAATACTAAATTTCCATTTTCTGAGGTGCAGAGAAAAGACCTTTCTACAGGTTGCCTGCCCAGCTTCTTCAGTGCTTGAGCTCCTGGCTCAGGCCTGAGAACCAGTGTCACAATAATCAAGGCTTATGCTTGAATCAGGCCTTAGAAACAGAATAGGCTCCCTAAGTCAACTAGCTTGTGATTCAACAACTGTCTGGTATCATTTACAGCAGGCACTCACTATTCTAGGACCTGTTTTAGATGTTGGGTCAGAAGATAAATAATGAGCATGCTTCCCTCCACAGTTTTAAGAACTTAGGGCTTCACTTTCCTCAGATGATGGTTATTTTCTGAAATCAAGAAAACAAATGGCTTGTTGCTAATGGGAGCAAATCAGTATTTCATTCTAATGTGGCAGAGATCCTAAAATAATTCCTTCCTATAAACTGGGGGGGAGGGAACCTTGAAAATTGATTCGAAAACAATTTTATATGAAAAGGGCCAAAGAAATCCAGTATACTTCCTCCATATTCTCTTTCTGATATGGAGGGCAGTGCCTTGAACGTCATTCCATTAACTCTGTTTGAATCACTCATCAACCGATCTATAGAAAACATTTTAAAATTAAGTCTCTGAAGCACCCATCACTGAGATACTTGGAGGAGCCAATTTATTTCTTTTTGAAATGTACTCATTTTCCTTAACAAGATGTAGAGTGGTTGGGCTGATTGTGCTTGGGATTCAGCCCACCCCTCTCTGCTGGGTTCTGGGAATAGTGTATTATGTCAAGGTCAAGGTGGAAAAAGCCAGGGCAGACAAGCCTCAGAATCTATATGCCTTCCAGCTATGCCAGATATATCGGCCATTAGTTGCTTAAATAATTGAGAGGTGAATTCAAAACAAAAATAGCCATTTATTTTTAATTCAGGAGATTTCCTTCAGTAGAAAGCATGTCATGAAAATAGGCCAGCCTAGTGACATTTTAAAGGCTAATCTGAAAATAGGGTAAAGGGATGTGTGTGTCAAGCTTGGACACCTTAAAAAGTCAGTAGGAGGCAGCTGGGCTGGCTGCTGAGAGGAGGAGGATGGATGGTAGGTCATTCAGGGAGCCCAGAAGAGAGTCTTCATTTGGTAGTCACCCTACTGCCCAAGTCACCATCAATCATGACACCCACCCTACTCTAACTGGCTGCCTTCAAGTGCATAGAGGATTGCCCTAAAACTACTTCTGGAGGCAGAAGAAATTATCAACCCCTACCTTGTTTTCTCCAATCCTGTTTTTTTGGAATGTCTCTCCAAGACACCCATTTCTTGTTTTTTGGGAATTCGCATCCTTCCAGCTTTGACTATAAACAAGCATCAACATGAAAGTTAGAACAGCTTTGTTATTCAAGGTATGGATTTAGACTTGAAAATATTTTTGAACTTATTTATTAAAGTTCTAAATTTTCATATAAAACAACAAAATAAAAAGAAAAAAATATTTTCTGGGGATAAAAGGTGGGGGCAGAGGAAGGGCTGAGGTCTGCTTGTTTATGCTCAAAGAAGTGGAACTGAGGTTGAAAAAGCAGAAGGTTACACCTTAGTTTTGGGGAGGAGAATAACAATATACTCCCTTAGGCATTTCACTGAAAAACATTTTTTCTTGTTATCAAACCAATTACATTCTTTGTGATAGCAACTAACAATACAATGTGACCCTTGGTTTTCCTATGAGATTAAAGCTTTTGCATGGCTTGCATTTTTTTTTCCCAACCAAAGCTTTCAAAAGTCAGATTCTGAGGGATGTGCCAAAAGTCAGAACTCACAGTGCTAACAGGCATTTAATTCAACAGAGGTGCTTAAAATTCCACTGAATACTCCTCACCTTCCAGCCCAGACCCCAAACCTCCACATTGGCCTCATTCAGAGGTTCTAATGAGTAATTAAACTGCATTAATAATCCTGCCATTCAAGAGATCAATTAGTGTTAATTAGGCTACAGATGACCTAACAGCAATTCAAGTGTTTAACAATGTCGAATGGAATCAACTTTTGGAAATGAACAACCCATTTCAGATTGCAAGTCAAAGCAAATACTTTTCTCAGTTCCCAGGAAATTTGCACATCTAAAATCTGACAAGCTCAAATGAGAAATAGCTAAATGGACATTGATTTGTTTGAACTTGTTAATTCTTTTTATGGAAATGCCACATGGGCAATTTTCTGTGACTAGTTCCAATAAAGTGAAAAATAAAGAGAACCTCTCCTATTTCTCAATGCCCTAGTGATTTGGCTTCATCACTGTTATTTAGAAATTATTATTTAATTACTTTCGGTTATGTGATACATATAGAAGACACAATGCAAAAGTCTTGAAAAGGTCTGTGATCTCCCTCTTACCATTATTTCCCAACCTCACAGATCATCTCCCTAGATACTGCTCATGTTGCAAGTTTCTTATGTCTTTATCCACAGATATTTTATGTATTATTTTTTTAAAAAATGGTAGCATAAGACACACCTTGTTCTGCAGCCTCTTCATTTTTTTCCACTTGAGCATAAATAACCATTAATATATCTTTCTCTGTGTGTCAAATTTTTTCCTTGAGTTACTAAGGATCAAACCCAAGCCCTGGAGCATGCTAGGGAAGTGCTCTACCACTGAACTACATCCCCAGTCCTTGAGTATCTTTCCTTTTAACACATTTTTAAAAGAATCCCATTATATGAATGTTCTGTGTTTACTTAGCCAATTTGGGAATGTTGGACTTATGTTTCTAATCCATTGTTGTCACTAGAATACTGTGGTGCCTATCCTTCTATACACATACTTCTGCATCAGCACAAGTTTACCAGTGGGATAAATTCTGAGAAGTGATCCAGATAGCTCTGAGGAATATGTGCATTTGGAATTTTGCTAAATCTTGCCAAATTGCCCATCATGGAGGATGTACCAGTTTGTATCTCACTACTTAACTGTTAATCCCTTCCTGTTACATTTCCTTTAAAGAATTTTATTAGTTATTCATACTCATTTTTCATAAGAACTTTAGAAATAGTTTGCCCATTCTCAATAAATAATCTTGATGATATATTTTTTTTTTGGAAAGGGAAAATTCATATTACATTTCTGGTAGCTCTCTGTTTAAGAACATAATGTTTTTTTTTTCCATTGTTCACATCCTCTCAGGAGTTCCTCAGTGACTTGTTTATGATTAGCTCCATTGTCTAAGCATTTTATTATTTTATTAATTTTATTATTATTGCTGCTATTATAAATGGAGGTCTATTTTTCCATTATTACTCTAACAGATTGTTATTATTTTAAAGTTTTTGATTTTATACACAGGATTTACTGAAGTCTCTTATTGCTCATCATAGTTTTTTTTGTAGATTCTTTCAGGTTGTTCAGATTTTTAAAAATTATATAGTCTGCAAAGGATAATATTGCCTCCTTTAGAATAATGTTAAATATTGACAATGGTGGATATCTTTGCCTTCACCCGCTACCTTTTTTTCCAGTGCTGGTGATCAAATCTAGAGCCTTGTACACACTTGACAAGGGCTCTGCAACTGAATTACATTCCCAAATTGCCTTTTTAATTTTTAAGGGATTGCTTTTAATGTTTTCTCTTTAAACATATTGTGTACTTTGGTTGCTCATACTCTCTTTCCCTGTGTAAATATATGTCAAGATATTAAGGAAATATATTTTCTTTTTGGTACCAGGGACTGAACTCAGAGACACGCCACTACTGAGTCACATCCCCAGTCCTATTTTGTATTTTATTTAGAGACAGGGTCTCACTGAGTTGCTTAGCACCTTGTTGTTGCTGAGGCTGGCTTTGAACCCGTAATCCTCCTGCTTCAGCCTCCTGAGCTGCTAGGATTATAGGTGCCCAGCAGAAACTATCCTTTTATTATTATTTTATTGGACCTAAAATAAGGACTAGATCTTGAATTTTCTCAAATGCCTTTCAGAATTCATGGATATGATCATATGAGTTTTCCCCTTAATGTAGTTGTTACATCAATGAATACCTTACTATTGACCCATACTTGTATTCACGGAATAAACTCTACTTAATCACTGAAATCGCCATATTTTATAAAAAAAAATGGATTATATAAGCCCCTTTGTAGAATTTTATAATGTTAGATTCATTTTGGAAAAGAAAAATCTGCTTTAAATTTTTTAAGAATACAAAAACAAAAAATTTAAAAAGAAGCATACAAAGTCATCAGCAATAGAAGTGAGATTACATGGAAACGCATTTTCTGAACAGCCTGGAGCACAGGTGAAGTAAACCAGAGGGTGGGCTTTCTCAGGAAGAATGTTCAAGGGGGTGCCTCAGCCCCTTCACTGCACCATTGTCTATTCTGCCAGCAAGAATCAAATCAGAGGTCTGGGCTCAGGTTTCAGTACTCCCCCAACAGTGCTTTCCATTCTTCCCCTGACAAGTGGTTTTCAAATATGGTGCTCTGTAATGATTTTCTTGTTAGCGTTCCTTTTGTTTTCCCTGATGCTATTGTTTCTACACATTTTCTTCTGCCTGGACTGATAATTATCACCAACCATAGAAGCAAAATTATTATGTTAAAATAAGCAGAAGCTCAGAATGAGAAGGCCTTTGTAATACTGAGTTTGTTTGAAACTCATTCAGTTGGAAAGACATTGATGGTCTGAGGGTCTTCAGAGGAGATGGACCAAAGTGAAGGGAACTGTGTCCCATGAGGAACTAGGGAATCCAGTAAAATCACTCCTGAAGAAGCAAAGGCTCAAGGGAGCTTAGGTTATCATCTTCAAAGATCAAAAGGGCTGCCATGTTGGGGCTGAAGAGTAGTTTCCCGGTGAGGAAATATCATGTAGTGTCAGACAGTTCTACTCCCAAGCTATGTGACTGTTATGGCTTGAATATATGGTTTGAGTTTGTCCTAAGGGTCTACTTGCTGAGCGTTTGGTCCTTGGTGTGCAATATTGGGAGGTAATACCTTTAAGAGGTGGGACCCAGGGGCTGTCCTTAGGTTCACTGAGAGGGTGCACTTGAAAGAGATCCTAGTTTCTCTTACTTGCTGTTTGGTGATGTGATTTCTCCCTCTTACAGGTGCTCCTGACACCTACCATAAGGTCCTCTCCACAGCAGAGCTAATCCTGGTCAAGCCCTTGAATTACCAGAACTGTGAGTTAAATGAAACTCTTTCATTTATAAAGTTAGCCTGTCTCATGTATTTCATAACAGTAATGAAAAACCAATGAGTGCAGTGACCTTGAGTGAAATATTTAAAACTCTGCTTAGGCTCAGTTTCAGTGTCTCTCAAAAAGGAATAATACTTACAGCTCTAGACAATAGAGGTGATATAAGCACCTGGTACATGGTAGGCACTTAATAATTAGTAGTTATTATTACTTAGATTACTTTGTGTTGTTCCAGAGGGGTGAATGAAGACCAAATAATGAAATTGCCAGAAAGATAGGGTCTGGCCATAGGTAACTGTTTGTGTTATTCAGTATGAAAGATATCACCTGGTATAATATTTCTTGCCCCTCAGTGTATTAAAGTTGAGAGCAAGATGTCCTCCTGACATGAACACCTTAGGAGAATTCTGGAGAATTTGGCAGAAGTCAAACTAGATGATTTTTATTATAAAATCTTTATCATGATTCAAACTTTTCCCATCTACCTACAAAATAAAATCTATCACGTGCCTTCCTTCAGAAACAACACAGGGCACTTAGAGAAATAAATACCAAAAGACATTAAGGAAACACAAACCAGAGAGTGCTTCATTCTTAAGAACAATAGAATAGACACTTGAGGGGAGGAATTAAAAATCCTCCCCAACAGATTCCTCCTCCTATTCAGCAGTCTTTGCATCCTCTGTTACAGACTTGGGAGTGCTCACTTAATGATTTAGAAGCATTAGAAAACCAGACCTTGGATTTCTAGAACAAAGTTCCTATACCTACCTTATTCTGGGAGGGAATCTCCCTTGTCACACATGTACCGAAGAAGGAGGCAGCAGACCATATCCCCACACTGAGGATGGATGCACTGAATGAAATACAGGTTGAGGCCCTGTCTACAAGGGGCGTCGGAACCAGGTGGAGCTTGTTTGTGGGAGGGTCATCTTCAAATCTGTGCTGGGAACACTGGTCACACTGGTCTCCCCAGATCAGGATGAACCAGCATTTACAATCCCACACCATCACATGCTGGTCCAATTCCCATATACCAGATAAGTCCGACTCAAGGGATTTTTTTCAAGGTCTCACTGTATCCAAATCAATTCGTTTAAATTTGTCATCATTTATGTGACTCCATGTTTGAGACTACATTGTCTTTTGAACATTTATGGAAGACCAAGTAGAATTGGGTAAGGTAAAATATGAAATTGACTGAACATTTTAACATGATTTAAGTACAGATGTGAATATAAATACTTAAGGTAAGACTTTATGTTCTTTCCCAAGCTAAAATGAACTAAAGGCAAAAAAAAAAGGTAGGAGAGTTACTCTTTTAGATGATTTCATTAGGACACCTAAATTTACTTGGGTATATTCAAGTTTTTCTTTCCCATCTCTGTGTAAGAATTGTACTTTTATGGTAGATTTGGCAGTTTATAACTTTTGAAATTAGACCTTGCAGTTTTAAATTCTATATAATAATTTTCCAATTTTGCACAGTTTTTGATAGTAGCTAAGCTCAGAACAAGCCTGGGAGAAAAATTGGGCTTTTCCTTCACTAATCCATGATGAATGTATGCAAAAAAGTGGAACGACACAAAGCTCTATGCAAACTCTGTCTTGGGACTGAGAACTTTCATTTGCAGATTTTAATTGAAAGGTAGATGTTTGCAAAATGTTTACTTTGCATTCACAGTTGATTCATCAGCAAATTTTTGGTTGCCAATCAAGGCCCCAAAAACCCTCAAGAGAAAGCTGTGAGCAAAGAGAGAGAACTTTAGAGCAAGAGGAATTTGGCATGAGGCCTGGTTTATTTTCCAATCCTAGCTTCATTGCCCCCCAGCTGTGTGGCTTTGGTCAAGTTACTCAATCTTGCTGATTTTGTTTGATCCTCTGTGAAACATCATCCACCACATGTCTGGCAGTTGCTGTGCTGTGCTGGGTGCAACATTAGCTTTGAGCAAATGGCAGTAGTCTCATTGCAGCCATCAGACCTCTCTTCTCTGTGATGTTTGGGGGCAGTGGGGCTTGTAACCCCTCTCTTCTAACCTCACAGATCTGTGCCTCTCCAACGTCTACAAGTTGAGCAGATGGAATAGAGAGAATCAAGACTTTTGTTTGCTTGTTTTTAAAAAATGATACCAGTCCTTAGGCAGTATGGTCATTCCCCAGGTTCTGCATTAGTTTCACACTGGATGGTACCCCCTGCCTCTAAACTTTCTGCTTTCTTTAATGAACTAGAAAACTTTGCTCTAAAGATTCATTGGAGATCCTTCTGATAGCTCTGATTCATTTGGCTTAAATCAAATTAAAAAGTGTAGTGAATATAGGACAAACTCACCAACTGCTATTCTTTCTATTCATCATGTATCTGGCTTCCCATGGCTACCTCCAACTCACACATTTTTGGTACTGCTGTTCTTATAATGGGGTGCTTATAAAACTAAGAGCGAGGCAAATCAAAAAAGCTGGAAATTCAAAGCATGCTTCCTGCAACCCAGGCCACCTCAAGTTTAATGTAGTCTGTTTCACAGCATAAATGTATAATCAGGGCTAACAGAGCCGCAATATATTATATTCATATACATGAAAGATAAACTGGTAGGCACTCCACATGTAGGTGGGAGAGTTACAGCTGGCTGACTTCTGAGTGGCTTCATTTTTAACTATGATGGGACAGCCACAAGGATCTGTTCCGCTGCTATTTCTTTCTTCCTGACTACTATAGGAGTGCCTAATGCAGCTTTGACATCAGGCTGTTTTGAAATTGGGAATGATCATTTCTGCTGACTGCAATGTGTTTTACCAAGCCTCCATTTCAAAGGGGTCAATCTTCTTGGGCCAGGTACTTTACATAAACTCTTTTAATCATCACGCCAATCCTATCAGATTGATGTTGTTTATTACCTCTCTTTCAGAGATGAGAACATGGAGACTCAGAGGTGTGGAATGAAAGCAAAGTTTGAACTCAGGTCTGATTCCAAAAGCCCTGATATACCTTTCTCATCGTATCGCGCTGACTTCCTGCTTAAAAAAATCAGGTGAAGATTTAATGGGATTTTGGCACCTAATTATTTTTGTTCCATAAATAAAATTTTGCACTATCGCAAACCGGTTTAGATTTAAAATACATAGTGAGAGACCGGCTGAAGGATGAGGCTTCTTTGTTCTCTTGTGCTCAGTGGGGAAGCAAAAGTCTGCCTTCATCTCCATTCTAATTATCCAAAACCTCTTATCTGTAGTGTCACAGTTCATAATAATTAATTGTCATGCCAGAGGCATTGTGACATGCTTGATGGAGTCATGGTGTGCTATGTATACAGAGTAATTAGCAATCATTAGTGGTGGGGACAGAAAGTTCCCGGTGGTTTCATTCAAACTTTCCTTTAGTTAAGTTTATCTCTATGTTCTTTGTGCATAAATGTAGTTTAGCAAATCAGGTTTCAGCTGAACCATTTTTATAAGGTTGAAGTGGTGAGAAGAGAATGGGGTCTCTTTATTTTTTGTTGTTATCTATGTAATGAGTTTCTCTTCCAATAATTTGCATATATAGTTCCTGGATCATTAGTTAGCATCATTACCTTTAAACGTAATGTTAAATATTGCTAAATTCAATTACAAATATAAAATGGCAGTAGTCTGCCAAAGGAGATCAGGGCATGGTGTCTAGTATTGGAAGGCCATAACAAGGATTTTGACTTTCCAGTTGGGCTGTCCACCAGAACATGTTGAACTGTATTTGCTTTTTTTTTTTTTTTTTTTTTTTTTGTACTGGGGTTTGAACCCATAACTGCATAACTACTGAACCACATCCTTAGCCCTTTTTTATTTTGAGACAGGGTATCACTAAGTTGCTAAAACTGGCTTTGAACTTGCACTCCTTTTGCCTTAGCCTCCTAGGTGGCTGAGATTACAGACATGTGCCACCCCCCCTAACCTGTGTCTGATTTGGATTCTTTGCAAAGGTTATACCTACCATCACCCTCTGCAGCAAAGATAATTGAAATAACCTGGGCTTGGAGGTACCAAAGAATTATACCAATAACTAGATTTTGAAAATAGAGAAAGCAATCACAAAGTGACCAAGCTTTTAAGGTCTTTCTTAAGGAGCTGAAAGAACAAAAAACCAACTAAAAATAGACCTGTACATCCCAGCCAATCTATATGAACATATGGTTAAGTACAATAAAACCATTTTCTATATTCCAGGGTGTTGATATAAATAGCATAAGTTAAAAAAAAAAAAGACAACTCTGGGTACTTTGCAAAACACCTTGATAGCTACCTTTTCCAGTTAGCACCCTCCACCCTCAATCCTTGTGTGCTTATTAAAAAGTGCTTCTCAGCTTGTTGACAGGCAAAGTACATCCCTGCTGACACTTCCCAGCCCTAAAGCCTGAGGAGGGAAAGATGTGGTTGCTGTCCTGTGTGTGGAAGCTGGTTTGCCTGGGTATGCAGTCAGATGAGGCACAGGCATCTTGGGGAGACTGAGTCTGAGAACTGTAACTTCTAAGGAGCAAAGTTTCCATAGTAGTAAATCATCCAGGTGTGGATGGGTCACAGTTAACCTATAACTGGGAAGGTTCACCTTCCCTAACTATTCCTGTCCATGAGTACCACAGAATGCCTTATACTCCCCTAGATTTGTAGGTTTTGATTCAATGGGGGGGGGGGTCTGACAAATCACCAGGTGGTTTTATGCACAAGCTGAGGATCAAAAGCATAGGAGGAAATCAAGTGGCAGGAAGTGAAAGCCATAGTGGGTGGATTGAGAACTTCTGCTCTCCTGGGGTGCTCCAGTTGAGCATTGATGGGAGGGGGCAGCAGCTGCAGCATCTGCAGAAGAGAAAGGTGGGGGCCTACCTGCAGGAGGATGGCCCCCTTTCAGCGGGGACAACAGAACTTGTACTTCTTGCATTTCGTTTGCCATAGCTCCTGCCAGTGCCTTGCTGGTGCTCTGGAGGCCAAGTGCCAACTGCGTCTGCCCCACAGCACCCCAGCTTTATACGGGGAGGGGGTGGGGCCCCTTAAGGGCATTGCTGAGCAGCAACAGGATTTGTCACCCAGCTCTTTGGCAACCTGCATCTGCTTGGCAAGTTTTCTCTTTGAAGAAAATGCTTTTCTTTCCTTCATCTGGGAAGGCTAGTAGATAGCTACAGAAGGCACGAAGCTCTCATTTTCTTTCACAGGAAGAAGGGCAGAGGGTGTTTTGGTGAATTCTTTTTCTTTCTATTCCTTCCTCCAGTAAGTACAGTGCACCTACAATGTGACAGGCTCTTTGTTATATGCTGGCATGACAATCAGGGCAAGACAAGATCTTTGCTTCAAGACATCTGTGGTTCTTCTGAAGAGATGATTATAAGCAAGTGCCATGCCTTTGTTTCAGTCTTGGTAATTATAAGCGTTTGTACTTAGAAAATAATTGGAGATGTGTACAGAGGTTTCTGGAGTGTAATTTTGTATTTCTTTCTCTTCAGTTTTTTTTTTTTTTTTTTGGTGCTAGTACTGGAGATTGAACCCAGCAGTGCACCTACCACTGAGTTACAACCCCAGTTCTTTTTAAATTTTATTTTATTTTGAGATAGGGTCTTGCTAAGTTGCTGAAGGTAGCCTTGAACTTGTGATCCTCCTGCCTCAGCCTCTTGAATTGTGGGACTCTTTTTTTGTTTGAGGGGAATCAACATAAACATGCCAAAATACAGAGAGGGGTGGTTATATAAGTTAAGATAAAGCCATGTGAGCACTTTGTAGTACATATTACAGATGTTTTCAAATGATATTTAACATGTGAAAATATGAATGATAAGATGGTAGAAAAGTAGGTCAGAAACCACAAGATCCAAATTTTGTCAAAAAATAAAAAGGAAAAATTATTAAAATCTTAGACCTTGTTGTATCTCCAGGGCCAAAGTTTAGCATATGACAGGAACTTAGGCTCTTAATTCTTTAGTTAAAAATTGCTCTTCAAGAAACATCATTAAGGAAATGAACACAAGCTATAAGTGAGAGAAAATATTTTAGAGAACAATTCTGACAAAGTACCAGCATCTGGAATATATAAAGAATTTTTACAACCCAATAGTAAGAAAGCAAACAACCCAATTTAAAAATGAGCAAAAAGGTCAAACACAACTTCACAGGTGGGGGTGTTGACAACAAATAAGCACACAAAAAGATGTTCAGCATCATTAATCATAAGGAAAATGCAAATTAAAACCACAGTGAAATGCTATTACATATTCTCTAGAAGGCTTCAACTAGGAAATAAAAAGGAAAATACAAAATGCTGGTGAAGATGTTGGAGCAACGGTAACTTTCAAACTGCTGGTAAGAAGACAAAAACGTAGAACTCAGTTTATAAAATTCATCATACACTTAGTGTATATAGTCTGACTAATAATCCAATTACTATGAGTTTTCCCAAGAGAAAAGAAAATACTTGTGCGTGTATACACACACACACAGACACACACACACACACACAGACATACACACACTGTACAAATATTTATAACAGCTCTATTTATTTAACTGACAAAGTAAGAAGCAACCCAAAAGTGTATCAACCATAGGCTGAATAAACAGATTGTGGTATATCCATATAATAGAATACAATTGAGCAATAAAAATGACTGACATGGATGAATCTCAAAAGAGTTATGCTAACTGACAGAGGCCAAACTAAAAAACAAAACAAAACAAAACAAAAAAGGCTGGGGGTATAGCTCAGTGGTAGAAGCCTTGGTTTTGATCCCCAGTATTCGAACGACAACAACAACACAAAACCCAAACCCTACTTACTGTGTTCTTATAAAGTTGAAAGTACAGGAACAGAACTCTTATCAGTGACAGAGGTGGGTGGGGAGAGAGTTGAAACTACAAAGGAGCAGATGGGGACCTTTCCGAGGTGATGAAACTACTTTGTGTCAATTATAGAGGTGATAACCTGAATCATTTTACATACATCATATGAAAATATTGAATTTTATTGCATGCAAAATATTCATCAATAAACAACAAAACATCTCTTTGTTAAACAAATGAATGGAGATAGTGTACTCCAAAATGCTGAGTGGTCATATCCAGGTGGGATTATTATGGGTTGATTTTTTTGATCATCTTTTAGTTATTCTATATTACTTTTTAAAATCAATAAACACTAAAGATTTTTTGGAGGGTGGAGAAAAGTATGCTGAAGTGTTGTGACAGAAGTGGGTACATGCCACAGGAGCAAAGAGAAGGGAACATTCATATCTTCCAGCAAATATTTTGTGAGCAGCCCTCCCTGCGGGGCCTCCGATTAGGAGCTTGGGTTCAGAGATGACAACACCCCCTCCTTGATTTCACTGCTCTCACAGTCTCACAGGGGGATGTAAAACATGAAATGAGAAGGCTGAGAGAATTCCTTCTGTGGCTTGTAAGGTTTATTGTGTTATTCAACAGAAATTTCTGTGATAATGGAAATGTTCTATGTTTGTTCTGGCCAATATGGTAGCCACAAGGACATATTGATTTGAGCACTTGAAATATGGATGCAACTGAGAAACTGAGTCTTTAATTTTATTCAATATTAAATATTGATGTTCATTGACTTACAGTGGGTGGGGGGGTGTCTTGATAAATCCATTGTAAGTTGAAAATACCATGAATTGAAAATGCATTTAACACGCCTAAACTACTGAGCATCGTAACTTATCTTAAATGTACTCAGATCACTTGTATTAGCCTACAGTTGGCAGAAGTACCAGACACAAAGCCTATTTTGTAATAAAGCAGTGAGTAGCTCATGCAATTTATCAAATACTGTATTGAAGGCAAAAAGCAGAATTATTGGATGAGTATGCTCTCACACCCTCATAAAGTTGGAAAATTCTAAGTTGAACCATTGCCAGTCAAATATAGTTTCAATTAATTTAAATACAAATATAAATAATGACGGGTGGCTTGTGGTTATGGTATCAGCCAGTACAGATCCATGGCATAAATCCTACACCTATGTTTGTTGCCCTGGTCTCATTGACTATCCTCTAAATCTGCAAGGTGCAGAAAACAAGGAGAAAATTAAAGGGCAAGCACTTGGTAGAATCTGTACCAAGGACAGCCCACAGATGTGAAGGAATGAGATCGGAAGGAGATGGTGTTTGGGTAAATGCTAGTTGATTTAACATCAATGCTAATTGATGTGACAAGGAATCCTGTTTAATGTCATTCACAGGCAGAGCCTTCAACACATGGGTATATGTTGTGAACCTCCACAGGGAATTTAGAAGCCAACATTTCCAGAGCTTTCTTCATCATGGAAAGCTTTGTTCTCACAGCCCTTGAAAACACTTCTTAGGATATGTGTTCTTGAATTCCAACTTGGAGGTAATGAGAGTGAAAGTATCCAGGAGGTGATGATAAAGTAACCCAAGAAATGTGAGAATCTACAGGGCACCCCATCTCTTCCCAACCCAAACATTTCCCACAAGCGTCAGAGGCTTCAGGTGGACATTCCTTATCCCAAAGTCTGGAATATAAAATGCTTCAAGGTCTGAAACATTTTGAGGGGCCCACATGACACAAATGAAAAATCCTACTCCTGACTCTGGTGGTTCTATATCTATCAACTTTGTTTCATGCACACAATTATTAAAAATATTGTTTAAAGTTACTTTCAAGCTGTGCTAATGAAACAAAAGTGAATTTTGTTTAGACTGGATACTGTCCTCAAGATATTTCATTTATGTATATGCAAATATTTCAAAATCTGAAAAAAAAGTGAAGCAAATACTTCTGATCCCAATCATTTTAGATGCAGGCTATTTACTCTGTAATAGGTAACATGACTGCTTGTTTTTCCTTTACCCGCAAGTGGAAAATATCTAAAAGCTATAATAGGACTGTAAAAGGGGATCTGTAAAAGAGTGGCATAACCTACAAAGAGGCAAACCACATGTTTAGCTATAAAAATACCAGAAAAAGGGGCAGAAGGGAAGGCCAGTGTGTCTTACCTCCTGGGTGGCCTCCTATAGCCTTTCTTCCCCATCTGGGGAAGTTAGGGACCAGTGCCCTAATTCTGACTGCTGTGGGGTACTGTCAGGAAGCTCCTCAGGCTGGAGTTTGTCATCAAAAATCCAGGCCTGCTTTTTGCACTCAGTTCTGTGGAACTTGGATTATTTACTTTGGGGATGTGCTAGAACTTCATCAGGATGAAAGTTTCCCTGAAGGAAGGCAATGTGTTATTACCCTTTAAATGGGTTTATAAACCTCCCTTAAAAGAGGCAACAGGCTAGTTAACTGCAATGGGAGACTGGTTTCTGCTAGGACCAAAGCTTTGGAGTTGTGCTTCGTAATGCTAAAAGCCTAGTAAAATGGATTCTCACGATGGTGAGGTCGCCAGATAGCTTTCTGTCTTTTAAATAAAAGGATAACATAACGCTATTAAAATTAATTATATTTCACTTTCAGGGTAATACTTTCTTCTTTTACTTTGTATATTAGGAAACATTGCTTCCCTCATGTGCTCATATTTTTGCAGTGTGCATCTCATTATTATTATTTTTGCTTTTAACACAAGTTACATGCTGTATCTAAAGCCCAGTTCTGAAAGGATGAAACGTGTGTGTTGGAAGTCATTGTCAAGAAAGTCAGCTGGGAGGGTGGTGACTGTCTTGTGTTGGGGTGGTTAAGAGGGAAATTCCCTTCAAGGGTATTGGCCCTGTTTTGTAAGATGCCTGAGCTTCTAGGGCCTGCCTATATTTATCAACTTCTTTTGTTTACTTTTAAGATATAGTATGTCTTTCTTCTCTCTCCAAACACTGGCATTTTGCTTTCTTCCAGGGACATTTAAAACTCCTAAGCAAGTGCTCTACCACTGAGTGACACTCCTAGCCCTTCTGATGCTTTTATTTTTGAGACAGGATTTTACTAAGTTGCCCTGGCTGGCCTTAAACTTGTGAGCTTCGTGTCTCAGCCTCCCGAGTAGCTGCATTCAGGTGTGTGTCACCGAGTCCTGCTAATTCTTGTATTCTTTTTTAAAAATAATTGTTTTATTAGTGCATTATAGTTACACATGACTATAGTGGGGTTCATTCTGACATATTGCTAGATGCATATAACATAATCTGCTCCATTTCAATCTCTAGTACCTCTTCTTTCCCTTCCCCACTATCCTGACAACTTCCTCTGCTCTACAGGACTTCCTTACATTTATTTATTGTTTTTTTTTAAATGTTGCATTGTATTTATACACAAAAGTAAAATTTATTGTGATATATATGCACATAGCATAATTTGGTCATCTTCATTCCACATTTACTCCCCTTTCCCATTTCTTCTCTCTCCTCTTTGATTCCCTTTCTCTATTCCACTGCTGTCTCTTCTATTTTCATGAGATCCCCCTTTTAAAACTTCCTTATTTCTTTCTAGCTTCTGCAGATAAAAGAAATCATTTGACCCTTCGCTTTCTGATTCTGGTTTACTTAGCATGATATTCTCTAGTTCCATCCATTTACCAGCAAATGGCACACGGTTGAGTATAACCCCATTGTGTATATATATATATATCACATTTTCCTTATTCATTTATCTGTTGACAGGTACTTACACTGGTTCCATAACTTGGCTATTGTGAATTGTACTGTTACAAACATTGGTATGCAAGTATCATTATGCTGATTTTAGTTCTTCTGAATAAATACCAACGTATGGAATAATTGGGGCATACTGTAGTTTCAATCATCATATTTTGAAGAATCTCCATACTGTTTTCCAAAGTGGTTGCAGTATGACCAACAGTGTGTTAGTGCGTTCCCCCACATCCTGGCCAGCAATTATTGTTATTTGGATTCTTGATGATTGCCATTCTAACTGGAGTGAGATGAAATCTCAGTATAGTTTTGATTTGTATTTCCCTGATTGCTAAGGATGTTGAATATTTTTCAAATATTTGTTGGCCATTTATATTTCTTCTTTTGAAAAATGTTTAGGTCATTTGCCCTTTTATCAGCTGAGTTATTATTATTATTATTATTATTTTAGTGTTAAGTTTTTTAAGTTCTTTATGTGTTCTGAACATTAATTCCCTGTTGGAAGACTAGCCAGCAAAGATTTTCTCCCATTCTGTAGGTTCGCTCTTATGCTCTTAAGCGTTCCCTTTGCTGTGAAGAAGCTTTTGAATTTGGGGCCACCTCACTTACTGATTTTAATTCCTGGAATTCTTAAGCAAAAATTTTTCGTTTTTTTTCTCCATTTGCAGGATCTGAAACAAAGAATGCACTAAAAATTTGGGGATGTATATAACTGCAACACCTTTGCATATGGGGGATTTCCCCAGCAACAAAACAAGTCTGTGTGTAGGAATGGCATATAAATACTGCCTTGAAGTTAGCCAATCTTGATAACAGGATAAACAATGAAGATCATGTTTTTCCTTGTCTTGGGGCCTTGAAGTTTTAGTGGTGGGCATTAAAGTCAAGAGGGATATAATTTTAATTAGAAGATAATAATTGTTCACTTGTTTATAGAAATTCAGTGAGAAGATTAGTGAAAACACTAATTTCTACATTTTTCTACATTCTCCATCTCCTACAAAAATAAAATTTACTTAACCCACTGTATAGGTGGGAAAAGGCCAAAAAAGGAGACAATAGAGAAGCAAATTAGCTGTCAAACAAAAAGGATGATAGAGAAATGATCAAAAGCTGCTATTAATCCTTTTTTTTTGTCCAATTTTCATTATTGGCCAAGAGTTTGAAATACCCATCAAGCATTTGAAAAGTCACACTGGGAATCACCATTAGCAAGACAGACAAGGAATGGCACACTCTGAGCAGCAGATCTAATAATGTTATACATCACAGGGATGTGTGCCCCTGCCATGTGTGAGAGGGGCTTAGGCGTCAGGGACTTTGAAAGGGTTCCAACTGTAGCCACACCAGGGGGTTGGGGCTGGGGGAGAGAGAGAAGCCTTGAAAGGTTGCCAGGCATCAGCCTGTTGTGGACCAGCATCTGAAGACTTCCCTGTCCCCTTGTTAAGGAGTTATCCTATTCTGCCTTTCCTTTTAAAGGAAAAACTAGAGCTGGGAATTGTATTTTGTGTGTGTGTATGTGTATACATATATATGCCTATATGTATTATATATACATGTATGTATGTATACATATGCAAACATATGTATATACCCAATACATACAAATATATGTATACACATACATATATACATATACATATATATAGAGTATATGTAAGTGTATATATGTGTACATATGTATGCATTTTCACTGTGTTTGCTCTTTAGATTTTGTTCATTCTTTTCTTTTTTTTTGTGAGAGAGAGAGAGAGAGAGAGAATTTTTTTTAATATTTATTTTTTAGTTTTTGGCCGACACAACATCTTTGTTTGTATGTGGTGCTGAGGATCGAACCCAGGCCACACGCATGCCAGGCTACCACTTGAGCCACATCCCCAGCCCCTGTTCATTATTTTCTCCTCTTTCCATTAAATGTGCATTAGGTGGGGTATAGGGGTTTTATGGGATGACTTTATGGTAAAAATATTCTCTTTGTCCTTGGGCTTAAGAGACCAAGACGCAATTGCTTGTAAAGGAATTGCTGTTTTTGGTGGTCTGGAGCCAAAGGGTACTTTCTGAGTCTGGAGATCTCTTCTGGGACTGATGTGACGATTGCCGTTTCTCTGAAGTCCCACCCTACTATTGGAAAAACCTCCTATTCATTCATTTATTCAGATACTTACAGTGTATTTCTGTTTTGGCAAAGCTGTATGGTAAATCTACAGATTAGTCATCTAACTTAACATCTCTGAAGATTTTCACATTTATTTTGTTATTTTAATATTTTTTTAGTTGTAGATGGATAGCATGCCTTTATTTTATTAGTTTATTTTTATGTGGTGCTAAGGATAGAACCCAGAGCCTCTCGTGTGCAAAAGAAGTATTCTGCCACTGAGCTACAGCCCCAGCCCTACATTTTATTTTTTGAACAGGTAATAGATTCATAGGATTTTAAACTTAAAAGATACCAAAGGATTTATAGTAAAAATCTATGTCCTTCTTCACTTCCCCTGATCACCCTCTCTACCTCCAGTTCTCTTCAATTAAAGTTATCAGATTTCCTAAGATATTTCAGACATTTAGGAGAAGTTTTTATAATTTTTCCTTGTTATGACACATTTGGTAATGTGTGCATTTCTTATTGTATACCTCACCTTTTTCCACCTGTAGAATATCTTAGAGATAGTTCTCTCATTACATATAACAGCTTTGCTCTTATTTAGTGATTGATAATCTTCCATCTTATGGATGGATCAGAATTTACTGTATCATTGCCTTTCTGATGAAGGTGTAAGTTGTTTCCAGTAATTTTTTATTCCAAATAATCTTAAAATCTTGTACAAATGCAATTTTGCCTGTGTGTGCCAGGGTGTCTATAAAATAAATTCCTAGAAGTTGATTGCTGGAAGAAAAGATGTATATATTTGCAAAAGTGACATTACAATTGGGTCTCCATAGATGTTGGAGAGAAATTCCAAGGAGAATCAATGAATGCCTTTCCTTCAGAGCTTTGCTAATATACCATCTTTTGCTCTTTGTCAAGACAATTTGTGAAATACAAGCATTTAATTTTATTTTTTGTCTGAATTTCTTTTGGTATGAATAAGGCTGAATAACTTTTAAGACACATTTGTATTTCTTTGTTATGAGTCATTTATTCATAAATAATATCTATTGTTGGTATTTTGGTCATTTAATTATTACTTTTTAGAAGCTCTTCATATACCATAGTCAGTGTGACAAGCAACCCTTTTGATAATCTTCTTTTTTTAAAATAATTTCTCAGATGTTGATGGACCTTTATTTTATTTATTAATTTATATGTGGTGCTGAGGATCAACTCCACTGCCTCACACATGCTAGACAGGTGTTCTACCGCTGAGCCACAACTCCAGCCCCTGATAATTTTCTTGTGTAAGTGAAAAAAGATATAAATTATTGATGTACATGCCAGAAGTCTTCTTTAGTAGAGGTTTAGTTCTTTCTAATTCTGTTGCATACTCACTAAATAAAAACTTTTTAAAATTATTTACATTTCAAACACATACAGAAGTGGAGACATAAAAGACCCCTATGCACTAATTTCCCAGCTTCAGCAATTATCACCCATGGCCATCTTATTACATATAATCTTTTTGCTTTACCTCTAAACCCCTTGGATGCAAAAATCTCTGGTGTTATGCAATTTTGCTATAATGATTGTTATTGTTTTAAAGTATTGTTATTGGGTCTTCTAAGCAAAATTAACGGTCCTTGTTTAATATCACCAAATATTTAGTCAGTATTTGAATTGGCCTGCTTATCTCAAAATTTTTGGTTACAGATGGTTTGTTCGCACCAGAATCCAAACAAATGGGTACATTTGTTTGATAGATCTGTTCATTCTTTTTTGCCTATTTTTTTCCAGTGATGGGGACTTTGTACATTCTAAACATGTATTCTACTATTGAGTTGTATCCCCAACCCACATTGTCTTTTTTAGATATGTAGGTGCCCCTCACTCAAGTTCTTTTTTGGAGGGTACTGAGGATTGAACTCAGAGGCACTTGAACACCCCAGCCCTATTTTTTTCCATTTTTATTTAGAGACAGGGTCTCACTAAATTGCTTACTGTCTTGCTTTTACTGAGGCTGGCTTTGAACTCCTGATCCTCCTGCTTCAGTGTCCTGATCATAGTCTTGTGCCACCGTGCCTGGCACTTAAATTTTTTTTTTAGAAAGAACATTTTTGGAAGTACTGGAGATTGAACTGAGGGCCTCACACAACTAGGCAAGAGCTCTACCATTGAAATACAATCCCCAGTTTTTTAAGTTCTTCTTTTTCTTTTTCTTTCTTTCTTTTTTATTTTTTTGCAATTATTCACAGGAGACATTGGGTCTTCAGTCCTATAGAACTTGCCACTGAATCTTGTTGGATGTATCATGTTCCATAAAAACATTTTCCTGATCTTTCTAATTTCCTGCAAACTGGTGTTTAGATCTGGAGGCTTGATCAGATTCACGTTTGGTTTATTTTCTTTGGCAAGGGTGTACTTCAGGGGTGTTATTGTGAACTTCCTGTTGAATCACATCAAGAGGCACCCGAAGTCAGGTTGTCTTTGTGTAATGTTGAGGTCGATCTGTCACTGTGGCTGACATTCTGTTTTTAGAGAACACTGTCAGATAAAGAACACTAATTTTGTCTTTCCATAGAAAATGAAGTGCCAAAGGAGAAACGTGCAATTTCATTTTGGGGAGGAGAGTATATACAACAAGGGGAGCTGGCTTTCACATTTCACACAGTGAAAGACTCACAGACACAGCTTCATCCTTTTGGTTCAACTTCCCTTCTGCCCCCAGTTTAGCATTTGCCATGATATGTTTGTGAGACCAACTTAATGGCTCACTGTGTCATAACGTGTTTGAATTTCAGGTATTTTCTTCTTCCCTTTCCTTTTCATATAATTCAGAAGAATTATTTTTTCATCTTGCTTATTATGTTTCATTTTTAAAAATGTTTCTGCCAGCTGCCTCTAAGATGCTAGTGAATGTTTATAGGGCTTGGAAAACATCTTTCCAGGAGGTCTTGATGTCTGAGGCCTCAGCTGTGTGGTCACCTGGGTCTTTTCATTTCTAAATGCCTCTTGTATTCTCTATTGTCTGTGCATCTGAGTTTTTGTTTCCTCTTTCTTCCACATTCCCCAGCTCCTGCCTTCCATGTCCCATCAGTCTTTGATGTGGTCCTGAAACCACCTCACTCCCCATGCATAATGCTTTGTGGGATGGATGAACAAACTCTCATAGGATCTGGGATCCGGATTGACCCATAGAATCTTAAGAAAAACCCATTTAAAGGGAATCAAGTTTCTGTGTTTTGTATTGCTTTAGAAACTCCATTTCTCCAAAGACTATAACACAAGTGGTTTCTCAGTGGAAGATTGCTTTCCTAAAGCATTCGACAATAACTGCAATTGCTTAAGGAGCTTACATGCTTAAGTGTAATAAATACAACTTCATGGACATTTAGGGTAAGGGATAATTCTTTGTGATTCGAATAAAGGAATAGAAGTACAACTGTGAATAGTCATGTTTCATCCTACTATTCTGTGCATCCTACTAGCTAATTGTATTTTAACCACCCCCCCAACACATCCTAAGTGATATCTGAAATCCTAAGTGATAATCCAAAGTGATAAACTAATGATATTACAAAGGAAGTCTGTCCTTGGAAGGTTTCTGCAGATGGTCGTCGTTGGGCCTCCCTTCTCTGTGGGTGTAAAAGAAACTACAATAATTTGTCTTCAAGTAAAAGACATGTACTTGTGTGGGTTGGGGAACAGACAGGCACGGAAAGGATGCATGGTGCTCTGTTCCCTCTTGGATATTGTATTGTGGGTACATGTGGTTCTGGTTGCATAAACAATGAATGTGCTTTAGAAATTGAAAAATCAATGAAAACCTGAAGACTCTGACAGGTCTTGTAGAATTTGACTTCAACTGTTGTATAGAAGTTGTGATAGGAATATACACTTTCTAAAAATAAAATCTACTCTTGAATAGCATTGGTGGCAGAGTTTAACAAAACGGTACATACGAGCTGGTCATGATGGTGCATGTCTGTAATTCTAGCTATTAGGGAGGCTGAGGCAGGAGGATCTTAAGTTTGAGGCCAGTCTGGGCAACTTAGTAAGATAGTGTCTCAAAATATCTTATTGGGGATGTAGCTCAGGGGTGTAGAACTTCTGGTTTCAATTCCCAGTACTGAAAAAAAGTATGCCCAGACACATGTAATTTATATTTTTACATTAATAATAGATTTAATGGATTATCTCACCCAAAAATATGATTTCTGAAAGAAAAAAAAATTTAAGGAGATAATGATAAAAAAACAATTCATTCCTCACATATGATCACAACTGAATAAAGAAATTTAAGACAACAGTTCTTGGGATTGGGGTTTAGCTCCGTCGTAAGAGTGCATGCCCATGCAGGAGGTCCTGGGTTTCATCTTCAGCACCTCGTGGGGAAGCCGGGGTAGGGGACAGTTTAGTGCATGGGGTTATAAGCTATTTGAAATCTGTGTCTGTGTGTAGATAGAAATGGTAAGTCATGGATTTTTAGATGCAAATCAGAATAAAACCTTTGGTCTGGAGTCTTGACTTTAACTCTTCGATGGATTCTAGCACAGGCTAACTTGCAACATCAGTATTTTAATCTTTGCATACATGTCTACCTTTTCAGAATTGGGACCTCTGAGAATAGGATCTGTTTGTTATTCAGATCACAATTCATGTAGTTGGCATAAAATAAATGCATGTGATTGACAATGCTGAGAATACCAGGATGGACGCTGGTGGGAGGTGTTTTAATTGTGTGAAGCAAGTAGGAGTCAGCCCGAAAGCTGGCTGCTGTACCTTCTAGAGCTCCACTTCAGAAAAAGAGGGACACCTGTTCAGATCACCCAAGAATTTTCCTGATGCACCCGGAAGATTAAAATGGCAAGCAGTTGTGATCAACAGTCCCTTTAAGGGATCTCCTTTGCCATCCGTATATATTCCATGAAAACAGCAGTGCCAAGAAAAGAAGTCATAAGCCAGTGGAATGCCTATGGAAAGGGTCAGAAATCCGCTATGGCAGAAGGCAAAGATGGGAACATAAAAAACTGGACAGAAGGGAGAGCATTTAAAAAGAATATGCATAGAATACCTTGTGTTAAATGAAAACTGGGTGGAGGACTGCAGGGTGAGAAGCGGGAGGGGAGCTGACTTCAAGAGCAAATGTACACCGAATCCTGGGTCCTTTAAAAATGCCAACTTTCTGTGCTTTAGAGCCAGCAGGAAATGCTTCAGAAAAGCAGCAATATCCTTTGCTGAAGCCCATTCAATTTAGAAGTGGAAATGTCAATAGGCTATGTGCCTGTGCTCCCCAGCCAGCGGATCTGCATGCTCTGTGCTGGGCAGTGGAAAACAGAGTCTTTAGGTCTCAAAAGAGTATTTCTTCTAAAATAAAAAGGCTGCTGAAAATCAACTTTTATTGACTTTTTGTACAAAATCCAAATGCATTCTGGGTTTTTTTTTTCCCCCTCCCATGCCAGATCCTGACTCATTTGGAGAGAACTCAGCTCCATTCTAAGCACCCTTTTCACTGTTTTCTATCTGGTGGAGTCCAAGTTTTGGGAGATCTCCTCAGCCAAACTGTATTTGATAAGCCATTCCTATGTCCACTTTTCTTAATCAAATATATTAGCCAAACTTCTGGATGGGGATTTCCTTACTGATGATAAAATTCCAGCAAATAGCTTCATGTCTGAGGTAGCACGGGAGGCGGGAATTGAAAATTGACCTTCAGACTGCCCCCAAATTAGAGTGTATTTGGGCAGTTTTGCTGAAATTGAATTTAAATATCTTTAAGTGGGACAAATAATCTATAGGTTGTGAATGGCCACACCATTCACTATGGAGTTACTTCCTTTTAGTGCATTGAGGTTGATTGTTTGGCTCCTACAGGCCTTTGACAAGAAAGATTATGATTTCCACCAAATTTTTCCCCCCACATTTTTTCTTGTTGCATTAGAGTTGTGCATATTGATGGGATTTGTTGTTACATATTTGTACATGCACACAATATAACAATATAAGTTGACCAATATCAATATCTTTGATTTTTAGGAGACCCATCTTTGTTTTCCTTTTTCTTCTCTAACTTCTGCATATGACCCTTAAAAAAAATAAGTGAAACTTAGAAGGTTAACACAATGGCTTCTAGTTTCATCCATTTTCCTGCAAATGACATAATTTCATCTTTATTTATAGCTGAAAACAACTCCATTGTGTATGTATACCACATTTTCTTTATTTATCCATCTGTTGATTAACACCTAGGCTAGTTCCATAGTTTGGTTATTGTGAATTGTGCTGCTATAAACATGGGTATGCATATATTGATATACTAGCATGATTTTAATTCTTCAGGATAAATAACAAGAAGTGGTATAGCTGGGCCATATGGGGGGGTCCATGCCTTGTCTTTTGAGGAGCCTCCATACTGATTTTCATAGAGGTTGGACTAATTATGAGTTGCACCAATAGTGTAAAAATGTTCCTTTTTCTCCACATCCTCTCCAGCATTTATTATTATTTGCATTCTTGATGAATAATGTCATACCAGCCATCCTTACAAGAAAGAGATGAAATCTCAGGGTAGTTTTGATTTGCATTTCCCTAGTTGATAATGATGTTGAACATTTTTTCATATATTTATGTTTCTTCTTTTGATAAGCATCTGTTTAATTCATTTGCCCATTTATTAATTAGGTTATTTGATGTTTTGGTGTAAAGTGTTTTGAGCTCTTTGCATATTCTAGATATTAATTCTTTGTCAGAAGAGTAGAACTTCAGAACACCATTCTGTGGGTTCTCTCTTCAAAATTCCTTATTGTTTCCTTTGCTGTGAAGAAGTTTTTAAAATTTGATGTTGTCCAATTTATTACCTTTTGGCATTGCTTCATGAGTTTTAGGGGTCCTATTGAGAAAGTTGTTGCCTGGGCCTGAAAGTTGGAGTGTTGACTACATGTTTTCTTCTAGATTGCATAGTTTCTGGTCTAATTCCAAGGTCTTTGATTTGTTTTGAGTAGATTCTTTGCAGGATAAGAAATAAGGGTCTACTTTCATTCTTCTACATATGAACAATGAAATGTCCCAGCACCATTTGTTAAAAAGTCTGTCTTGGAGCTGGGGAAGTGGCTCAAGCAGTAGCACGCTCGCCTGGCATGCGTGCGGCCCGGGTTCCATCCTCAGCACCACATACCAACAAAGATGTTGTGTCCGCCGAGAACTAGAAAATAAATATTAAAAAAAATTCTCTCTCTCTCTCTCTTTAATAAAAAAAAAATAAAAATAAAAATAAAAAGTCTGTCTTTTCTCTTATGTATGTTTTTGGCACCTTTGTCAAGAATCAGATGACTATAACTGTATGGGTTTGCCTCTGTGTCTTTTATTCTCTACCATTTGTGTATGTACATGTTGGCCAGTAATATGCAGTTTTCGTTACTGTAGCTCTATAGTATAATTTGAAGTCAGGCATTTTTTTTTTTTTTGGCTTAAAATTGCTTTGGCTCTCCTGGGTCTTTTATTTTTCCAAGTGAATTTTAGGACTATTTTTTCTAGTTCTATGAAGAATGTCTTTGGTATTTTCATGGGGATTGCATTGAATCTCTACATTGCTTTTGGTACCAAGGCCATTTTAACAATGTTAATTCTGCATATCCATGAACATGGGAGGTCTTTCCATCTTCTAAGGTCTTCTTCAATTTCTTTCTTCAATGATCTATCGTTTTCATTAAAGAGGTCTTTCACTTCCTTGGTTAGATTAATTCCTAGGTATTTTTTTGAGGCTATTGTGAATGAATTTTTTTCCTGATTTCTTTCTCAGAAGATTAGTTGTTAGTATATAGGAAAGCTTTTGATTTTTGCTTGTTGATTTTGTAAGTTGGTACTTTGCCAGATTTATTAGCTCTAGCAGTCTTTCAGTGGAGGTTTTTGGACCTTGTAGGTATAGGATCATATCATCTGCAAACAGTAATAACTTTGACTTCTTCCTGTTTTTATCCCTTTTAGTTCTTTCTTTTGCCTAATTGCTCTGGCTAGAATTACTAGTACTTATTAAATCGGAGCAATGGAGAGGACATCCTTGTTTTGTCCCAGATTTTAAAGGAAATGCTTTCAGTTTTCCCCAATTATTATGATATTAGCTTTAAATTTTTCATATACAGCCTTTATCATGTTGAAGTATGTTCTTTCTATCTCTAGTTTCTTCAGTGTTTTTATGATGAATGGGTGCTGAATTTTGTGAATGGTCCTCTCTGCATTTATTGAGAATACTAAGTGATGTTTGTCCTTAATTCTGTTAATGTGATGGATTACATTTATTGATTTGCATATATTAAACCATCCTTGCATGTCTGAAATGAAACCAACTGTCCATGATGTACAATCTTCTTAATATATTGTTGAACATGATTTACTAGTATTTTGTAAGTATTTTTTCATCTAAGTTCTTCAGGGATAAAGAAAAGAAAATGTGATAGGAAGGTAGAAAAGACTTCTAATAATTTTAAAAATTGAACAGAGAATATAGAATAGATGATTATAAGGAAGGAGAAGAAAAAATTGAGATAACAAAGTAAAGGGAGAATGAAAAAGAGAACAATAAAATTTTACTGTTAGTAGAAGAAAAGAGAGAAAGAGAAACAGACAAATGAAAAATCAACACAAAACCAAATCAAAATATACTAATCAAAAACCCTAATCCTCAAAAGACAAGGCAAGGAAAAATAACTACAAATTTAAAACATGTTAAAAATGAGGGAAAAAAGAAATATGTTTATATTCATGATCAAATTAGCACAGCAACACACACACACACAAATAAACAAAAGAAAAAAGATTCTTAAAGAAAAATTAAGGAATTGTTTCCACTGAGGGGATCAAAATAGCTAACAAGAATAGATGGACACTGTCTATGCCTGACTGTTTCTTTCTATTTCTTCTTGTGTTATGTACTGAGAGCTCACCAAGCTGCCAATTGGAGTGACCTAAGACTGGAGCTTGTTCATATAATTCTCAACTTCTCTTTTCTCCAATATGAGGTAGGATGGGATGGGAAGTGCTGTCAGTTGGAGTTTTGTCTGCACAGAGCAGATCAATGCATTGCAGAGTATTATGAGTTGAGTCCTAATAGGTGGAGTTTAGGTCTAATCTGGCCTCAGGGGCTTTCTGCTCTGGAGGTGAGATCAATTGGGCCTGGCAATTGCTGATCTTCTTGGAGTCTGGATCTGGAGAGCCTCCTAAGGATTCTACTTGTGGATCAGGCAGGAACAATCCTTCACCCCTCTACTGCCCACAAATCCAACCTTTCCAGGCTTCCCAGCCTCAGTGCCTGAGTGTATTCACATCTGTTTGTTCAGATTCCCCATATGCTTTAGCTGATCACATGAGCTGCCAGACTCAAAGGGGAAGTGAGTTGGGCTTCCCTTCACTTTTCCAACTTAAATCCCCCTTGTTAAAATATTCTCTATACCTGTTTCACTCCCATTCTGTTAGGTACACCCTAGATCATGTGGCAGGCACTTTCCAGGACCATGTAGCTAGCTGTGTTCGCTCAGATCTCCCAGCTCTGGCATCAGCAGCTATAGTGTGGCCACCTCAAGACGCCTCCTGCTTCAGTTCTCTGTAGCCATCTGGGAAACACAGGACACTTTTCAAGCACCAGTGCCCAGTGCAGCCTCTGAATCAGCTAGGGGTAGCCTGCAAATCTGATCTCAGGTTTTTCCATACTAAATCTGTCTACTGTGTTTCTCTCTGTGTTTGCCCTCTCTCTGTGCTGAACCAGCACTGCTACTGCTGCTACTACTGCTGCAGGCAACACAACTGCCTTGGCTCTAATGTAGTCTTTTTTCTTTGTTTAATGTACCCAGATTTCCAAGTCTCTAAGACACTCTGACTATCCAATATTAAGTTTTAGTGAAATCTCTCTTTCACTCACCTCACAGAGAAGCAGTACTACTGCTGCTTGAATTCCAAGCCCTGGGGCAACTAGGAATGCAGCCTTCCTCTAGGTGCATCTTGACTCACCCCCACAAACTTTCTGAATTAACAAAAAATAGTTCTGGATCCTGATTTTTAATCTTTACTGTCCCTAAGCAGCCTGATGACTCCAGAATAGTCACTATAAGTGGAGGACAAGATCATCTATGTTGTTTTGGTCTAGTGTGATCAGGTCCAAAGGGCATCTTATTCTCGGATTCTCTCTAAAGGATGGGCTGTTTCTATCAATTTTTTTCATACTTTGCTTATAACTATTGTGCACTTACTTGGCCACAATATCCTTAAAGCAACCTTTCATTCAGGCAATATAGAAACTCTCTTATCGCACATCTTTTGTTCTGTGTTTGCTTATTTGTTTCTGCATTTCATCTTTTTTTATCTTTTCAAGAGAAATAGATAAAAGAACTAGCTGTACCTAGAAAGGAAATCAAAATTACCTTTTAACATGCTGTAATATCCGCTCATGTTAGCACCTTGGGTTAAACACAAAAGGGAAAGGAAATTTGATCTGAATATTAACAGAAAAAATAGACTTTAAACTTTGTTGCCTAAAAAATGTCACACCTGTCTTATGCTTTGGTCAACATTGTACAAAATAATAGACATTTGTGAAATGTTCCTATGCAATAATTTTAATTGTTTTTTATTCGATAGTGGAACATGTTTATAATATTACTCTGGAACTAAAATGTACACCCAAGCCTTTTTGCTTGAATTCTGCCTGCATTAAAAATTGAGGCAGAAGAACAGCATTTTGTATAATGTGTTCATTACAAGTGGAAAGAAAACAGCAAGTAGTAATAATATAGAAAGAAAGTGATAGATCTTCAGGTCAGGAAGAATGCTTAGAAGTCAATTATCCCAATTAGCTCATTTAACTTTATTTTGGATTACAGCATTATTCTACAATACCTCCAAGTTTCTATTCCATAAGTGTATATAGGTAGTTATATTTTTTAAAACATGGGATCGTCTGAGAGTTCGAAGCTCCAACTAAAAGAAAAAAAAGCTCTCCTTATTTGCCTTTAATTTTATACATCTGAGCATAATAATTTAAAATGCAGGATAGTGCAAGGGTTTCATATCTGAAGGGTCTGGATTTAAATACTATTTTCACCACTTACTAGCCAGCTTTAAGTGTGGGGAGATAATTTTCAATTAATTTCTCTCATTTCTTCACTTACTATGACAGCTTTTCTATCAGATAGTTTTTTCAAGGATTTTTTTTTATAGTGGAAAGTCTTAGAAGAAAATTACGTCTTTTTTTAGGGTAGTGTACAGATTTTTTTTTTTTTTTACTATCCAAGATAATAAAATTATGTCTCCTTTGGGTACAAAAGTTGGGTGAATTTATTGTAGCCTCCTATTTAGATTGGGGTTGTCTAAGCTTGGATTCCTGTGATGCAGGACCACTGTGTATATTGTCTACCAGAGCTGCTCCTTGTTGCCTTTAGGGGACTTAGCCACAGATGCCAAATGTCTTCTTTGATATAAGGAGAGCAACTAAGAACAGAGCAGGGAGGAAGAGCATGAGAAGAAGATTAACATTAAACAGGGACGAGAGGTGGGAGGGAAAGGGAGAGAGAAGGGAAATTGCATGGAAATGGAAGGAGACCCTCATCGTTATACAAAATTACATATAAGAGGAAGTGAGGGGAAAGGGAAAAAAACAAGGGAGAGAAATGAATTACAGTAGATGTGGTAGAGAGAGAAGATGGGAGGGGAAGGGAAGGAAGGGGGGATAGTAGAGGATAGGAAAGGCAGCAGAATACAACAGAGTCTAGTATGGCAGTATGTAAAAACATGGATGTATAACCGATGTGATTCTACAATCTGTATACGGGGTAAAAATGGGAGTTCATAACCCACTTGAATCAAATGTATGAAATATGATATGTCAAGAGCTATGTAATGTTTTGAACAACTAATAATAAAAAAAAGAAGAAAGAAAAATTTAAAAAAGGGAATCCAGAGTGACTAACTATCCTGGTTTGCCATGGTCTACTTCCCATGTTAAAACTGAAACAGTCCTGGATGAACTGGGATAGTTGGTCACCCAAACTAGGAAACTGATGTGTACATGAAGCTCATACTGTCTGTTGTGCCATGAAGATAAAGTCCATTGTCTCTGAACCAGGAGTCTCATATCTTCTGCTAGCATGCATAAAACTGTGGAAGGCATTATTTCATGACCTCGAAAGTAGGGTAAAAATCTCAGACCCTTTATGGTTCTTGAGAGAGATGTTTGCCAAGCACTTCTCTAAGCCTCCATTTTCTTAAGTCTAAAATATAAATGACAATATCAACCTCAAAGAAGTGTAAAGATAAAGGAAATGGTACACATAAAGCCTTAGTACCTTGCTGAGGACATTATAAATCCTCATCAGATGTTGAGAGTTGCCACTTGATCACTATATTTCTTATTAGGTGAAGCCTTTCTAATTCAATATTTTCATTGGTTGGGTTGTATGCTAGGCAACTTTTTGTTACAGTGACAAAATGCCTGAGAAGCAACTTGAGGTGAACATATTTATTTTGGTTCATGATTTGAGGTTAGCTGGTTTTATTGTTTTGGGACCTGCGGTGAGGTAGAACATCCTGGCAGAAGGGCATGAGAGAGCAAAGCTGCTCACTTCATGGCTGGGAAGAGATGGGGAGGAAGGATACATATTATCCAAGGGTATCCCTGCAATGGCTCATTCCCTTTAACTAGGTCCCACCTCTTAATGTTTCTACCATCTTCCAATGGTTGATTCAGATATAAATCCATTAATGGATTAGCTCATTGATGAGGCTACAACCCTCATGATCCAATCAATTTCCAAAAGCCCACCTCTAATCTTTGTTGGATTGGAAACCAAGACTTCAACACATGAGCCTTTGGGGGACATTCCAGATCCAATCCATAACTGGTTGTTTGTGTGCATTCTGTGTTTCTACTTCTTAGTGTCTACATGGCAGACTATATCAGATTTAAAAAAAAAAACTCTAAATTAAATATTTTAACCATTTTTATTACCAATATCAGATTGATTCATAGTTGAATCTGGTTATTGATTAAAAGTCTCACCACTGGATGATTCAGTCACCCTACACAGTCATTGCACTTTTTGTAGAGCTCTTTTTAATTTGGTAAAACAATGTCTAATGACATTTTTAAATGACCTTTGACCTTCCTTAAGATCTCTAGGAAATAATAAAAGTTCCAGGCAAATCACTTCAAAGATTATTTGCATGGAATGATAGAGAAGCATTTCACATCTAATGTAAGATAAATGCCACATACACACCAGTTAATCTCAACTTCTATGGAAAACAAAGTGAAAAAATAGCATTCTCATCATTTATACTTCCAATGATTTTATAGATGTTTTTTGTTGTTAGTATGTGCCATATTTATGGTTTCTTCTTGTCACAGTCAGAGACAATTTTCTCCAGAAGGAAAAATAACACCAAGTTTTCTTGATTTGGAGAGTTCAGTATAATAAAGATCTGGGCAGTCTTTTGTGCATTTGGAGGCCTGGATAATATTCACATTTTGTGTGACAGAGGAATGTAACATTCCTGTCATTGGTTATAAAGAAAGCATATTTAAACTGAACACAGTTATGAGATGATTTGAAACTGTCTAGGAAAATGGATCCATTTGGGACTCTCTGATTATACCTCAGCTAGCCAGTTCATTTATGTGTGGGTAAGTCAAGAATGACACACAGAAACAAAACCCCAGAGCCGTTACCTCTACTCAGATGTGATAAAGAGTGCTAGAGTTCATGCATTATTCTATTTCTGTTCTGAAACACTGATTTCCATTTCACTTGCAGGCTCAGTTCAGTTCTGGTTGTTTTGCAAATGTAACATGAGACCCAATAAATTCACTCCTAGGCCATCTGACTGTCTTTTCTGAACTGGCAACTGCCTTGGGTTCCCCTTGGGTCAAACATGAGATTTATGGCTTGATGTTTATCTCTAGGAAATAGAAAACATTCAGAAATGTTGCCTAAAGGAACCAATTAAATTCTTGGTGTGCTGCAATCAGACACGGGGTATCCCTGTCTGGCCTGAGTTGAAAATTCTCTCGAAGCCTCAAATATTCTTTTGCTTTCTGTATATAGAATTGAAACCAAACCCACTGATAATGACCACTAATTAACTTTTTGAAAAATTTCGTCTTATTTATTTTTATAGAGGTAAATTATGTAGTATTATCACATTTTTAGTTTTGCAGAATTGTTTATTCTTGTTTTCCTTCAACATAGTTGCTCTGACAGCAGCTAAAAGCTCCTTTTTTCTACCTTCTAATGGCTCAAGCTTTTTGGCTCTGAACATAAATTTCCTAACCCCAATCCTTGCCTTCCTTCTGTATGCCCAGGCTCTACATATTAGTCTTACTGCTCTGCTGCTAATGTGGTATCTGCTGGTAACTGCCCCCGCCCCAGGCCTAGAGCCCATAGTCCCAGGATTCCCCACAGTTCTTTGTGTATCCTTTACCTTCCCTCCAGAGTGTACCTCCATCTCGGTTTGCAGTTCCCCAACCTTACCCTAGGTTCATCTTTGTCTCAGTTTAATGGTTTCCATAGCCTCCGGAGACAGCTTTGGACAAATGGTGACTTCTTTTGAATCTTGATCTCTGGCCAAGGTCATGCTCAGGGATTTTGCCTTCGTATTCAATCTTTCAGTTTAGTCCCTATATTAATTTTTCCAGGACTTCCATAACAGAGTGCACAACAAACTGGGTGGCTTAAACAACAGCAACTTGTTGTCTCACAATTCTGGAGCCCAGAAATCTTAAAAATCAAGATTTTGGCAGGGTCATACTCTCTTGAAGGTGGTAGGGAATGATCTGTTCAAGCCCCTCTTATAGCTTCTGACAGCCTCAGGAGTTCTTGGCTTGTAGATGGACATCGTCTCCTTGTCTCTTCATATCATCTTTCCTCTGGGTGGGTCTGCTTATGTTCAGATTTTCCTTTTTTATAAGGACACTGCCATTTTGATTAGGGCCCATACCAATGGTCTTGTTTTAACTTGATCACCAGCAAACTCTATTTCCAAATAAGGTCAAATTTATAGGTACTGGGGGTTAGGACATCAACTTCTTTTGGGAGGATGTAATTCAACCAATAGTAGTCCCACTGTCTTTATAACTTCATACTCTACTCTCAGTGAAGCATAAGGAAAGCTCATCAAGAAACTGAGACGAGACTCAGGGCTGGGGATATAGCTCAGTTGGTAGAGTGCCTGCCTGCCTTGCATGCACAAGGTCCTGGATTCAATCCCTAGCACCAAAAAAAGAAAAAAAAAAAAAGAAAGAAAGAAAGAAAGAAACTGAGATGAGACTCAAGCTGTGAAATAAGCCCAGGCACCTGCTCAACCCACTGAAGGATAAACTCCCAGTAATACCCTCCAAACCATGCACCCCAGGCCTTCTTCTGCCTCAATACAGAACTGTGATCCCCACGGCTTCAGTAACCCAAACTTTTTTTTCCCTTTAATTTGCACCAAGTCACTTTTCAAGCTGGCTGAAGCCCCATGAGGTCAATATCCGATTTATTCATGGACTTTAGCTATACTGAACACAAATCTTTTTTCCCATTCAATCATTTTTTTACTTGTATTTATGTATAAACTATATAGTTTGTTTGATTTTAAAAATATGTTCAGCCTTTCTTTTAGCAGAAATAGCCCTACTGTCATCATTTTTATGATCAATTCAAGATTTATTTTCTGTAAAATTTCAAGGTTCAGGGGAAAGAAGCATACCAAACCGGTACCATATGCCAGAGGAACTGAGGTCCAGGTAGGTGAAGTGGCTTGGCTTCCTGCCTTGCCTTCCTTTCTGGTTTCATAAGCATCTCACAGTCTCAAACATATGGAAATCCTGAAGAAATAATTGTCACTATTTTCTCACAGCACCTGACTGTGGAATAAAAGTGGAGGTCTGGACTTGCCCATTATTTACAAAATTTTAAATACATTTCGTTAGTAGTTTGTAATTACAACAGAAAATTTTACCACAGTGAAAACCTCCTCTACCAGTGGCATGCTTGAGTGCTGAAGCATTTGGATCACTTTCAAATCTAGTCATTATCCATTAAATTCTTTGGACAACAGTAGCCAGGCTCAGCTTTCTAATTCTGGACTTTGGCAAACATGGATGGTATCTCGGTTGTTCACTGGAGATGGGAATGCCAGCTTTGGAGAGACCAGCCTGGACAGCATCTGCCACTCCATTTTATGCTGACTCCTGCTTGGTCTTCCCATGGATTTATTTGCCTGCACATCATTGCCAAACCAGTAGGGTAAATCTGAATGGAGCTGGGGACCAGGTTTCTCTGCCCACAACCTCTCCAGAGAGCTAAAAGGTACAGAACTCTGAGATAATGATCTGCTGATTTAGCAAGGTCAGTGGCTAATGTGCAATTCCAGGTCATGATTATCCTGAGGACTGGACAATGTCTGTAAAAAATTGCCCAATATAAATCAAAAAGCAGTCACAGTATAGCAGAGTCCGCCATGGGGACAGATTTAAGGGTGGATTAATGATTTTTGTGAGTACAAATTGCTTTGCTAAATAAAGTCTGAGCATGTCCCTCTCATATTTTCAGATCAAATAGAGAATTTTTATACTACTCTTTTTTTCTTTATCTATAGAGATGGTTAATAGCCTCACAGAAGAGCCCTGTGCTCATTAACTCATGTTCATATAAATATTATAATAGAATATTCCCAGATGGTTAAATCAGAAACTCAGGAGCTCCAGTGCATGGTGGATGGGGATGCAGAGATGTGTAACATCTCAATAGAATTTCCACTGCCAGGCCACTTCTACATTGTGACTTTGGGTAGTCTCATAAAAGACAAGTCTCTAAGCATGGTTCTCCAGCTTTCCTGGTAATGTTGGATGAGCCACCCCGATCCTTTAAATAAATTCCTTTCCTTCTTAAATCAGCCAGACTCAGTTTCTGTTACTTGGAACTAAGACCCTAACTAATTTGGGTATTCTGGTATGGGAACAAGAATTTGAACCAAAGCAGCTGGATTACAGAGCTTACACTTTCAAACCCTATAGGTACAACCTGTACAAAGTCTATAGGTACACTGTCAAACCCTATAGGACCAGCCACTACGATAGCCACCAGACTGTAGGTGCCTTGCTGAGGGTGATCAAATAGATTATTATCTAAAAGGAAACATTTTTTGAGAATGAAAAGGTTTCTGTTAATAGTTACGTCAGGACCGTCCTTGGCAAACAGAATGTTCTTCTTACCTTTGTGACCTTCTGAAGCATTCTACCATTTTCTGTATGCTCTTGAGGTTAATGGGCTTTTCTGGGAATTATGTGTGTAGCTTAAGGCCCAGAGATAAAGGTCAGACTCTCTCAATTTGATTCAATTCCTCAAGTATGAGGGTCAGTTTTATGTGCAACTGGGCTGCATTAAGGAATGTTGAGATAACTGGTAAAAATTGTTTCTAGGTGTGTCTGTGAGGTGCTTCTGGAAGAGATTAGAATTTGAATTAGTCTGGTAAAAAACGATCTACCCTTATCAAAGTGGATGGGCACCAGCCAATCCTTTGGAGGCCTGAACAGAACAGAAAGGTAGAGAAAGGGCAAATTTTTCTCCCTCTTCTTGAGCTAGGACCTCCATCTTCTCCCACCTCAGACCTCAGAGCTTCTGGTTCTTGGGCCCTCAATTCTGGGATTTATGCCAGTGTGGGCCCCACCTCCTCATCTCTCTGGAGAACCATGACTAACACCAAGATGAAGTAAAGTTAATAATGACCATCCTGGGGCTGGGGTGGAAGCTCTGTGGTAGAGCTCTTGCCTCCAATGTGTGAGGCCCTGGGTTCAATCCCCAGTACTGCAAGAAGAAAAAAAAAAAAAAAGAAAAGAGAAAATAAGTCCATTTTGTTTAGTGCTCATTTAATTTCTTTAGCAGCAAACATTAAAGTCCTTTTCAAAAAGTGGATTTTCCTAGAAGGATAATATATATGTGCCTTTAAGTGCATTCATGGAACTGTTTTAGATTAGGCTCACCAGAAATTGTATTCTTAATGAAAAAGCAAAGCAAAAGGAAAGCATTTCTTTCTTTTCAATGAGTCCATGATGGGAACAAACCAGGAATTGAGTGGGCAAGCTGAGGATCCCCCTGGACAAGGTTTGTGGTACATGCAGGGACATTCTCTTAGCTGCTGGTGAACAGCCCCTTGAAAAGGGCTTTACATTTGAAGGAACAGATACATGTGTTAAGCTTGTATCTGTGAAAGTTGGAGGGGTGGTCAGGCCACAGGAGACACTGGGTAAATTGCCTCCCAAGAGGTTTTCTGTCCACAGGTCTCTGTTTGGTTAAGCATCTTGGAGAGTTTGGGCCTAGAGACAGGAGCTATGCACAAATGGACCTCAAGTGAGAATTGAGCTCAAATCCTCTGCACAGATCAGAGAGTGGGGAATAAGACAGAGGGTAAAGGAGGGAGAAGACTTGGGGAGAAACCTTTCCCATAATAAACAACCCTTTTGGGGCCCAATTCAGAGAGAAGTGCAGGGAAATGATATATATCTAATGTGCTGCTTGATTTGACTCCTTAATGGGACTCATAGAGGTTCAGTAAAGACAGGAAAATGCTTGGAGTACAGGGGTTCTTGTATAGGTCGACATGGACAGAGAGATAGTTCATGCATTTGGGTGAAGGGGTAGCTGACTTGTGGACATCTTCTCTGATGAAAAGGAGAAGAACTTTTTTTTCTTTTTTGATACTGGGGATTGAACCCAGGAGTGTTTCACCACTGAGCCGCATCCTCAGCCCTTTTTATTTTTTTGAGACAGGGTTTCGCTGAGTTTCTTAGGAGTCTCGCTAAATCGCTGAGGCTGGCTTTGAACCTGTAATTCTCCTGCCTCAGCCTTCATAGTTGCTGGGATTACAGGTGTGTACCTGGCAAGTATGTGCTTATTTTGAGTCTGAGCATGGAGTCAGGAGAGGCAAGGAGGAAGGATATGTGACGAAGGAGACCATAGCTGTGGGAAAGCTGATATGGATAAAATGACATTGGCCATAATTTAGTCACATGTCTATGCTTACTGGCAAAGGAGACTGGGAAATGAAGTCTTTATTCCTGGCTGTTCAGTGCTCACATAAACTGTGGACACTCTAGGAGGGAAAGTGTATATAGGGGGAACTAGCACTTTCTGTCCTAACAGATGTAATTGGCCCATGGCCACATAGCAAAGTAGTGCAGAGTCAGGACTGAGGAGTCAGGACTAAGTTCCCTTAGGTTTCCTGTTGCCTGGTGACATTTTTACTGTAGCTTCTTTGTCCACTGGATAGCATACATATCTCTACCATGGGCAGATGCCTCTCTGGTGACTCACTAGGTTTTCTTAGATTACCATTTTTCCTTTCCCATGTGGGAGCCTTTCTGGCATTATATGTGATGCTATGTGTGAGTCCTCTTGCCATAAGTAATGCCACACTGCAGAATAATCTCAAGTCACAATAGATGAGAGATCTGGGGGCTCAGGATGGTCCCTTGGGCAACTAAGAAAGTGCAGAGAAAGCAAGGAGGCAAACAAGAATAGGTTGCAGCTCATGGAGATAATCAGAAGCTGCCCTTGGCACAGACTGAGATGAAACCCTTGAGGGTATGTAAGAGGGTGAAATATGTGAATAATAAAGGAAGTCGCACTGCTTGGGTGATCTCTTGTGTAATATATTTTCAGAAGGTGAAAAAATTTATGATTACTACGTTGTTGTTGTGCCTAGCTCAAGATTAAAGATGGGAGCTTTATCATTTAAACAGCATGGTAACCATGGCTTCCAATTTTTTTTCTTTGTGCACTATTGTGAACTAGCAAGTAAAATTGAGATAGCAACACTTGCAGAAAATTGACATTCATCCCACTTAACACCATCTCTGAAATTCGAAGGAATAATTTAAAACTAATAACTTCTTAGCCCTTGTATAAGACCATTTTGTGTCACAATAAAAAGAATATACATAGAATATTGCCCTACATGGTTCACCTCATTCATTCTGAGAATTATAAGTAAATGTTTAAGTTTAGCTTTGTGTGCCTTTCTATAGGAATAAGAAGTATGAGGCCAACTCTTGACTCTAGTGTGAAATTTCTTTTGCTGGTTGACTGCTCCCAAGGTGGTAAGGCAAGGGAATTAGTCAGGGTTTAATTAAGGAAGTGAAAGTACAGGGAGGGCTATAGAGAAAAAAAAATTATTATATAGTTATGGGAGAAGCTGGGGATGTAAGGGTCTGAAAGAAGGATTTAGAAGATCAGAGAAGAGTTGCTAATGTACCCCCATTGTAGATAATTTGGAACTTGCAGGGGAATCTGAAAAACCAGATACACCCAGTTGCCAGAGTAGGACATAAGGAAAGTTGTTTGAGAGTTTTTATCTCTATAAAATATTGCTTCTGTAGGTCTGTGGCCAAGAATCTGGTCATGAGCCGTGTGATGCTGCTGGTCAGTAGTTTGGGCAGTTGGGGAAAGTTGAACACATAGCAGAAAACAATGACGATATGCTTGGAAGATGTTGACACTTCTCTGTCACCTTTAGAGAATAATGGCTACTTGACACCTACCTTATCTACCTTCCAAACTTCCAAATCTTGTACAGATTCCTCTTTTTGCCAAGTCTACCCCAGAACTATAAGGGAGTTCTGACAAACATAGTTCCAGTTAAACCAAGTTGATGTAATACACATTCCCACAGTCAAATAGCAAAAAAAAAAAAAAAAAAAAAGGAAAAAAAAATCAAAGCTGGTACATTTAAGCAAATTCTAATATGAATGAGTCCACAGATGACCTGGTTCATATATTCACAAGTGCAAAAAGAGAAAGTCATAAGAAAACTAAAACATTTGTAAAACAAACGTTATAGTTTATAAGTATGGAATAGCTGTATGATTTTGCCCTTAAAATCCCTAAATATAGAATTTTGATCTTGAGTAGCTACAAGGGAAAAATGTCTGGGAGAATTAGTCAAACATTGAACGCTTTCCTGAATTTGACAGAATATCAAGAACAGAGGACTCTTATCTGTGGATCAGAGAGTATCCCACACCATTTACAAAGGCGATTTATCCAAGAAACAATCTCACTAATTGTTTCACACTTGGTGCTTATTAATGTTCATTACAGATTATTTCCCTTAGCTCCATTATAGTTTAATCTCAGCTGTTTTATGACATATTAACAATATGGCAGACCACCAAGGGAAGGCTAGTCACAGATTTCATGTTATGCAAAAAAATAATTTGGTCAGTAAATTGGATGGATTAGAAAACTGGAGCAGGATTTTATTCTAGCCAGAAGAGTCTAAGGGGCTGTGGAATCTAAAGTATGGACAGCTTTGTCCTTTTTACAAAGTACAGGCCTCAGGGGAGCATTAGGTTGAGAGCTCCAGATAAGAAGGCTCTTTAGTTTTGATTTTCAGGGAATTCATGTGGCTTTGGAGAGTATATGGAAGACTTTTAGTTGCACCACTATATCTGCTCCCTCCTGGCTCAGAGTAGATTGGGAGGCCCTGAGAGGAGTTGTCTCTTCCTCTAAAACCTTCCATTAGCTATGCTCAGGGTCAGCCGAAACCAAGGAGGAGGACTACTCCTTCAGCTTTATTTTCCCTTTTTAGACACTCCCTTCCCTGATGTTTGGTGTCCCTCATTAAGTTTCAGTTGCCCAAGGTCACTCAGTGTTTTTTATTCCTTAGACCAGTTTTGATTGGCCAATACTTGGAGCTTCCTACTTTCCATTTTCTCTGCTCCCATATAAATGATTCTTTCTAGTGTCCCTCTGAGACCTTCCTTCAGCTAATAGTGCAACACTACTAATGGGTACAAAAGTACTCTGTCAGAGAGAGCTTCTTTAATGGTGGCAGTTGGGTGTGTTCGGTTTCCCAGATGTCTCTGCAGGTTCCAAATTGGGCATTCTGATAGAAAGATAATTTGGGGAAGCCTTTGGAAGTTTCCATTGGCCACCTACTCCACCTACATGTACGGTAAATCACAGACATAAATGACTGGCTAATTATTAATGAGATTGATGGTTACGGATTGCTCAAACTCAAAGATCATAAATGTTTTGCACATATTAAGTGCTTAATAAATACTTGTCAGCTGAAGTAAACTTTGAATAGTCTTTATCTAAGTTACAGAGACGGGTGTGTACCAGTATTCCTGGAGAGAGGGAACAGAAGCTACAGAGGAAGAGGTGATTATGGAAGGCAAGGCTGGGTGTGTGACCAAATCAGCAGAATCTATAGCAAAGATATCTAAAGCCCTACGCCAGGTTTGTCAGCATATCTGAGCTATAGCAAGCTTTGGAAAACAGGCAAGTCATTGTTGGGGGTCTATCATGGGATAGCATGGGGGAAAACCCAAGTGTAGACACGTCACACAAAACAACTGACAGAGACCAATTCAGTCAGTGCCCAGAAGGGGTTCAGACCATTCATAGGAGTACAGCTTGTTTTGGAGGGTTTTGAATTTCTCAAACTCTTTTCATAGGTCTTGCCAAGGTCTCAGTCCTTCAAGATTCAGAATCTGCCACTCATGTCCTAAGAAGCAATGGGGACTTTTCAGTGTTTACTGCTGATAGGGAATATTTGGTGATTGGCATGGGCCACTTCATTTTGAATGCTTTCTTCCTTTTTCACTAAACTTTCCAGAGAGGGCAGGGACTAAGTTTGGTACCATAGGGTCAGCTCAGGGTTTCATGCATAGTAGGAAGTAAAGGTGGTTACAGTCTTTGATTGTTTGATCCCATGGTGTAGTAGGGCAAGACATAGATTTGGAGTGAGTTGTGGTTTCATTAATTGGTCAGCTTTAACTTTGGTCCCCACACAACCTCTCTGGTCCTTACTTTCCTCTTTTAGAAGGGAGAGGCCTGATGATTCTGCCTATATCCCAAGATCCTTGAGAAGGTCAAATCAGATCATGCTTATAAAAGTACTTGGTCTACATATGGGCATATCTATAACTAGATGGATAATGTTTTTATTTACTAATCTATCTTTAAATACTTATCTTAAAATAATTTTCTAATAAGTTTGCTTGGCCCAAAAGTTGAGATTCCAAAGTCTCCACAGATACCTGGATTTTAAGGAAGAGAGTAGAAATATTCTGCTTAATTTTGAATTTTTTTTCATCTGCAGGGGCTGAGCTAGAAAATGGGAGATTACTATCTTGAGTTATATTTCTAAATCTATATGAGCAGGACTTCTTCCACTAAGAATTTTGAAAATTCATCCTGGGAAATAAATTCTGCCCCCATGAACACACTGTGATCCTTGGGATACTATCCTCCAGGACACAGGAGATGAGTCTTTGGTTCATTCTCTACATACATGCTGGCATGCTTAAGGGGTTTTAATGACAATGGTGGTGAGGTTTGATACAACCCTCAGGATGTAGGATGGACCTGCATCAGGAATCAGGATGGACCTTCAGAATTAAAACATAGAGGGACAAGGTCCACCAAAGCCAGCTCTGACTCTGCCAGTTGAGCAGAGGTTGCTGACATTGCTCTGTGGCCAAGGGAGACCAGGGGAGACGAGCTTCTGAGCACAGGATAGGGTGATGCTCAGGATGGAAAATCTGAACCAGTGATACTATCAAGGAAAACTGACTGATCTTTGGTTCCATAACCAGAAAAACAAACCAACTTCCAAGGTAGAAAAGAACCTACTTAGATGTGGATGAACATATATCGGACTTAATGCTGCTCTCTGTGGCCAGATACAAAACATTATTATTATTACCAAATACGCATAGCATAAAAAATTTACCATGTTGGCTGTTCTTAGGTGTATAGTTGAGTGGCACTAAGTACATTCACTTGTGCCATTGTGTAACCGTCACCAACATCCATCTTTAGAACTTCTAAATCCTCCAAGAGTTAAACTGTATACCCATGAAACTGTACCTATTATTCCTTCCCTTCATTCTTGGAAACTACACTTCCACTTTCTGTTTCTATGAATTGGACTACTCTAGGTACCTCATATAAGTGTGATCACACTGTTTTTGTCTTTTTATGACTGGCTTATTTTACTTGGCCTAATGTCTTCAAGATTAGGCCATGCTGTAGCATGCCTCACAATTTCCTTCCTTTTCAAATCTGTACATCCCCTTTATGTAGATACTACATTTCCTTTATTGGTTCATCCTTTAATGGACACTGAGTTATTTCTGCCTTCTGGCTATTGTGAACCATACTGCTATCAGCATGGGTGTGAGGATGGTGTCTGCAGCTTGCTTTTACTTCTGGGCATGTACCCAGAAGTGGAGTTGCTGCAGCACAGAATGATTGCATGACTTGTAAGGAATTGCTGTGCTGTTTTCCACAGTGACTGCACCACTCTCCATTCCCACAAGAAATGCACAGGGATTCCAATTTCTTCACATCTTTGATAAGTCTTTTTGATGCATCTTAAATGTGACAGGGGTTAGAATAGCTGTTGGCTTCTCTGACAGTGATCTCATTTTTGATGGCACATGCATCTTACAGAAGTTTTATAAATTTGCCATTGCAGGTGATTTGAATTGTGGCGTCTGCACTGTGACATGTGTGGATTGGTTGGTCTTGTTTTTGGTGGTCTGTACCTTGTTTTCTTGGTGAAGCCTGAGAATAGAGGGCTAGAGGCCAGATGTACCTCAGCCTTGCTCCCAGAGAAAGAAAACAACTTAACTTGCTAGAATAATATTTCTAATTTCTCTTTATGCAGATGCTATTTCTCACTCTGCTCCAGACTGCAGCATATCTCAGAGCTAGAGAACATAAACTAGTTATAAAAAAGCCCTTCTCTTGCCTGGATCTGGTCCAAAATCCACTGATTTTAAGCAAATATATATACAAAAATAAAAGAATAGGTGGAGGAGGAGGAGGGGTGCGGGTGAGAACAAGGTAGGGTGGCAATTATAGAAGTAGGAAGCGTACCCTTCTGTGATCATGGTGGTAATGCGGAGAGGGGTAGGCAGAGAGGAAGGTTCTCCAGCTTCCGAGGTACCAGTCTCCTCCTGCCTAGGGTGGGTAGGTTTTTTGCAGCTGACCTTTTGGGGATGTAACAGTCACCTCTTCTGTTTGGGCTGCCCAGCACTGACATCCATTCAATTTCCTGATATTTAAAGAGCATAAAAAATATAACATGGAGTATGTTGTTTTCCAATTTGATTTTTATGTTTTGTTAAAAGAAATTTTACTCAATATCTTCATTCTCTGATGGGAATCCTTTACCTCTGCCTCTACGAAGTGTTTATCTGAACTAGTTATCCCTGTGCTTCTTGGTTGCTTCTTATTTAACTGCAGAGGCTCTCAGTATTTGTGCCCCCGATGGCCTTTCTTTCCCCAGGCTGACAGGGAGGGCACCTCCATCAGCCAGGAATCCCTGTCTCATGGAGGGAAGAAAGCCAGGCCAGAACATGTGTCCACCTGCCTTCAACCCAGGGACAAGCCAGCTTTAGACTTGATCGTTGGCCTGTCATCAGCTCCATGGCAGCCTAGATCAAATAGGATAAACTTGAGGGAGTCTGGGCAAAGAGTATCAAATTCTCCATGAGCTTGTGATGAGTAATCCAGGGCTGGCCTTGTTTTACCCATGTCTTTGCAGCCAGTGACTCCCACGTTTAGGGTTGTGGTGGCTCCCTTTTGCACGTATGCTACAGACAAGTTCTTACCTGACTGGGTAAGAAGGGAGGCTGACAGGGAGGGACTCTGGAGCCAGGAGGCTGCCTTCTTGTTCAGCCAGTCCTTAGAAACTTGTCCTGACTTGGTGAAGAGGTACCTATTGGCTCCACGGTGTTCTATGATGTGTGTTGGTTCACGGACCTTGGAATGAAGTATTGGTCCGTCCTTCTTTGATTGATTCAAATCTTCAAGGCTTTTTGAAAATTAGCAATTTTCAAGGTTTCATTTGAAAATCAACTAGTTTCTTATTTTAAAAAAATTAAAAATATGTGGGAAGGTAAAAAGTGAAAACTCCCCATTCCCCTCCTCATTCCCAGTGTTGGGTGTGTATTATTTCAGACATATTCTGTATACTCTCTCTCTCCCAAGAAGCATGGGCTTCTGGCAAGGATGAGTCAGTGTGGGGCCAGATTGGCCGAAAAGTGAAAGAACTAGAAGGCCTCTCCTCTGTCCTCTCATGCACTTTGGCAGGAGTCAAGGGGACCCAGGTAGGTTCTATTATGCATACTGTGACTGTTATGCTATCTGCTTTTCTTAATATAGAAAGGTATCTGCTATAATAATTCAGTTTTGTTTTAAAGAGGGAAGTATGACAACAAGAAAAGTAATCAGCTTTCTGGTAGGTACACATTCTGAAGCTCAACTCAACCAGAGTATAGCTGACCCTGGGCTGTGGCTCCCTGGCCAGCACTGTCTGTGCCCTCCCTAACTCATTGTGAATGTCTACCACAAGGACTGTGGCATCTTATCAGGTGCCCGTGGAGGTGCAGGCATGGGCTTCTGGCAAGGCAGAGTCAGTGCATGGCCAGATTGGCAGGAAAATGGAAAGACCGGAAGGCCTCCTGGCTCAGTGATTATCCTGGGTTTGGCAGATGCACTTCAAATGCTGCCTGGTTGCCTGGTTTAGTGGACGATGTTGCCATTCCTCCTTATGGAAGGTCCAATGTCAGCTGCTTATGATCTGTTTGTGGCCCAGATGTGCTAAAGGGGTCAAATTGTTGGAATTGTGGTTGTTCTATCCCTACCTACAGTGCAGAGAATTTTGCCACTTTTATTTTGGGGGTCTGGAAGTGTGGGGAGCTTTGCTATGGTACATAAAGGTTATAAAGACCCTTGAGTGTTATGCACTCCTTTGTGTTACAGATTTGAACACTTTCTGTCACTGCAGAGGTGGATTCTCCTGACTAGCACCCTCTCTTCTGAACTGCTTCTCTGTGATGATGACTTCTCAATTTCCTCCCTTTGCTCCAACCTCTTTTGAGGGCCTAGTGTGTTAGGGCAACTCTGTTCCAAACGGGTTATCCTGGATTCCCTGGTTCCTCAAAGAAAATACGTTCTAAAGTGAGGCTATTATCCTTACCTGATAATCTGGTAATCTGTTATTTCACTCATCAGATCACTGAAGAGGGAAACTGCCCTGTCATTCCTAATGCTTTCCTTTCTTTTAATTGTATGAAAATCTATTGATTCTGACTATAAAGTGTCTCAGAATGTCCCCCTTCCCTTCCCACTGCTCCTGCCTCTGTCAATACTGTCACTGTCTGCCTATTCCATAAATATTTATTAAATACTACCATGTACCAGGGACATTCCTGCCATCCAGGGGTTCATAGCTTTAATGATCCCGTTTAATCTCCTGAGGGATCTTATTAAATTACAAATGTGCTCAGAAGGCTTCTCTGCCCAGAAACACACATTATTAGCTCACTGCCGCTCCAGATTCAGTCTGACTCCTTGGCTGGCCAAGGTCTTTTCACTATATCATTCACCTGTCCTCTACTCTTGCACCTCTCCCAATTCTCTTGGCCTCACCTCTGCAGTCCATATCCAGGGCTCTTGCCAGGTCATAAACCTTGAGTGTTTTACCCATGCTGATTCCTCAGCTTGGAATACCATGCTCAGAATCAAATTGTGTTGAGGGTGTACTCAAATGCCAACTCGTTTTGGGGGTGGTGAGTATTGAACTCAGAGTATTATGTATGCTAAGCAGGTGCTCTGCCACCGAGCTACACCCCCAGCACAAATGCTAACTCCTTTGTCAAGCCTTCGCCTGTTCTCTGGGCTTCTGCCACCCTCCCACGACTTCTTGTTCAGAGCTCCATGGCAGCACTGGCCACCTTGCATAGCAGGGTTTGCTTACATCTGGGAATCTCCATCAGCCTCAGTTTCTAGACTGTTGGGATGAAGGCAGGGGTGCACCTTCTTCACCTAGGTATCCCTGGCACTCAACGTGATGCCTGCCTAGAACATAATACTAAAGTAGATGGGTACCAGACTGATCAAACTTTGGGTTGAATATTGCTTTATCACAAACACAGTTTCTGAGGAAAACTGTCTTAATACCTGATCATATTGGTTGCGAGTAATAAAAACCCATCTCTAGCTAGCTTAGCCACAAATTATATTAAAACAAGTGGTAAATCTGAGGGTATAGCTGGATTTGAGGGCCCCCGACAATGCCATCAGAGTACGCTTCCCATTTCTCATCTCTCATTTTCTTTGCATTTTGGTTTCATTTTTTTTTCTACTGAAGGCTGGCTGCTCTAAGCCCATGACTCTATAGTATGATCCAAAAGAAAGAGACCTTCCTTTTAGAATCTGTACACTAACTCTTAACTGCAGGTCTGTTTGGAACTGTGAGTTTAGATGCTCTAACAAATTATAATGACAGGCTGATGAAGCACCATGACTGGCCAGGCTTGGGTCACATGGAGCATTGTGAATAGCTAGCCCTGCAGGGATGACATAGGGTGGGACATTTCTCAACAGAAAGACAAGCACTGGACAGACAAGAACATCAGGTATCCACTCCAGTTGCATGTTTTGGTGTTAGGTTAGTACTTCCCTATACTTCTCATTAAAATATATTTCAGTCAATTTGTCTTTTATCTCTCTTTTATCTCTTGTATAAGCTGAAGTTCATGAGTACCCATCTTATTTTATTTAGAGTGGACTAGGGGCTGGGGATGTGGCTCAAGCAGTAGTGCGCTCGCCTGGCATGCATGCGGCCCAGGTTCGATCCTCAGCACCATATACAAATAAAACAAAAAACAAAGATGTGTCCACTGAAAACTAAAAAAAAAAAAATATATATTAAAATTCTCTCTCTCTCTCTCTCTCTCTCTCTCTCTCTCTCTCTCTCTCTTTAAAGAAAAAAAAAGAGTGGACTAGAATTTTAAGACAACAGGTGTTCTAGGAGAGTACTTCCCAAATAGCAGTGTGCATGCAAACCAACCTTTATTAAAATATGGGTTCTCAGTTAGTAGGGTTGGGGCAGGATCTGGGATTTGGCATTTCTTTCAAGTTTGTATTAACAAAATTCTATAGATTGGGTGCTTAAGCAACAGGAATATATTTTCCCCCATTTCTAAGAGGTGGGAAGCCTAGATCAAGATTGGGCTCTCTTCCTGGCTACAGATGGCCTACCCCCAGTATCTCAAAATGTGACTGAATTTGGAGACATGGTCTTTAACAAGGTGATTAGGTTAAAATGAGGCTGTTAGGGTGGGGCCTTCAGCTAATATGACTTGTGGCCTTTCAGGAAGAGGAAGAATGAAAGTTATGCTCTCAGAGACAAGGCCATGTGAGACAAGAAGGTAGGTGTTTGGTAGCTAAGAAGAGAGGCCTCAGGAGAAACCAAACCTGCAGACACTTTGATCTTGGACTTCCAGCCTCCATAATGGTAAGAATATGCATTTCTGTTGTTTAAGCCATCCACTTATGATAGCAGTCGGAGCAGATTAATACAAGACCTACACAGCTAGATTCCACTGCATTCAGTGTTGATTTGCAGTCAAATGTTAATCTATTTAACAAACAAGCACTAGCTCACTCCTGGCACTGAGACTATACTTATATAAACATGACTCAGTCCCTGCCCTCATTTGGTGATAGCAGAGAAGAGTCTAGAGGTAAGAGAGCCTGGCATATTTTGGAAACTGCAAATTCAGTAGACCCAGTCCCGTTGAGGGTCAAGTGTGATGACAGGCATGGCTAATGAGGAGGCTGAAGGGCCACCAGAGCCAAGAAATGTCAGGACTTGAAGGCTAAGTTGAAGAGCGAAGGCTTTTGGGTAGGGTGGAGTAATCCAATTTTATTTTAAGAATTCCCTAATTACAATATGCAGAAGGATTATGGTGGGGAATAGGGGTTGGGGGCCCGCTGAGGAGGCTGTTTCAAAGATCCAGGTGGGGTATGGATGGAGAATAAGGCGTCAATCTAATAACCGCTCCTTCCCGGTGCCTCCTGTGGTCTCTACAGGGAAATGGGATTCTTTAAAGAAGGAGTGCCCTTGCCTTATGGCTTTTGGGGTACAATGAAGAGGCAAAGCACATTGAGTGGGATTTTCTCTCTACTCTGTGTGTGGTAAGCAATTTCTGGAGAGTTTTCCCCCCAATATACCCTGCAACAGAGCTGCTTGACTTAAGAATAAAACCCTACTTAGGAGGTAGAAGGTGAAACTCCCTGAGCGCCACTTGCTTGACCAGTTCTATGGGAAGAAAACCTCAGACACCACCATGCTCCCATTCATCCACGTTGGCATGTGGGAAACCTAAGTGCCACCTAGCTGGCTCCCTCCTGCTGACACTGCCTAGGCCCTCCTACCCATACCTTTGATATTACCTTCCTTCAGCTGCCTGGCATCTCTCCTAATCACTGTCTCCATCCTTACTGAGAACAGATCTCAGCCGATTTGGCCTTCCATCTTTTTCCCTTTCTCAGTTCCTTTTGCCAGACAACAGCGGTGTAAGGTGAGTTTTAGCTACTGCCCTGCAACTTCTCTTCCAGGTTGAAATACAGGGGTTCCGAAACTGGGGTCTGCAAAAAAATCTATCTTTATTTTTTACAAACCTGTACCTGAAATTTAGCATTTCCTTTAATCACGAATGTAGGCAATAATCTACCATAATAGGTTATTATTAAGTCACAATGACTGTGACTTCTTCAGCAAGAGAAGTCACGGATATTTTAAGATTATTTTCGAGCTGCTGCAATAACTCAAAACATCAATTATACTTAACCACTGTAGCATAAGGATTAGACTGTCACTTGATTATATTATTTCACTATTTTTGTTAACAAAGACACATGTAGCAGTCAATGGCATAATGAATGTAAAGAACCTGTGTCCCAGACAATAGCTTAAAGGATTGAGAGGGTCCCTGGCAAGGATGACTGCCTCTGCCCATGGTAGAGCCCTCTCCTATCTTAGGTCCCCACGAGTCCCCCCACGCAGCACTGACATTGCCCACCTTGTGCTGCTTCCCTCTTACATGTGTTGCTCTCTGACTCAAATACCTCCTTGAGGGCACCTGTCAAAACCCTGCTGTCCTCTGGTTCCCAGGAACTTCTTGGCTAAAGCTTTACTTTTTTTTTTTTTTTCATTTATTGAGGTGAAATTCACATAACATAAAACCAGCCACTCTAAAATGAAGAATTCCACGGCATGTAGCACATTCACAATATAATGCTGCCACCATCTCTATCTAGTCCCAAATTTCCCTCATCCCCAAATAAGAACCCACACTCACTAAGCAATAGCTCCCCTGGCTAACACTCTCCCTTTTAGCCCACCAATCTGAGTCCTGCCTCTATAGATTTGCACTTTCTGATTAGTTCATATACAATATGCAAACTTTTATGTCTAGCTTCTTTCACTTAACATGATGCTTTCTGTCCATCCAAGTGGTCATGTATAGCAGTGCTTTAGTCCTTTTATGGCTGAATAATATTCCACATTATGTGCATTCCACAATGTGTTTAACTCTTCTTCCACCAAGGAGGTGTTTCTGCCTTTTGACTCTTATAAATAGTTCTGCTATAAACACACATATGCAGGGAATTTTTTTTAAGTTTTTTTTTGAATACCTACCTAGAAGAGGATTTTCTGGGTTGTATGGTTTTTCTAGATTTAACCTTTTAAGGAATTGTCAAACTGCTTCTCACTGTAGCAGTGAGAAGCAGTTTGACAATTCACATCAACAACATGTGGGGGTTCCAGTTTCTCCACATCCTTCTAACAAATGTTATCTGAAGTTTTACTTTTTTGAGGGAGGGCTTTTTCCTGTTTATTTTGTGATTTTTGAGGTTAAAAAAAGTTTAATCCTTTTCAGCCCAATTTGTTGATCAAATGTAAAAAATATATAAGGTATAGTCATTTTGGTGAGTGGAAAGTCTGATTTAGTTAATTTGACTAATAATCAAAAAGGATTTAATGCTATTTTTCCAGCTAGGTGCAGTGGTGCATGCCAGTAATCCAAGTGACCCAGTAGACAGAGGCAGAAGGATCACAAGTTCAAGGCTAGCCTGGGCAACTTAGCAAGACCTTGTCTCAAAATAAAAAATATGTAAATAAAAATGACTGGGAATGTCTTTCAGTGGTAAAGCATTCCTGGGTTCAATCTCTGTGCTGAAAAAAAGCTGTTTTTTTCCAATTATTTCACTTACTACAATTTATGCTGAAGCTTTAGTTTTAAAAGCCTTTCATACTTTCCTTTTGTGCCCATTTCTGATTCTCTACACTCATGCCCAGGCCACCCCTGCAGCATTGCTCTTAACATTATATTGTAACTCTCTGGCCTCTTGTGTCTGTTCATTGTTAGACTCACAGTTCCAGGCTGGGGCTACTTGTAGACAGAGGTCTCATACCTTTAGAAACCGTTCTGGCCACTTAGGTGGGCAATAGGTGTCTGTGGTGGAAAGGAGTACATAGGAGGGTGCGTGGGCTCCCCCTTGTGGTGAGTAGGTATAAGCCTACCTACTCTGTCACCTTCCCGGTCTGTTTCACCAGCATAACACTCAATTGACTTTACAAGGAAGAACTGGAGACAAATGAGATAGCAGATGGACAAGTATGTTGGGCTTTTTGGAGAAAAGAAGCTGTGTAAATCCAAGTCTTTCTTTGATTTAAGAAACAAGGCAAATGACTCTAAATTGTCTTTTTTTTTTTTCAGGCACGATAAAGTGAAAAATGTGGATCATGGAGAAGACATTTGGTGGTATCTGAATGAATCATCCTGCAATAAATGTAACACTTCTGGGTAAACTGTGCCTCTGACATGCTGTGCTGTAGGCTAATGATGGGGAAACGTGTGTCCCTGTGTGACTAAGCCCTTTCTTTTAATTTATGTGGTCTCTTGCTGCAAAATTGGAAAAGCACAAGTCTGTCCTCCTGCTGCTGATCTAAGGACATTTGCCTATGTCCCTTTTACCAAAAGGTGCCAAAAAGGTGCTCGGCACCAGCAAAGCCAAGAAAAATAAAACCTTACCCAGCTCTCAATGTGTCCATACACTGCGAAGCCACAGACTCCATTATTTTGGGAGAAAGAAGTCTCAATGGCAAAGAATATAAAATTTGTTTCCAGACACACATGAAAGATCTGAGGAGGAGTTGTTATTTGCTGTTTATTTGGGTTTTATTTGGTCAGTTGGGTCCCATCCTTAGACAAAGAGCTAAATATTTTTTCCGATGTGTTGGCAGTTTTAGGGCTCTTATAATACTGGTTTCTCTAGTAGCGATAGAAAGGCAGTAGATTAGGTCAGAGGGAAGTATTTAACTATGAGCTTTTCTCAGTTGTAGTTATTTCACCATAAAAAAATAAAAATAAAAACAAGAAAAAAAAAGAGCTCTCTGCTTGGGAGAGACAGCGTAGGAGATAGGAAGAATTTGCAATTTGTAACGGAAGACCTGGGTTTGAGTCTTAGATCTGCTTCTAACTCGATATGTTCCATGGGACAAGTGTCTGAACTTTGGATTGCTCATTTGGGCCTGTTTTTTTCTGTCTTTCCTTTGCACCCCTTGAGAACCCCCCCCCTTTTTTTTTTTTTTTTTTTTTTTGCAGGGCTGGGAATTGAACCCAGAGTCTTGGGCATGCTAAGCAAGGTGCTCTACCACTGAGCCACACCCATCCCCAACATCTATTTTAGTCATGCTTATCTCAGAGCGACTTTGTCAGCTAACATTTCCCTCCCCCACAAAGATCTGGCTAAATGTGGCCCTATCTAGTTATAGCCACTCCCTTCCTTGACACCTGTGAATTCCTGGGTTTATCTCCTCGTTCTTCTCTAGGCTGCCCCACCCCTGTGCTACACGCTGCTGTGAACCTTGCATCAACCCTGACACAGAGCTCAGTTCCTCTCTGAGGTGCCCCTGAGGATCCCTTCACACATGTGAGTGTAATGGAGACTTGGTGGGGTGGAGGTAGGGCCCGTCCTGGGCAAGCTCACACATCCAGGAGGATCAGGGGCCTTTTCTCAACTGGCTTTCTCTTCCATCCTTTTCATCTTCCCTTTCCCAGCCAGCAATAAACTACAAACTCTTCTTGTGATCTGTACAGACGATTCTGTCCACACACGTCTCAGCTTTCTACCAAATATTTTCCCATCAGAAACGGCCTTCCCTTCCCAGGAGGAATTCTGGTGAGTGACTTTTCTCTAGCTCAGCACCTTTGTGTTGGGAACCCATCCAAGCCTTTGGGGCTCAGTGCTGGGAGGCTAATTCCAGGGTAGCTTCAATAAAGCCTGCCAGGATTTGTGAGCTTGGATGTCTGTTTTTACACCCATGACCTATATTTGGTTCTTTCAATAAAAGGTGAAAAGCAGGTGTCTTTGTACCATTACAGCTTGTTACTCATTCAAGACATTCTCAAAAATGTTTGTCTCCCACATTCTCTGCCTGGTTCCTTCTGTTTTCAGTGGAAATGATCTTCTGGGTGGGACTTCCTATAGATGACCACTAGAGGGCACACAATTTCAGCTCACAAGATCCTTTCTACAGCCAATTCCTGGGGTTTTGCTGCATAAAAGGACAGTTTTTGTTTGTTCATTTGTTTGTTTTCCCTCAGAAACAGGAATAAATCACTTGAAATTCCCTGGATGCTGCTAAGACGTTTTTTATAACATTCCTCTGCAAAATGCTGACTGCAAGAAACAGACATACTGGCGGGTGGAGGAAGGACTGTGTTCTCAGTTCCCATGTCTCACCCCACCAAGGGGAAGAGAAAAGAGCTGCAGAAAGCTGCACAAACTCGTTTTATTCTTGCTAAGATCACTAAAGAGAATATACTTGTTGGCTACACATGTCTGTTTGGGTCTCGTGGTGTAGTGGAAATATTTTGTAATTAGACATACTGGGATTTATCTCCCACACCCAGGCTTCCTGCCAAGATGGGGCCTTCTTGTAAGTTAACCTGGAGAAGCTCCCATATGAACTTGATGGGCGATGGGGAGATTGAGGGAGACCAGGGACATGTGCTCTGACCCTTGGGAGGGACTCTTCAGAAAGCTCCTGGACTCTGATCTCAGAGGTATGGTATAGAGACAGTGATGACATTGAGAAGTTATGAGAGGAAAGTAAACACAGTATGGATCAAAAGTTAGGAGAGAGCAGGATAAGGTCTACATTAGAATCCTAATTTCACTGGCCAGCAGGTGAAAATTCAATAGGAAGCGGAAGTAAGACAAAACAAACAAAATAATAAAATCCTATGCTATAAATGAAACATCTGAACGAAATGCTGAAGTGAGTCCTCATAAAATAGTAATTAAACACTGCTCAGCTTCAGCACTTACTAGGGCCACGACCTTGGATAGGAGACATGAACTTTTCTGAGCTTCAGTTTCCTTATCTCTCAAATAGGTCCAATTTCTATGGCCATGTGTTTGTTGTGAAGATTTTGTATTATAATGTACATAAAAGAAGCCTCTCGTGCCTGGCTTGCAGTAGACGGTCAACCTTTTAGTTCTTGTTTCTCTTTTTGCTTTTTACTGTGTTTTTTTAGTCTACAGACTTATTCGTTCAAAAGTATTTCCTGAGTGCTTATATCAGTTAGGTTATGTGCATCGGCAAGAGGCAGAAAACTTTACATAAATAAACAATCAGGAAAACAATATCTCTGCAGTGAGATATTATCACCACACAGGTAATGGTAGTATTATACAGGCAGCATAGTGAAAAGATATCTCATCACAAGAAGTCCTGTAAGGCACAGTGCCAGTGCTGCTTAACGCAGAATCTTAGCAAAATCATCAAGAACTCAGGTTGTCTCCATAGTTCAGCTCTGCCGTACTCAGCAGGGTGACATTTGTCCTTGTGACCATTATTATGGCTTTGGTACAGCTGCCATTCCACTCACTGAGAGAAAAGCATGGGCTCTTTCCTCTCCTGTGACTCTGGAATTTTCCTGAAACTATCCCAGAAGCCACCCCAGCAGCCCTTCCCTCATGTCTCCTTTACCACTAAGGATGATGCCCATCCCTCCATCAGTCCTGAGAAGGTGAGTGGATTTCCATGATTGAGACCAATGAAGCACGATTCTTCCTAAGATATCTGTCCCTTATTCTTCTGAAGTAGTTGATACCAAAGAAAAATCAGGGTCCCTTTGGAAGGAAAAAGGGAGAGTTAGCTGTGGGGAAGGCAGCAAGAGTGCTTTCCAGGCCCTGGAGTGGGTTAGGGCTCAGAGTTATTAATGGCCAGACTTCAGGAACAACGTAGCAGTGTACACCTGCTGTGCAGGGAGAACCGAAGGCAGTAACTCAATGCTGGTGGTCAGGGGGACAAACTGGAGGAGGTACTGTTTGGATGGGTAAAGTCAGAGTTTCCCAGATGACTGGGGTAGGATCACACGTGTTCCCGAAGCTGGGAACACGTGTGATCGCCTTCTCAGACAACTAAAAGAAATTCACCTGGGATCGAGGAGGCCAGCTGGTCAGCAGGGCTCAGTCACAGAGGCTTGGAGACCGTGTTGGCGTTCCTTTGTGCCAGCAATAGATCAGGCACATTTACGGCAATCTTTAAAATGTCGGGGGGTGTGTGTGTGTGTGTGAAATTCACACAGTGGTTTATAACCAACATCCAAAAGAAACAATGGCAACTTCTTAAATGGTGACTGCTGTATCCAAGGCACTATTTTGAGAGTTTGATAATTCAGTTTTATGTATTTATATTATTAGGCACTCACTGATCTTCAGAGGTTGGTACTGTTGTTATCTCCCTTTTGCAAGATAAGAAAACTAAAACACTTGACCAACGTCTGTTATGGGTTGCATTGTGTCCTCCTAAAAATGGTATGTTGAAATCCTGACCCTCAGTACCTCAGAATGTAGTCTTATGTGGAAATGGGGTTCGTGGGGATGAAGTTAGTTGAAGGGACTTTGCTCCAGTATGTCTGGTGTCCACAGGAGGGTGTCCATGTGAAGATGTGAAGACAGACATGCAGGGAGAAGACCACGTGAAGATGGAGGCAGAGATTGCAATAGGGCTTCCACAGCTAAGGAGTGCCTAGAATACACATCCACAAAATGCATGATGAATGTTTGTTGAATGAATATCAAGGAGTGAAAAATAAGAATGAAATGTAGTTAGATCGTCATTTTTAATGTCCTCCCCATACCCTGACTGTAGCATCAAACTCCTCTCCACAGGTCCCTACTACGTATCTCCACCATGACCCTTCCACCTTTGTGACTCTACAGTTCCATGTCTGCCTCTCCTGTTCATTACTGACTAGAAAAAATAGTGCTGGTGGCAAATTGTGTGTTGTCTACTGAATCATAAGCCCTGCCACAGGGAGCTGAATGCCCAAGTCTGCTGCAGGGGTATGTGTGACATTTGTGGAGCCTCAAGCCCTGTTCTACAGCAGGGGATTATAGCAGTGTGCACATCCTTGTCTGCTAAGACCATGGTTGTGTCTCAGAGTGCCTGACAGAATTAAACATGGTCTAGACTAATGGGAGATTCAGCGGAGATTTATGGCCCTATATAAAGAAACATAAATTTTTGGGTTCTCATTCAAACCATTCCCAGGCTACCACTGAATTTTATTTTCTAGGTGTCAGGATGAATTGAACCTTCTGTATTAGGAAGCTGACTCAATCCTAGGAAGGCCCCTCCAGCCAAGCCAGGAGCTATGAGTCTTTTCTTCTTTGTGTGCACTGATGGGGATTTGTTGCATAGAGATCATCATAAAGATCTACTGTCATCTGAGTTTTGCTCTGGAGGAGATTCTTCCTGTACCTGGGATATGCAGGAAGAGCCCATCTAGGATGACGAACTGCCTCAGTTTGCCTGGTACTCTTTCAGTTTTTGCATTGGAGGTCCCATGTCCTAAGAAAGTCCTAAGAAACCCTGAAGTCCCCAGCATGATCACTCTAGTATGTCCCCCTCATCCTCCTGTCAAATGGACTTTTAGCAAAATACAAACTGCCTTATTTGAATTCTGACCTGGACACTGACTAAATGCAAGTTATCTCACCAATCTGTGCCTAATTTTCCTCATCTGTAAAATGAGATTTATGAAAGTAACTGTCCCATGGGGTCACTTTAAAATTAGGAAAGAAATAATATGCACACACGGGAATACTTTTTAACTCTAACCAGCAGGAGTAGGAACTCAAAAGGTGAACAATATTATTGTCAAATTTAAATCTGCAAAAATAGGATACTTCCATCTTCTTTTCTTTTGAGCTGCTATTGCTTCCTTGATGATGGGGTGGAAGACAGAGAGAGTGTCCCTCTGCTATTGAAAAACCAGCCTCTACCTCAGAGCAAAGCCTGTCCAAGGAAAGGACATGACCTTTGTCCTTGGAAAAACCCACCTAGCACTCCTAGGCACATTTCCACCCTGCTAAGTTGTTTATCTACAAATAACAGGAGAGATCTGCTGCGTCAGGTGTCCCTGACTCAGTCAGGCTAGGTGGGGATCCATAGCAACCCCCAGCAGCCACCAATCAGCATGAGACAGGGAAATACCTGGGATGCCAGATGACCCTCCCAGTAGTTTATGGTGGTTGATAACGTGTTGGAAAACCATGTAGTTCAGCATGTACACCCCTCTTGGCTTAAACCAATCAGTTCAAATGAATACCCCTTTTGTACTGACCAATCACCCCTACCCAACTTGTTCCCACCAGTGAATGTGCTAATCATGTTTTAAAGTTGTTATTTGATTTTTCCCTCGGTGTGTGATGATTTCCCAAGAGATACTATGATGTATGTGGGGGTCCCTGCCTTCTCCAAAGAATGTATAAAACTGCTGCAAACCCCGGGCTTGGGGCCTCTCAGCATCACCAATTGAGCGCGTGGAGGACTGAGCTAGCTCGCAATAAACATCTCTTTGCTGTTTACATCCATCTTGGTCTCTGGTGGTCTTTTGGGGGTCCCGAATTCGAGATAACACTATCTACAGGTGGGAAGAGGTGACCTCTCCTACCTTTTAATCTTTTACGTTAAATATAACCTAAATGCACAACATAAAATAAGTGTCTAGTTTCAGTCATTACTAAACATGGTGAAAACTCTTATAATGAATATCTGTCACAGGAGAGAACTTTGCCAGTTTCCTGAGGGGTCTTTCATTGCCTTTTTTCCTTCCCCTTCCTTCTAGATTCAATACTTATTGAATCTAGACATGCTCCATTTTATTGTTTTCCTCAGGTCAAAGTAGGTGACACTGTGGTGTTATCCAATCAAGACTTGCTTCATCTAGAATGTCAAGGACCCGTGTCTCCTTTTGTTTTTGCTTTGGGGCAGGGGTTGGGGGAAAGCAAAGAAGCAAAGTTTCTACAGGAACTGATCTAGGAGGGATTTGTGAACGTCACTTTCCTTTCTGTGACTGTGCCTTCCACCACTAAGGGGCACACTGATTTTAGTGTGTGTTCCTTAAAGTCCATGAAAGTGCCATCTGCTTCCTGTAAAATGGGAAAGTCCTGATGGCTGAGTCAGTGGTCTGTGGCACACGTAGAGGGAGACAGCTCCTACCCTTCTCCCTTTCAGCCTTGTAGCAGGCCAGTGCTTCTTACACCAAATCATGCCCCGTCCCCAAATAGTTTTTAGTATAAAAGATTCCTAATATTATTTTGAATTGTGTCAAAAGGAATACAAAGCCCAGATAGGGGTTATGGTATTAATTATTAGATACAGAAAGGGAGAGGCTGGGTGGGTGTGGAAAAGGTCATTGGGACTTTAGACTTGAGTCAGACAGGCGGAAACGTCTGTCCCTGGGGAATGGGGTGTGGAAGGGAACCAGAGCTTAATGGAGGAAATTATTCATAGCAGGGTTGTTGGTGGGGGGGCTGCTATAAACCAAATCCAGAAAGCAATGTGAAATACAGTGTGGTACATCTGTTAATACTAACTTCATCTAAACAGAACAGAAAACTGGAACAACAGTGCGTCAGATATTATACAGGCTAATGTGTCTCTGGAGGTATGTAGTCCGTAGTAGGCATGTTGTTCCATGGTTGTTAAAAACCCAGATTTCTATCTTCCTGCTTTGTTAACCTTAGCAGTGAAGAATGGTCCTCAAGGACACCTCAAGGCCAAGATGGCTGCTGAAACTCTAGCTATCACCATCAAACTTTAGGCAAGAGGAAGCAGGAAAGGGTCAACAGGTATGGTTTGCAGTAAGGTTTTTTTTCCTTCTTCTTGGTACAGGGGATTGAACCCAGAGGTCCTCCACCACTGAGCTACATACCTAGCCCTATTTGTTTGTTTGTTTATTTAGTTATTTATTTATTGTTTTGAGATAGAATCTTGCTAAACTGCTGAGGTTGCCCTCAAACTGGTGATCCTCCTGCCTCACCCTCCTGAATGGCTGGGATTACAGATGTGTGCCACCAGGCCCAGCTAGCAAGGTAGTAAGTATCCTTCCCAGGCTCTACACCTGACAACTTAGGCTTCATCTAAGGCACCTAGCTGAACAGGAGGCTGGGGATAAGTCTTGGCTTCTTGTTGGCATACATACAAGGCAGTAATGTCTCACAGTTAAGTGCTGAGCTTCTAGAGCCAGATTCCTTGGATTAACAATGGTCTCTGTTGCCTACCAGCTGTATGACCAATGACCGGGCAACTAACATTTCTAAGATGCAGGTCCCTCACCAATAAAATAGAGTAATAAAACTTCTCCTGATGTCTTGTGAGAGTGTCCGGTGGAAACTGAGAGCTTAGTACGCTGAAAGCAGTCCTAAGTAGCTCTCATCATGATTCTGATTTAAGGGGTTTGGAAAACAAAAAGTTGACAGTCTTCATGTTTATACCTGATAAAAATTAAACCCCACTCAAGTAAACCCATCTGAAAAGTAATGGGGGCTGAATTCCAAACCTTGTCCGTACTGTTCATTCCAGTAAACTAAGTGATTTGAGGTATCCTTGCATTCCCGCCTGATGACATCTGACCAGTTTGAGACTCCCTATGCATTTGGAGGGACCTGAGCCTTCCCTGACCTCTTAGCTGCTAAGTCAGTGGAAGTGGAAAGGCAGGTGCTGAACTGACCCCACTGGAAGCGGCCAGACTATGATGTAGCTGGCTGTCTGCCTTCAGACTTGTCCCCAACCCATTCCAGGAGTCAGCCCTGTGCTGCTGCTGTTCTTCTTCTCTGGGCTTCACACCATTCTGCTTAGATCTTCAGCCATCTTCATCCTTCTGGAAAGTTCTTTGTATGTGCCCTTTAGTGGTCCTGCTATTTTTTTTTAATTAATTAATTTTTTGAATTACAATTCTTAATACACCATTATACAATAATTTATCATATCTCTGATTACATATAAGGTATATTGACACCAAATTCACATCTTCATACGTGTATTTTGTATAATGATAAGGGTCTCCTTTCACCATCCATGCTATTCCCTTTCTCCCTCCCTTTCCCTCTCACCCTTATTCCCTATCTAGAGGTAATCTTCCTCCCTTGCTCCCAACTGCATTTTGAGTCATCCCCCTTATATCAGAGAAGACATTCGGCATTTGTTTTTTGGGGATTGGCTAACTTCACTTAGCATAATCTTCTCTAATGCCATCCATTTCCCTGCAAATGCCATGATCTTATTCTTTTTTATTGCTGAGTAATATTCTATTGTATATAAATGCCACATTTTTTTAATCCATTCATCCACTGAAGTGGTCCTGCTATCTTGAGGGTCCAGGGACCACCTATACCACTTCTTAATCTGCATTTTCCAATGTGTGTCCTAAGAAACATTGGTCTCAAACACTATTACATTATCAAATATGTGTGAGAAATCCTATACTGGATACCCCAGACCCATGTTGGTGAGTTACAACGCACACTGGCATTTTAAAATCACTGAGAAGTCTTGTCAGGGGGCAAGTTAATGTTAACCAACCCAGTGTTTCCCACTTAGTGATTAAGAAGCCTTGGCCTGGAGATCCGCATGAGGAGCCTGGATCTTGCACATCTCAGTTTCCTAGAGTTCCTTGTTAAATAGGCTTTTCTCTGATGTTTTCTTGTTCTGGAGGGAACTCCTTCTGAGTCCCCATTTTCAGCCAAGGAGATGTCTCAGGTTTGAATCCCAAATTCAGATCTGAGATCATCATCATTTTCTTGAAACCAATAAATGGTGTCTCTTTTTTTCCTGGTGCTACTCACTATGAACTCGCCTGCTTTCTTCTGTTCTCTGGGCTGAGAAATGAAATCATGTCTATGAAAAATGCCTTATGAAACATCTAGTGCTGCATAAATGCTAGTTGTTACTATGACCATGACCTACTCCAGTGCTCCAAACCCCCTTTCCTCAGGAAGTGGCATTTTCAGAATTATGATTTCATAATATAAAAAAAACAACTGAAACCTACACACATAGCAATAGCCATTTCTACCAAAGGGTCCATTCCGTGGTGCAATAAGAAAAAGACTGCAAAGACCACAGTCAGTTCTTTGGATGCAGGGAGAAATATACACTCCCTTGAGGTCCCAGGTTATATCCAGACACACAAACCAGAAACCACACACCAGCATGTCCAGAAGCTCACAGTGGCTTCCTGCCTGTCCCTCCCCTGCATCCAGGGCCAGGTCTTCTTTTTACACACCCACCTCTGTGCAGAGGCAGCTCCTCTCCTCATATTTCACAGTGGCGATCTTCTCTAGATGGTTTTAAAACTGGGCCAGGGAAACTGTAACTGCCGGTTACAGGTGACGACGAGTTCCGAGTCCCACTTCCCTGGATGTGAAGACTGAACATCTGGGAAATGTCAAGGAAAGTGTACAAAACAAATTTTATTGAAAGAATAGTAACACAAACTTCTCTGCAGAGAAGGGGGCCCAGAGCTGGGTGCCCACGAGACGGGGGTGAATCTTTTCCTTTTTTTATAATTTCCAGGTTTCTTACTTCTCATGTCCCTTCCCTTTATCCTGCCCATGTGGTGAAAAGGCAGGAGAGGGGCAATTCAGGGGGAGCTGCCCAGGGAATACTCATTAATAATTTCCTGCTGGGAGAGAGTCTCCTGGGAGGCATGTGACATTTTGATCATTGGTTAGGGGGGGGGGGGAAGTGTCCTGAAGGTATTAACATTCTAAACCCCAGAAGCAGGTGACTTTGGCCATGAGTGAGGGGGATGTGTCCTGAAGGTATTAATCCATTTTCTTTTGAATCAGCTTCCATCTTTCCAGTCCTATCTCCTCGACCCCCACACCCAATTATCTATCTACATTGACAGCCTGATCTTTGTTCTTGCTTCAAAGGGACGTTCAATAGCCAGGGCCTGATTCACCTAGGCCTAAAACAGGGCACTCTTCCTTGTTTTGAGACACAGGAGTGTAAGGGTCTGGCGAAACGTCGGAGGGAGAGACCACCCAAGAGACTGACTCCATGCAATTGGCAAAAGGGGATATTTATTGGGGATCCATTCCAGCGCGCTGGGACTCTGTGCTCACTCAAGGAGGGAGAGCAGCCCAGAGCCCAGAGCCAAGGTCAAGCAGAGCTTAAGTACACTTTTTGGAGAGGGCGGTGGGCTTTGCATACATCAGAACAAATCATCATGAGGCGTGGGGAAACTGAACAACAACTCTGAGACGTGATTGGCACATTCATTGGCGGGAACAGGTCGGGCGGGGGTGATTGGTCATTCGTAAGCGGGTTACACATTCAAACTGATTGGTTCCGGCCCTGTGACGAACTGCACAGGGCCCTAGGCTAAATGGCCAGTAGGGCGTTGTTTTAACTATCTCAGGAATCTGGGTGTAACAGAGGAACTTAATAATACCTGATCTTTTACATTCAAGCTTTCCAGCTTAGAAACTTTACCCTTTCAGGGAGCCCAGCTCCTTCTTTCCACACAACCATGACACACCCCACCAGACATCATGGCTAGAGCTGGTTGGTAAGGCTGGGTATAGTCGAAATCTATTGTGCTGATTTTTCCATTTCTGCTTCAGAGAAAACAGAAAAGCCAGGTCCATTTTGCTTAAGTAAATTAGCCACAACGAAAAACTCTTGACTAAATCAGACACCAAAAGAACAAACATTGTGATTCAAGTTATATGAGGTATCAAGAATAGGCAAATTCATAGAGACAGAAAATAGAATAGCGGTTACCAAGGACTGGGGGCAGCAAGAAATGGGCAGTTAGTGGTTCATGGGGATGGAGGCTTTGTTTGGAATGATGGAAAAGTTCTGGGAATGGATAGCGGTGAGTGCTATTCAGCCTTGTGAACTTACTGCCATTGTGCTGTATGCTTAAAGATGGTTAACCCAGCCTCACGAAAAAATAAATAAATAAACTTTATATTATATATATTTTGTCACAATAAAAAACTAGCACAATAATAATGACAATCAAATATTTGGTCTGGTTCCTCTAGTATGGGGTCTTTCCCTGGGGCAAGCTGTGTAGTAGAGACATGGTCCTGGTTGGAGGATAGAATAGACTGGTTCTTTAGTCCTGGGTAAATGGGACTATAATGCCAAATTCGTGGGACTCCAATTCGTGGGACCCTCCAAGGAGCCGAATCTGATGTAATCACACAAGAGTCTTTATTGCAAGCTTGAGCCTGGACTCACAACCATTCCTGATGCAGTGGTCCCAGGAAGTGAGCCCCGGTCTTTTGTTTAGTGAGATTTTATAGGTTTTTTTTGGATACTCTATGCATCACAACATCACACAGCAAATCATTTTATACCGTGGGAAAATCAAACAACAATTCTTAACATTGATTAGCACATTCACTGGTGGGAACAAGTTGAGTTGGGGTGATTGGTTAGTACAAGAGGGGGATTCCTTTGAACTGATTTGTTTAAGCCACGAGGGGTGTACGTGCTAAACTACATGATTTCCCAACATGTTATCAACCACCATAAACTAGTGGGGGGTCATCTGGCATCCCAGGTATTTTCCCTCTCTCATGCTGATTGGTGGTTGCTAGGGGTTGCTATGGGTCCTCACCTAGCCTGACTGAGTCAGGGACACCTGGCGCCACAGATCTATCCTGTTATTTGAAGACAAACACTCAGCAGGGTGGGTATGTACTTAGGAGTGCTCTGTGGGTTTTTCCAAGGACAAGGGTCACACTCCCTTCCTTGGACAGGCTTTGCTCTGAGACAGAGGCTGGTTTCTCAAAAATGGAGTCACATCAGTTTCTCAGGACTAATGGGAAAAACCTGGGCAGAAATGCCGCTCAGGTGCCTGCAAGCCTCTCCCAGCGCTGTGGGAGCTCCTATAGCTCTGGGACAGGAGCAGGAAGTTTCACCATCTTTCTTCAGTGTCTTCCTTAAGTGTGAAGACAACCAGGAAAGGCTGGAACCCATGGAAAGGCTTCTGACTGTGCAGGCTTCCCTCAGGCCCAGGGATGCATGAGAGGAAGGTGTGGGATCATAGGAAGCCACCTTGGGGAGGGAGGTGCAAAGTGGAGTCTACTCAGCAAGGAAGGGTTTTCTGAGATCTTTTGTTTGATGAGAAAAAAAAGAGGCTGATTGCTGGAATTCAGAGTCTGAATTTCAGACAGTGGCCCCTAGGTGGTGCCCAGACCGTAATAAATGCCAGAGAAGAGGAAGCGATTTCATCAGTTAATTGAGCTTCAAGGCTGGGCTCAGAAGCAGAGCATTTCCTACGGATGCTACTCCCCATCCCAGCTGAAAGACAGCCCCTAAATCCAACCTCTGGGTCCATTTTAAAATGACAGGACGTTGATCATCTTGAGGAGGGGAGGCGTCACATCTACCTGAGGGTGCTGTGGACCCATTGGTCTGGCCTTCTCACCAGGACAGAGTTGACATGAGGAGAAAAGGCCAGACCTGGCTGTTGTCACTCCCCAGAAAACGTCAGCGTTGGCATTTGCTGAACACAATGGAAGAAGGGGTGATTCTCTCAGCTGTCAGGCAGGGATACAAAAAGGCCCTGAGCTCTTGGAGAGGGGTTTAACTTCCTAGTTTTAAGCCTATCTCATCTTAATAAGTGCCAAGAGAGGGAGGAGACAGGATGGAGCCATGCACTTGGGAAGAGGAGGAGGGTGAGCTCCTCTCCCCTTTCCCGGGCCATTGTCACTTACACAAACAATTAACATGTATATCTGCAGACATGCAAAGACAAGCTCCACCATAACCTGGATAATGTGACAGTCCATTGTAGCAGAGAACGGAGCAAGCAGCACTGCTCTCAGCACCCTGCTTAATTGTGAGTCTCTCTGCTATACCACATGGCTGCTAAGGCTCAGTCACTTCACCTTCACTTAACAGGGCTATTCAGGATTCTGTGCAAACTAGGATCACTTGACCAGTTGATCAGATGCATTTAGGGAGAACCTGCCAAGGGCTCTATGCTTGGCTCAGAGCTTTGGCAAAGGCAGAAACTTCTGTCTCAGCCCTTGGGAAGATATGGTCTAGTGCTGCTCTGTTCCATATAGTACTGCTGTGTAAATTCAAATTACAAGTAAGATTAAAAATTTAACTCCTTAGTCATGCTTGCCACATTTCAAGTGCTCAATAGCCATGTGTGGCCAGTGGCTATCGTTTTGGACAGTACAAAAGATTTCCATTATTGCAGAGAAATTCTACTGGACAGCACTGTGACATTGGGGGCGTCTGGGGAAATGATATAAGGTCATTTATAATTTAGCAAATAACTACGAGTGAATTAACAGGAGGCAATGAAGGCTCAGACATATTGTGTCTTTCAGGGAGTAAATGGTCTTCTGATTCCTACTCCAGAATTTGGAAGGATTGTGAGGATGTTCTAACTGTAATACATTAAATATTTGCCTTTAGGGTGAGGTTATGGTCTAGTCATTGGAATAGAACTTATCCAGAGCACACCTTCTAAATTGCAGCCCTCAGATATGCAAGGGACTCATTTCTGGATTTACTTCATCTCCTATATTTTCTCCAAGCTCCCACCTTTGAGAAACTCTTATTGAGATTCAAGACTGGGCTAAGTAATTTTACACATCTCATTTAATTCTTACCACTTCTATGAGTTGGATACTCTGCTGGAATTGCTGCCTACCCAAGCAATAGATTCATGTACTACTTTTGCTGCCCTTGCCCTCAGCCTTCAGAAGTCCTAGTAACAGGATTCTGACCCCAGCTTTGTGGTGGGCTTAATTGTCATCTCTGGCTGAGAAACCCAGCTCAGGGCCAATGGGAGTGTGGCATTCTTGCCACAGCAATTAGTATAAAAATGACATGTGACTCCTTTGGGTCAATGGGAAACAAGGAGAGGTCGGTACAGGCTTCTGGAAAGCACGTTTGCTTTCTCTTTTAAGAGAGAGTTACTAGAGGAGAAGGTTTCTCTTTCTACCAACCTTGCTGTGGATGGATATAGACTTGGAACTGCTACAGCTGTTTCCATGAGCCAAGACACACAAAGAAAAAGGGATCAGGAGTTTCGGGCTGAGCTACTGTCAGCCTCAGGGTTCAGCTGCCAGCCAGTCAAATCCCTTGTTTTCTGTGACGTGTAGTTCCAAGAACTCCAAATGATTATCTCCTGCTGACAATGAAACCTGGGCTAAGAGAACCTTGGTACCGTGCCCAGAGTCACCTGGCTAGTAAGAAGCAGAGTCAGGAGGGAAATGCAGAAGCTTTGGGCCCCAGGCATGTGCTTTTTTGTTTTAGTCTGTTTCTTTTTCACATGAACTAGATCTCCATGGCAAAGGATCTGGGGGAGAGCCTATAAAGACAAGACCCAAGAAATGACACTTTGAGGTCACAAGAATAATATTTTAACTTGGATACTACCTGAGAATGCTCTGATAGCCTGGTTTTCTAGGCACTTGCAAATCATGTGCAGACTTTAAAAAATTCACTGGCAGTTACATTTGGGGGTCCTCTCTATTTCCTGGTTGGGCCTGCAGGAAACACCACAAGAGTTGGGGTTTTTTGGTTTTTTTTGTTTTGTTTTGTTTTTAAGAAAGGGTGGGAAACTCCTAGACAGAATTGCTGAGTTCCATGCCTTTTCCCAAATACTCTGGCTCCTCCCAGAGGCTGAGGAAACTGAGCCTCCAGGCAGCCAGACCTCATCTCTGTTTACTACACATCTACAGGTGAACCAGCAGTTTTAGTGTCAGGATGCTGTGGTCATTGCCCTGGAGACTTGTTTTCAATTCTTCTGGATTCAGTTCACATCCAGGGGAGGACTGAAATTCTGTTTTCTTTGACGGTCTCCTTACCACTCTTACCATGTCTCCTGGCTCTCTCCTCCAACAGTGCACTTGACCTTAGCAGTTAATGAAGGTCATCCAGCAAATATCACATTAAACATATCAGGCACTGATCAACTAAGAGATTTCCTAGCAGAAAGGTCATGGCTAAAAGTGATCGTCTTTCCCTGCTCCCCTTGACAATGGCACCAGAGGAGAGGCCTGGGGAGGTGGAAGGTGCCCACTCAGTAAAGCATCACATGGATTGTGACAATCCATGTTGCACTCCTACTGAAGTGCTAGACAGCAACACTAAAACAATGCTGCCTTCAAGAACTTTCATCTTTGCCCTGCTAGAAGAAACAGTTTACATCAAAAGCCAAGAACTTGTGGAAATTGTGTTTTTCGATGCTTGGCTTAATGGCTGAGTTGTTAGACGATGAAAGCTGCAGAGAGAGCTTTTTCTCTCCTCTCCACTCTCCACTACTTTCGCTGTCCTGGATGCATTTGCTGATTAGTGGGTTTGATTTTTCTCCAAATAAAGGACCAAAGTTTGCCAGTCCATGTCCTTAGTGGTACTAGGGCCACTGGGATAATTCTGAACTGAATACATTGTACATAAAGACATGAAGGACATGGGTTGTAGGAGATGAGGTCTGCAGGTGACAGACACTTTGGGGTTTGAGTGCTTTTCTGAACTTTTGGGCCAATTACTGTTGGATTGTTGCACTTTTAATTTCTCTTTTAAAATACGCAATGTGCCTGGCCTGCCCCCGTAGAGTTTATACTCTGCACATACAAGCCCCATAGTGGCTCTCTCTCCCATGATGAGGGAGTGGATCTGCAAGAAGACCGGTGTTGAATCTAAAGTGATAGATTCCAATAAAAATCCATGCTTGAAGTGCTGATAAATAAATATAAACAAATAGTGGAAGATTACAAGTCTGGTTATAAATCTCTGTAGCTGGCACCATTTCCCCCACTAAGAAGACCTCATCAACTCTCCTGAGATTTTGAGGGAGAGAATTTTCATGAGGTGACCAAGTCACTGAGGAAGACTTGGGTGGGATCCGGCCTGTTCCCTTAGGTACTAGATGATCATTTGAGATGGCTTGTGATTCTAATAGCTAAAACCTCACTACACCAGCATTCAATGGAGAATAGAACAAGGAAGCCTTATTGGACTTGATTCAACAGAACATAGCCACTGCAATTTTAAAATTCCTTGTAAGACGGTGGCACAGTTCCAGAATCAGGCCTCAAGAATGTGGTCATAGTCAGATATGGTGTTTGTGCATGTGTGTGACCATCTGTTTGCATACATATATGTTGCTTCTTTGCAGGAGGGGTGTGTGTTGTGTGTGTGTGTGTGTGTGTGTGTGTGTGCGCGTGCGCGCGTGTGTGCGCACGCTGTATGTTTGTGGAAGGGGTATTTGCATGTCGTATTGAGACTGGAGCCTCCCTTAACAACCCCCTTCTGGGGTGGAGACTCAGAAATACTGTCTTCCATTTTTCTTCTCATCTCCTTCTCAGTAAGTGCTGACTCAGATGTGTTTGTCCAGCCCAGGACACTGCTCTTCCTCAGAGTTCTTTCCCCAGTTTCTGATTCCTTGCTCGGTCAGCTGAGTCTACCTACTTCCATCTCAGGCCCTGCATGGCCTGGTTCCTAGAGAAGTTCCTGTTCTCTGCTTTACTCATCATCATCCAAGGGTCAGGCTGCCTTTTTACCACTGCTCCCTGGCCACCCAAAGGAGTAGCTATGCCTCCACCTTTTCAGCCTCCTGGGAAGCATTGACCTCTTCCCTATTCTGAACCTCCTTTAAACCCTGCCTCCCTCTGTCCTCCCTTAGCTGCCCTCTGCCCTTACCCTCTGCTCTTCTGCTTGAGCAGAACCATTCAATGTCTCCCAGTCCCCACTTGTTACAGCAGGAGCAGTGACTCCTAAAAATGCACCCAGTTCATTCCCTTACAGAAGGTCTCAGCAAGGTTGGGCTGTCACCAATAGATGCACACAGTTAGAGAAGGTGGGTGGCTTTTGCCTTACGGTGAGAGCACACTTATGAATTACACACAGACAATGCCAACTTCAGTCATATCAGGCAGGTTTTGTTTGGTTCTCCTCTATGCTTTCAATGCCTGCTCTCCAGGTGTCCAGATCCCTGGCTGAAGGAGAGGTGAGAGGCACCAGGGATCCCCTAAGACCAATCCAGCAGCCCTGGAGCAGGAGATGGCTGACAGGAATGCTCCTTGGAGCTGGATTCTGATCCCTCTCTCCTGCTGTCTTATTTGCAGGTGTGTTTGTGTGGTGTTTGTGGTGTGCTTGTGTTTGCAGGTGTGTTTTTGTTGTGTGTATGTGAAGAGAGAAGATGGGAAGCAGAAGTTAAAGTTACCCCAACACTTCAGGTATCCATGGCTGGTGGGTTTTCTCTCTGCTTTACCAGGTTCACCTGTTTAGAACACTCTGGTGGTACTTTTATGTCACCCAATCACATATCTATGACCTCAGTTAGGAAAACCTTGACCCCAGAGGTCCTGACTACCCTAGCCATCCTATTAGGCAGCTGGTGCCCTTGTCACCACTGCTGTCCAACTGGACAGATCCCTGAGCACTGACTTGTCTGTCAGAACTTCAGTTCCATCTGGTACCCTGTTCTCATGTCCAAGCTACAGAGACCTCTGGAAGCAGGCCACAATAGGGCTTACTTTTCTGCTCTTCTACTTCCTTGACATGTAATCACAGACAAATTACATACAAATTCTGTGCCTCAATTAATTGTAAAGTGGTCATAATTTTAGTATCTACCTGAAAAAGTTGTAATGGGATTAATTCGTTAATAGCCAAGTATGTTCAGAATAGTGCTTAAAAAGTGTCAGATATTGATTATGGCACTCATATCTGGTACCTCAAACAACATTGTATAGCAAGATTATCATTGCTTTCTTTGAGCTAATTAGTCCAAGGGAGAATAGATGCATGACTTTCTTCCTGCAAGAGCCAGGCTGTTCCCAAAGATATCCACCCTGACCCTGATCTCACTGGATCTGAGAGGGGTCCCTGTTCAATAGCATAGAGTCCTTCTGGTTCAGGGTGGTAGCTGCTACTGAAGTATGGCTGTCACAGAGCCAAACACAGAAGTGGGGGTGTGCTGGGCATCACTGCAGACTGGCCAAACACTGTGGTCACCTGGCCATGAATGGCACCTATAGATGCCAGTGGCTGCTTTGTTCTCAGGTGGTGAGAACTTGACCATCCTAGAGAGAGATGATGAGGGGATTCTCCATCTCAGTGAAGGAGAAAATGGAGACAACAGGGAGAAGCATTGGTCTCTTGCTGCTTTTGGCTGTGCAGTATATGTTGTCCACTGATGTTCAGCTGAGAACTCCTAGCCGACAGTCTGCAGTGGAGTGAAACTGTCTTTGTTGTTAACTGAGATAACCTGAGATGCTTGATTCTGCAGAACCTTCCTTTAATTAAAGACTTTGGGGTGTGGTCCTGTCCCACAGGACTCCCTGGTTCTGATGCGCCTCCCTCCTTGAAGACCAAGGAGTTATGGGAATTCTGATCCTGAGAGGTCAGGAGCCAGATGGTCATTTAGTACAAGCCTAAGGGGTGCTGCCAAAAGCTAGACAAAATCTGGCATGTCCAGACACTATTTGTCTGAGAACAGCTTAAGGTAGTCAATACTTGTACCAGATGAATACTGTCATTTCATCTTTTGTAGCTAAGTTCAGACTCCACGCTGAGTAGTTTCCCAAGTTCCATTCTGCAGGGCCATCCAAAGGATTTTTGCATGTCCGGGTGGAGGAGTGCAGAGTAGGCCGGTGTGAGATAGCAACCCCATGGCCTGACAGGGAGGTGCGGAAGACATCAACCCAGGCCTAGAAAGGGTTCCTGGTGGGCTATTGAGCATACCACCATGGATGAATGGAGCATCACCCCTCACTAAGAGCCGAGGGCTTGCAGGGGAGCCAAGGCATCCCTGGGTCTTTCCCTGCATCCTCTACCACTAACCCGCTGGATGCCGTTTGGAAGCCTTAGCCTAGTGAGAACACATGGCTCATTCCTGAGAACAAAATCCTGGACAGTCAGCAGCTGGCTTCCAGAAAGACCTCAGGCCCAGGAGGTGGACTTAGGTCTGTGTGAGCCCAGCTCAGAGAAATGAAGCCCCACCTTGGGGCAGGGTTGAGGAGGCAACTGAGACTGAATGCAGCTCAGAAAAGCCTTCCTCAGTGGATCTCACAGGAGAGGAGCCCAAGGGACCAGGGCAAGATGTTCGCCACTCTTTACAACATAACGAGCTTCATCACCTTGTACCCTATTGCTGTGGCCAATGGACAGTAAGAATTAAACATCTGTGAGGCACCACATGACTTCTTGCAGAAAAATCACAGAGGCCCGCACTGTGAATCCTAGGCCCTGACAGCCCCATCAATTGATGAAGCAGGACGCTCGTCAGTTCCTCAGGCTGGAGAACATCTGTTGTCATTGTGCGTCTTGTCTCTTCTTGACTTGCCTGGTAAAGGTTTGTAATAGTAATTTTGCAGAAACAGGTGGAGTACTTTGAAGAAAAAGTCCTGTATAAATAGAAAGAGCGCAAATGACAGGTCGCTCTGCCTTCAGGCTAACCATCCCTAACCCAGGCTCTATCAAGTCAGCCAGGCTGCTGCCTTCCCCAGAGAAAAGTCTCTGGGGGCCCTGGGGGTAGAATACTGAAGGCAGCATTGGGATCAGATCACCTTAAGTTTAGCCTTCATATGACCCTTACGGACTATCACCTTGGCTAAGTCACTCAATTTTTTTCCCTTATGCAGTCATCTGGGAAACATGGAAGCAGAGCTACTTTGGTGTTATGTGAGGATTAATTAGACAATGCTTAAGCAATGTGTTGGGGCTGTTGCCAGAAGTAGTGGTGATAGATGCCTGTGGACAAAATGCAAGAACTTTCCATTACTTCCACCATTTACAGTTAGGTACAATTTTTCCTTTTGGTGCTATATGTTCACCATCATTAGCTTTTTCTGGTTTAGGGACTGTATCTCCAATTTATTTTGCTTCCCAAAGGCCTACAGATGATGTGGCCCAATCCCAACTTCTTTACAGATGAGAATCCTGAGGCTTAGAAGAATTCTGGAATGGTGCAAAGTCCCCCAGCTGATTAGAGTCAAAACCAGAAAGTGGTTCCTCTGATTTCTTGTGCTGTCTTTGTTCACAAAACAAACGCTCAATTTGGGATGCTGCCAAAGACTGCTGGAAGCAATGGGAGAGAGTCTAACCTCCAAGCTTCCAACGGCATCTCCCAAATAACCAGTGTGCTCAATGAGCAGAGACCTGGCCAGAATATTTCTGATCAAGTCGCTGCCTCCACATCCTTCCATGCAGAAATCCTTGAGCCATCCAGGGTGCACTCACTAGTCAGGCACACATTTTTCATATGTTTTTCATACACCAGGGTAGTGCCTTATTATTATTATTATTATTATTATTTTAAGAGGAACCTTTATTTGAAGCACAGATTTGCTATTCCTGTGGGAAAACTGCCAACAGACAGTTCACCGTTCCCAAACCAGAGGGACAGTGAGTGCCTTGGAGGCTGATGGATGGCTCCTTGTCTGGAGCAGAACCAACCATCATATAGCAGCCTGAGAGGGGACTTCCTGAATCCTTCCTTCAGCCACTCCATGCATACTGGCCGGGTCCCTGTGCAGAAGGAGCCTGGGAACATATTGCTTCTGCACTCAGGGACCCGCACAGTGCCTGATGCTCCAGGGGACTCAATACATATGCTCAGTGAAGGGCAAGACCATAGTGGCTGCACCTCTATGACATGCGCACTTGCTTGGACTTAGCACATATCCCTGGACCATCTCCTAGGTGACCAGGGATGCCTGGTGTCACAACAAAGATGGGTTGAGCAATCTGTAATTCCCATCAAGAACACTGCAGTGGACAGAACTCTCTATCTCTGTGTGTTTGGTTTTAATTATCTTCTAAGAAAAATAACCCAGCTTCTCTTTAATCAGTAACTACTATTGTCAGGAGAAGCTGTCGCAGAGGCTGGTGGGAGGGGTTAGTGGGTTTAATCATGAAAATGGCAGGGCTGTCCTCTCCAAGGAGGGCACAAAATGACGCCTTGGATGGCTATCCTTCCTGCCCAGACGCTCATTCTCATTTCAGTGGCGAGCCAGCTGGCTGTGCAGGGTTGCCGTCTCTCAGTGTTTGTGTGGTGCCAAGGGACAGTGGAGAGGCATAAATATTCAGTAATAAGCTCCAGGAAAGTGCAGGGAATCTTGATGGGAGCATGTGACATGATAAAGGTAAGTGGAGCAGTATCTCAGGGGTGCGGCAGGAAAGTGGGTTGAGGAGCTGGAAAAGCGAGAGCGAGAGGCAGGCCTGGCCACAGCACATGTGCTGTGCCTTCCTGGATTCTGGCCCTTTCTCCTAGGCCAGCTGGGGCCAGATGGCAAACCAGATGTGGGTGTGGCTGCAGCAGGATGCTGATGGTGGGGAGCATGGTGGGGGCATGGTGGGGAGAGGCTGCTAAGGCTTGATTTGGGGGATAGTGATAAGGGGTGTGTGTGTGTCCTGTCCGCAGCAAAGAAAAAGTGGGGCCAAACATGATGCTCACATCCAGCTTCTGCTTTTCAACAGGGGACTGAGTTTGGCTCTGTGGGGCAGAATAACACTGTCTATGGCCACTGGCAATTGGGAGGAATACGGTGCAGGTAAGTCATTGACAGTGCCCAAGACGCTTTAGTTGATGCATCTCCTGAGCTGGCCAGCCAGAACAGGGTTCCAGTCCTGCTCTGACATATCTATGCTTTGATTCCATGGGCCCCAAGTTTGCTTAGCCAGCAGCCCAACCAGTGACAACCTGGCCCCTCACCCACTCCCAATATCTCCACCCTCCAATCCATAAGGAGCCCCTGCAGCTGCAGAGAACATCCTCAACTGCTTGCTTTGTGTGTGTTCCTAAGTTTTTATTTTTATTTTATTTTTTAATTTTTTTAGTTGTAGTTGGACACAATACCTTTATTTCATTTATTTATTTATTTTTATGTGGTACTGAGGATCAAACCCAGCATCTCCCATATGCTAGGCAAGCGCCTTCCGGTTGAGGGCCACAGCCAAGTTGGGATGATGCATGGCATTTTTGCTCAGAAGTAGTGGTTGAGAGGTGACGCCAGCAAGCTATTAAAATGATGACTTTTGAGTTCTCTCGGAGTTCCCATTGAGTTCCAGTTGAGCTCTCCAGGGGATTCCTGAAGAGTTCGCATTGGTTGGGGAAGTGCCGGAGGAGGGATTTCTGGTTGGTGGTTCCTGGAGGAGCTGCGTGGCATTGGAGAGAGTTCCCAGGGAGCGTGTGTGGAGTGTGCTGGTGGAGTTCAGAAATAAAGTTTGTTCCTGCTTCTGTGGCTCGTGATTTGTGCCCAGCCAGACTGCGGCACCTTCCCGTTGAGCCACAACCCCAGACCCCTATGTTTTTATTTTAAAAATGTTCTTCCTTCTTGCCTAGATGGAAAACACATCCAGGTGAAGGGCTGCCTCATGCCTTTTCTTTTTACCTCATCTGTCCCCTGAATCTAGGGAGAGCTCTGTTTGAAATAACACACTTTCTGCTCCTGAGCCCACGGATCCTTGAAGAGGCTGCCCACTTTTCTTCTCATACACAAATTGCACACACCTGCATGGGAAAAAAAAATGTTTTTTTCTAACTATGCTAAATTCATTGGTTCCCTTGACTTAAAATTTCAGCGCCCAGAATGTGTGTGTACATGTGTTGGCTAATTTTTGCCCAACTAAAAAACAAATCCCCTCTAATGTCTCTGCTTGCATCACTGTGAGACCCACGGGAGCCATAGTAAGGTCTTACTCTAAAAGGTGTGCAGCCTTGTTTGGAGGGCAGATCTGAAATATCCAGAGAGAAGAGCACTATAGGGCCACAGCACAAGGAGCTTCTCCTGAAGGAAAGCAGTTGCTATCATTTTGTTCCCACATGTGGGACACATGTGCAACACACAAACATGTCAATTGACTTTCTCTGGTAACTACTCACGTCAGAGGCACCTCCTTGCCCTCCCTTTGCAGATCAATTTAATTACAGGCATGGATACCCACTGGGGGCAGGGAGCCAACTGGGCACCTTGGTTTTCAATAAAGTCCAAAGTACTTTGAAATCCAAATACAGCCAACCTTCAATTATCCACGCTAAGGAAAGGGAGCGTGGATAATCCTGAACAGCAGATGATTAAAAAATCATTTCTTTTGGCTTTTGGGATGTACCATATGCTATTTGCAACAGAGCAGCAAAATTTCCTCTCTAGTTGTGTTTCGCTCAGATTACTATTGCAACGAGCTTGCATTTCTCCTTGTGCACCAGCTGACGGCAGGGGAGTTGGACAGAGGAGGCCCTTTAGAAGTACATTTAGGAAAGCCTGCACCAAGGAAAAGATTGGGATGTGTCCTGAGGCCCTGATGAAAAACCACAGGCTCTGGGTCTCTTCTCTCTGAACTTGAAGAGGGAAGAAAAAGAAGCAGCGAAGTAAGTAAAACAACAAATTAGCTCCAATCAAATGATGGAAGGATTGATACAAAATGGCAAATTCTCCTGGGGCATCACTTTACTCTCAGTTAACTTTCTAAGCATCTATTTTCTGATTCTATTACCTGAACTATCTCTTTAGAACACCTGGCCTACTGTCCGTGGCACAGGACTCCTTCATGCTGACCTCCTGGCCCTTGCTTATGCTCTGCCACCTGCCTGAAGCACATTTTCTCACTCCCAGTCTGTGCACATTTCCCACCTTCTTCCAAAAACCATTTTAAATCATATCTACTGAAAATAACCCTCTTCCTCCCCCCTTCTGAGTGCCCATAGTGTTCTCTTTCTTTTATCCTATTTGGAGTGTAAGCTCCGTTAGGTGGGGAGGAGTGCTGCTGGGACCCCATAACACCTGGCAGTGTTGGCTACATGGTAAGTGCCTTCTAATGAAAGACGAGGGAATTAAATCCTGTTGGAAGGTCCAAAGACCCTAAACCAGTGGATCTCAATCTTGAGTGGCCTCAGCCTCTCCTGGGGGACTTGAAGGGTTTCCTGGATGGGGCCCAGAGATGCTGCTTCAGTCAGCTGGGTCAGAGCTAGGAATTTGCAAGAAGTGCTCAGGTGTCTCTGCCTGCTGGGAAGTCATCTGTAAACACAATCCCTGGTGCTCACCCTGAGAGGCTTCATCCTGTGTGTTGTACTCACAAAGGTGAAGCCGAAAGGTTAAAAGTAAAGAGAGTGAGAAGCACGCTAGAGTTATTGTTGCTTTCACTCATACTTCCTAATGCTGATTTCAGCACTTTCTTAAATAGAAAAAGAAAAAAAAAAACTGCAAAGAGCAGAAGCTAAAATAGTACAGAGATTTGCAACAGCTTCTCCGTATTGCCTTGATCTGAAGCCATATATTTTCTGTTTTTTTAGCATCTGACATTGGGGTGCAGCTTGTAGTCGGTTGTGCATTACAGTTGGCCTTGGGGTGCATCGTTGACTGTGCAGCCTTAACTTGGCCCTAACTCTGCACTCTGCCATCACTTCAATGAATTATGTGCATTCCTAATGCTATGCATCTTGAGTTCATTGCTATTTAAGCGATTTCAAAAAGATTATACTACAATTTGGCATTGAAATGAAAAATTATTGCACACACAGAAGAGTACTGGAAACAGAGGAACAGGGCATAAATTTGATATTAGCAAAACAAACATTTGTTGGAGGAATAATCACACTCCCATATTTCTTTGCAAAAAAAAGCAACCACTTGGATCAATTGCTTTATAGCTTTGCTACCTAAAGTCGGTCTGGGACCAGCACTATTGGCCTCATCTGGGAGCTTGTGAGAAAGGCAGAATTGCAACTCTAGCCCAGACTTATAGTTGCTGTAACGAGATTCCCAAGTGATTTGTATGAACACAGAAGTTTGAGAAGCAAGGCTTTACAGGACTTAAGAAGGGAAGACGGCCACAAGTAGGTAAAGCTGATTTATGTTTTGTTATCAAGATATAGTGAAGACATTGTCTATCACACACTAGGCAAAAAAAAGGGTGCAAAGAGAAATGTCAAAGGCTCATAAGAAAATACAGGAGAAAATGAGAGCATGTCATCAATTCATCCGAAAGCCTAGAGACATCACTGTGTAAAGAATGTGGGTATCGATGACAAAAAAGTGATTCAGAAAAACAGGAATGACAAAGTTTTGAGAAACACCTTAACCAATTCATTTTGCTTGTTTCCTTTTTTAGATACATACAAGAGTGGTACATGTAACAACAGATGTTTAAATAAATCTAAAAGTTCTCTCAATAAGGAAAAAATATATGAGTAAAGAAAGCATCGTGTCATAGTTTAGGAATGTCTCTTTCCCTTAATCATGTATAAAATGGTGTACCTTATAATAAAGGCACTTCAGGTTTAATGAAATATAAGCAACCCCTCTCTCCATATCACTACAATTATTTTTTCTTTTCTTTTCACACTGGGGATCAAACCTAGGGCCTACCTTTGTGCTAGGCAAGAGTTCTACCACCGAGCTACATCCCCAGCCCTTTTTATTTTGAGACAGGGTCTTGCTAAATATCTCAGGTTATCCTGGAATTTGTGATTGTCCTGCCTCCACCTTCCCAGTAGCTGGGATTTTAAGTGTGCACCATTATGCCCACCTGGCTATGATTGCCATTAGTCTTTCTGTAGAGTTTCCATTTTAATAACTATTGTCAACATTCTGCAGATTATTAACATCAAGATATTTTACATAAAATTTTGAGCTCATTGATTCTGCTTCTTAAATTTTTATGTTTTTCAAAGGCCCACCTACTCTATGCCATTAATTTACTAAGAAGTATTCTACTCTATAGCCACCTTCCTTTGAGATTAAAAGAAGATGACAGGCGAAAAGAAAGAGAGACAAGAAGACCCGTACAGATGTTTTCTTTTGCAGTGCTGGAGATGGAGCACAGGGCCTCAACCCCACGAAACAAAAGCTCTCCCACTGAGCCACCACCCACACCCAAGCTGACTTTAACAGCTCTGTAGTCTCTCTTCCTATTTCAAACTCTAGCAATCAGGAAATGTTGAAAAGCCTAATTATCTGCTTTCACAAATTATTGAGTATTTAAATCTGGGAAACCTACGAAAAAAAGTAGCAGTATTCTTTCACAGATGCAGAGTGTGAGGTCAGGACAATGAGATACCTTACCTGAGAAATCAAGGCTAGACTGTGGAGGAAACTGAATTCAAAGGTAGCATCATCTCCAGTGTCCCTGGAAGGGTGATCCTGCCAGGAAAACTGCAGTTTGGCATGGACAACCACTGCTAACACTCTGATGACAGATTGTTTGAAAATCATTTCTTCATGTTAGTGAATAATCCATGTGCTGTCTTTCATGCATTGAAGGTGTTCAGCTGAGTTGCTGCCCTTTGCTGAGTTAACACCTAGGGATGTGGAAGCTGCTTGCCTTGAATACGTTAACATTTCCCACCTGTTCTGAACTATGGAGAACCTTCCAGGATCTCAGATTTTCTTTCCCTGTAAAATGTCCATTTTTTTTTTTTTTTTTTTGCAGAGTTTCTTGGAGCTCCTTTATTATTTATTTATTTATGTTAGTTTGAGTTCAGCTCACTTTACCGGTCATTTGAGAGCATGCTGTGTGATGAACCCCAGGCCCAGCCTTGGGATGCTGTCTCATGAATAATCTTAGACTGTGCTTCAGGGCCTGACCACGAGAACCTTCTTAAGATTCTTGCTTATTTTTCATTAACTCAGGCTGCCAGTCTAAAACGTTATCCTTCTTACTTCTCATAATTACTTAAGTGGTTTTCCATCTTTGCTGCCATTAAAATCACCTGGGGAACATTCAAAAAAAATATCTCCGGGGCTCAGACAACACCTTTTGCCAATTGAATCAGAATCTCTGGAGATGGGATTTAGGCCCAGTATATTTTAAACATTGCAAATGATTCCAACCAAGTTTGTGAGGCAGCAAATCATCTTACCTCTTTTAGTCCCTTTTCAGTTAAGTTCTTTAAGTTAAATTATGAATTTGTGATTGTCCTGCCTCCACCTTCCCAGTAGCTGGGATTTTAAATGTGCACCACTATGCCCACCTGGCTATGATTGCCTTTAGCCTTTCATAATGTCTCACTCACTTACATAACCACTTTTCAAAAAATAATTTTTTATTACAAAATACCTCACACTTATTGTGTAATCTTTAATTTCTCAAATACAGTCAAGCAGAAAACAAAACAAAACAAAACAAAACAAACAAACAAACAAAAAAACAGCAAGTCACCAGTGATCTAAGAAATTAACTACAACATTGATGGAGACATCTCCATCTCTTCCTTGTCCACATTCTGTGCGTATGTGTGTATCTTAGTGTACATATGGTTTTGTAGCCTGCTTTTCTCATCTGAACATCTCTTCAGCTGAACTCCTCAACCTCTTGCTTTTTCTTCCTCTCTCCTGACCTCAATATTGTAGTAAGTCCATCTTTCTTGGGCATTTCAACTTGACCTTCTGCTGTGGAATCTGAAGCCTCCTTTTAGCCTAATGGCGATTCAGTTCGCAAGCACTGAACAGGCTCCTCCTGGAGTCACAAATGGTCCTACCATCTGGCCGCCCAACTGTTCAAGTCAGATGTATCTGAGGTCATCCTAGATTCCTTGGGCACCTCACACCTCATTTCTAACCAACTATCAAAGCATGTCTATTGTGCCTCTTAAATAATTTTTGAATACATGTCCATCCCTTCATACGTGGTTGTGTTTTCTGTTTGGATTATGATCATCTTTTGCCTCAATTGCTGTGGCTCCCTAGCTGGCTCTCCTTATTCCCAATCTTGCAGAAAGTCCCCTACACCATCTGGGCATTATCATAGTCAGTCTCCTGTCATTTGAGGTGAAGTCCATACTTTTTAACCAAGGCTTTCAAAACCCATATGACCTAGCAGCTGCTTAAATAATGCCTCCTCTACCCTCCTCCCTCGACACCAACACACACAGTCCATGGTGCTTCAGAACACGGCTTCCCTTTCTGTTCTGCCAAAAACACATGTCTCATTCCTTTTTCTAGTGGATGCCTACTCATTTTGCAGGTCTCACATGATTTTCTGGATCCTGAGTAGATTAGATGCCCCTCTTTGTGTTCCCCTAATATCCTCTGCCTCCATCGCTAAAACACATATCACACTAAATGGCACTAGCCTCTGCAAGGCCGCATTCCCTCCAGACTGGACACAGGGGCTATGTCTACTTTGCTCATCATTATGTCCCCAGCATGAAGCTACAAATAATGAAAATATTTGTTGAATGAACAATGAATGATTGAATCCTCTTATACCACATCATTGTAATTTTTTAGCAAAGAAGGGGGTCTGTTCTCTATTTTGTTCTCAGTTGCTATATAGAACATTAGCTGGGGTCAGGTAGTGTCTTCTTCATAGTGTGCAGAGGCCCCAAGATAAGGGGATGGTATTTTTTTTTCCCTCTAGAGACCAGTCTCCCAATACTTCTCTGCTTCATAGTCTTTCCTACTTCTTTTCTCTACCCTTCCTGGCTTCCTCCTGCTTTGCAACTTTCAATTCAAATTAGCTACATTGAATTTTGTATGAGCTTAGTTTTATTTTTCACAGTGGAAACTCCTTATCTCTTCATTAATAATAGACACCATTGTAACTGAAAGCTCTGTAGCTTTTCAATAGAATCATGTTAATGAATATCTGGTGTTAGCTGCTGCTGTTACCAACATCTCCAACTCTTTAGTATTGGTTTAAAAAAAAAGTTTCAAAAACTGATAAGGAAGCATGGTTTTCAGTCTTTTAAGGAGTGTTTTTTTCTTCTTCAAAATGTTGTAAATCTTTAGTGCCTCTGAATTAGCTTAATGATACCATCTGGGGATGGATCAGGTTTTACAGTCTTAGGCATATGCAATTTGGGTGCCTTCTTTAAAAAAAATTATAAATATACTACTTACAAGCCTTGAAATTTCTTGTGAAAGTGGGGCCCTTGAACGTCAAGCTTCATTAGATAAATCTCTCCATCTTCTATCAATTTTTATAATTGGAGAAACTGAGGCCCAGAGTAGTAGGGCCACCTATGAAGACTATTGACTAACCTATCCCTTCCCAGTGCAGGATTTGTAGCTTATTATGGAGCTAGATGGATTTACAAAATTAGTTAAATTTTCAGTTTCTTATTTTACCTACACAGGCCAAACCAGAAAGGGGAAAACACAGATAGGTTGAAAAAAAAAAACAAAACATATGCACACTGGCCCAGCATATGTGTGTGTGTGTGTGTGTGTGTGTGTGTGTGTGTGTGTGTGTATTTTAACAAAGTTTGTCTGCATGAGTAAACAACTTCTTTGGTGGGAAGAACCTTGGGTGGCTTGGGAGGAACAGTTCTTATTCATATCATTAAACATACAAAAATAGACCTGCTTATGTTGATTTTTAAAACAATTAATCTTGATCCAGATGATAAGTTTCTACTCCATATTAATAGGGGGAAAAAAAAAAGCAGATTCTGAACTTGGTAGAGTTGAGAACTTGGACAGCTATCCAATTTCATAAGAACAGGGAAACCAGAGACACAGTGGCATTTAGCCATTGTCATGACTGCAGCCCTGTGGGAGTGGAGGGTCCCATCTCCGAGTCCCTCCCAACCTCAAAGCTAAGTCTGGAGTCACCCCAGGGCTGGAATCTGGGTTCCCCTCTCTGCCAGTATCTGTGAAGCTATTCCAGTTGGTATGTTTGTGACTTCTGTTTTGCCTCCTGACCCTCTTCCAGGTATCACCTTTATCCAGCCCAGGCCCCGGAGTCCATTCTGCAAACTCCCTCTTCCCCAAATGAAGGCTGACATCCTCATTGAAGGAGAGTCCTTCTGAGAAGACTGCAGTTGTGCACCCTGCGATGGAGACTGTCATCCTGCGAGCAGGAATGATGTGTGATGGGTGTGAGCAGGGAGTTTTCAGGTGATTTACAACTCCAGTCCTAGCTGCAGATCTTGGGAGGTAACCTTGCTCCAAATCCTAATTTATAAAACTAAGAATTGGCTTCACATTCTCAAGGCCCTTTGCAGCTCCATAGTCTGAAGAAGTTAAGAAAATTCTAATAAAAGTGAAGAAAGTTTGCCCAGTGCTTTTTTATTCTGTTTTGTTCCTGATGTCAAAGATAAAACAGGCCTAGGGCATATTGCTATGTCTGCAGGACTTTTTATTTTTAAAGGATGAGCATTAAGATGCATAAAATTTTGATAAATAGAGAGAACAAGCTGCTGTGAGCTGGGAGGTGAGTGCTGGGCCAGTGTGCACTGGCCATTCACATCTGGGCCAGGCACACAGGAATGTGCTTGCAGCAAAGGAGCTCTTGGGGAGCCTGGATCTCTTCCTACCGCCCTCTCTGAAGGTCTGGGGAGAGAAACAAAAGTAAGTTAGGGGACTCAGAGTGAGAACCATAGATACCAAGTTGGAGCAGGTAGCTTTGTTTCTGAGGGGAGAATGTTCATTTGGGCCAAATTCAGTGAGGCCTTGGGACAGAGTCACAGGGCATTTTATAGGGCTCTGCCCCTCATCTGTGATGGGGAGGACAGAGGTTGGTATATAATAGCACTCAATGAAGAGCAGATTCCCTCCTTCCTGTGTGAGGGTGAAGTGCAACTTCCCTTATCCGCCCACTACCAGACTTCAGATGCCTCAGGCAGGGCCACAGTGGTTTCCCTGTGGACGTCCAGGGCTTTGTGACCTCCAGAGTCAATGTTAGTTGGGCGATTATTGGACCAGTTGTGTTTTCTAAAGCTCTTTTAAACAACTTGCACAACCACAGGCCTGTCCTGCAATTAGATTCACAGCTGTGAAAGGACTTCTTGTCTAGGCAGAATCCCCTAGCCAGCCAAGGGCATGGATGGGGTCACCCCTGCTTTTTGCAGTCTGGCTGCCAGCCCCATGGCTGCAGCTGGCACTGGGCATGAGGCTAGGCTTGCTGAGAGGCTCTGAGCAAGCAGAACAACACAGTCCTTCAAGCCCATTGAGACTCATGTCAGCCTTGGTGGTAGAGGACAAACGGGGAATTATATTGGGGCTTCCCTGCTCTCTGCTTTGTGGAGGGTTAATGGTGGACTCACTATGGAGGAGAAGGGGCAGGAACTAGCAGAGTCCAGTTGTTCCAAACCCAAGAGTGCCTTTGTTTATAATTCCCCTTTCTTGCCAGGCCCTGCTCAGTATCCCTCCTGTGCTTGCCCTACCTGGCAAGGGAGGGAGGGGACTGGCTGGCACAAACCATGCCCCTGCAACTGAGCAGGACTGGGAATGTTAATATTAGTTATCTGAGTGTTTTTGGTGCCAAACTCTTGCTCAGATCTGTGTTTATCCTCATATTTAACCCTACCCTATCAGGTAGACCATGCCACTATATTGCTTCTTGGTGTAGAGATGAGGGAATAGGAGCAGTGAGATGGTGTCCCAGATCAATAGCCAGTGCACGCAGGACCAAGAAGTGACCTCAGGTTTGTCCAATTCCAATTGGAGCCCTTCACCTTAACAGAACTCCCAGGACTCAGAATGTGGACACACATAATTGTGAGCAAATTGCTTCTCCTTTCTGAGCAGTGGGTGCCTCATTTGGGAAGCAGCCCTGATGTGACCCTCCTGGAGCTGGGTGGGGATTAGATACTAAGGATGGGGAATACCTGACCCTGTGCTTGGCACCAAGTAGGAACTAAACTTGACTCTTTGTTCCTTCTTCAGATGTGGGTTGCTGTCAGTGGGACCCACATGTGCATGTCAACAGGACCCACATGGGGGGATGTAGTCACATCCAGCTTGGCCTCCTGTCCCACAGCTTGAGATGCTGGGTGTACCTGGGTTCCCATCAGGTCAGCCATGGAATATTTGTGAGGCTGGGCAGGGACCTTGGCACATTGGCTGCATTTTTGCCACCCTCTTCCCTGACAAGTGGCCTCATTTTGAGCTAGACTGTTCCCTAAATTGGGGAAGCACCCCTAATACCAGGAAGTTACAAAGGACTGCCCTCACCTGAGCAGGATACCTTGTCTTCCTCTGGACCTGCTTCCCCATGGCCAAAATCCCAGCTCTTGACTCTCTGGTTCTCTTCCCTGCTTCTTGGCCCCATTTCTTGGGAACCCTGACAAATGGCATAACAGGCCAAATAATGGTCTGCATAGGAAGCCTACATCGTATTTCATAAGACCAGTGACTTACTTGTATGGTGAAAAAGGACTAAGCAGATGTGATTGATGGGAGCTTATCCTGGATTATCTGGGTGAATCTATCCTAAATGTCCTTACAGGAGGGAGGCAGAGGGAGATTTCACACAGAGCGGAGAAGGTGATGTAAAGATGGGGGCAGGGATTATAGTGATGTGTCTACAAACCAAGAATTCTTGAGGCTATCAGAGTTGCAAGAGGCAAGGAAGGAATCTCCCCTGGAGCTTCTGGAGAAGGCAGGCCCTGCTGACGCTTGATGGTGCCCAGTGATATTGGTTTTTAACATCTAACCTCCAGAACTGTGGGAGAATAAATTTCTGGGGCTTGTTTTAAAATATTATTATGTTAAAATATGCATAATATAAAATTTACCATATTACTCATTTTTTAAAATATCATTAGGTGGCATGAAGCTCATTTGTATTTTTTTTTTTTGTATTTTGTGTATTTTCACCATTCATCTCTAGACTTTCTTCATCCCTAAGCTAAACTCTCCATCCTTTCCTCTTCTCCCCTCCATCTCCTGGTAATTAATGTTATGTTCTCTATCTCTATGAATCTGACTATTCTAGGTACCTTGTTTAAACGGAGTCACTCAATATCTACTCCTTTGTCTCTGGCTTGTTTCACTTAGCATAATGTCCTCAAGGTTTGTCCATGTTATTGTATGTATCAGAATTTTCTTCTGCTTTAACTGCTTAAGTCTCAAAATTTCTATTTTACATAGGGAGATGGGACATAATGGGCTAAGGCTGAATAATATTCCATTGTCTAGATATATCACATTGTGTTTATCCACTCGTCTGTTGATGAACTTTGGGGTCACTTCCACCTTTTAGCCATTGTGAATAACCACTGCAAATTTGTGGTGATTTGTTTATAGAAACCCTAGGAAACTAAAAGAGTTGTTAATCTGATTCCCATCATTCATTTTGCACCTTAGGGCAGGTGATCCTTATTCAGAATTGCCTGGGAAAGAGGTGGAGGTGGGACACGTTTTAAAAAATGCAAATTTCTGCCTGATTTGGTGGCACATGCCTATAATACCAGCAACTTGGAGACTGAGGCAGGAAGATCGCAAGTTGGTTTTTTTAAAAAAATGTTTTTTAGTTGTAGGTGTACACACAATATCTTTATTTCATTTTTATGTGGTGCTGAGGATCAAACCCAATGCCTCACACATGCTAGGCAAGCGCTCTACCACTGAGCCATAACCCCAGCCCAAGATCATAAGTTTTGAGGCCAGCCTCAGCCACTTAGCAAAGCCCTAAGAAACTTAACGAGACCCTGTCTCAAAAGAAAAAACATAAAGCTGGGTGGGGTGATGCACACCTATAATCCCAGCAGTCTTGGAGGCTGAGGCAGGGGGATTGTGAGTTCAAAACCAGCCTCAGCAATTTAGTAAGGCCCTAAGCAACTCAGTGAGATCCTGTCTTTAAATAAAATACAAAAAAGAGCTGGGGATGTGGCTTAGTGGTTAAGTGCCCTTGAGTTCAATCCTTTGTACCAATAAATAAATAGGGCTGGGGGTGTGATGCATGGTTAAGCACCTTTGGATTCAATTCCTGGTACCCACCCCCCCCCCCAAATAAAAACAATTAATATATAAATAAATAAAAATTCAAATTCTTAGGCTCTACTTAAGTCTTCAGAATCAATTGTCTCAGGATTCTACCAGGGAAGTTGTATTTTTACATGTGCACCAGAAGATTTGCATATATACAAAAGTTTGAGAACTTTTAATTTGAGAACTGGTGGGTTACTTCTCCCAGATACAATGATTGATTATGCTTCTGGATATAAACCCTTCACCTGATGGGATGACTCTCTTGGTATGAGTGTTAGGCATTGGGTGCGACAGGTCCCTCTGAGCTTTCAAACTGCATTCAGACAATAGAACTGATGATAGAACACACTTGTTATCTCAGAAGTTATTTCTGAGTGCATTATTTTTCTTGGTTTGAAAGAAAGAGTTGTTCTTAAGGGGCACACTGAACATTTGCTTGGGAAACAATGACAGATACCTGCTGCTGCTGAGAGGAGAGGATACTGGGCCTAAACTAGATGGGTAAGGACAAAAGAAAGGAAGGCTAAATTGATTCTGGGAATGAAGAAATGTTGAGGTTTTGTTGGCATCCAGCAGGAAGGGAAAATGAGAGGATAGATCAGGCCAACAGATGGCCCAGTGGTCCAGAGGGTCTAGGGTTCATCTATCTGTAACAGCCCACTTCAGCCACAAAACCTTCAGTAAAATCTGTTACAGGTGGCTCATGTACAGAGAACTTTTCAGGAAAAAAGGAAAAGAGGTTTTGTGCCATAGTAGACCACCTTAAGAAAGAGAAGAAATGGGCACTGCAGAAAGTGGGGTACACGGAGGCAGCAGACTGTAAACAAGCACTGACCAGAAGAATGTGAGTCCCTGCCCCTGGAAGTCCACAGAAGCACTGGAGGATGCTGGACTTCCCACATTAAGTACAATGGGGACTTGTCTTAGCACTGGTGTCATTGTATTTGCTGTGAAGGGAAAGGTGACCCAGAGGATGGAGAACCTGTGGAAAAGATGGTTACATGAAGGTAGAGACTTACTGAACCTATCTGGGAAACTGGCTTCATGAAAGACACCTAGCTGTATGCATGTGTCTTTGCAACATATCTTTTAGGTCAGTGGGCCCTTTGGTTCATCCTTGAATTGAATTGTCTGAGATTCTGTAGAATCCTTGGTGACATTATCTCTGATAGAAGGGGTGTGTGTGTGTGTGTGTGTGTGTGTGTGTGTGTGTGTGTGTGTTGCAACAGAAGGTTCATTACTTTACTAAAAGGCTAATAAAAGATGCTCGGAGCTGGTGATTAATAAAAAAACACAAACTTCTCTTTAATATATTTTTTTTCTACTTTCTCCTAAACCAAATGCTCAGATATGTGGAATTTGAATAATTGTTTTTCAGTCAAATCAATTTTGGAATGGAGCAAGTTAGAGGTTTATAGACTCCCTTGGCTATCAGCGGATTGCTGATTAATGATGCTGGAGTCTGTAATTATCCTGCTGTCAGGAGGCTGAGTGTCCTCCATAAATCCAGGCTCGTCTGCCTTCCCTAGACACCAGGAGAGGAGTGTCTTGATTTGTCCCCCAATTGGCACATATTCTCTTTACTACACCTTAGAGAACTTTCAACTACTTAATGGTTTGAGAGGTCAATTTTCATATTGCTGGTATTGAGCAACTTAGAGTATAAGTGTCATTGCCCATGAATGTGAGGACATAAATTGGACTTTTTTTTCTTATTGCCCTTTTGGTTCATTTCTCTCTCCCTAACTAACCTCCTTTATTTAAAAAAAAAAATTGGTGTGGTAAATTACAAAATTGGTGACAATTCAGTCCCTCTGAATCCATGCCCTTTAAAAAGATGTCCTTCCCTGTAGGAAATGAAGTCTTTCCCTCCCCTGAACCTCAGCTGGCTTTGTGACCTGCTGTGCCAGATTTTGTGACAATGTGCCAGATTTGTCTGGCTTTTTGCTTTTCCACTCTCTGTAGGAAACCTGTCAGGCTTGGGTACTGGTAAACTGGCTCAGACATAGCTGATGAGAGGCACACGCCCTATCCCTCCCCCATTTGCCTTCATCCCCAGAAGCAGAGCTGGTAATTTACGACCCATAGCTGAGCTCAGCCAAGACCAGAAGAACCACCCAGCAGAGCTGGGTTTAAACAGCCTCATTGCTGAATCATGCACTAGGGAGATTACTATATTAAGTTTGGTTTGCTTCATAGCATAATTGTGGCAGTACATAATGGATACCCTGGCTACCTACTATACACTATTGCTGTTCTGGAGTCTAGAACCACAGAAAATCAGATGGAAAAGACATAATTCTGACCACTAAGAAGTTTGCAATCTACAAGTTTGCATTCTGACAGCCTGACTAACATGTATTCTAATGGGAAGTAACAAGTGGAATTGTTAAATTTTACAAGAATTAAAAAAAAATCATCAGGTATCAGATATGATGCTAGGCATTTTATTTATATCATCTTGCTTAAACTTTGCCAAAAGCCTCTGAGGCTCATACTAGTATTAGGACACTTTGTAGATGAGGATGCTGAGCCCTTATGGAAGTTAGGTGAGGTTCTGACTCCAACCAGCCCCTGGTTTCTCCAGCCCCATGACCCTCTGTAATATGAGCAACCAGAGGAAGGAGCAACCAGAATTCAGAGATAGGAGGGAAAGCCTCTGTAGGGCCTGGCTAATTGGAGTGACTAGAAATCTGAGGTTACAGGACACCAAATTATCAGCTCAGGGCTGAGTTGTTGAGATCATGTACTGAAGAGGCCCCATAGGATGCATTCAGGTGAGAACGCTGCTGGGAGCCTGGAAATATCATTGGCTAATTTGGGATGTGGGTGAAGAAGGCAGAACATAATCCATCTGAGACAGTGCCATGGGGGCAGAAAAATTTTGTTAGCTCTTTCAGACACAAAACATTCTTCTGCTATAAAATATTCAGTGCCAAATAATGCCCGATTGGGAATATCTGCATGAAACAGATTTTTAAAAAACACACATCATTATTAATACGAAATTCAGTTTTGTCTTTGCTTACTTTTCCCCCCTTTCCTAATGCCTCTTTAAGTCATTCATTTAAAACAGGTCTTCCAGCTTCCTTTTGAGGATTCACATCATTGAAGGAACAGCACACTGCTATGTATACAGTTCTGGGTGGCTCCTTCTCCATCGTCTGCTCCAAACAGCATCTCTTTCCTTCTGTGAAATGTCTGCACAGGGATGCACAAAACAAACAAGTAGGTTAAGGATATTCAAGGAGTTGAATTTACCTTGAAGGCAGCACCCACGTCTGCTATGTTTACTGTTCCCTTACTGTAAGCAGAGATCAGAGGCAATACAAACAGCAAGCGTGCGTGGACCTCATGTCAGACACGGTCAGGTTCCTTTGTGATAATTCACAGAATCACAGATACTATGATTGGCCTAGTTTTACAGATGAGGAAACAGGCAGGCTGGGACAGCTGAGTTCAAGGCCTCACAGCTGGGAAGGAACAGAGCATGGATTTGACATGGGTCATTTGGTTCTGGAGTTCAAGATCTTAAACTCTTTGCTCCAATTGTCTGGAAATGAAACCCTGGGTCTGCAGGGGTGGGCGGGGTGGGGGTGGAGTGGTAGCAATGATCTCCGTGGAGTGGGTTTCACTTTTCACTTCATACATTTCTATAATCGGTTGAGATGAATATATAATAGAAAGATAGGCATATAAAAATTAAAGATGCCCTCCCCTCCTTTTTAAATCACGAGAAGTTAGAGCTGAAGGTGGCCTTGGAAGCGCGATCAAGCCCAAGGAGGAAGTTGCCTCGAAAGTGCTGCAATTACCCCTGCATGCCGCTAGGTGGCGATGGCGGGGTCTAGACAGGCTCCTGGGCCGCTCCTTGTTCCTTCCTCTGGGCCCCACCCAAGGGCAGTGTTTATGCAGGATCAGCTGCCGCCCAGCATGATCCAGCGCTGCTGGGGGAGGTGACTTCACCTGACTTCACAATTCTGCTTTCATCTCACCGTGACTCCAGGGCCTGCCCCAAGGACTCAGGGCTCTCCTGCTGGCCCCAGACTGACCACAGAGACTTTTGAGTCTCTCCCAAAACATACTCTTACTTCTGATATCCCTCCCAATCCAATATGACTCCAATATGACCACATCTGATTCCTTAGGCCTATCTGGTCAAGCTGGAAACATGAATCTAAGCTAAAGCATAAACAACTGACCCTATTTTCCCTCTTAGGGTTTATAGCTAGGATTTAAGAGTGGCCATCAATGACTTCTATTGCAGTAACCAGGCCTGGCTAGTGGGGGAATTATTTAAGAATGTAATGACTTAGTTAATACCTTTAATAGCAAGAAGAATTGCTAAACAGGAAGGAAGAACTAATTGCAGGGCCACAATAAATTCCATTTTCTGGAAAGTCCAGTGATGTTAACCACGAAATTCCTGTTCTCTCTTTCCTTTCCAAAGAATTTCCCTCCTCTCTCCATTTGTAGAGAGAACGGGGGCTGTGACATAACCATGGAGGCAGATGAATATCTTTCAGAAGGAGTTCTTCTCTGGAACAAATTTTCATTTTTACAGCATCACCCTATGCCTCATTTTATGTGCTAACTTTGCCCTCATTCTGAACCTTCCTCCAAATAAGAGTGGTCATTTCCTTCTCCCTATTCCCTGAAGCAACATGGCAGACAAGTCTCTATTGTGTAGTCCTTGGAGTGGGGGCATGCTGCCTTTTTCTTCTTAGTAAGTCCACTTTCTGAAGTCCCAGCCACTTCCTCTCTTGAGTCGCACAGTGGGCTGTGATGGCTGAGAAGGAAATAAGGGTCAGGGAGCAATTTTGATCCTCATCCTGTATTTAGGATTCTAGCTTCCCTTCACCTCCCTGGAGGCTTTGTTTCTGGAAAACAGCACTTGTTTTCTGTGGAACAAAGCTTTCTGGAAAGCAGGAAGGCCATCCCTGGCAGAGCCCTGTGTAAGGAGGTGAGCAGAAAGCAATGTTTTAGAAGCTCCTCAGGTGTCTTTTAGGTATGGAGGTCCAGAGAAGAGTCAGGATCCTAGAAGGCAGACCCAGAAGTTCAGACTGCACTGGCTCTGGCAAGAGAGGGCTCTAGTCTGTAATTTCAAGGACTCAATAATTATGGAAGGCTTTTTAAGTCTGAAGACTGTAGTTCTAGATCTGGTTCTTCTAAGAGTATTTCCTTACATTTCTTACCTCTGCCAGTCACCTGGAAAATGGAGACAGTGATACTTTCCTACCTTGTAGAAGTGTGTACAGAGTTAAAAGAAAAAAAAATAAAATAAAAAGAAGGATGACTGTATTCCCCCCCAGCACTCTACTGTGCCTATCTTACCCTATTGGGGACCTAGGAGGACAGCTGCTATAGTAAAATGCCAGTTCCATCCCTTGCAGAGACTGGGCCCTGAGCTAATTCTCTGGATTATGCAGCTCAGTATTTCCAAAGTGCACATTATTACAGGATATTATTAGATATTATAGAAAAGCATGTTTCATGTTTGGTTAAATTTTTGGAAACACTAGATTAAAAAGTTAAATACATTCTTAATACTACAGATCTTCTCAGAGCATTAACTATAATTTCTTTCAGAGTCTCAAGAGGGGATCAAATGCAGCTTTTCTGACACTTTTGATCACAGAGGAATAATTTTCACATGTCACAGCTACAGAACAAAGTGCAAAATGCTTTTGTTCATTCTTATGCCTTTGGCTATACAAAATATCTATAGTATTGATTGACTTTGACTAAACAAGATTATGCTGTTCTTGATATCAACCTCATTTTAAAAAATTCTCCTGCTAAAAGTCATTTTCTCAGACTTCTGGGAAGATGGAGTAAGATATACTTTTCTCTATTCCTCCTTAAAACTTATAACCATGGGAATTATATATAAAACAAATGAAAGATGACTCTGAAAGATAGAAGTCAGACTGGCTAAGAACTCTGAACCTGAGGAATGACACAGTGATGAGATCTCTGGGCTTTCTTTTTACTGCATATATTTAAGACTTTCAGCTAAAGAGGCCAGCACCCTGGGAACAGCAATTAATGCATACAAGAAGGTTCTTACAAAAGTCTGCTGTTTCTCCAAAGAACTGAGAAAGGGTAGCCTTGCAATACACAAACTTTTAGACAACAACAGCTTTACTACAGTCAGAACCACAGAAAAAAATCTGGCTCATCTCCACCCTCGCTACCAAAGGCCATCAGGGAGCCCTGACTTCTGCCCTCATACTGCCATAATGAGGAGCTCCAACACTCCAGCAGCCCTGCATCAGAGAAGACCAAGCAGGGAGCTGGGACTTTAACTCTTGTTGGTTGGCAGTGTGCACCCAACTGCCCCACAGTATTAGTGTGAATCACAAAGCAAGACTGAACTTCCACCCTAGCCAAGGCTGATAATGTATGCTCTTCCCCACACCCACCCCTTGCTGTGGTGGTGTTAGGGGAGACCTAGTGGAGAGTTAGGACTTTCACCAATGTATAGTGGTCATGAGGCCATACCCACAATGGGGCCAGTAGAAATGATGTCAGGAGCCCTCCTATTCCCCTGTGTCAATGGAGGCTAAGTGGGGAACCAAGGATTCTACCTTCACAGAGCAATAACAAGACAGAACAATCCCTTTCTCCCTGCTTGAATGGTATCAAAAAAAGCCAGGTAAAGCAAAAAATAACATGAAGACACCCAGGTTTCAATTGAAAATTACCCATTATACTCCAAAAATAAGAAAATCTCAAACTGAATAAGAAAAGACAATTGGGGGAATCAACACAGATGATCCCAACAGAGATGTTGGGATCATTTGATGATGCTTCTAATACATCCATGATAAAAATGCTTCAACTAGTAATTATCAACATGCTCGAAACAAAAGAAAAAATAGAAAGCTTAAGCAAAGAAATAGATAATCTCAACAATGGCATCGATTATATAAAGAATGAAATGGAATTTTTTTATATAAAATGCAAAAATTTAAAACTCAATGGATGGACTCGACAATAGAATGGAGGGGGCAAAGGAAAGAAAGAGTATGCTGGAGATAGACAATAGTCATGACCCCATCTGAGCAACACAGAGAAAACAGACTGGGGGAAAACTCCAAAAAATGAATACAGCTTCTGTGGAACTATAACAAAAGATCTAATTGATATCACTGAAGTTCCAGGAAGAGAGGGAAAAGATGGTTGGAATAAAGATGTGTTTAAAAAACAATTACTGGAAAATTCCTAAGTTTACCAAGCAATAAAAAGCTATAGATTCCAGAAACTGAGCAAATATTAAATAGGATAAACCCAAAGAAAGAAACACCAAAACATATATAATAATTTCTGAAAGCTAATGACAAGTAAAATATCTGAGAGCATCCAGACACTTTGAGATGAAGGAAACTAATAGAATTTGTTGCAAGCAAACATATCCTTTAAAAAGGGGGGGAAAAAGAACTTTTTATGCAGAAGGAAAAATGGACAAAAAGAAGGAAATTCGGAATATCAGGAAGAAAGACAGAACCTGGTGAGCAAAAATATGGGTAATTACAATAGGCCTTACCTCTCCTCTTGAGTTTTCTGAATTATGTTTGATGGTTGAAGCAAAAATCACAATACTGTCTAAGGTGGTTTAAATGTACATAGAGAAAGTATTTAAGGTAGTGATATTGAAAAACAGAGGAGTGTAAAGTAATCAAAGGGGAAGTAAGGTTTCTATATTTCAAGCTGCTAAAATAACACCAATAGATTGTGATAAATTATGTATGTATAATGTGGTACCTAGAACAATCACTAAAAAATTATACCAAGAGATACACTACAAAACTATAGATGAATCTAAATGGAATTCTATAAAACATTCAAATAATTCACTAGAAGGGCGGGGTGGGGGGAGAAAAAGAAATTGAAAACAGAAAAAAAAATTAAAAAGCAGACAGCCCCTAACATTAACAATCCCATTAACCAAAAGTGGTCTAAAAATATCAATTAAAAGACAGAGGTTTCACAAGTGAATCAAAAACTATCACCTAACTATATTTTAGTCAGCTTTTTTGCTGTTGTGACTAAAAGATCTGACCAGACAATTTTAAAGGAGGAAAAGTTGAAGGGCTCATGGTTTCAGAGGTCTTAGTCCATAGAAGGCAGGCTCCATTCCTCAAGGCTCAAGATGAGGCTGAACATCATGGTGGGAGAGTGCGGTGGAGGAAAGCAGCTCACAACATGAAGATCAGAATGTAGAGAGAGAGGCTTCACTCTCCAGATACAAAATATATACCCCATAGCCACGCCTCCAATGAACGGCTTTCTCCAGCCACCCCCCATCTGCCTCCAATTCCCACTCAGTTAATCCATCAAGGATTAATTTACTGATTAGTTAAGGATATAGCCCAATCATTTCTCCTCCAAACCTTCTTGCATTGTCTCCCATGGGAACTTTTTAGGGGATACAAAATCGAAACCATAACACTGTATGTTGTCTATAAAAAACCTCACTTCAAGTATAATGATAAAGGCAGGTTGAAAGTAAAAGGATCAAACCACTCTACACCCATGAAGATGGCAATTATCAGGGAACACACACACATCAGATATTCACAAATATTGGCAAAAATGTGAAGGAATTGCAGCTCTTTTGAACAGATAATGGTAATGTGAAATGGTGCGACCGTAATGGAAAATAACAGTGGTTGCTCAATCAAACGTGATAGTGTCATATGATCCGGCAATTCTATTTCTGGTTATAGTCCCAAAAGAATTTGAACAGATATTTGTACATCCATTTTCATAATAGTATTATTTACAACGGACAAAAGGTGGAAGCAAACCATGTGCCCATCAATGGATGAAAGGACAAATAAATATGGCATATACATACAATGGAATAATATTCATCCTTATAAAGGAAAGAAATTCTGACACTCGCTCCCACATGGATGAAATTTGAGAACATAATGCTGGGTGAACTAAGCCAGTAACAAAAACACAAATACTGCATGGTTTCCCTTACCTGAGGTACCCACAGTAATCCAATTCATAGAGACAGGAAGTAGAATGGTGACTGCCAGGGGCTGAGTAAAGGGGAAAACAGACATCTATGATTTCAAGGGTACAGAGTTTTAGTTTGGGAAGATAAAAAAAATTCTGGAGGTGGATGGTGGTGATGGTTGTACAACAATGTAAAATGGTTGAAGTGGCAAAAACGTAAACAGGAAAGGATATATTACACAGGCATTCATCAAAAGAAAGTCCAATCTACTATATTAATATTAAAGTAGATGTCAATACAAAGAAAATTATCAGAGATGCAGAGGGACATTATAAAATGATAAAAGGGTCAATTTGTCATAGAACATGGTAATTCTAAGTGTATATGCACCAAATAACAGAGCTGTAAAATATGTAAAGCAATCACTACTTGAATGAACAGGAGAAGAAGGAAAACTCACACTATGGCTGGAGAACTCGGCATGTCTCTCTCAACAATTGATACAATAGACAGAAAACCAAGAATAAAAAACTCCACAACCTCAGTTGACAGGATCTAATCTACATTTATGATTGACTAATGTAAAAAGTAGCAGCAACAACAGATGTGGAGAAATGTGGAGAGGGCATGGAGTCTGCTGGTGGGAGTGTAAAATGGCACAGCCACTTTGGAAAGCAGTTGACAGTTTGTTAGAGCTATCTATCTAAACATGGAACTATAGCACAACAAACTTGAGAACAATTATACTCTTCGGCATTTCATCCCAGAAGAATGAAGACTTATATTTACATAAAAACTTTAATAGAAATATTTGTAGAAGTTTTATTTGCAGTAGCCCCCAATTGGAAATGACCTGATGTCCTCTAATGGATGAATAATTAAATAAACTGTGGAACACCACTCAGTAATGAAAAGTCATACATGGAACAACCTGGATTAATCTTCAGATATTGAATGAACAGAAAAAGGCAGTCTCAAAAGTTTTCTACTGTATGACTCTGTTTACATTACATTCTTGAAATTACAAAATTTATAGAAACAGAGAACAGATTAGTGGATGTTAAGAGTTAGAAAGGAGGTGAGGTTGGCACATACTTGTTGACTGAGGCAGGAGAATTGCATGTTTGGCTAGCCTTTGCAATTTAATGAAGCCCTGTATCTAAATAAAAAATAAATAGGACTGGGATGTAACTCATGGGTAAAACATCCTTGAGTACAATCCCCAGAACAAAACAAAACAACAAAAAAAAAGAGTTTGGGGGCAGAATTGGATCTGGCTACAAAGGGAACTTGAGGATGTGTCATGATGATGGAAATGTTCTGTATCTTGGCCATCAATATCAATGTCTGGTTGTAACTGTAGGATAGTTTTGTAAGATTTTTCCATTGGGGGAAATTGGGTAAAGGATACATGCTATTGCTATTATTTCTTATAACTACATTTAAATCTGTAAATATCTACATGTAAAGTGTTTAATTTAGAAGACATTATGTTCTGATTCATCATTATGATTATATATGTATCAAAAGAGCACACTGTGTATCATAAATGTGTTTGACCATTATGTGTCAATTAAAAACAGAGTAAAACTTAAGCCATTCTACATGAAGAGAAGAGCAGACAGACATTAAATTCTCCTTCATCTGCTTGACAGGAGTGACACACAGGGCACGTGGTTGTCTCCAGGGCAACTTGCAAAGGATCCCAAAGCATTTTAGATGTCTTTGGAGGACTGTAGTGCAGTGGAGGAGTGGTGAATTTGCAAGATGTGGGTGTGAGACCCTGGGTTTGATCCTCAGCACCACATAAAAATAAATAAACAAAATAAAGATTTTTTAAAAAGAGGCTTTTTTTTTTTTTTAAAAAAGGAGATAACTGTATCTTAAGAGATGTTGTGGGGGGCAGATGACAGCTTGCAAGTGGAAACTTCACAGAATCATCCACCAGGAGTAATCTGAAAAGCACAGATTCAGGTCAGGATCCCATACTCTGGCACTGGTTGGACAACATTGTCCAGAAACCACTGTTTGCATGTACTGCAGCATAAAGTTAATTAGTAATGTGATTCACTGCCAAAATTTTATTCCATTCTGGAGAAGAAGTATGTCTCTCTAAATGGGACTGCTTGGTTATGTGAACTCAGGAAATAGTGGAAGTTTAGGCAGTATATTAAAAATGATTCTCCTTCAGAAGTAACAGATAATGGGCAGAAGTTCATTTGAAGTGAATTGTTTTTAAAACTCCATATATTCACTGAAAAACATTAGCTGAGAAAATTAAGGTACATTAATTTAATGAAATATTAAAATGATTTTTGATGACTGCAAATGTACTTATAATTTGGTGAATGAGAAAAGCAGGTTATCAAAGAGTGCATCAATACCATCCCATTTTATTTCAAAGTAATAAGCTTTAATTTTACAGCAGTTTTAGGTTTATAAAATTATCATATGCATCTTCTCCCCAAATCCACCACAGTTTCCCTACTAGTTTCTTGGATTACTATGGTACAATTGTTACAATCCATATCCATGGTTTATGTTAGTGTCTATTCTTTGTGCTGTTCTATGTGTTTTCAGCACTACATAAAGTCATGTAGCCATCATTAGAGTATTATATAGAACACTCTCACTACCCTAAAATCCCCCCTGAAAGTTTTCTGTGAAAATAATTTTTCACCTCATTTGGATAAATTTCTCAGAGTGTGATTGCTGGATTTTATGTTTAGCTTTGTAAGAAACTTCCAGGTTATCTACATCATTTTGCATTTCTACCAGCAGTAAACAAAATTTTCTATTGTGCAGGAGCATCATCAGCATTTGGTGCTGTCAGTCTTTGGGGTTTTAGTTGTTCTAATAGGTGTGTACTGGTATTTCCTTGTAATTATCCTCCTAGTTTGTCAGAAAAAAAAATCTGGAAAGTTAAACCATCAAAATGCTACCAGCGATTACAGTTGGGATGGATTTTTCAACCTTATTTTTGTTGTCTCAATTATATGTCCTCACCACGGTAGCATTTATTATTCATAATTGTAAAAGGTTGTTTCTTTATCCTTCACTTCCTGCTGTTTGAATATGATATTCTTGGGTGTAGTATTTTAGCATGTGTTTTGATTAGTATTCTCTGAGCTTCCTGAATCTATGGTTCACTGATATTAATTATGGGAAAGTCTCAGTCAGGCATTGCTGTTTCACATAGTTCTTCTGTTCTTTCTTTCTTTCCTTTCTCATAATCCCAGTATGTGCACGTTACCTCTTTTGCAGTTATCCCACAGTCATTGGATATTTTGTTCAGTATTTTTTCTCTTTGCTTCTCAGTTGTGCAAATTTTTACAGACATATCATCAGTTTCATTAATTTTTCCCTCAACTGTGTTCACCAAAGGCATTCTCCATTTCTGTTATAGTATTTTTTATTTCTAGCCTTTCTTTTGAATTTATTTTTTAGAATTTTCATCTCAAAGGGAAGATGGGAGGGGAGGGGAGGGGGGATAGTAGGGGATAGGAAAGGTAGCAGAATACAACAGTCACTAACATGGCATTATGTAAAAATGTGGATGTGTAACCGATGTGATTCTGCAATTTGTATTTGGGGTAAAAATGGGAGTTCATAACCCACTTGAATCAAATGTATGAAAGATGATATGTCAGGAGCTTTGTAATGTTTTGAACAACCAGTAAAAAAATTTTAAAAAATAAAAATAAAAAAAGAATTTTCATCTCGACTTATAGCACCCACCTGTGTTTGCCTGTTGCTACTGTTCCCATTAGTGTACTTAACATATTAATCACAGCAATGTAAAACTCTTGGTCTGATAATTCCAACATCCTTGTCATACCTGAGTCAGGTTCTGATGATTCTTTTTTCAAATTGCATTTCTTAGTATGCTTTGTAATTTCTGTTAAAATCCAGACATTGTGCACCGGTGTTATAGCCAACTTTGCATTGCTGTGATCAAAGAACCTGACAAGAGCAATTTAGAGGAGGAAAAATTTATTTTGACTCAGACTTTCAGAGCCTAAGTTCATGGTCAGCTGACTCCAGAACCCTGGGTCTGAAGTGATGCAGAATATCATGGCGGAAGGGCGTGGTAGAGGAAAGCCTCTCAGGACATGGTGGCCAGGAGGCAGAGAGAGCACTTCTCTCACCAGGGACAATTGGGTAAAAGGAACTCAGTAATGTTATGGTAAGTTATGGGAGGGGAGGTAGTCTACAGTCCTAGGATTTGCCCAAGTCTTTTGGTGAGCCTGTGCCCCAGGCTTCTTCTTCACAAGTGCTTCTCATACTCCCCAGCCCCTGCCTTAGTGGGACAGGAAGTCTAGAGGGGCCCTGGCCAAGTATTTACCTTCGCCCTTGAGGGAGCTGAACTTGGGTTCCCCTTTCTCCAGGCAGGTTAGGCTCTAGTACAGTGGTTTCTCCTGAGGGCAGGCCTCATTAAGAACACAGTCCTTTTGTGTATTTCAAATATGGTTCCTTGTGCGGGGATCACGAGGGGATTTTTCTCTCATTTTCACTGTGAGAACCTGGTAGTGCTTTTGGAAATAGAACTCATCAAAGTGTGGGGGCTCCCTGAGACTGGGACGCCCAAAGTCTTTAACCCACAGACTCATCTACACCAAGCCTCCAGCAACCCATTGATTACAGTTGAGGGTCTTCTACCCGAGCACAAGTTCCCATGGGGATTTCTGTTCATGGATTTCGGTTTCTGTGTTGTGGTTCTCTGTATTCTGCTTTTTAATTGTTAGGATGGAGTGGCAACTTCTAAGTTCCTTAAATGCCATATCAGAAACCACAAGTCAAAAGGGTTGTGCGCGGTAAATATAAAGTTGTTTCTTCAACTTTTTAATTTTACAAGTCACATGAAAAGCTACTTTTGTTTTCCTTCTGGACAAACGGATGTCAGGAGATCTGAGCAGAAAACCCCAGGAGGTATAGAAAGAATTTTGTGGCAACAGCAACCCCATGGTTTGCCCACTGCCAAGCTGCTTTCCCACAAAGGATAGATAGAGTTGGAAACAGGACCTTGTACCTTGCAAAGTCTCTCACTGTCGAGGCGAACACTTGCTGTGAATTTAAAAGAAAATATCCACATAAGGGAACCAAATGAACACTGCCTGTGCCATCTTGGGGTAAAACATGCCCAGGGGTGTTTTGATATGATTAATCCTTCCTAAGTTGCTGTGCCCCTTTCAACAGTGCTTTAATTTGGTTTTTTTCAAGAACACAAACTTCCAGGAAATTTAATTTGTATGAAGACTGTCTAGGGGCTTGCTCGGGACACGCACGCTGTGCTCAAAGGCAAGACAGCCCTATGCCTGGGAGCGAGGGCCAGGATTCACACATGATGGGCTTCCAGGGCAGGCTCGGCTCCTCATGCTGTTTAACTTCATGAGCCATGGCCTCCTTATCCCTAGGTTGGGAGAACAACAGCCACTTCTGTGGGCAATTGTGAGTATAAATGACGCCACGCTGAGAAAGCACTCAGCACAGTGCTTAGGACAGGACTGGGAGAAATAGAAGCTGCCCTTGATCTAGTTTGTTTTTTTTTTTTCCTTCTGTGGGGTTGTTTGCTATTATGGAGGTTGAAAGAGAGAGGAGGAGTGGGCACAAGAAAATACGAGGAACTTACTCTTTTGTCAACCATTTTAAGATGCCTGCAGGTCAGGAATTTGGAGAGGTCCTATAACAAGGATGGCTTGTCCCTACTCCATGGTGTCTGGGACATGAACTGGAAGGCGTAAATGCTAAGGGATGGGATTATCCAGGGGTTTCCTCACGTGTCTGGCATCTGAACTGAGATTATTTGAATGCTGGGGGCAAGAGGCTTGTGAGTCATTCTTCTCTCCTCCCCCTCCTGGGCCCCTCCCTGAGTTCTCTCTACCATGGTGTCTTGGTTGGTGGGACTCCTTACACTGAGCCCCAGTGAACAATGCAGAAGGCCTGTGGCCCAGTCTCGAAGGTCATAGTGTCATTTCCCATCTACTCTTGGTTGAAGCAGATGCAAGCTGTGAGATTCAAGGGAAGAAGACACAGCCTCCACATTTCAGGGGCAGGTGTGCCAACGAGTCTGGGGCCATGCTGTAGAACTGCTACGGACGTCACAGCCTCCACATAGGCCCCCGGTATTCCTTTGGGTTGCATTTTTCTGTGCTTCTCAGTAGGAAAACAGGCTCTCAGGGCTGGAGTTGTAGCTCAGCGGTAGAGCGCTTGCCTCCTACATGTGAGGAACTACGTTTGATTCCCAGCACCACATATAAATAAGCAAATAAAAGAAAGGTTCATCAACAGCTAAAAAAAATTTAAAAAAAAAAAGAGGTTCTGTGCCTGAGGAATACATAGAAGGGGAAGGACCTACCTTTTTGGCCTCTAAAATTGGTAGTGGAGGGCTACAAATTGCCAGATTTCCCTTCTTTATTTTCACTTTTATGCAGCTGCAGAATATTTAGGAGTTAGAGTGGCCATTGTTGTTTTTTTTTTTTTTTTTGTATTTTCTAACACTGACTACTCCCAGCTAGGTCATTCTTTTCCAGGGTGTGGTGGGTTGAAAATTCATGTTTGCTCAGAACCCCCCAAAGTGACCTTGTTTAGAAATAGGGATTTTCCCAGATGTAACTAGTTATGGATCTTGAAATGAAATTGTCCTGAATTTAAGGTTGTTCCATATCCAGGAACTGGGGTTTTTATAAAAAGAGGAGAGGACACAGAGAGACTCACAGGGAAGGCGGCCATGTGAAGGCAGGGGCAGAGGGCTGTGGTAGAGCACTTGCCTGGCATGAGTGGCCCTGGGCTCATCCCCAGCACTCCAAAGATGACAAAGGCAAAGATGGAGTCTGCTGCTGCAAGCCAAGGAAAGTGTGGGGCCACCAGAAGATTCAAGAGGCAGAAAAGGACCCCCGCTAAAGCCTTGGAAAGGAGCATAGCTCTGTTGGCCCCTTGAATTTGAGCATCTAACCTGTAGAGCTGTGAGAGAACAGATTTCAGTTTTCAGTCACCCAGTGTGTTATGGTAGCCCTAGGAAATGGATCTGCAAGGTCCTTGAGGAAAATTTACTGACAGGAACATTAGCATGAGGTCTGTAACTTTGGCCAGGTTACTGTCGACATTTGGGGTTAGATAATTATTTTTGTGGGAGGGACTGTCCTGTGCATTGTGGGATGTTCAACAATATCCCTGGTCTCTCTACCTTCTAAATGCTAGTAGCAACCCCATTCCAGTTGTCACGCTAAAAACATTTGCAGAGTTGTTAGATGACCCCTGGAGAGACAAATCAGCTCCCTGGTGGAGAACCACTGCATTAGGCAGAGAGCTCGTGACCATGGAGACGACTGCTCTGAAGAATCAGAACCAAGGAAAACATTTAGGTTTTTGCCTTTTGGGTTGCTCCCCAGACTGGCAGGAGATGGGTAATAATATTGATTTGATGACACCATTGGTTGTATCTTCTCCTCCCACTGATATCTCCCTCTGTCTCCTGGACACATTTTGTAGCTCACTATCTGCAAAGAATACCTGGAAGAGAGAGAGAGAGAGAGAGAGAGAGAGAGAGAGAGAGAGAGAGAGAGAGAGAGAGAGAGAGAGAGAGAGAGAGAGAGAGAGAGAGAATATGTGCAGGCTGTAGAATCCAAGGTAGACTTTTCCTGTGGTCTCAGCAGGGACTCTCCTAGGGGAACATTAGAAATCAGTTCCTAGAGCCATAGTTTCTGTGGCTGGGTTAGGGAGTCACACACCTTGGGCTGAATTTGGCTCTTGGGGACATCTGTGGAGGACTGGGAGACGGGAGAGGACTGCTGAGTACAAGTCTAGCCCAATTACTCTGAGGCGCCATAGTGCTCTGCCGGAAGACTGTCCAGTTAAAACAGGATTTACACATCTATTGATTGTTCTCCTTTAATCTTGACATCATTCATTTTCTTTCCTAAAGAGTCCACTCATTCATCCTTCAGGTGAGGCCAACTTTTTTTTATTTGTAGTGACAGTAGTCACTGGCGTGCAACTAATGGGAACCACAGATAATCCCAGCCCTCGATGTTGTCCACATTTCAATGGGAGCTGGGAGAACACAGGAGAGAGGAAATCGAGACACCTGGAAGATCTACAAAAATGGCCAGAATAGAGCTGTCTTGATTTTCATGTGTGTTTCTTTCCATGCCTGGTTCTTTGGGTGGGGAAGACATGCATCAAAATGAGTCAGCAGAGTGTGACAGCACAGCGTCACCCGCCCCCATTGCCTGGCAGTAATTGGTACATCTCTGCCATTCCTCAGGGTCTGGTGTCCAGGCAACAATGGAGAGTCCTCTCATCCTGGGTGGGAGGGCTTGCCAAAGCCCAGTGTAGTTCTGACTTCAGAGTTGGCAAAGGGGTTCCTGCCCCACATCACACACACACACACAACACACACACACACACACACACACACACACACACACACACAGGCTCTGGCTTGCTTTCTCTTATACACATATAAACACACATATCTTTCCATCTGTTACAGAACACAGGAGCCATCATCACTCAGGACCCATTACCCTCAGCAACTGCTGTTCACCCCAGGGCTGCTCAGGTCCCAGGAGGAGCCTCTCCACATCTCTTGCTGTGTAAACTCAAAACCCCCAGCTCTTGAGACTGAGGGCTGCCAAGGTGTGCAGAACTGTGGCCTGGGGCAGAGAGAGAGTGCTTCAGAGAGCAGGCCGGAGGTCTGTTGTGAAAAGGCTCAGGAAATAGAACAGAAATAAAAAAATTGTCGATCCTTCTCCTTAGATGGCTGGATTGTGATAGATACTTGCATCCTGAAGTATCAGATCCTAATGGTGACAGGCATCATTTCTCCCTTTCTTGATTCTATTAACATCCTGTATTCTTTTTCTTTTTTCTGTTTCAGATGCATCTGAACTGTATTCTGGAGTGATCATTACAGTCTAATCAAAGTATGGTTCTGAAAGGTGGTGGTGAAGAGAGAGCCCCTGGGGCAGAACACAGTCTGTAAATGTTATAGGAGAGATGCCTGAAATACAGATGTAACCAATGCTTGACTTAATTTCTGGGTACTGTCAAGATTTTGGAACAATTAATTTACATTTTTTCCATTTTTCTGCTTTCTCTTGGCTGCATGCTGGGTAATCTCTTTAAAACTACTGTCCAGCCAGGCACAGTGGTGCGTGCCTGTAAGCCCAGCTGCTTGGGAGGCTGAGGCTGGAAGATTGCTAGTTCAAAGCCAGCCTCAGCAACCTAGTGAGACTCTAAGCAACTCAGTGAGACCCTGTCTCTAAATAAAAGATAAAAAAGGGATGAGGATGAGACCCTGGGATCAATCCCTGGTGCCAAAAAAAGAACCCTCCCCCTAAACCACTGTCCAGTTCACTAATTCATGTCTCACCTTCAATAAGCTGCATAATTTTTAATTGATTTTGTTTATATAAATTTTTATATCTAAAAAAATCTATTTGGATCTTTTATGAACATGAGCAGTCATTTTAAAAACATCTTGTTCCATGTTCATTAATTTTGGGGGGTACCAGGGATTGAACTCAGGGACACTGGACCACTGAGCCACATTTTGAATTTTATTTGGAGACAGGGTCTCACTGAGTTGCTTAGCACCTTACTTTTGCTGAGGCTAGCTTTGAACACGAGATTCTCCTGCCTCAGCCTCCAACCACTGGGATTACAGTTGTGCACCACTGCGCCTGGCTCATTATTATTTTTTATTTCTTTAAGAATATTAAATAATTATTTGGAATTTTCATCTGATAATGGCATCAGATGATTTTGGGTTTGGTTTTCTTGTTTGTAGTTTTGGTTGACTCTACTTATGGAAGTTTATTTCCTTGTGCATTATGTAACTTGATACTAAAATCCATCCATCTTTGGGAATTTTCTAAATCCTGAACTGAATGTGAGTTTTCAAAAAGTTATATTTTTATATATAATTATAAAACATTTGTGTTTTGCATATAATATTTCAAAAACATTTGCCTCTCATCTACAACTGGGAATATTAAAGATATAATTTATTTTTATTTAAAATTTTATTTAATTAATACATTTTTATGAAGGTAGATGTTCTTAGTGTCACATTGTGTGTGTTGCATAAGAAAAAATGACATAATAAAGCCTTAGTGCTCTATGTAAATCATCAAATTCTAATTAAGGTGATATAGTTAGCAAACTGCTGCTATTCAATTCTTTATTGGAAACATTAGAGTTTTTACATTCTTCCACATATACCATATTTATCACTAGTAATTATTTGTTTACTGCTCATAATATTACTTTTTTAAAAAAAATTTCCTTTTAATAGGTACTCAAAATATAAAAATTATACATATTAATGGGGTACATGTAATGTTTCATTACATCTATATTGTACAATATTTAAATTTGGTTAAACATTTATGTCCTCAAGTGTTTGTCATTTCTTTAGGGTGAAAACTTTCAAAATTCTTCTAGATTTTTGAAAAGCAAAAGACATTACCATTATCTCTAGTCACCCTACTATGCAGAATTCTTGCTCCTATTTGTACCTTAGTAATCATTGATCAGCCTCTCCCCATCCCCCTCCCTCCCTCCTCTCCGCACTCTCTGATAACCTCCATTCAATTCTCAAGTTCTATGAGATAAATTGCTTTCTTTATTTCTCTTTTTCTTTCCTCTTCCCTCCCTCTCTTCTTTCCTTTCATTTTTATATTTCTCTTCCTTTCTTTTCTTTTTTAAAGATATGAGTGAGAGCATAGGATGCTTGTTTTCCTGTGTCAGGCTTATTTCACTTAACACTTAACACGATGATCTCCAGTTTCTTTCATGTTGCTGCAAATGACAGGATTTTATTCTTTTTAATGGCTAAATAATAAAATATGTGTACACATATTTTCTTTATGCATTCATCAGCTGATGAACACTTAGGTTATTTACATTTGTTGGCCATTGTGAATATGCTGCAATAAACATGGGAGTGCAGTTGTCTCTTCAACATGCTGATTTGATAACCTTTGTATATATCGCTTATAGTGAGGTTGCTGGATCATATTGTAGTTCTATTTTTAAGCTTTTGAGAAACCTCCATGCTGTTTTTCATAATGGATGCACTAATTTACATTTTCACCAACAGTATGCAAGAGTTCCTTTTTCTCTTTATATTCCCCAGATAGCACTTGTTATCTTTAGTATTTTCAGTAACAGACATTCTTACTGGGGTGAGGTGATATCTCATTATGGTTTTGGTTAGCATTTCCTTCATGATTAATGATGTGAGCATTTTTAATGTAGCTGTTGGTAATTTGCATGTCTTCTTTTGAGAAATGTCTATTCAGATCTAATGCTCATCTTAAGTTTTTTTTTTTTCTCTTGAGTTTTTGGAGTTCCTTCTATATATTAAATATCAACCCCAGTGTCAGATGTATACACTAAAAATACTTATACCCATTCTATAGGTTGTCTTTTTACTCTGTTGATTGTTTCCTTTGCTGTGCAAATGCTTTTTAGTTGGAAGTAAGTCCATTTGTCTACTTTTGCTTTTGCTTTCATTTCCTATGCTTCTGAAGTTTTGTCCAAAAAATCCGTGCTGTTTCCAAAATCCTGAAGGGTTTCCCCTATGTTTTTGTCTAGTAGTTTCATGTCTTACATGTAAGTCTTTAATTCATTTTGAGTTGATTTTTGTGACTGGTGAGAGATAGGGGTCTCATTTTATTCTTTTGCACGTACACATCCAGGTTTCCCAGCTCCATTTATTGAAGACTGTCCTTTGTCCAATGGATGTTCTTAGTCCCTTTGTCAAAACTCAGTTGACTGTGAATGTGTAGATTTATTTCTAGGCTCTCTATACTGTTCCATTTGTCCAAGTGTTGGTTTTGGTACCAATACTGTGCTGTTTTGATTACTACAACTTTGTTCTATTCTTTGAACTCAGATAATGTAAAGCCTCCTGCTTTGTTCTCTCTCTCTCTCTCTCTCTCTCTCTGTTTTCATATAAGTTTTAGGATTTTTTTATAGTTCTATGAAAAACATCATTGGTATTTTTTTTATTGGGATTATATTGAACCTGTAAGTCACTTTGGGTAGTATGGACATTTTAACAATATAGATTCTTCCAATCCAAGAACATGGATGTCTTTCCATTCTTTTGTGTCCTCCTAAATTTTTTTTCATAAGTGTTTTACAATTTTCATTGTAAATGTATTTCACAATTTTGGTTAAATGTATTCCTAGGCATTTTGTTTTTATTTTTATTTTTGGCATGAGAGTTTGAACCCAGGGCCTTGTAGGGCAAGTGCTCTACACGGAGCAATATCTCCAGACCTTTTTTGTTTTATTTTTGAGACAGGGTCTTACTTACTAAGTTGTCCATGTAATCTTTGACTTTGTGAACATCCTGCCTCAGCATCCTAAGTAGCTGGGATTACAGATATGTTCTACCATGCCTGGCTTCTTTTTTTTTTTTTGTAGCTATTATAAATGGAATTGCTTTCTTGATTTCTGTTTCAGATAATCTGCTATTGGTATATAGCAACACTACTGCTTTTTGTGTGTTGATTTTGCATCCTGCTAAATTCATTTATTAGTTCTAATAGGGTCTTTTAGTGGATTTTGGGGGGGTTTGGTGTATATAATAAGATCATGTCATCTGCAAATAATGACATTTTGACTATTTCTTTTCCTACTTAGATGCCTTGCTCTGGTGAGGACTTCCAGAACTATATAGAATAAAAGTGATGAAGGTTGGAGATCTTTCACCTTTCCCCATTCAGTATAATGTTAACTGCAGGCTTATGACAAATGACTTTCATTATGCAGAGGAACATTTATTTTATACCTAATTTGCTCAGCATTTTTTATCATGAAGAAATGTTGAACTTTATCAAATGCATTTTCTGCATCCATTGAGATCCTCACATCGCTTTTGTCCTTTCTGTTGATGTAAATCATAGTTATTGATTTGCATATAATAGCCATCCTTTATCCCTGGGATGAATCCTACTTGATCATGGTGAATAATCTTTTTAATGTGCTGTTGGATTCAGTTTGCTAGTATTTTGTTGAGGATTTTTGAATCTGTGCTCATCAAGGATATTGCTCTGTGTCCTTATCTGCTTTTGGCATCAGGGTAATGCCGACCTTGTAGAATATATTGGGAAGAATTTCTTTCTCTTTTATTTTTTGGAATAACTTAAGAAGAGTTGGTGTTATTTATCCTTAAAAATTTGGTAGTATTCAGCAACGAATCCATCTGTTCCTTGTTTTTTCTATGATTGGAGGCTTTTTATTACTGATTCAATCTCATCCTTGTTGGTGGCCTGTTCAGGCTTTCTATTTCTTCATGATTTAGTCTTCTTGAGTCACTCTTGCTATGTGTCTAGGAATTTGTCTATTTCTTCTACATTATCTGATTTGTTAGCATATAGTTGTCCGTGGTTATGAGGCTTACAGAAAACATCTTTCAATTATAACTAGCTATTCTGAAAGGATACCAACTTAAAATGATCATAAATATAAGAACAGAAACAAACAAACAACCAGGCATGGTGGCACATGCCTGTAGTCCCAGCTATTTGGAAGGCCGAGACAGGATATCTGATCACAAATTCAAGGCCAGCCTTGGAAACTTAGAGGGACCCTGTCTCAAAATAAAAAATAAGGGTGGGGATATAGCTCAGTGGTAGAGCACCTCTGGGTTTGGCTTCATTACTATGAACAAAATGAAACAAAAACCAGAACCAACCAAACCAAAAAACTAGAGAAAACATACTAATAGAAAACTCTACAATTCTACTCCATTCTTCTTCATATTTTGAATTTTCAATATCCTATTATACATCTTTCTATATTGCCTATTTCTTAATATATCAGCATAGTTATTACTTTTAACTCTTTAACTTTTTAGTCTGCATACTAATCAATGATTTAAGATACTATACTTACTCTGTTAGAGCATTTGAAATTTGTTTGTGTTGTTATTCTTACCAATGAGTTTATACCTTCCCATATTTTCTTCTTACTCATTGACATCATCTTTTTCTTTCAGTTTGAAGATTTTCTTTAAGCATTTCTTTTAGAACAGGTCTGATGGAAATGTAATCTTTCAACTTTGTTTGTCTGGAAATGTCTTTATCTCCTTTCATTTCTAAAAGATAGCTTTACTAAGTACAGTATTTTCAATTGATAGCATTTTCTGTCCAAACTGTGAAAATCTCTTGCCACTCTCTCTTGCCCTGTAAGGTTTCTGCTGAGAAATCTGTTGACAAGTGTTATCTGTTATTTGTTTCTTTTCTCTTGCACCTGGAGAATCTTCTCTTTTTCTTTCATCTTTGAGAGCTTTGTTTATAAGATGTCTTGGGTTAAATTTGACTGGTGACCTTTGACCTACCTGTTTGAATTTTTGTGTCCTTCTCTAAGCTTGGAAACTTTTCTGTTATTCTTTCTTTTAATAAGCTTTCTACTCCTTTGGTATCTCAAGTTCTTTTTTTTTTGGGGGGGGAGCCCAATAACCCAAATATTTGCTCTTTTAGTACATCCTAAAATGTTTTCTTCATTCTTTCTTTTTTTTCCTCCTACTGTGTATTTTGAAGTAGCCTGTCTTTGAGCTCACCAATTCTTGTTTGATCTATTCTGCAGTTGATGCCTTCTATCACATTTTTAATTTCACTGAGTGCATTTTTCACCTTGAGACTTTCTATTTGACTTTTTAAATTGATTCCATCTCTTTTGTTAAGTTACTCTACTAGAGTATTGGAACATTTCTCTGTGTTTTCTTCAAGCTCATCAAGTTTCCTTAAAATAGCTATTTTAATTTTCTAAGAGTTCTCCTGGACTGATTGCTTTCTGGTCAGTGTCTTTTGAGTGTTACATGAGATCATTTTTTTTTTTTTTTGAGATTAGTTTCCTGAAAACTCTTGATGCTTGTTGGCAGGCGAGACACCTGAGTAGAGAAGGATTAGGTATTTATTCTATTCTTCCTAATCTGGCTTTGTTTGTACCTGTCTTTCCAGAAATTCTAAGCAAGCTGTTCATTTTCTCTGAGTGTGTAATCACTTCCGTTATTTCAGCAATGGATGGTGTCCAGGTACAGATTTTCCCAGACTATGTTGTTGGTGTGTTTTTGCTGATTCAGTACATAAGGCAACTGGAGCCCAGGTTTGTCCCAAATATACTATTGGTGTTCTGTTCAGAAAAAAAAAAAAAAGGAGAGTACTTAGAAAAGTAGTCTGTCCCCATAAGCCTTTTCTTGAGATTAGGATACACCCAGATGTCTCATCTGCCTGTGGTTAGGCACTGTAGGATTTTTTTGCTAAGCTATGACACAGTCCTAATGGATGGACCAGCCCCAGGCTATGACCACCAATGCCTCTAAGCTATGTCACACCCTTATCCCATAGTCCACCAAGACCAGTAGGTCATTGGTCTAGGATCAAGACCCACACTGCTATGGACTGCCTCTTGCAGAGGTGGACTCATGGCCCTGTGACTGCTGCAACCATTCACAGGTAAGGCTGGGTAGATTATAAGTCTGTTACTGGGGCTGCATGCCTTGCCCTGGCACTGGAGCTGTTTTAGAGGCTCCATCTGCAGGTAGAAATGGGGACGAGGTCATTAGGCTCTGCCCACTGCAGGTTTCATGAGCCCAGTGCTAAATTCCAGGGCAAAGTTTTATGCGTACTATCCTTTCTGATCCACAGCTAACGGGGTCTTATAACACACTGTGCTGCCCGAGGTTGGGGCAGTGTTGGTGAAGGCAGTCCCTTGGCCACTTAGACTGACAGTAGGCTGGGTTACACTTGAGTCTCACTGTTGTAAAGACCTGCACATTTTCAGGGGTGCACTGGGGCCCATACTGCTGCTGGCAGTGAGGCAGGCCCAAATCTGAGTCTGTCTAACTAGGCCACAGATCTCTGCCTGGTGCAGGGGCTCTTCTAGAGCCCCAGCTGTGAGTACTAGCCTGACAATAGCAGCCCAGGGGATGATTGGTAGATGCCACCAAGGCTGAATCTAAGCTGGGTGCACCTGTGTATCATTGACTCATTAGCCTGCACAGTCTTAGGAGAAAGGTGGGTATGCCCTAGGTCCCCCCAAGGCTGGAAATGATAAAACTGAAACTCAGGTCTCTCCACCAGTGTATAGGTCTCCACTTGATGCCAGGACTTGCCTGAAGTCTCCATCTGTGACCTCTGACCTGTGCACAAGCTTTCAGTTTCCACTTAGTGCTGGGTCTCTCATGGTGGAGCTGGCACTGGGTTCTGAGATAGAGCCCTGTGCTAGCTTTTGTGTCCTTCTCTCTGATGGGTAGAGTCCTGCTTCCCGCTCTGCTGCCCAACGTTGGAGAAGGAATAGTGGCTACAGTCAGCCTCTTGGCCTAACACAATTCTTTTTTTTTTTAAAACATTTTTTTTTTTTAGGTGTGGATGGACACAATACAATGCCTTTATTTCTATGTGGTGCTGAGGATTGAACCTGGGTCCTGCCCATGCTAGGTGAGCACTCTACCGCTGAGCCACAATCCCAGCCCCTAACACAATTCTTGAGGCTTCAGTTGGAGGTCATTGGGCTGGCACTGGGGATTACAGGGCTTTGTCTAGCACTGAGTTTAACCAGACTGGGTTTTAAGTCTGAGTCCTGGACTAAATTCTGGATCTCCTGCATGGGGGACTTCAAACCTCTCACCACCCTAAGGCAGGAAGCATCTTTCTGTCATGGGCTCTTGAAGTTGGGGGCGAGGTTATGGGGGTAACTACTCCTGCCTTTTTTAGTTCATCTTTTTGTTTTGTTATACTCTAAGTGGGCACTATAGTCTTTTATCTGGTTTCCTTGGCTCATTTTTTTTTAATCCTGGGGATTAAACTCAGGGGTGTTTCACCACTGAGCTACAACCTCAGTCCTTTTCTTTATTTTGAGACTAGTCATCACTAAATTGCTGAGGCTGGCTTTGATCTTGTGATCCTCCTTCCTCAGCCTCCCGAGCTGCTGGGATTACAGGTGTGCATCACTGTGCCCGGCCTTCCATGGCTCTTGTGAAGATAGTTTAGGGTGTGAATAACTATTCAACTTGGTGTATCTGTGGAGAGAGAATTACTGGAGGATGTTACTCAATCACCATCTTGCTCTGTCACCCTGTCAGTTTTGTAAGAAACTTCACAAATATTTTTTAAAGTCATTGTACCCTTTACACTCCCACCAGCAATGAATGAGAGTTCCTGTTGCTCCATGTCCTCGTTGGCATTTGGTATTGTCAGTGTTAGGGATTTTGGCCATTCTAATAGGTATGTAGTGGGAATCTCATTGTTTTAATTTGCATTTTCCCAATCATGTATGATGTTGGCATCTTTCCATATGCTACCATCTATAGATATTTTCTGGGTAAGGTGTTTGCTTTTGGGATTTTGCCCATTTTTAATCAGGCTATTTTCTTGCTTTTGAGTTTTAAGAATTCCTTGTATACTTTAATAACAGTTTTTTAAAAAAGATTTTTAGTTGTAGGTGGACACAATACCTTTATTCTTTTAAGTTTATTTTTATGTGGTGTTGAGGCTTGAACCCAGTGCCTCACATGTGCTGGAAAGCGCTCTACCACTGAGCTACAACCTCAACCCAACAATTCATAATTATATGAGTCATTTGCAATTATTTTCTCCCAATCCATGATTTGTCTGCAGGTCCTGTTAACATTGTCTTTTGCAGAGCATGAGTTTTTAACTGGAAGTGCTATGTTGAGTGCTTAACATGCACTATCTCAGCAAATCCTAGAATCACTCGTTTTATAGATGATGAAACTGAGACTCAGAGGGGCCACGCGTGTTGCCTCAGGTCACCCTGCCATGCTAGTTAGTGGCTAAGCCAGGATCTATGTTCTACCTGTCCAACTCCAGAAGGAGACTTTCTAACCTAAGCCTCATAACACAGGTCCTTGCCAGGGAACAGTGCCATGGCTACTGCTGTGGAACGAAGCAGGATGCTCAGGGTTTCCTTCTCTCTCATTTTGGCCCAAGGCAGACAACTCATAAACTCTGACTGTTTCCCTGGCATCTCTCCACGCATGTCCTGCTCCTCTGGACCCATCTCTCACTGGGTCTTAGGAAGGAGGCCAGGGTGGGGGGTCCCACGTGGAGGAAGTCGGCAGCATGTAGCCTTTACACTCAGATTTTCAGAGCTGGTGTTTCCTATCTCCATGTTCCTTTTGTGTCTGGACTTCAAACCTCTCCAGGGCAAAGATGAAAGATGGGTTTTATCTTCTCCTATGTGTGAAGAAGAACAAAAGATAGATCTTCTTAGTTCCCTCCTATCATGGACCCAGTGAAACCCTGCAGGAGAACAGAGCATGGATTATAGATAAAGTTTAAATCCACTTTTTTTTTTTTTTTGCAGGAATTAGGCGGCTTACAAATGAAAGCAATATCTATGTTTGGACAATGACTATCTTGGGGACTTTATGGCTTTAATGAAATTCTATACATCAAAACTCTTTAAAATCCTCTGAGCCAAGACCATAGGAGCTGACCCTACTCTGCTGGGCCATGACGGGGGTGGGGGAGGACATGGGTGGGGAGGGCAGAGGAGGAGCCTCACCAGGCCCTGCCATGGAGGTTGACTGCTGGGAGGACCTCCAGATGGCCCCACCCCAGGGCTCACAGAGATCTGGATCTCCTACATGGGGGACGGATCAGCCTCAGGAGCAGGGAAGCACACCCATGCCTCTACCTTTCTCAGGTGTATGCAGAGTAGAAAGGAACCGGGTCAATCATCAGAAGCAGTGGTACAGGGGACCCCTGGGGTCCTGGAGACCCCTTTTGGGGCTCCATAAGGCCAAAACTATTTTCGTAACACTAACTTGCATTTTCCCTCTTTCTCTCACAGGCACACAGTGGTGCGTTCTGGGGACAATATGACACGATGTCACAACAGAGTGACTGCAGAAGCAGGATCTGCATGAGGATCCTGCTATCTTCTTAAAGCCAGATGTGAAGGAAACTAGCAAAAATATTTTAAAAAGTGCCTTTTCTGATTTTTTTTGAAAACAGTTATTTTTCAGCAGAGATGTCTCACCTATAAAGAACTATTCTCTGAGGTTCTTAATGTTATTCAGGGGTGTTCTTAGTGTTATTTAGGGGTCTTAAGACCAAAAAGTTTGAGGACCACAGAAGTTACTGAGTGTGTAAAGCACCACACGTCATTAGCATCAGTGACTCTGGGCCACATTATGTGCCCGCTCTGGACCAATACAAAATAAGTAAGTGGATCCAGATTTTAGTTATGCTATTTTGAATTTAAGGGGATGTTGTGGTCTAGAAAGATATATTTTAATTGTAGTTGTATAGACTATGTAAGGAGAAAAGACTCTTCACCTGTGAGTGGGGAAAAATACTTTACCTACCCATATTTCAGATTTTTAATTCAGTATTTATTTGCAAGTCTTCTCAGAGCCTTCAATGTGAACTTTAAAGGTATTGTGAATCTCTGAGGGAACTATACTACATGGCATTTTCCAAACTTATTTGACCATAAAACTTCTGTTAGGGACAACTTAGGGCTAATGTTGTAAGGAACTCACTTTGTGCTTTATTCAGCAAAAAGATGAGCTGTTCTCCCAGGGATGAGACTGTGGCTCCGCAATGGATTCTCAGGGCCGCTCCAGCAGGGGACCAAGAGTGTGGTTGTGCCCTGTACTCTGGGATGAGTAAGTATGGGTTTGGTGGGGGCTAGCATGGACCCCAATCTGATGGAGAGTTATGAAGCAGGGGGATAGAGAGGTGATTTTTGAAGCCTAGGGCAGACCTGGGGATAGGCTTTCTAGATCTGGTGAGAAACATGGGATCTGGGGATGAAAGCAGAGCTGCCCACAGCTAGGAGATGGAAGCTCAGGAAAGGTGTTACCTGTCACACAGACGGTTCTGGGATAGAGTTTCCACTTGGCTCATAAGGTCGGGATGGCACAAGGCTATGGAATGGAGCCTATGCTCCTCAGCAGAAGAGCAGCTGCTAATCTGATAGGGGACAACCTGATACTCTGCCACTGTCACTTGGGGTGAGTTTCCTAACCTCCCTTTGCTGGGCTTCCTCACCTCTAATTGGAGTAGTAAATGGATGGTAGCACTTTGCCTTTGATGGCAGTCCCACACTGGATTGAGCTGTCCCTGTGAGGAGACCCTCCACCCAGGTTTCTCTATTTGCCCCTCTGGCCTCTGATTGGGTGCATAAGTTGGCTCAGCCATGTGGTGTGGAGGTGGTGTCTCACATCCCATCTGGGGATGAGAGAGAAGTAGGAAATCCAGTCTCAACCTTGGGTTCGGCAGTGTTCTCCGCAGAGCTCCCTGGAAGCTTGTTCATTGGGGTGATTGAAGTCAATTAGAGGGGAATTCCTCCTCAGTATATTCCTGCCCTGCGGCATTGAGGACAATCCCCCAGCTCCTTGTGTACTCCCGGGCAGGGGGCAAATCCGTGTTGGGACTCAGCTCTTCTCTGTGTGATGGAGAGGCAGTCAGTTGGCTGTTTGTGTATGCTTGGTCCTAGGCCTCTTCTCTCTGAGATAGAGGGACTTGAGGTCATTGTATTAAAATCACCTTTCTTGCTTGTGAGGTGGATTTGGAAATGGTAGCTTGAACTGGAGCAAAGGTCATGCATGCACAGATACCTAGGTGAATGGAACTCACTCAACTAAGACCCCAGGCCTCCCTGGAGTACAGAGCAGCCTGCAGATCCCATCTGGAGAGGGTCTGATGCTCTGGCCTCAGTCTGAGTAGCAGAGCTTGAAGCTTGCTTTGCTTTTCCTAGTATCATCAGATGACTCCTCTTTTGTCCTTGAAGGGCAGGAAGGAATACAGGATGAAGAGAAAGCTGAACGGTTTCCTTCCAAATCTTCCAGAAGGTCTGAGGTTCCTATTTTTCTGAGTCACTCAGGGCTGTGAGTAGTCTGTTGCTTGGAAATGGCCATTCTCCACAGGGGAGGCCGACAGCCCCCTTCCCAGGCTGACCTGCCTGGCTTCCTGCACAGGCTAACTGTCCCCCAGCTGTGCTAGTCAGCTTTCCACCACTGTGACCAAGTGGCTGAGGTAATCAACTTAGTAAGGGAAAAGGCTCATTTATGCCTCACGGTTTCAGAGGTTTCAGTCCACAGCTGCTTGGTTCTGTTGCTTTGGGCCTGCAGCAGCACAGCACCTCGTGGCCGGAGTGCCTGGTGGAAGACACCTATTTACCTCGACAGGAAGTGGCTGGAGTTCCAATATCCCTTTTAAGGAGACACCCTTCATGACCTGCTTCCTTCCTCTAGGTCCCACCTCCTAGAGTTTCCAACACCTCCTGAAGAGCACCACAGTCTGGGGACTGGGCCTTTGCCAGGACATTCAAATCCAAACTATATACCAGGGCTGAGCTGCTCTCTGAGGCTGATCTGGCAGGCAGTGGGGTTGGCCCAAGCAGGGAAGGGCACCTCTTCTGGGTTCATTTGATTCTGTGAAGTCTTTTGCTGTGGATCTCTCTATACTTGGTGCCTAATTTGTGACGGGCGACTTGATAATTTTCTTTTTAAAAATCACCAACTTTGACTTGAGCCAATATGGTATTTTCCTAGTTATCTTTGCTCAAACAAACATGGAAACTAGTTTGCATTCTTCGAGCCTAATTAGGCTGGGAAGCTGGTACAAAGCTGGAGGGGGATTTCTGGCTGGGAGAGGGACTGCCACAAGGTTTACTTCAGCAGAAGCATAGATTACACGATGAGGCCTCGGGGAACTGCTTTTCTGCTTGGGGGGCGGGGAGGCTGGAAAGGGCTAACAACCTCTCAGATACAGAACTCAATTCCCGATTGATGTGACCTTGGGCCACTTACATTTCCAAGGACAATTTCTCTTCTCTTGTACATCGTTTCAGGATTTTTGTGAAGATTAAATGGGATAATGTGGTTAAAGCATATAACAGTTCTTGACACCTAATATCTCAGTAGTGAATGCTTAAAGCAAATGATTATTATTATCATTAGTAGTGCTCAAAGGGCGGTCGTTTGTTTTGTACTCACCAGCAGGAGGAGCGCCTTCCTTTCTGCCTCTTCTATGCAACCTTCTTCCTGTCCCGAGGTTTCCTGGTTTTGTCTATATTCCTGGCACCTTTCCTTAAAATGAACCCCCAGTTTAGCTCAAGTCCCTTTTACCCTATGAGGCTTTCCTTGACCGACCAACCCAGACTTGGTAGCCATTTTCCACTTTGATTGGCTCAGTGTGTTCCAAATTCTTGGGGGCAAAGGAAGACTCATCGGCTTCCAGATTTCCCAGGTACTTAGAATATTGTAACAGAAACCAAAGTAACGGAAGTGTAGTGAGCACCTACAGCATCATCTGTCTATCCTGGGCAGAGACCGAGAGTTTCTTCCCCCTGTCCATTCCTTCATTTTCCTTACTAACAGAACTTATGTATAATAGAGGTGGCAATAGACCCAGGTTAAAGACGTTTTCTAGCCTACCTTATAGATAGGGTGGCAAATGATATATATGGGTAAAATTCTAGGAAAGCTCTTTTAAGTGGGTTGACTCACTTGGTAAGTTCCACTTTCTAAACTCTATTCTCCTTATTGAGGAATGAGTATGTGATGGTTGGAGATCCTGCAACCAGTTCAAAGCCATGAGAATAAGAGTCCCTCTGAGGCAGCAGGATAGAGCTTTGGCACATGAAGATATTTGTGACACCATTTGTCTGGCCCCCTCTTTATATATGGTGGAAAAGAGACACAAAGAAAGCCCTTTACAGCTTCTTCTGTTGAAGCCAAAATTTGGGGGACTTTGATATTGCCAGCAGAACACAATTCCTTAGTTGAGATTGTCAGCTTTGTGTCACTGTGACAAATATCTGAGATCTATCTACTTAAAGGAGGAAGGGTTTGTTTTGGCTGAGTTTCAGTCCATACTCACTTGGTTTGTTGTTTCGGGGCCTGTGGTGAGGCAGAACATCATGGTGGGAGTGCATGGTGGATCAGAGCGGCTCACCTCATGGTGCCTGGGAAGGACAGACAGAAAGGAAATTAATGGGGTTCCAGGATCCCATTCAGGAGAACACCACCATGGCCTAGTTCCCTTCTGGTAGGCCCCCCTCTTAAGTTCCACCATCTGCTAATAGCACCTCAGGCTGGTGACCAAGTCTTCAGCATACAGGCCTTTGGGGGACATTGAAGATGCAAACCTTCACACTCAGTGAGGTTCCTTCCCTACAGTGATGTGGTCTCAGATGAAGCTCAAAGTGGTTTAGTGTCAGCTGTTGTCCAATTAAAATATGACATTGTGACAGGCCTAATGAGTTTCAATGCCACCCTAACTTTCCTCTGATAGCTTTTTATATAGAAATATTAATTATCAAAGAAATGATTAAAAACGATAGAGATGAAAGAAAAGTAAAAAAAAAAAAAAAAGAGGAGCCTCATTATTTGCAAACTGACTAAATATGCCATTATCTTTGGCCAGTTAGAGAAAAGAAGGAGACTTCTGGTCACAGAGGCCAGCCATAATCACAGTGATTCTGGTAGACACATATATGAAATCATTCAGATAAAGAATATGCCCCTTGGCTTGTCTTCACAAAATATTTGAAAATATTATGAAAGCTTCAAATGCATTCTTTTTGCAAAACCATTTCTATAATGACTGGATCCCCTTCTATGACCATTATTTCCAGTGCAGAGCTATCTGATTGAATGCTTTTCTCTAGTCCCCAGGAGCCTGGGCACCTCACCACACTCATTCTCACCCCTGGAAAGGAATGAGAGCGCCCTAGGATTAGGCTGATAAAGTCCCAGACTCTGAAGAATCCTAAAGAGACCCCTAGAGGGACTTCATCCCTCTGGAAGTCATTTTATTAGATTAGTACCCAGTGGATGGCAGCTTATCAAAGCATTGGAAGCCAAACACATTATATTCCATTGCCAGGATATAAAGACACAATTTAGGGGTGCTGCCTCCTGGGGAGTAAATTAATTAACAGTTATGAGGGACTCCTGGAGGAAGAATTGGATATTTTCCCATTGATGTTAGATATACACCTTTGACCCAGCAAAAGTTGTGTCCATTTTTATTTTCTGAGACAATGCATCAGTCAGCTCTGGAATCACTGGGACACGATCGGAGGGCGAAATAGCCCATCACATCATTAAGTCTTTATCAAAATTCCCCCAACCGTTGGATGGGAGTTTAATAATGAAAGAGCTAGTTATGGCTTATGCAAATGATTATGACAGCACAAAATGCTTTTTAGTGATTTCAAGTTAGAATTAGGCAACAGCAATAGGCACAAACAGCCACTTAGGGGACATGCCAGCTGCTTCCAGCGAAGCTGCTGACATTAAAACAGGGAAAGGCACTAAAACAGACACAATTCAAGTCATAATTTGCTAGCTAAAAATTTCCTTTTTGTGTCTGCAGTCTTGAAGGATTGTCCTGAATAAGGGCATTCATAAAGACAAGCCAGGCCAAGCCATCTCGGGAGTCAGCAGCAAATTACTTTTCCTGGGGTAATAAGGATGGAGACAAAGCGAAGACCTAGAGAGACACATGGACAGCCCCAGCTGAGAGATGTTCTTCTGGAAGGGTGGCAGCCCATGGCTGCATGTGGTTTTGAGGCCCAGACCAGCCCTGGCTCTGGTCTATCAGGGGTGGAACTGCATGGAATTCCAAACCTCCTTCCCCTCCTTGGCTCTCCCACCCTGCACTTTCCACTGCACATTAATTAACAGAAAAACTGCTTTGTCTCCAGCAGAGGATCTCCTTGACCTGCAGCAAAGTTCTCCTTTGAATTCAAAGTCTGTCCTGCCTTTGTAGAGTTCAAAAAAACCCCATTAGCTGTTCTGTCTCTGATTTCAATGACCTGTTTGTTTTTGTAACACCTCTCTGGTACTTTGCTGAAAGGGCTTGGCTCCCACACTCCTTCCTTCCCTGTGGCCTGGGGAGTGCTGCTGTGGGTGAGCTGTTTATTTACACATCTCTTTGGATCATTAAGTGAGAAGGGTGCACACTTTTCTCTTGGCAACACATTTAAACATGAGCCTGAGTTTTCCTTCTTAACTTACTTTCTTGTCAACACAGTGATAGTTGTTCAAAAGGACATTCCCATATAATGCTTTTCAAATATATACTTCCCAGAATTCTGTTTAAACTTAACTTGGTAAGTTTTCAGCTTTTAAATGAACTTGTGTATGTAACTACAAAGAAATTTTGTGCTAAAACCTTTTGTGTGTGAAACTACTCTGTGGGTATTTTGATAGATTTGAAATAAATTGGATTTTTGGTTCTAGGTTTTAAAAACAAACATTATATTCCTTTTAGAAGTAACTGTTACTTTTTTATTGGAGTAAATTGTATATGGAGTGAAGTGCAGATCCTATTAGTACATTTTGATGCTTTGATACATGTATACACCTATGTAATACCACCCCAATCAAGATATGGAATATTTCTACCATCCCCAAATGGTGTTTATTTTTCTGTTCTTGAATAAGAATCACCCAGTATGTATTTTTTTGTAAACTCTTTTCTTCTTCTGAGCAGCATATTTTGGGATCTATCCATGTCACGGTATCTGAGGCTCATTCTTTTTCTTGTGGACTAGTACTCCATTTCATGAATAAGTTGGACACTTTTGTGGGTTGTTTCCACTTTTTGGCTATTATGAATATTGCTATCATGAGCAATGCTATTTAAAATACCTAGTAAGCGAACAGCAAGGGCCAAGCTTTCAAATGTTGTTTTCATTGTCAGCCAGTCTGATCATGGAAACAAAATGACCATCTGACATATTTGCATAAGTGTGCCTTAAGGATACTGCTGAGGCCTCAGAATGAGAGGATTGCCTAGTGACAAGTTTTAATAAGCCTATATTAACAGACAGGGCTCACATGGGGATTCTCAGTCTGATTTCAGTCATCAGGACTCAAAATGTGATGCCAATGGTGGTAGATGAGACGAAGTTTGCTAACACATAACACAGACTTTTTACTTTAATAAGCAAATGTTTATTTTTATGGTTCCTTTTTAATTAAGGCTAGTGATAGAGTTTTCATTGGAAATTTTTAAGAAAATAGTGAAAAATGCTTAGTAAATAATAGTTTGGTTGGAACTCAAATGACTGAATTTGAAGAATTCCTTGACACTGCGGCTTAGGCTGACACTGTGGCTCTGACATTGTTGCTCACTGCCTCAGCCCCCGCTGGCTCTGTGATCCTTAGCAGGTTACTCTCCAAGTTTGCTTTTGGTCTGCACAAAGGAATAAATTCAGATCTTCTCCATTTGCTGTGGGGGTTAAATGATATCATATGCAATGCTCTCAGCACATGGTGCGTGCACAATAAAGTGAACTGTGCGGTATTTCAGTGCAAGAATCAGCAATCAGCAGACAGCCAAACAGTGGCAGGGATTAGTGATAGAAGATTTCTGAGACTGTGGTCACTAGTTCTAATAGGTACAAAATGTCCCTGGGCTTTAAAGATCAAAACTTTACACAAGTGTGTAGAAGTGAAAGATGAGCACTTTACATCTGATGATAACACTCCAAATCTGTCCCTCTCCATACTCCAAGTTCCAGATCACCTGGCAAGATGGTAGTGAGGGGCTCTTGCCTGACTGCACTGAGCCATCACCCAGGGAGCTTTTTAAGAACACTGATGTGATGTTTGGATCCCACCCTTGATGGTTTTGATTGGTCGAATGAAGCCTGGATCTCCTTAGTCATCAAAGTTGATCAGATAATTCTAAGGTGCTGTCTGGGTGAAGCAGCCCTGGTCTAGCTTACCAACACTGGTTCAATTCAACCCGACCCTTCTGGAAAGGAAGTGGACTGGTCCTGGGTATTCAGAACCATAGATTCTTCTTGAGGGTTAAATTGGTATGCTACTTAGTAACATTAGAGCAGCAACAAAATATCAATATTGTTTTAGAAGGGCTTGTTTATTTCCACAGCTTGGAGGGAGTGGGCTTAGCTTTTTGATCAATGAAGGCAGTTTTCCATCATTCAGGCTCTCTGCAGTTTCCTTTCTACAGTCACAAGTTAGCTTTAAAGGGCATCAGATCTTCTGCCCAGTCCTCCTAAACAGGCCTTTGGGCTCTATTAGAAGGTCTCATTGGAGGTCTAAGTGAGTTCTCTGCAACCCGAATTTGGATCTCTTTTGAAATGCTGCCAGCCACAATGGGGTCACTAAAAGACACTGTTACTGTTTATCAGCTCAAGAGGCTCCAGATTCTTGTTTTCTTGACTTATCCAGTGAGGGCCTTCACTTTAACTCAGACACCAAAACATTAGGTTCAGGGAAGTGAGTGAAGCAAAGCTCAAATGGAGATGACATCTGAAAGTCATGGTGTCAGTTCCTTGGGAAAATTCAGTGACTTTCCCATCTAGAGGGCTGTTTCCTGAGCTCTGCCATTCTGATGGTGCCAGCTGCTCAGGTATTCTCTTGGAAAGTCCATACCTCAGAAAAGCCTCCTTGTCTGTAGGCTTCAGGAATCTTCTGGCTTTCACTCGTATTTCCATTCTGCTTTGGAGTCTAATCTTGGGCTTTTCCTTTCATGAAAGTATTTCCCCCACTCAGGTCTCTTTTCTTAGCTTCAAAAATGGTTTAGTCTTATCATTTTATCATGCTTGCAGGGTATACTAAGTCCACACCTCTGGGTTGGACTTACCATATGGGTTGTTTCCCTACTTTTCTGGGAAGGATCTGGGCACTTAGGGCTCAAGGAAAAAAGTTACAAGACCCAAGAGGGCTTCAGATTGTGGGCCCCCCTATTATCTCCACAGATGGAGAAAAATTCACAAGCCATGTTATAAAGTACCATCAAGACCCCTTGCCTACCATGTCTGTGGGACTTCCTCTGCCCCATCTCTAATCTAGGAATTACTGTTTCTGATGGAATTACTCAGTGAAATAATTATTTAGAATTGGTTTTGGCTTACTACATTGATGCCAACCAAGTAAATGCCCAACCACTGTTCTTATGTAATTACCGAGTTCTTTAAAATGATGCCAAAAGGAGCCTTTGCCAACTTAGTTATGGCTAGGCTGCCAGATGTAATTTCTCTTAGGTGAAAAGTGGTGTTAAATACATGTAACACTCTGTAAAATAAGTGATAAAACTAGAGCATTAGATTCAAAACAGATCCAAAGAAGTAAACATACTCAGATAAAGGAGGAGGAATGTTCGTAGCTCCATTCTTTGGTGCGATCCATCTCACACAGTGTTTATTAAATCTGCTTTTCCACGTTACATCCAGAGAATAAAAAAAGGAAAGGGAACACATTTCCAAGGATGAAATTTCCACATTTATTTTTCTTTCATGTGCATAGAAAATGGCAGTGAAGTGTCCTATGAAAGAGGCAGGGAATGGGCATGGAGCTGCTCTGCAGACTGGACTTTGTGCTTCCCAAGTACACTACTCACTGTGAAAACACAGGGTGTTGGAGTTGGTTTCTAATTCTTATCAGTTCCTTGGGTTTCCCATTTGTTTTCTATGCTGTCAGTTTCTTCAAATCTCTTTTCAAATGACACACTGCATTACAAATGATGGCACTTAACCAATGTGGCATTTCCATATTTACACCAACAAAAGAAATTTACAAGACATAATAGCATACAATCTTGACATTTAGTAATAGCAATAAAACATGAAGGGCATCCATTTTATTTTCTTCTGTACAAACTATCAGAACATAACTTTATTCACATTAAAAAAATCATCTTTAATTTGATTTGACCTACACATTCCCCCATCTCATTTCACCCATTTCTCAAACCTCTCATCACATCACCCACACCTTCACCAGACTATAGAATCTACAAGTAATTAGATCTAACACCTAAATAGAGCTTAGAAAGTTCTTTCCCAAGAGTTTCCTCACTTCCCTGAAAATTCCTCAAAAAAGAAAAAAAAATGCTCTTCACTCATTCCTTCCATTTCACTTTCACATTTCATCATCAAATCAGCAAGACGGACTTTTCACCTCAATCCAAACAAGGTTAGAAAGAAAGAGTTCTCTGCTGAGCGTCTTGATGCTACACCCATGAATCTGGGGACCCTGGGTACTGTTCTGCTCTGTAAGAAGGTCGTTTGGTGGAATAAAAGTCTACGTAATTTGTGGTCGATTTCAGTCCATACTGTGTGGAGTAATCAGTAGAAGCTGGAAAATGAACTCGGTCATCAAAATAAGGATCTTCATAGCTATGAGGAGACTGTAAATACAATCTGTATGCATCAAAGTTCTTTCTGTTGGAGTCATCTTGACTATAATACAGCTGTTGATGCTGTTGACAAAATGGAAAGGCAAATGAGTGAAAGCAATATTTAAAAGCATACATTTAAAGAAAATTCACGTGGGCTTCCTGCTTTACATTTTTAAAGAAACATTCCTGGGCTTATGATTAGAAGTTGCTGCAGGTGGAGGGCATTATGGATGTTAAACTGCATTGGCAGGTAGGCTGGCTGAGTTTGCCCCAGTCCTGTCCAAGGTCTCTAGAGAAGTGGGTGCCTCAGGAAAGCCCAAGAACCTAGTGGCAGGTGGCCTGCGCTACCTCTCCTCCTTACTGGAGGCCCTGTTCTGCATCCTGCTGTACAGAGGCCTGTCACCATCAGATAAAGGAAGAGGAAGGTCTCCATGTTGGCTTTTACCCAGGGAATCTTTAACATACCATCAATTTAGTTGGGACTTAGATTTTTGGCCTTAGATAACTGAACAGTTTATAGAATCGTCTTTTAAAGCATTTACCTCAGAGATGAAGCTTGAGTGTATCCTTCAATTTTAAACAACATATGTGGTTTGGGGAACAACAGTCACACTTTGGAAACTCTGTTGTAAATTGTGCTATTAAAGGAATAAGCAATCTCAAGGAAGGGATATGTGAGTAACTACGATTCTGGAGGAAAAGCCTTCCCTAAGTTGGAGCTAATAAATACATCTAAAGAAAGCAAGGCTCTGCACTCCTGTGTGCCCACATAGTATACTCATGCCCCATTTCCTTTTATGCTGTTATAGCTTTAACCTCACATTGATTCTTAACATCATGGTTCTATTTGTCTTTTTTATTATGTCTAAATGCCCCCACTTAGTAAAATGTAACAAATTTACTACATAGTATCAACATCATATTCTGGAATTAAATTCATTCTAACCTTATAAGGTTTACTGAGCTAAAATCTACTTACCAGGAGCTAATGCTATCATCTCCTTTTAAAGTTCAGTTATGATTGTGAGGCTATTTTATCCTGACTAAAAAAAATTATCACCTAATTCAGGCATAAAGTGCACACCTGTAGCCCAGCAACTTGGGAGGATCACAGCAAGCAAGAACCTACCTCAAAAACAAAACAAACAAACAAACAAAAAACTAGCATAAATATGAGTAATTTGGGAAGTTGTTTTTCTTTAATCTACAAAGAAAAGATAAAGGAGTGGAGAGGGGTCTTAGAACATCCTTACCCAAAGGATAGATACAGTTGTATCTTGGGAAACTCCAAGTGCTTTGTGTTATTAGAGGGTAAGTAGAAAGATCAGATGGCCCAGGTGGACCACAGACTCAGGAAAACCCTGAAACTGATTACAGGTCCCTTCTGAGCACAACCTTGGTGTGTTACAACCATGGTACCCCCCTTAGGATGGCTGTACTCCCCAGCCATGTCTGAGTCCACTCTGACCTCAAGGCCAAAATCTCAGAGTTTTAAAATCATGGAGTATGGACAGGGAGGAAGTCATGAAGATGGAAAATGAAGTATACAAAAAGAGAACACTGAGATGAGAGTAGAGTGTGCTTACCAACCTTTACTCACCGAGAGGATGGGAGAGGTTCTAGAGCTTAACAATAACAACAATAAAAAAGAGTAGGAAAGGGACAATTGTTGGGCAAAGAATATGAACTAAAGACGTCTCAGCTGTTTCCATCAGTGGCATGGTGGTCTCAGCAGGACCCACATGGATACTCAAGAACATGAGGCTACTGCATAAGTGCTTTATTTAAAGGAGTGAAATCCCGGGGAAAACTCCTTGGGTCCTGCTGTGCTGGCTCAGCTCTGAGAAATCAACCCAGATGGGCCCCTTACTGTGTTACTATTAATCGGCCTTCTATACAAATGATATTGCAAATTCACCTGTAGCCGTCTATTTTGTTCTCTTGCTGGTGAGGAATAGGAACTGATGTAAATTGGTGAAGGTTTGCTGGAGCCTGTAAGAAAATATTTTATGAAATTAAAACTAGTGCTCATTACTCTGGTCCATTAGGCTGTGCAGTGTCCCCACAGTAGGGCTGATGCTGTCCCCCACAGGGCCTGCCTTCCCCAGCGACAGCACAAACTGAGGGGTAGCAGCTTGGGCTCTCTGGAAGTAGCTTGACTATTGCTTACCCAGGTTAAGAGCAAAAATAGGCCGCATGTGTGTTTCAGCAAAAAGCAACATTGATGCACAGCCCATCAAAAAGGGGTCCTTCTGGAGCTCTGCTCAGACTTGGAGGGATTTCCCCAGTGGGTTTTGAGCAGCAGCACAACTCCTTGAGCTGAGGAGAGCCACTCTGCCAGGACTCTGAACTAGAGCCATGGATCAGAGAGGGAGGGTAATACACATTGGAACAAGCCCCAGGCCTTTAAATAACTGAGACTGAAAAACCCCAGGTTCTGGGAAGAGCAGGCAGGGGCGGTTCTCAGCTGTGGGGCCACATGGAGGCACAATCTTGTGTTTGCCATAGTTAAGTATGTTGTAAAATGAAAAGAACTTGGTAATTAGATAATTGTTCTTAAGAGTCCGTGGAAGACTCCTGATGATGTAATTGGTTACTCTTCAATTATTGTTAAGGCTAGCAAAGATTTTTATTTTTTAATGAGGAAAATGAAACATACTTGAGGCAAATTAGTTTATTGAAGCAAGCAAGGAAATACAGAAGGGTGTGCATGCTAAAGAGGAGATCTTTAAAATACAGCAGGCCGCTGCAAATCTGAAGCAGCCATGCACTTCAGTTTGTGCATTTCCTTTTGCACAGAGCTTGGTATTTGAAATGTAGCATCTGCAATTTTCTGAGCTATTAATTGCCATGGTAACAATAGCCGATTAGTAAACAGTCCTGTGAAATCACAATTTCAAAGACAACAGCATAACTGAGATTGTTCCCCCAGCAGTGGTTAAGTTGCCAACAGCTTTTATTTATTCCTTTTTAATAAATAGGTTTTTTGAGAAAAGAATACTTTTTTTGGTGGGGGGGATTGCTGATACTGACTTATTTGAAGCCTCTGTAGTAATAGTTTGCTAGATAGTTGAGAATGGGGGTAATATGAAATCTTGGTAGCCTTTAGGCTAGCATCCTTTAAAATAAATTTTATGCACATCTTTCTGAATAGATAAAAATATTAACACTATGTAACATTATTTTGGTTATTCTTAAAAAAACAATCATTCTGAGGAGAATCACATTATACATTATGCAAAGTCATTCAAATTTAGTCTTTTCCATGAAAATGTAAATGGAATTGATCTCCATTCTCTTTTCTGGTTTAAAAGAGATGAGCCATTCTAGAAGTGGCCTCTGCAAAACCACACAGAGCCCAGGGATCTGATGCATGAGGGACATGGAGAGAGACTGCTCAAGCAGGGAAGGAATGGAGTGAAGGGATTGTCCCTCTGGGCAGCCAAGTGATATACTTGGATCTAGCCCTCCTTTTATTCGTGGCCACTGTATAACTATATTAGCTCATTTTATATAAACAATTGGAAAAGGCAACATCTGAAAGTAAGAAAGAAGAGACTGGTTTCTGCTGGGGGACCGTCTCAATGCAAGCACAGGCTACTTCCCAGAGCACTGCTCAAGTGCCCAGAAACACGGCTTTTCAAGGTACTGCATCACACACCCAGCTGGCGTCTTACCAGGGTACAGGCCTTTATGTGTGGCATCCCCTTGGCTATTGTAATACTGCATAGGTGGCTGGGTCCTATCGTATTCAGAGCGAGGGTCTCTGATTCCTAACAGTGCTGGTGAGGAAGAGGTGCTGCCGACTGAAGGGAGAGGCAAAGGAGCAGGGAGAGAGAAAGGGGGAAAGAGAGAAATCAGACTGTCAGCGTCTCTGGAAATCCTTTCCAGAAAAACAAAGGTCAGTAATTAGAAATGCCACACAGCTGGTGCTAGAAGTCAGCTCTTAGAGGTGCTGGGAGTTGAGGAACAGCCAGACCCGAGCACTAAGCACCAACCACCAAGAACACAGCCTCCAAGTCTGCCCCTGCAGAGTCAGCAAGGTCAACCCCCGACTGCTCCCCAGCTGCAGAGGAAGTGGCCCAGCTGGAGAGGTGCAGCACACAGGCCATTCGGGTCTGCCCTCAGTGACTCCATCAGCCCTTTGGAACTCAGTGATCGGAGTAACCTGCTGGCCATGCAAGAGTTAACATGTGCTATTTTATGACTGCAGTTCGGTTGCTAGTAAAACACCCACCTATTATCTTTTATGTACCGCTCTTCAGGAAACAGAGGCTTTATGGCATGTTTGATTTCTAATTATTTCAAAATATCTCCATCTCTCAATGTGTTTGATTAAAAATGCCCAGTCCATAAAATTTATAAATCTCTTTTTGGTCATCTGCCATCAGGGAAATCATGCAAGCTCAGTACTGGTCACGAAGGTCACGGTGCTAAGCCCTCCTTACAAGGCTCAGTTTGGGCCAAACACTTAATAATGCATCTACCCAATGGTGCTCCTTTGGACATTTTGTCAGAGATGGAAGAGAAACATTTCACATACATATATTTTCTTTTTCTCATAAAAAAAAAAAATCTCACTTGCATGGAAGTTAATTACAAATTAGAGTGGCTATCTATTCCCTTGACACAGCGCCCAAATCTTAGCACCAGGGTCTGGTAAGTGCGAATGCTTTAAGTGGAAAACTGACTTTGCTGAGCCATCTCCTCACTGACACAGGGCTACTCTGTGCTGAGTACAGGGGAGCATGCAAAGGCAGAATCTCTGTGCTACTCATCTGGTTCACCTTCTAGGGGGTGTCAGGACAGAAAAAGACCTGCTTCCCTCTCACAATATATAAGCGAGGCATTGGAAGTGTCCATAAGCAGCTCCCACAGTAGTGCTATGGGATTGATGGTCAGTCCTTAGAATAACTGGATAAAAACCAGCAAAATATACCCTGCCTCTGAACAAAGTTCAAAGGGTTACCTAGGGACTGGCACAGCGGCTAGTCAACACTTCTAGCACAGATACTTAAGAGGTCCATAAAACAAGTTCACTGCTTAGTAACTGTGTGCTGATTTGTTGAAAATGATTCTTTGCTTGTACACATGCTTTTATTAAGTGGTCAAAGTCTCTTGGTTCCGCTGGCATCCCTATTCCTAAGTCCCTAAGGGATTCTGAACATTTTCATAAAAGACAGCCTCAGGCTCAGCAAGGATGTTAAAAACCAGCCATAGGACTCTCTGAAGAAAACTCACAATTTTAAAACTAAGTTATAAATATCCACCATACTTAGTAGGCACAGATAATGCTAAAAGATTCCCAGTACAACTGGGGACATCCAATTATGTGCAAGCTCCACCAGGCATGTATATTAATCTTTTTGTCCATATTTGTCCACATGAGCAATAAGACTGTCAGCAGCAGCATAGTTGACTACAGCAGATAATATTTATAAGTCAGAATGGTGATTTAAAGCCAAATAAAATAAGATACTTATTACTTTCCCTATTTCATTTAGTTAAGAATTAAATTTATAGGATTGACTTGGCTTGGTAGTAATAACCTTCTCTTGCATGTAAAAAAAATTTAGTCTGAATCTCAAAACATTCTTACCACCAAGTTTAACAGTATAGATAGGTAGGTGATATGGTTGCCAAGATTATCAACCTAAAAGCCAAAAGGAATGCCTACAAAGCCATTTTGTGAGGCCTGCTCCCGTGGCTGTGGTGCTGGGGGTGGGTAATGCAGCCAGCGAACCAGGGGCCTCTCCAGACTGCAAACCAAAAGATCTTGTTCAAGGACTCTGTTTCTAAGAGGTTTTACCAAAAAACTAAAGAATCACTTTGGAGTTGATTCCAAATTTGAGGCCAGTAGGCAGTCAGGGTGGCCATTTTCAGGTCTCCCCCAGTGTGCCTCTGTGCCTCCAAGTGTGCGGTTTCCAGGTACCTGACCAGCTGGCCAAATGTAGATTCCAGGCCCCTTCTCAAACCTAGTAAAGTGAAATCTTGGTATGGGGACAGACACTGGGATTCTTTTATATACTGCAGCTGATGTTAACTTGTATACAGTTTTCCAATGGAAGGAAGAAAGTGGGTTTATTGTTTATAACCGTGTGTAATTCCCAAAGAAGGCTTTCCACTTGATGTGCAGTGTCAGAGGTGACAGGCTTAGTCAGCTCACGTTCAGCCTTCCCTGGTGGGGAAACAATGTTCTGCTGCACAAATGCTCTCACAATGGAGTACAGTTTACGCACTGACCTGACTGAATGATGGGTGACATCTGTTGGTTGGTCGTGGACAAGGAAGGATGTGATTTGAATCGGTCTCGCTCTAATGTCGACACAGGTGTAATAAAATGGTTCTGATTCCACCCATCCTGTGGAGTGAAAGGAGAAAAAGAAACCTCTCAAATGAATAATGACATTTCATTACAATAAATGATTATGAATGTGTGCTCTGCTGAATGCTAATTATCCCAGAGCTATTCTTGTAGCTTACCTTTTTATAAATGCTCCGGAGGTCCCGATATTGCCATAATGTATTCAAGACCTGGGCTGCTGCCTTCACCACTTTCAGAGAGGACCTAGGGAGAGAGTAAGGACATTAATGAATGTGGGCAGCATGGCCTCAGCCTGCACTTGGAGAGACTGAGGCTGTAAACCAGTGGCTAAGAGGTCACAGAGATCACAGAGACAGAGGCTGCCCTGGGAATGAATATGTGATCGTGCCCAGGAGTTCATCAAGCCTGGGGCTGACTAGAGCTTGCAAGAGCCAAAGTGTGGTTCTCAGGCAGTCAGCTCTGTGGTGAGAGGCTGAGGCCAGGATAAGCCTAAGTGAGGGTCTCTTGAGGTGTCTGCCCCAACGCTGCTGGGATTACAGGCATGCACCACCTGCCTGGCCCTTCCACATCTCTATCAAAGGTCACTGACCTCACTGGCTTCCCTGTTTTTTTTTTTTATATATCAATGTGACTGTGACCATATATCCTGTATCTGTGACCCTCCCAAATTAATTTTCCCTCTTCATTATTAGGCCTTCAGCTGCATACTTTCATTGCCTCATGTCATTTATGACTTTGTAGACAAATATATGAGTTCTAATGTTCAATGTGGAAAATATGGCCAGTGCTTATTGCAGGTTACTGCACCCCGAGTTCAATCCCATGGTTACTGCTTACTCTCAAAGACATTTTCTAATTGCTGGTGCTCTTTCTAAGCAATGCCTGCCCTGGTCATTGAATTCACCTTGGGAGCCACTGCTCTCAATCAGTGACCTCACAGTAAATGAAGAAGAAAAGGCAGTTTCTCGCCTCAGCTGAGGCTCGGATCACCATGGGAGGGGTGTGCTCAGGGACAACACCTGGGGAGTCTGACCTGAGGAGAATCCAATTCTGGTTTTGGAATTCATTTTAACACTGAAAGTCTGACTTCAAATGTATATACTAGGTACAAAATCTGATTTCCTTCCCAATTAAAGATGAAGGAAGTGGAGGAAAAAGAGGTGCATAGGCTATAAGTCACTTCCTTTGCTCCTGACGGTATAAAGTAAGTTTCCTGATGGTATAAAGTAAGTTGCTGAGGTTCTGAGGGCTTAGGTGAGGGCTGAGAACAGGTAAATTCCTGGGTTTCAGGGGCTCTGTTCTTGCTAGTGGTGCACATCTGAACTCACCTGTATCCACCTCCACTCCTTCCTCTCAGGTTTCTGACTAGTTAAGAGTGGAACTAGGTAAACCAAACTAGCTCAAACAAAGCCTTTTAAAACTTTTCACTAATAACACAGAACAAGGCACTACCTCCAGGAAATGAACAGAGATGAAATTTTAGGCACCCAAGATGACCTCTGGGAGACAGATTTTGGAAACCTCAGTTTACAACCATCCCACTCTTAGCTGGGTCCTACCACTGCTGCTGTTTATCTCCTTGTCTTTTAAGTGACAGGCAGCCAGGACGGTGGCCTGAGAGGCAGTCCCCTTACTTGCCTGTGAGGACAACAGTTGTAACACTCGACAAGGCAGGACCATGCCTGGTTTATACCTCGATGCAGACAGGCTGGGTATTTTCAAGTACATATTCTATGAGTAGAAACTTGCATCATCAAACTTGAGGACAGCAAGGAAGTTTCTTTTTTCTCCTTTGCAGTTTGACTTTTTGAAAGATCTATGTATTCACATCTCCAGTTCCCTTCATCCCATCTTCTCTTAAACCAAAGCTTCCACATTGTTATACAAGTGGTCAGCTCAGACCTCAACCTGCCCGACCAAGCAGGGTCACTTGACCCTTGCTCATCTGTGTAACACCTCCTTCACTTGGTTTCTAAGACAACACATGCTCCTGGTTTTCTTCTGAACATTCTGTCTACTCTTTCCTGGGCTTGTTTACTGAGTCCTCATCTCCTTTACCTCTAAGCATGAGGGATATCAGCCCTCAAACCTCTTCTCTTTTTTGTTTATTTCCTTAGTGGTTGCATCTTATTTTACTTCTCTAAATAAATAATTTAGACACTGCTGATTCCCAAATTTATATTTCCAACCAGAGCCTCAACCCTGCTCTCAGCTCTCCATATTTTTGGAGAGCCTGTCTCCTCTGCCTTTGGTTATGTTCACCAGCTTTTCTATGCCCCTGGAGTCGGCCAGGGCTTTGGCATTCTCCATGTTTTTGCTGGTGACCTTGGTATAATCTACTGCTGATGACACACCCAACTCAGATATCTAATAGACATCTCAAACGTGAAAATCCAGAGCAAACTCCTGGTCTTTCTCTAGTAGACTTCCTTGATCTTGGACTTCCAAGCCTCCAGAACTGGGAGAAATACACGTCTGCTGTTTATAAGCACCCCTCACCCCCGAGTCCTTGATATTTTGTTATAGTAGCTCAAGCAGACTATGGCAGAGACCAAAAAAAAAAAAAAAAAATATGCAGGATTAGGAGTGTTGCAATGAAGTAAAAATTAGAAAAGGGGACATGTGATAGAAAAAAAAATCTCCTAATATAATAGGTTTTAACTGCTGGAGACTGCTTAGCTTATCAGCATGTAAGAAATGCAGAAATAAGTCCTTTCCAACAGGAACATATCTTCAACAAAAGCCCTTATCACAAAGCAAACCCAGGATTGACAGCCCCATGCAGGCCCCTTCCCCTGCAGACTTGCCTATCTCCTCTGCCTTTGGTTATGTTCACCAGCTTTTCTATGCCCCCGGAGTCGGCCAGGGCTTTGGCATTCTCCATGTTTTTGCTGGTGACCTCATGCAGAGCACAGCAGATGGCAGCCATGGTCTCATCGGACAGTATGCTGGGGCCGTTGCCACCTGGAAGCCGGTTGACCAGGTCTCGCATGGCATATTTACCTGCCAAAAATGCAAAAGATTAAGTTCTAAATTCAAAAGGTGCAAGGTTGTGTTGTTTCTTGAAAGATTTGGATAGTGTGCGGGCTCTTAAAAAGAACCACTTTCAAAAGGAGGCATAGAGAAAAGAAAAAAGCAGTACCCACAGCAAAGAAGAAAAGCACAAATGTAATTGTAAAGGAAAGTTAACATTTACTGCAGTGTCACTTGAAAAAATGATTGGTTAATAAAACATTACTGTCAGTTGCTGAAAGAAAATATAAATCAACGCATAAAATTGGGTAGACTAACCAAGTTGCTTTAATTTAACTATTTTCAGTAAGAGTGAGTAATGAAGGAATTATGATAGTAAATTTTATTGTGGATTGAATTCTAACGCATCAAAAACACCTCAATTTCCCCTGGAAGCTTTTAAAAACTTCTCTTTGAACCTGGGTCAAATAGAGTTGCCAAATAATACTTTTTATTAAGTCTTTCAGGTTCTTAACTTGTGAACTGGGCATAGTTACATATTTTTATCAAGCTGATGGTGTATATCAGCTGGCAATAACATTTTAGTCTCTTTAAAGGAAGACACAAATAAAAATTTCTTATAATTATACATATATTATCTCCTAGGAGTAATGTAATAATAATAAGGTACTTGATAAGACAAGGCTAGGGGAGTTTCATAGCTACTGAAGCAATTCTTTATAAACACTGAATTTTTCTTACTCCTCTCCAAAAGTGATTATCTCTAGCTTTTTCAATTTCAATTACCATCTGACAAACTGGAATAAATGCACTACAAACAAAAGAAATTAACTAAAGCTCAAGTAAATATTTTCTTAGTCCTTTCCCCCCATGCTAATAATTGAGTGGATGCAAAATGGGATTTTCATCAAAGACCTATTTATAAACAGTGGTAAAGAAGACAGCTGTAGCTATAGACTGTAATTCCAGCACGTCAGAGGGAAGCTCTGGCTTATTCTCGGCAGCATTGTTATGAAGAGTGGAAAAACAGTCATGACACTGGAAGGCCAGAAGATAAATGTGGGACCTGAGCACAGGTGATAATTTAGCATTGGTGACTGTGAATGCTCACAAATGACCAAAAGGTGCATGACATGTAACTTGTCATTTTGTTAAGGAGTAGCTTTAAATTGCACTCTTGAGGCTTATAGCTCATTCCTCCCGTGAGTGACTAAACCTGATGTTTCCCTCAAAACCTGTAGCTTCAGACAGAGGGGTGGGTCCAACTCAGTTTAGTATGCGGTAACTTTTGTGGAGTGACAAAACTTTGAAAAATAAGAATAAAAAATATATGCTGTGTGTAAAGTCCGTTGCTAGTGCTCCTGATGGACAAGAGGAGAGAGTGAAGGGCTCAAAAAAGGTGATAGTCTGAGGAACAGAAGTGCTGGGTATAGAAGAGCAAAATACTGAATCTGGAGGGGGGCTCCAGATCTCATAGAAATGACTCAGTTGAAGCAAACAAGAAAAAGTGGTTCATGGAATCATTCAAGAGGGTAGGCAACATGCTCTCACAAGAGATGAAATGTGAGTGAAAGTTGAAAATGGGTTACTAACAGAAAACAGGGGGAAAATTTTGAGAAGGCCAGGACTCTAAATTCCTTCTTCCCAGAAGACCATGCACTTGGTGGTACTGGCTCCTTGCCTGATGTAAGGCCTGGGTCTTCTCTCAGGTGCAGCAGAAGATAGGCACAGATGTATGTGCCAACCATTTATGTTTTAGTATTAGGAAGTCCTAAATTATACATGTTTCTTATAAGAAATTTAAAGAATACAGAGGTAACAAAAACAATTAAAAAAATTGTTCTTCTAGTTTTCTCTCAAGCAAATGTGGAACTCAGAGGAACAGCACATCTAGACTCAGGAACATGCTGGTCTAGGAACAGAGTATGGAGAGGCTTCCCCTTTTCTCTGTGGGGACTGAATTGGGTGTGGTTGTGTTAAAAGAGGTTGTTATGGGCAGTCCTGCTTGGCACTGTGTGAAGGGCTTCCCTTTAAGTCACCACATTTAAGTCTCACAGCAATTCTTTATTTTTTAATTTTTACTTGTCCTTTTTAGATATACATGACAATAGAGTGTTGACATGTTATACATACATGGAGTAGAACGTATTCTAATTAAGACCCCATTCTTGTGGGTGTACATGATGTGGAGTTTCACTGGTGGTGTAGTCATATATGAACATGGGAAAGTTATGTCCGATTTATTCTTTAAGGTATATATTGTCTTTGTTCTCTCTTCCTCTCTCTGTCATGGCATGTATTCCAGTGTAAACTGAACATAGATTTACATGAATACACACACAATCTTGCTCTGTTCTCCACCCTTCTCTGTTGTCAGCTATAGGGCTGGTACGGACTTGCCCATTTGTAGGTGACTGTCCTTATACCCCCTTCTCCTTTCTTCTTCACCTTGGGCCCTTGTTTGGAACAGCAGGTATTGTCCACTCCTTTCAGAGATTGGCTGAGGAAGAATTCCTTTCATTTCCAATCTAGATGCAGGAATTGAGCCTGGGTGGGGTTATGGGACACTGGATTACATGGTCGTTAGCAGCAGAGATCCAAGAGCTCAGGTCTTTGGAGGGTCCCTGAGCTTTTCTTTAACCCATACTTTGCTTGGGAAGCGGCAATGCCCTGGAGACAAGCAAGCTACCTAGGGTACAAACATTATGGAGGCACTCTAGTTGATTTTATGCATTTGCCAACCCTATCCTTGTGTGAGTCCAAGGGTGAAGGCCTCCTAAAATTTTATGCCCTAGGCGCCTTGCTTTCCTTATCCTAGTTCTGATCCTGCCCTGGAGTGGAAATGGCCTTAGGACAATGATTCTGTCCTGAGAGGGAAAAGCTACAAAAATGTTGATACAATTTCCTTTTTTAATTAAATTTAAAACATGATAGTGTTGGTGAAATAGCTGTTATCAGTGCTAGGAAAGGTAGAATCATATATATATATATATATATATATATATATTTTTTTTTTTTTGTTGCTCAGGAAATGGACTTCTTTTGGGAAATAAGGCACACCACATCCATCAAACAGTGTTATAAGGTACAACTGAAATTGCTGGCTTTTCTGGAAATTTACCTTCTTCGATCAATGTTTAATTAATGTGCCTGTCTCCTTCTAAAAAAGAATGGTCACAAATCAGGGTACCCAAAATGCCAAGAGACTGGGGACTAGGGCTCAGTTGTAATAACTTCAAATAGCACTTATTTATAAATTGAAAGAAGAGTTTTGCAAATATTGTAGTTGCTCTCCTTTGCAGTGTACCTTATCACCAGAACATACCTATGAGCTCCTTGTTGCGAACGTCTAGTGCCATATTCCTCAAGGCAGTTGCCACAGATGAGACAACTCTATCGTTATCCATTCTCAGAAGTTCCACAAGGATGGGGAGCCCTTTTTCTTTTCGGACAGCTGCCCGGATGTATGCTGCAAACTAGTGAGCAAAACAAGGTAATAAATAATATAAAAATGGAGACCCACTCGCACATCACTGTCATAAAAAAAGATGTATTCAAAAGATGAAATAATAGATTAAATGTTTTCTTTCAGATTAGAGATTAAATCTGTGGTGCCAGTAAAGAAAAAAACATAGTTTGGGAGAAAAAGATAGGCTGTGATGACTGATTTAAAAAGAAATCCCAAAGCCTGAAAATCTCAAACCACCATCTGTCAGATATTTTTGTGCAGAACAGAGAAGGCAGTGATTACTTTCTATCTCAGATACATAAACATGATTAAGGAAGGACTGCATGTTTTCTTTGCAGTTTGGCCTCATGCCAGGTCCAGAGGCTATAAATAGGATGGCAGAGACAGTAACCTGTCAACACACGTTAAAGGACAGCCTGTCTCCATCAGGTCATTTATTTTTCTGTATTCCTTGTGACAATATTTAGATTTCAGTAACCTATCAGAGATTGCTTAGAAAAGTCCCTTGTCTCAGAAGAAAGGGAATTCTCCAGAAATGACCAGCATCATAATTCATATATACAGGCAAAGAGTATGTATATTTGTGTGCAAAATGCATTCTCATTCAAGATTAGTTAGCTGCTGCTTTTTAAAAAAAACTCGCAGTCAAGGAATTCTTTTGTTACTACAAGGCAACTCAGTACAATGAGTAAAATTTGTGAGCCACATGAATTGGAAATGAATGCTAAGTCATCAGTGAAGCAAGTAAAAAAAAAGTAACATTAGAAAATGAATCTTTAATATTGTTTTGAGCTTTGAGCTTTAATTGACACTTTTACCAATGCAAATCATCCTTTAAAATCAGGATAATTGAAAGATGTTGCTCATGAAACATCTAAGAGTTTCCTGCTGTGGCCAAGATATGAGGACAAAGATCCACCAGACCTTTGTATTATTTTGAACATTAAAATATGTGATTGACACCCAGCCTCTTGAATACCAATAGAATAGATTATCTTAACAGTACAAATAAGAGGAAGAAATGCCTTTCAAAGATCTCATTGATATTCTTCATATGAAATGATACTCTTAGTTTCTAAATCAAATGAACTCTACAGGGGGGAAAGACAGCACAGGACTTGCTATAGGCTAAAGCACTCAGGCAGTTTTATCAACTTTCTCTGAAACCTGCAAAGCCAACTCCTTCTGTCTCACTTGGAGACCACCCACTCATCCAGGTACTAGTAGTCATCCCTGCTCCCTGAACACCTTCTGACTTGATGATGTCTGTGGCCATGATTATCTTTTTGTCTTAATGAGGGTCCAATATTTTGACTACCTCTGATATTATGAAATCACTTAAATACCATGTTTGTATTTAAAATGAACTCATCACCTGACTTTCGTTCACTGAGTGATACCAGAAATTAAATTCTAAAAAACTCAAGTCACTTACATTTTAATTACTGTCATTTTTTATTAGCATCAAGTGATCCTTTGATCTCAGAAACTAGAAGTGAATATTGGTCTCCAGTATGGATATTTCCAAATATTTATGTGCCAGAAATGGTCCTTTGTCCTCCACATGTATTACCTCACGTAACCCTCACAACCACCTCATTAGGTAAGTATTAATATTACTGCTTATAGATGAGGAAACTGAGGACATGAGACCCTAGGCAGCAACTCATAACAGAGGCTAGGATTCAGAACCAGTGTTCAACACTGTTATTAACACTCTAATTAGGAGCAACAATTAAATATCCACATTGGCTGAGTTCGAATTAGACAATAAATATTTGTGTATATTCAGTATAGCAGTCACCTGTATGTCTGTCAATGTGTTTTACTATCATGGATAATCCACTGGCTAAAAGAGTTTCATTTTGGGTGGTGATGGTGAAATGCAGTAAAAATAAGCATTATAATAATTCTATTAAAATACACTTGTCAGGAAGTTTTTAGATGACATTTAGAAAGTTTCATGAACTTGCTTATGATGGTTAACAATAGGAAGCCACCTTTAATTTTCATAAAGTCATGCATGCATAAGGAGACATGGAAACTCTTAGATCTGTATGCTCTGTAAGCATCTGAGAGAGGAGCCACACGGAGTCTCTCTCTGGACTAAGCTCATCATTTCTCACTGGGATGCCAAACTGACTTCCAAAGGGAATCCCAACCTCTCTACTTTTCTCTTTCTTCAGTTGACCTTCTAACTTGTGTGGTAAAACAGTGTCCACATCAGCTTAAACACTTTCAGGGCCCTTTTTGTCTGTAGGTCAGGTTCCAGCTCCGAATCTGATGTGGTACGGGGCTGCCACATGTTCCATTCCACGTTCTATTCCCTTTGCCTCAAGGACTAGACTTCAATATCCCCCATGCTGTCCTTTACTCCCTTCAGGCCTTTTTCCCATTTTCTCCTTTATCTGCGTCACTCCTCCTTCTATACTCCCAACCTCAGACTCTATGGCTTCAATTCTTTTTTTCACTATAGATTTTTAAATTTGTTCTTATTAGTTATACATGACAGCAGAATGCATTTCAGTTCATTGTACACAAATGGAACATAGCTTTTCATTTCCCTGGTAGCATACGATGTAGAGTTGTACCATATATGCTATCAAACATGTACCTAGGGTAATGATGTCTGTCTCATTCCAACATCTTTCCTACCCCCATGTCCTCTCCCTTCTCCTCCCTCCCCTTTGCCCAATCAAAGTCCCTTCATTCTTCCCACCCACCCCACCCTGCCCCCATTATGGATCAGCATCCACTTATCAGGGAGAACATTTGGCCTTGCATTTTTGGAGATTGGCTTACTTCACTTAGCATGATATTCTCCAACTCCATCCATTTACCTGCAAATGCCATAATTTTATTCTCTTTTAAGGTTGGATATTAGTTTGTTGTGTGTGTATATATATATATATATATATATATATATATATATATATATATATATATATATAGATATCTCTCTCTCTCTCTATATATATATATAGATAGATAGATATAGATCTCTCTCTCTCTCTCTCTCTCTCTCTATATATATATATATATATATATATATATAAAAAACACAGTTTCTTTATCCATTCACCTATTGAAGGGCATCTAGGTTGATTCCACAGTTTAGCTACTGTGAATTGAGCTGCTATAAACATTGATGTGTCTGCATCACTACAGTACACCAATTTTAAGTCCTTTGGGTACAAACTGAGGAGTGGGATGGCTGGGTTGAATGGTGGTTCCACTCTAAGTTTTTAAAGGAATCTCCATACTGCTTTCTAGAGTGGTTGCACCAATTTGCAGTGCATTGCTTTAATTTTTTACTTATCCTTAAAGATCCACTATGGGCAGCATTGTCCCTCAGGAAGCCACTTCTACCTCCTTGCTTGCCTCTTTTTCTCATTCTCCCTTCTCTCCTAGGCTGCACTGGATGCCCTCTTGCAAGATCCCACAGCACAGATCCTTGGATTTTACCCATTATTGACAGGCTATGTTTTCCTGAAGGCAAACCTTCAGATTCTTGAGAAATGGTGACATTCATCTTTGGATCCCCAGAGCAACTGCTTGTCTCCTTTCTTTCTTCTCTCCCTTTCACAGACAAACTCTAAACAAGCAGGTCCATTTCACCACCATGTCTGATCTGACCATGAGGACAGAAACAAGTGTGGAAAAGTGGAAGACATCCTACCTTCCAGTTGCCAGCAGAGAGGTTCTGAAGAGATCCAGCAGAGCCTTCCAAGGTGGCTGGGTTGGAACTTTCTGCCAGAAGAGTCAGATATGGTTTTACCACTGATGGATGCCACAGCATCTCAACTCCTTTGGGGGACTTTGACAGTCCTGGGATAGGACCAACTCCATCCCACTGGAAGACAAGCAGCACATGTTAAGTGAAGTAAAATGGACATGATCTTCCAAACCTGAAAACATGCATCCTTGCTAAACTGAGCTTTACTATGTAGCATTTGTTCAGTCCCTTGCTAAATATGGGATTTCTCACTCTCAAGAAAAAGAATAAAAACAGTATAAAACAAAATAACAACAAAAAACCTCAAACAACAACAACAACAACAACAACAACAAAACTTTGGAATTTCATATCAAATAAAATGCTGCTAACTTGATCCTCTTGTGGAGTTCTCTTTTTCTTTTTCTTCTTTTTCCCCCAGCAGCTTGGCTCAGAGTCTTTGCTGGGAGACTCTTTTCCTAGTAGGTCATCCAACTCATTCAGTCCGAGCAGCCGGGCCTGAGGGACCTCCAGCTCCAGCCGATAGGACAAGTTCCTCAGGGTGCACACGCAGTTCTCCACTGTCTGAAATCCAGTGGGGCGGATAATTAAAAACAGCACACAAAACGCTTCTGTACTGAATGCTACTGATAGGAAATAAATGGAAAATATGAAAGGACTTTTTTATTTATGGAAACCTGAAACACTCCAGAGAAAGAATTATGATTTAGGGTTCCACGGGGATATCCAGATGGCCAGGTGCAGAGCCCCTGAGGGTGGCTCTCAGTTCAGAGTTGTACTGAGGGTACAACTGAGGGCTGGAATTTATGCTGATTCACATGTATAAGGCCCTGGCTTGTGCTTCTGTGTTGGCTCCTGCAGTGCCAGACCAGTCAAGATGCCAGATCCTCATCTATCACCACTGCAAATCCTCAATGTGACAGCAGGTGTTACCTACTGCCTGCCTTGGGACCATCCCTGCCTGCTTGTCCCATCTCTCTCTGCCTCAACCTTCTACCTCCCTCTCTCTCTGGGGAACATTCAGTGCTTTCTTTATGTCAGCATTTTGCCTTCTGTACATGGTCTTTGGTCCCTTAAAGTCTGTTGGGTGGCCAACTGCCACTTTAACTCAAGAGTGTCTAAAGTCAAGTTCCACATCTGTCTACCTGGCAGGCTTCCCTTGCAAACTGCTTACCCTTTCAATTTCAACTGCAGATCTTTTGGTCCAACAGGCTCAAATAAACACCTGACTGTCACCTTGAACTTCTCCCCCACCTTCTCCTTGAACCTACCAGTCATCGTATTTCTTTTCTTTTTCAGATTCATCTCTTCTCAACAAGACCTACCAATGACCACTCCTAATCCAGGCCATCCTGACACCATGCAGGTGAAGCACCTCTGAATTCCTGACACTTTTAGTTCTGCCTTCCTGTTTCTTCCCACCTTCCTTAGGCCCTGGAGCATATCCTGGTTGGTTGTCACAGCTGACAAATGACAAGCAGAATGCCCTAAACTTGGGCAGGGATGGAGAAACAGAAGGGGAAGGGTAAGGGTCTGGGAACATGGACCAGCAGGACGGGGAAGTAAGAGAATATGAAGTGGTGCACCAAAAATGGGTGCTGGGGTGGGGGTATGACTGTAGTGGGGCAAGGAGGGCAGGAGGATGGGGGATCATAGTGCCTCGACTAGGAACTTTTGCTCAGTAGATGCTCAGGTACAGGTTGATCTGCTTTGAACAGCAGGGTATACAGAATTGGAAGAAAAAGTAGCAGGGACCATTCCTGGAGAGTGAACCTAGGAGAACCAGAGAGTAGGCCAGGACCTGTGCTATGTCCCTTACTACACAGGGTCACTCTGGTCATTGTTGTAGGGCTATTTTCTTATGGTGTTGAGTCCTTTTTCCTGTCAACTTGTAATTTTTAGACAGACTCAATCTTTGATGTAGAGACTAACTTCAGGAGGAGTGCTAATAATGGGCTCATGCTAGGAAGACTGAATTCAGAATTTCAAAAAGAATCCATGGCATGCGAATAATGGCACTAATAAACTGTTGTCACCTGCCACTGTGCCCTCATGTGGCTAGGCAGACACTGACCTTGCTGTCGTAATCAGATGTATTCACGCACGTGTGGATCACATACAACAAGGAGTCCACCAGCCCCTCACAGGATCGCATTTGCTTCCGTGCTTCCTCTCCGGCAGAGCTGAGGTTCCTAAGTGGGTGGAGACGTGGGAGCTGCTGAGAGGAACAACTTACTCATTAGGCACAAAGCCTTACCTTAATCATCAGAGAGAATGGACCATGGCAGCCATTCAGATTTGGTATGAGGAGACATTCTGGAGCTTGTATTTTAACATCCCCAAAGCTCAACAATGGCTGTTTCACCATTATCCAAACAAATAGGGGGAAACACCAGCATATGAACTTTAACTATTGCTCTCTTGACAGGTCACTTTCTCACCCCTAACATCATAACAAGGGGACTATCTTCCATATATGTAAAAAGAGGAAAATAAAAATACCTATCTCAAAGAACCATTGTGAGGCAAAAATGAATTGCTACATGTAGAGTGATTAGAAAAATACCTCACCCATACAAGGGTTAATTGATCCATGTTACAGTGGTAGTTAGTTTTAGACCTGTTCTCCCCTCCTAAGCCTGTAGACTCTTGCAATTCCCAAGCCTACTGTACTGTATTTGCATACACTAGGTAGTCATTAAAATGTTTATTGAATCAACAGAGGAAATACATAATTTCTTGTACAAAAATGTCAAGTTAAAATGGATATTTTCTTATGTTAAAACTTTTCTCATCTTTTCAATTATAAAAAAATGCTGAAAATTATTTTGGATCTCATCCATAGTGAAATTGTTTTTATATTGATTTGTCTTCCAAAATTGATATCAAGCCAGGTGCAGTGGCACATGCCTGTATTCTAGCTACTTGGGAGGCTCAGGCAAGTTCACAGCTAACCTCAGCAACTTAGTGAGACCCTGCCTCAAAATAAAAAGGGCTGGGGATTTAGCTCAGTGGTAGAGTGCTTGCCTAGCATGTACGAGGCACTGGACTCAATTCCTAGCAATATGCACACACAAAAATATTGATAGCAAATTACAAGAGTCTATTTTATGTCCCATTAATAAAGGTTCTAGGCTAACTTTGAACTTAAATAAATTGAGAATTTAAACAAAACTTGGACGAGAAAAGGGGTATTTAGAATGCCTTTTCCTTTCATCTTTGTTTTCCCAAGGCCAGAATGACAATGTCATCTGTGGTCCTTCTTCGGCTCTGACCATGCATCATCTCTTTGAGGCACTTAACACTGACTCTTCCCCTCCTTTAAGGTCTTCTGGGATCCTTCTGGTTTATCTCTATCTTGCTGCCTTTCCTTATAGGTGTCTTCTGCCCATGGTTCCTTCCCAGGCTCTACTTTGGACCCTTTCCTAACTCATTATCTTTGCACCCTCCTTCTTGCTTTCTTCTGCTCTGTGACTTTAATACAATCTATGACCCAGGGCCACCTTTGGCCCTGACCTATCTAAAACTCCCAACTCACATATCTAACTTTTTTTTTTAATATTATCATAGCTAATTCAACTTTCAAAATGGACATGGGCTAAACTCCCAACTGCTCACCCCTCCAACCTTTCTTTTCTCCTCCCCTCATCTGAACAGCACTTCTATATTTCCAGTGGATCCAGCCAAAGGTCTAGGAATTATCCTTCTTTCTTCCCATTTCCTCATCCCTTATATTTAATCCATTAGCACGTCTTGTCAGCTCTCAACAAAATAACCCCATCCTGGCTACCTCTCTTTAGCCCCTGGTCCAGGCCACTCTTATCATTTGCTGAACTACTGCAACAGTCTCACCTTCCTCTCTTCACCTCTGCTCAGTCTTCCTCATCATAGCCAGAACCAGTTATATCACTTCCTGTGTGAACACCCTCTCATGGCTTCTCATGGTACTTAGAATAAAATACAAAATTCTTCCTCTATTACAAAATTTGACATGATCTGGAACAAGTCTGTCCTTTGCTCACCAAGTGACCACTGTAAGCTCATTCCTGCCCCAGAGCCTTTACATTAATCCCTTTTTTGGACTATAACCCTTGTCTTCCTAACTCCTAATTACTCAAAGGAGTAACTCCCATGGTATTTCAGGTGTAGGTTAAATTTCACCTCATGACCATCAAAGTAACATCCCATAACCCTTTAATCACCCTCTTTTTTTTTTTTTAAATAATGCCCACTGATGGTTTCTTATTGTCTGGCTTCCTCAGTAGACCATGGTTCTATCAGGGCAGGGGCCTAGTCTGTCTTTTCACACAGATGACATTCTCCAAGTGTTTACAGCCCTGAACCATGTGATAGCCCAATGGCGTGCCCTGTCTTGGGCTGGCTGATAAGAATCAAACCTCCCCGGATTCAAGTGCTAGAGAGGATTAGGTGCTGCTTCCTCTGGTGTCTAGTAGGCCAGGTGACTCACCTGGGATCCTCCCCCAAGTCTCTCCCCACCTGCCCCAAGGGGGCTGATAGCCACCTCTCCCAATGCTGAAGGCTATGGAGCAGCAGCACCGCCCTCCTCAAGCTGTTTGAATGGTTTGAATGTTGAGCGGCATTTGCTGAGGGTTCACTCTCTGACACTTCCTTCAGGAGTCTGAGATGGATATGTCATCTTTATTCTAAAGATGTAGAAGTTGAGTGGGAAGTCAAGCTGCCTGAGGCCAGAGGCCATTCTCCCTGTCACAACCTGCCACTCTGCTCAAGACTTCTGTCTCAAGTTCCTGGGGGTACTGTTAGTCTGAGAAAAGGGCCGAATGTGATCTGATGGGTATTAATGGTAAATGATGAGTCTCACTACATACAATTAAAAGAGGCTTATTGCTTTTAAATGCTAAAGGTAAAGACTTAAACAAATAGTATGTGGGCTTATTTCAATTATTTATAAAATTCAAAATCAACATTGTTCAAAAGTTACACAAATCTTTACCCCAATTAAAAGCAAAAGGCTTTATCATATTTTGCATTTAAACAAAAAGAAGGCTGCAAACACACCAGCAATCGGAACATGATAACTAGAAAAATGCTATGAAAGTGAAAGACACTAGAATTTTGGTAGTAAGCTCAGACTGAAAAGGCCTTTCTGAATAATTCATAGAAGAGTTCTTTGTAAGACAACTTCTTTAAGTCCACAAGTCTGTGAGCATAATGTTTTTCTTACGGAATAAGAAAGTCCAGTGGCCTCAACCATGAAACAAAACTGAAATTTAGATATTAGCAAAGTCCTCCTACAATCGATTTACCTAGGGCACACATAATTTAATCACAGAATTAATTGGAAGGAAGAAATAAAGACTTTACCTCAGGCAACCTGTCGTGTTACGCAGAACTAGTGAAGTCTGAAATTTAATTTTATGATCATCATCAAAAGAAGAGTTATTCCACCCAGAATGTGGAACGATCACAGTGTTTGTTAAGGTTGAGAGGGCATCTCTGATGATTGTCATCTTGACGGCATCACATGAGGATAAATTCCAAAGAACTCCTAAAATGAATTTTCAAAAATCAGACCATTAGAGATTCTGCAGCTTTAGGAATAAAATAAACATATTAGCCCTAATTGATAGGAATTCAGTCTGTCCCAAACCTAATTTATAAGCCCATATCTGCAGCCAGCCTGGGGATGGACCTCTAATAAGTGTTGAGTGAACACACATGAGTTTCTGGCATCTTATAATGCACCTGTGGTTTTTGTAAAACTGTTCTTTATTGCAATACCCTTACATGCAGCAGCTATGTGACTTGAAAAAAAATTCCTTTTTCTTGGAAGACTGAAGACTGGCATGTTTCTCATCATCGGTCGCATCTTTTTATTTTATTTTTGCTACCAGGAAACTCAAGCTTTATAAATATAGTGCTTGCAGTAACTTTACTAGCAAGGAGAGTTGTTACATTTGTTTCATCTTCCTTATTTAGATAAAGTTTAAACATTTTTATCTCCTCTTTGAGATATTTATTATTATGTGTTTTAGGAGCACAAGTAACTGTCATTCCTTTTTAGAGAGGTGAAACTACCAATAAATAAAAAATCATCCATATTGTAATCCATACCAAGATTTCCAGGACAAGAGAACTTAAATGTAGTGTTTAGATTGTTATTTATCTAATGCTAAGCACATTAGAGGGTCTTCATTTCTGCGTCAACTGTGAGGTGAGTTAAATTATTGTTATAGCACATTTTTGAATAATTATGCTTATAGAAATTAGAGCAAGTCTGAAATGACATCTTTCCTAATACCATTTTCACATCAATGCTTTTTCCTGAGGGAAGGGGGTGGAGGAGAGATGGTGAAGCTGGTGTTCTGTGCATGAAAGTCTCTCAGAGTCCCGTATTCCTGATATACACTTGGCAAGCTGCTTGTAAGTCTTCACAGTGCTTTCAGAACTATCAACACTAAAACACTCGGGGCCCTGTGCAGAGGAAGGAGCAGGCAAAATCTGCTGTATCCACGGGAGCGTGTCAGGTTTGTGACTGATCTAGAGTGTTGGGCAATAGACAAGACCAAAAACTGCTGCTCCAGCATATCATGACCCACGCAGCCAGCCAGGAAACTGCCTGCTCAGCCTTCTCTGGACATGTTGTATAGGAGGAGGCTATGAGAGAGTAGATAGGAGCTTTTTCCTCTGTGAAAGAAGGAGAGGTGGAAGCAAAGGGCTAGAACTGAACCCTGATTATACACTGAGAGGGGCATCCCTTCCCTTGCTTGCCCCAGGCTGTGGAGGTAATTGTCAATAACAGTGGCTGATATATGTGCTCTGTCCTGGGTCCTGGATTCTGCTCTGCACCCGTGCTTACTCTTCTCTTCTTTTACTTGGTTTTGACTTCTGTACCTCATTAATTTGGTTTCCCTTGTCTCCTCTCACCCTGAAAGGATTTTCTCCTATCCCATCATAACCAGAGTCAGGACATCAGTCTCTAGTTAGGACCACCCTGGTTCTTCCTTCAAGATGGGTGGGGATGGGATGTGAGTGGGGTGGGGTCAGGAGATTTAGACAGAAGGGAAAAAAGAAAAGTGGGGAGAGGACTAGCAGGGTAGCCATAAATCTGGCTTTAATATTTTCTGCTAAAGAGGCCAAGTGTACTCAACTCAGGGTACCAATGGGGACTATAAGAAGGCGTGAGCCAGCCACAGTGACAGCATGTGGCCCACACCATCGATGGGGAAAGTGTCATTTCCCAACATTCCCTGCTGACAATTTTATAACATGTGGTTTCTAATGCCATTGATGCAATTCTTTTTCTATCAAAGCCTTTCAAATTCCTCCCTTCACAAAATTCAACTCATGGAAGCCAGCTTCGTTTTCCAATAAGTTATGTTCTGCTTCACAGAATAAATGCATTCCAGTCAAGTTAACTGCAAGGCAAGGTTTATGGAAAGTAAAGCCCATAATATTAGAGGCTATAAGGATGTAGTTGCCCCTCATTATCCAGGGGAAATTGGTTCCAGGCCCCCTGCAGATATCAAAATGTACAGATGCTACAGTCCTTTAGATAAAATGGAAAGTACAGAATTTCTATATAATCTATGCCCTCTCCCATATACTTTAAGTCACTTCTAGATACCTTACAATACCCAATACAATGCAAATGCTATGCAAAGAGTTGTTATATTTTCTATTTGCATTTTTTATTGCTTTATTTAAAGTTTTATTGGTTTCCGAAATATTTTTGATCCATAGTTTGTTGCCTCTCTGGATGCAGAATTTGCAGATACAGAGGGCCAATTATGTATCGCTACAAAAAAATCAAACAGCCTATGTCACAAACCTTAGGTGACATTATAACTAAGAAGAGCGGTGGTCTGTCTTTGTGTTGGATTCTGGGGTCCATGCTAAGAAATTCTCTGACCATTGGCAGGAAAACTTGATTTTATTGTTTCTGCCTTCATTCTTGACTACTTTTAAGACCTTATTCTGCAAGAGGATATTTCCCACATTTGAGAATTCCTTTGATTTTCTGTGTTGGGACTAGTTTGTTTTGCTGCTTCTTCTTCCCAGGAGTTCAGAATGATTAGTACAGTTATATGTCATTCTACACAGTTTACTATTAGCCATTGTGTAAACTTGATATTAGTCACAGAATAAACATTCATAAATCAATATATAAAAGTGACACCATTTACTATGGTTTTATTCTGTGCTAGGCCCTGTGATTTACATATAATGCCTTAGATTCAAGATGCTCCAAATGAATTAACTTTCCTGTTTGATTGTTTTGTAGGATTGACATTCTACATGTTAATTTTTTATAAGGATGATGAGCACTTATATTTCTAAACTTAATTTAAATTAAAATTTCATTAGGCGAGTATAATAAGGATCTACCTGGTTATCAGTTCCTCCTTTATGTTCTATTATACATATAATAGAACATATAATAGGACACATAAAAGGTGCTCAAAAATATCTATTGATGTATTCACTTTACATTCTGTCAGACATAGCTCACAGGTATTATATTATCTCCCCTTTGTACCTTTTCTTAAAAATGAGTTTTCAGGACTGTCTTTAAGGTCTGTAACTGCAGGAAGAGGGTCAAAACAATGTTCTGGATCTTTAATGGATAGTTGGCATAGTTGTACTTGCCTTTCCCACTGAGACCACCATCTCAGCTGTGGGGATAGGAGAATCCCATAGCTGCTTCATCTCCCAGAATCAGAGATAAGGGTTATTACAACATGCCAGAATCCCCATTCCCCAAACAGCAAAAGAGAAAGAAACAGTGTTGTTTAAAAACATGAAACCCTTGCTAATTGATTAGGCTTATCATCTGGTCAACTAGATGACTTATTGATCATAAAACAAGTCTGCCACTGAAATACAGGTTTTCATTTCTGCAATTTAAAAAAAAAAAGAAAGAAAAAAGTTGAAAGTTATTCCTGACCAGAAAAATGGAAATATTCCATTTTTGCTAAGTACTTTTGGCATTCAAGGGACCCACATAAAAGCAGTTTCGTCATCCTGTGAAATGTGTCATATTATCCTCTAACCTTGCACTTTATACGTAATACAGAATGATGACATACGGTGTTGTTTTAACTAGCTATTTCTTACATCAAAGAAACTGAATACATTGCTCCCCTCCCCCACTTTCTATTTCTAAAATAAGATTATGAAAATCCAAGGCAACAAGTTCTGATCAACAAATACTGGGCATGAAATGTCCAATTAAACATAAAAATCTTAGATATGAGATAATTATTTGGCTTTGCAACTCAAAGTAAGAAGCACCAGTCTTAAGACCAGTTAATAATACCTGTGTGTGCACCACCTCACTAAAATAGTAATGAAACAATGTCCTCTCCATTTAGTTTGTCTATGGGTTCATTTAATGGGTCAGGAACAATCTTGCTAGGGCCATAAGTAATGAATAGAAAATGTGCCAACTCTCAAATGTAGCAAGATTTATGAGAAAATAGAGAGCTGTGGGATTAGCATTCTCCATCAACATGATAAACCTCTGGCTCTGATATCCTAATGCAAAATTTGCTTCAAAAATATTAAGTGGCACACTTGATTACTTCTAGTTCCTGAAGAAAAAGTTAAAAATAAACTATAGTTTGGTTTAGAAGACTTGAGGTTTTATTTATTTCAAAGCAATTAGCTATTTGTTGTGAGGACTAAGAAAATATATATATATACACACACACACACACAAACTAATTTAGAAAACATTAGGAATTTCATGCATATTATTGTAGAAAACACTGTTTATTCTCTATCATAAGAAAAAGCACACATAATTACGAGTAACCAATAAGCACAATGAAGTTCTGCCACAAGAGATGAAAGTTCATTTTTCCCACAAAGAATGAATAAAGTAATTAAAATACCATTTCACATAAATCCTACGCTGCAGAATTTTGAAAGAGCTAATGTTTAAAACTAGCTTTATTGCTATTCTAATGGCCAACTGATAATTATATAGTCAAATTAGAAGCTGGCTTTACTGATTAATTAAAATAATAGCAACTATTTGAAAAATGCATTTCTTAAAGGACATTAAAAACCAATCAAACAAAATTTGTAAAGCGTGATTTCTCTGATAGTATAAATACACAATAGCTGACATACTTGTTTTCTTTCTGATATAAAAGACAATCTTAAACCATTCATTTATATATAGCATTTGATTTATGCCCCATTTCCTAATTAAAAAACAAATGTTTGTAGACATTGCAAAAAAAGAAAATCCAAGAGTATCAGTGTGTTCAAATATAACTAGAAACATCCTTTCATTGCTTTTCATGATTCAGCTCAGCTGCAATCTGTCTATTCTTGATGTCATGCTCCTTCACAAGATGCTTACAAGGTAAGTAAAACTACCTGTTTTAGTCAGTTTATTTATTTTTTCAAACTTCTATGACCAAAAGACCTGATAAGAACAATTAGAAGAGGAAAACTTTATTTAGGGGCTCACAGTTTCTGAGGCCTCAGTCCATAGATGGTCAAATTCATTCCTCAGGGCTTGAGGTGAGGTAGAACATCATGGCAGAAGAGTGTGGTAGAGGACAGCGGCTCAGGACATGATCAGGAAGCAGAGAGAGTTCTGCTCAACAAGGACAAAATATAAACCCCAAAGGCATGCCTCCAGGGGTATGCCTTCTCCAGCCATAACCTACCTGCCTTCAGTTACTACCCAGTTAGATTCCTGTCAGAGGACGTTTACTGATTGTGTTAAGGGTATCATAATCCAATCATTTCACCTCCCAAACCTCTTGTATTATCTCACGTGAGCTTCTGGGGGACACCTTATATTGGAACCACAACATTAACCCAGCCTTAGGGGTATGAAGAATATTTTTAAAAAATATTTATTTTTTAGTTTTTTTTTAGGTGGACACAATATCTTTATTCTATATTTATGTGGTGCTGAGAATCGAACTCAGTGCCTCACGCATGCTAGGCGAGCGTGCTACCACTTGAGCCACATCCCCAGCCCAGGGGTATGAAGAATATTAAAAGAGATAACAGATAGGGAGGACCTGGCCCCACCATCCTAGAATAATGTCAGCTACAACGACAATGCTCCAGTTCTGCCTGGTATGGATGCTGATCCTCTCCTAGCAACTTGGCATCCATGGGCTTGTGGAACATGCTGGTGTTATACATACCCAAGATTAGAAGCAATCTTAAAAAATAGGGGTAGAAATATTAATATCACTAAATTAGTAGTATCAGGACTTCAGAATACATTTGAGGATCAGGGTGTATGGGCATCTAGTAAACCCACACTGTTTTCTTTTTTTTTCTTAATTTTTTTTTTTTTTAGTTATAGATAGGATAGATATTGTGTCCATCTATTTATTTATTGATAGTATAAATAAAGTGCCTCATGCATGTGAGGCAAGTGCTCTACCACTGAGCCACAACCTCAGCCCAAACCCACACTGTTAATAACAAGATAGGAAGCTGGACTTCTGCTCTAAGGGCCCTTGCCTGCTCCTAGCATGGGCCTCCACTATTTCCTAGATAATCTTTGGCAAACACAGATCTAGCAAAAATGCATCTCTTATTTCTTCTCTTTGTAGCTGCCCCTGAAGTTCTCCCCTTATATCAGGTGGAGACTTTATAAACCTCTGTTAACTTGTGACTTTTTTTTGGTGGGGGGAAGAGTAATGTCAAGATGTTATGGTACCTATATCCTGTTACAACATAGTTACCTGCTTCCCTGTGTAGCCTTAAATCTACGCACCTTATATCTTTTAGATTTATGTTACCTCTAACAAGGCACCATACAGATTGAGCATCTGTAATCTAAAAATATGAAGTGCTCTAAAATTCAATTTCAGATTATGGATGCTCCGCCAGTAAATTCTATGAAAATATTCAAAATCTTGAAAAACTCTGAAATCTCAAGTCTTTCCACCCCCAGCATTTTAGATAAGGAATATTTGACTTGTATAGATCTGTGCCATCCAATATGGCAACTACCAGCCACATGTGTCTATTGAACATATGAATTATACAAATTGAGTTGTATAAAATACACATATGAAGATGCAACATGTTTTACATTAAAAAGTATCTTATTACTAATTTTTATATAGACTCGAAGTTGACATCATTCTTTTGAACCACTGGGCCAAATTAAATATATTACTAAAGTAAATTTCACTCCCTCCCTTCTTTCTTACCGTGGCTACTAGAAAATTTAGAATTACATAAGTTACATTATACCTCGGTTGGACAGAGCTGGTAAAGATCCTTGCTTGTTTGATGCCAGCCTCTGAACAAGACAGAGGTGAGGCACCTGCTCCCAGAGCCTTATGACAAACACACACAAGGTCTGAATGTCCTGTGTGGGCCAGGTAGGCTACATAGCTCCTCATGAAAACACAAAGAAGCAGGTACTATAAAGAGAACAGGATATGTGATTTTGTCAGATCCTGAGTTTTTAGCTGGAGAATGTCTAGGAAATAATGGAGGTATATGCTAGGAGCAGGCAGGGGCCCTCAGAGAGGAGGCCCAGCTTTCTCCTGTGGGGTCCAAATCCCACACTCACTACACTGTGCTTCCTCATCCTGGACAATTTTCAAAGTATGGGAGCTTCTGTTTGGAGAACCACCATGTTTGAGTTGAAGGAAAGAGATCTCACAGAAGCAGGGTGGAGTGGGAGAGCCCTTTGAGGCAGATCATATCTCTGGGGGAGGAGCAGGAATGGAACGCTTAAGGAGGGGACAAGTCTGGAAGATGGGCACAGGGACTGTAGATGGGACTGGTGGGTGGGGAGATTTCAAATGCCAGCAGAGGTGTTACCCCTGGGATAATGGTGAGGCTAATAGCCTAGGAGGGGCAGGACCTATGTTCCTAAATAGTAGTTAGGGAGGTGATGAGGGCTGGAAAAAGTAAGGAGGTGAAGGGAAGGCTCAAGAGGAGAAGGAGTGCTTAGTGAGAATCTGGAGCCTGATGCAAGCTGAGGCTGGTGTTGAAGAAGAGCCAATAGCTTGCATATGTGTGAAAATATAGTGCTGCTTACAGAAATGAGAGTCGAGGGGATAGTAGTGGGGAGAGAGCAGTGCTATAAAAAATGTCTGCCATTTGTGGCTTCAGGCTAATTGCTCAAGCTTTCTACTAGGACCATGATGCCACAATAAACTATACAACTGAAATGAAATTGAAACAATGGGAAGACAATTATTATAAGAGTGGGACAAAAGTACTATCTTCAATTACAGTAAAATTCTTTCCTCTGGATAAATTCTGAGGAAAAATAAGTAATGATTGTATATACTCATTCACAGCTCAGCAGAGGTTCCTGAAACATATCCAGTGGCCCCCCGAGTCACTGAATGTGTAGTACAGTTCCTAGCTTATAGGCATGGAGCATGGCTTCCTTCTACCTGGCCCATTAGGTCTGCTGGATGCATCCCCCACTGGCTGGACTCCTGGGCAGAAGGTAGTCCTGTTGGCCCAGACAGCATGGCGGGTCCTGCCTCACTCACCCTGGTGCTCTGTGGGAATTTCTACACATAGCAGATGTGTAACCCTCATCAGTCATGGGAAGGCTCATTTGGGCTCAGGTGGGTGGCAAGAGGGTGTCACCACTTCATGTTTCAGCAGCAGAGGTGAGAGAATGCTCAGGTGGTATGGGAAGAAAGCCTCCTAGAGGCAGTTGTATGAAACTGATGTCAGGGGCTACACCACAATGTACAGTGTGGTCCCAAATGACACAATAGATTTGAAGGGGCTCACTCCTACTGTAGAAATTTTTCCCCAAATGAAGGACATGAGTGATAGATCTTTAGTGTCTTTAGAGAACAAAAGTGCTAGCCTGGGTTTCTGTGATTTTTGCAGGCACAAAGGTGGATCATAGCACTGTTGAAAAGATCTATCAATTTCCAGAGATCCATTTACAGAATCATGTTTGCATTTCAATGTGTTTTTTTCTTTTTCTAGGTAATTTTACTACTTTCTGGGTATGTTGAGAGGATTAATGATACAATGTGGCTATGCAGTCCTATGGTCCCGGGAAAGGCATTTCTATAGAAAATAAATAGGCTTACAATTCAGAAATGTTGACTGAGAATTGCCCATAAGGGACATAAAGGATGATCCTTCTGTTAGAGAAGTTAGTAAAAGGGAACAGGTTACATAAAAAGAAATGGGTGTATTGTTCTGAGGCAGAAGTGGCAGTTAGGGCAGTGGCCCCTTCCACCCTTGTCATTCTGTATGTTTCTTCAGTGTCTGACAAAGAATTAGGTCATTCATACTATCAAAGAGATTTACCCCAGAAAGTCACTGGAGTCACATATTCCATAGCTGACTTACATGTCCCAGGAACATACTTATTCATCTGTAACTCTGCTAAATCTTCAACCTAGTTAGTGTCAGCAGAAGCTCTGAGACAAAAGAGCCTCAAGTCATAAGCTGCAGGACAACCGACAGACTCAGAAAGCATAAAGAATTGGAGGGACCTGGCCTGGTCTCCTGGACATCTTCGGTTCAAATTTTCTCCATGTGCCATCACCTTCCATGCACTTGCAGACTGTCTACCAAGGGAGCCCATGATTATGGGACCTTCCTTTTGCTGAGAAATTCTACTCTGATTGATGACGGACTATGCAAGTTTTCTTTTTTTTTTTTTTTTTGGTGTGGTGCTGGCGACTGAACCCAGGGCCTTGTGCATATGAGGCAAGCACTCTACCAACTGAGCTATATCCCCAGCCCGCTTTTCATCTTTTCTGATACAGGGTCTTGCTGTGTTGCTCAGGCTGGGCTCCCATTCTGGATCATCCTGTTTCAGCCTCCCAAGTAGTGGCTGGAATTACAGGTGCATGTCACCATGTCTGGCTGACTATCCACCCAAGTTCTATATGTGACCTTGGAGCCTCCTCTCTTGACTACCTCAGTTTGCCCAGCACTCTGACACCTACTCAGAATATGAGGTTACCTGATCACTAATTGGACGTGATCGAACTGGTGTGAAGCCCAAGAATATTCTATTTAATACCAGGTAAAATTCAGAGTTAAGGGTGTTTTCATTCTCTTTTTGGTGATAATTTGAAAGCACCATGGAAATGACGTTTGAAAAGGCATTTAAACCCCCAGATTAGCTCCTGTTCAGTGATTCTCGGTGGCCAGGATGGCCAGAGTGGGCAGAACCAATGCCAGCCTGCACATTAGGAACTCAGCCTGAAGATTCACCTATCCAACCTCTCTGGACTGTTTCTCCTCTATAATCTAAAAGGGATGGGAGAATGTAGAACAGAGTTATTTAGGGTCCTTCCCAATTCAGGGTTCTATAAATTAAGAGTTGGTCTTTTGATTTATTACCAATTGAATATTTAAAAAAATTGTCATTTTCTCATTATCAATTTTTATAGTTTGAAATGTTCTGGAAGTGGGAGGATTCAATGAATCTAGGAATTCTGTTGTTATTGTTTTATAAAGTAGACCAAGTAATGAGGACTATTACTGATTTTGGCTGGGAAGTGGGAGGGAATGCAGCTAGATTTCTGAAAATAATAAATGTATTATGCAACTCCTACCAGTTCTAATGGTCCACTAAAAACAGCACAGGAAGAAACAGCTGCCTCTTCTCTGGACCAGAGAATAAATGATTATTCAGGAGGTAGATTAATTAGGTCAAGGTTTAGTAGTGTTTCATCCTGTGATGTGATGGCAAGTAATAGTTCAAAAGGCTGAGTGTTATGTCCTCTAAGCTCCTGCTCTTCATACCATCTATTGGTTCATCTTCACCTTCCTTAGTGATAACTATCATTTTATTATTAACTTATGATTTAAATAAAAATATGGAGCTAATGATCAGGAAGGAAATATGTTCTATACAGTGTCTGGAATCTACTGCAGGAAGCCCAAAGTTTCAAAATAAATACTGTGGACATATTTTACTTAGCCATATGGGTGAATAATCACTTTCTAAATTGTAAGGAATATGAGTACAGAAGTTATATGAATGAAATCTATTATTATTGAGGAACAAAGGCTACTTTTTCTTATTTAACATTAGTGTTAGGAAGAAATCAAAGTGTGATAGTTTTGGAACATCTGATGCATTAAAGCAGGTCTGCAGTTTCTGGGCAGTATCTGCAATTTCTATATTTTAAAAAGATGATGCTTTCAGAATGTTCAATAACTAGATTTTCATACTTTCTACCTTAGAAACACTATTTAACAATCTTAACAAATGAATTCAACATCTCTTTTAGTGACAAGATGTTCCCACTTTTAATCCATAGTTTATAACCTACAAGACATTTATTTTATAACTCAACTGGGGAACAATCATACTTCATTCAGCTTTCATGTTTAAGCACCATCATGTAAAGAGTCCCTTTGGAATGAAAAAAAAAAAATCACTCCAAGCACCCACATATATCAGCAATTACTTAAAGAAAAGCTCATTAGGTTTCAACCTGGAAAATGTTCAATACAATGAAGAAAACATAAGAATCATGTTACTTACTAGAGAACTATTTTAATTAAAAATGACAGCCATACTATCTTGGGAAAATATAATTGGCAAAAAGTATTTTTTCCCTCTTGAAAATAAAGCTGAGGCAAAAAATATAGCCCTGGGCAGTTATTACATTGAAAGCAAAGGCAAGACATATTTTAAAAAAGAATAGCTAAAATCTCTTCACTTAAATACAAACTGAAACAAAGAAGATGAGGATAAAAAGATTTTGGATTAATAACTGGGTTGAATTACTTAATATTAGGATAATAGAATACCTGATTTCCAAGGGATAGCAATTTCTTCAAATTATATAACAATTTGAAGACAAAAGTTCAGATTACTTAATTATACATGATTTAGAGTTGAATGCGGCTTTTACTGAAGACCTTTGAGACCACACTTACAAAGGCCTGGTATTGTGCAAGGTTGGCCAGGACCATGGCACTTGTGAATATCATTGGAAGAATACTGAAATTCTGATGATATTTTGTTTTCAAAAGGGTTTTATAGGAAATAGGTAGCTGATAGGACTGGTGAGTGACATGGCCACACAATCACTGTGCGGCCATGTTGGAGAAAGATGTGCTTTACTGAGTATGGGGGTACACTGTTCTTGTTAGAAGGAGTCTGGGTGGCAGGATGTATGGCTGCACTGGTCTTCTTGCAGGGCGGTTCCTAGGCAAAATAAGCTTCTGATACGTTGTCTTCCTTACTTTCTCAAATCATATAGAATGTCTTATTGCTTTCTGGACAATGCTGCTGCTCAGCCTTATCCCCAAGAAGTAATGAGTCCCTGTCCAAGTGGATTCAAATACATGATGGGCACTTGTATGGAAGCTGTGCAGGGATTTACTCATTGGATGGCTGATTGGATGAACAAATTTTGAGGTCCCCTTGTATCTTGTGATTCTACAACTTAAAGCCAGTCTATGAATATTTGACTTGAGGAAATGCTAATGAAAGAACTCAAGGAGCTTCTGACGTTTCTGTGTTTAAAAACATAATAGGGATTTATTTTCTTATTCTTAAATTATTACCGAACATCAGTTAAGTTTGATAACATTAAATTTTAGGGCTGAGAAATCTGAATGAATAATTTTGTTGTCTCTATAAGTCTTTGACTAAAAATTACATACAGATACATACAGGGTGCCTGCATGTGCACACACAGAAGCAACTCTGCCAGATTTATGTTGTGACTTTGTAGTTTAATATTAGCAAGGCAGTGTTTACATAGAAATCAAACTCAGGCCTCTGGTTCAACTTCTTTACATATGACAGCTGAATGATGTGTTTACACATTGACCAATCCTATTTCAATGTTCTGAAAGAAAAAATTTCATGAGCAATCAGTCTACATATAAAAATAAATTATTTGTGGTGAAAGTATTTTTGGTGAAAGAGAGTTGGGAAAATTAAAAAGCAATTTTTAATTTTCCCTACTCTCTTTGATTATCATAAAAAATACTTCTTAAAGTCTGAAATCTACTGGCAGACATGTCCACAAAAGAAATATCAGTAGTTGTTCAGTTCATAGTATTACATTGGATGGAACACCATCTATTGGAGATATAATTCTTTTGAAATTAGAAACACTCATATCCTCTCTCCAAGGTCAGGATCCATGTCTAAAACATCTTGGGCTCTCAACAACTATAGTAATGTACACAGGAGTGATGGAGTGATGAAATATGGAGAGAAGCATTCAAATTAGCACTCAAGTCCAGAGTGTGACCCAGATAAATTGGTACATAAGAGCCCTTCATATTGCTGTCCAGGTTTTTTTTTTTTCCAAATAAATTTGATTTATTTTTAAATGGGAGAAAAAAAAATCACCAAACTTTCACATACCCTTTTTCCTATTCAACACTGAATCTTACAAACTCTTTGAGCTCGCCCCAGGAAGGGCAATGTAATAGTTTATCCCACAGGAAAAAACTCAGAAACAAATATCCAGAAAAAATCTTATTTTGCTAGAGAAATAAAAAAGCTGCACATTAGGGATATAAGGACCAAACCATGAAATAAATTGCTAGCCAATGAAAAGAGACCCAAATTTGGGTAGAAGCTGTGTTTCTAATATCAGGCTGTCCCCAGCACATTGCTGATCACTCAAGGAGCTCATACACATCATTCTGCAGCTTTGTGACCACACAAGTGTGTTACTGTGGGAAGGTACTTGGACATTATACACTAAGTTCAAAGTAAGGGGAAAATAAATAACAAAAAAGAAAGAAAGCACTCACATACTGCAAGTAACATTGTCTCCTGAATAGTCAGCTTCAGGTGAATTTTTGGGCATAAATAGAGTTGACTGTATTGAGTTCTAGGATGCATGTAACTGTATTCTTTGTTATTAATCCTATTTAGCTTGTTATCTTTTTCATTCTATGTACACATACATATGAATGAGCAATTTTTTTTTTTTTTTTTTTTTGGGCATGAGGGGTAGGTCTACATAAAGGCAGACAGTCCATTTCAAAGTTTAAGATTACAGATAAAGTATATCTTATGTTTAGTATGTAAATTTCATGCCTTATTGGGAGTAAAGAAATATTAATGCTGTATTCTGAACATTTATATCTTACAAGAAAATTGATTGCTCTTAGATATTACATGCAAGATGGTTTGCTACATTCTCAAGTGTTATTGAATTATATCTGACAAAACCTACAACTTTGATTTCATAGTGGAAGCCAGCAGGGAAAGGGATTAATTTTGAAGAAACGTTAAAAATTTGAAATTAAACATCTCAAGCATGAAAAACTGCATAGCAAATATGAAACAAATACCCAAGTATCCACCACCATCTAGATTTATCAAATATTAACATTTTGTCTTGTTTCAGATTTCTCTAAAAAAAAACAGTGTTGGAATATATTCCCTACCCATTTTCTGCTCTCCATCTTGCAGAGGTAATTGCTTTCATGAATCTTTTTATAATTCCAATTAGAAATTTTAACTTTATTTCATGTGCTTATTTTAAAAAATAATGCATAGTCTCAATCTACATATTTTAAAATTTTATTCCAACAGCATCATATCGCAGCTATAATTCTGGAAATGTTTCAAGCTTTATCTGTGATTCTATATAGAGCTCTAATGTGTGGATTTTACTCTTGTATGTGGTTTCACTGTACGAGGGTACTGCAATTTATTTAACCATTCTTCTGCCATTACATACTTGGTATTTCTCCTGAGTTTTCTACAATAAGCAATACTGTCATTAATTGCTCTCCCTGCAGAATCATTCCTCTATCTCAACCTCATGTACTCCTGAATACGATTGTTGACCCTGCAAAGTCCAATCTCCCAAGACAGGGTCACTCTCTCCTCCCTGTCTTCCCCCACTCCACCATGAAATATTTTTCTAACCATCCCCTCTTCTCTTTCTTGCCCCTCCCTATACCACCAGACTGGCAACCTTCTTATAGGTCTCCTAGGCATAGGCTAGTACCCTTGGAATCAATCCTCTACTTTCTAACCCTGCTGAAAGAACCCAAGTAAAAGCCTAAGCTGACCATGCCAAGCTATAATGTCCTCATTGACAAGTAAGTGCCTCCTCAAAGTTCCTTAAAATAGGCTCTCATCTCTTACCAGCCTTATTTGTTTCCAAAAAGTTTTATAATATAGCATCCCCCTCCTGCTGGTTGGAGGAGTAGATGAATCCTATGTTGGGTCTCAATCTCTGTTTGTGCCTGAATATATCCCTCCTGTTTACCCTGCTAATGTTCCTCTTCCTTTAGGTCAACTTAGATTTCATATTATCCTGGGAACTTTCCTACCTATCCTCTGTGCCTCCTGTGCTCTCTGAGCATAGCATTTAGCCACATTTCCTCTGAAACCCACAAAACCACCCAGGCTGAGTGCTATGTGAGGACAGGGATTGGGCTTTATTCCCCTTATATCCCTGGGGCCTAGCAAAGTGACTAGGAATGTAAACAGGCATTCAGGCACTGGATGAACTGAAGTGGAAGGGGGCCAATCCAATAAGTGTATTTTATTTTCATAATAAAGGAGAGCCAGTCTATTTAAAATAAGTAGGTTTACTATAGAATACATAATAAAAATTGATGTAGTCATCCCTCTATGAACAAGACATCTGTTAGCTGATACATATGAATTAATAAGTTCAATAACTGATACTAATAGAAATGACCCTATAGCACTGTAAATGCCTTCTGAATCATTAGATTAACTCATACCAAGCCTTCTTCACTGTTGTGAGTATATATGCATATATATAATATTAAAAGGCATAGCCTAGATTGTTTTCAATATCTTCTCTAGGAAAACATCACATTCTATACCTACCTGTAACAAGCTCCCGCACTTCTGCATCAATAGATTTTCTCAACAGCCTCAACAAGGCAGGTATTCCACCAACATTCTTCATTGCTATTTTATTTTCATCTGTGGACTTGCCAAAAACAAGGTTTCGGAGGGCACCACAAGCATTCTTCTGAACTTCCAAAACTCTGTGGTCCAAAAGGTCAACCAGATGCTTGATTCCCCCTAGTCTATACACCTAGAATGAAAAATGTTAGTTACCAGGCCTAAGTGACATGTGATTGAGTAGTGATCAAATAAGTCTGTTATGGAGAGATAATTTCAGAAGGTTACTTTCTATTCTAAATAGCATATCTTTTGTAAATTCTGAGGATGCTCTCTAGGACAATGTTCCTTTCCTGGGTTCAGAACAGAACATGTAACAGAACATGTAACAGAACACTGACCAATATCCAGTAACTTGCTGTGCTTCTATAAATATCCAAAACTTCAAAATCTGAAGTAAAATATTCACATGTTTAGCATAAAGTTTATAAATCCTTTTAACTTAATTTCAATTGCCACTGATCTTGACTAGATCTCAAGAAATATATGAGCTCACTACTTTCATGAGTTTTATAATTTTTATCTAATAGATTTGAAAAAATATTTCTACAATGCAGGTTAAATTGATTTTTGCTCATATTTTATAAATAAGCTAATGAAGTGGATGCATGATTCAACAAGGCTGAAAGTGCTCCAGGAACTGAAATGCATAGTTAAGAAGTAAAAGAGGGGGCTGGGGAGGTAGCTCAGTGGTAGAGCGCTTGCCTCACACAGGTGAGGTACTGGGTTCAATCTTCAGCACCACATAAAGAAAGATAAATAAACAAAGATATTGTGCCCATCTACAACTAAAAAACATTAAAAAAAAAGGAAGTAAAAGAGTATATAGAATCAAAATGTCTCTTCACAAAGCATCTGATAATTTTTTTTTTTTTTTTTTTTCTTTTTGGTGGTACAAGAGACAGAACCCAGAGCCTTGTGCATGCTAAGCATATACTCTATCCCTGAGCTACCTCTCTGACCCCTGGTAATTTCTTAAATATGCAAGCATCTGGCTGCTAAGCAGAAAAGCACTATCTTCCCCAAGTCATCCTCGGCACTGAGTATGGTACCTCCATCTTCACTTTGTTGTCTCCAAAGCATAGGTGCTGCAGGTAGGCTGCTGCATTTGCCTGGACAGACGGGAACTGGTGCTGCAGCATGTGAATGACTTCAGGCAACTCAGGATCGCGCCAGGCAAACTCCCTACAAGAGAAAAACATGGCTTCAGAATAGAAGGTCTATGTAGTATTAACACATTGAAAATATTTGCTATGGGGAAAAAAGCTCCAACCGAGACAAAAACTGGAAGCTTCAAGAATCCTAAAATTGTGGCTGGGATTGTGGCTCAGCAATCGAGCGTTCGCCTAGCACGGGCGGGACCTGGGTTCGATCCTCAGCACCACATAAAAATAAAGGCATTGTGTTAAAAAAAAAAAAAAAGAATCCTAATATATATATATACATGTCTAATTCCCCAACCCTACCTCTTTCTCTCAATGAAATACAGAGGCCTAGATGCTTATGATTTTAAAGAAATTATAACATGCAGACACTCAGAAAGAAATTCAGGGGAACAAAGAAAATTCTTAATATCAGTAACTTCCACTCAGTGTTCCTCCTCCTGATTCTAATTTTACATCTTTCTATCTATGTAAGAAATCTAAAGAAGCAAGGCTCATGTAAACAACTGCACTTGAGCTAAGTGAGATGATATGCCTGAGGAGAGAGACTGTGGAAAGGACAGAGCTGGTGTCAGCATACAAAACACAAACACTATGGGCACAGTGATTCTTGGAAAACTTAAAATTAACAGGTACTCTTGATTATAAAACAGAAATACAAACAATTGAAAAAGGAAAAAAATATTTTATCAGTAATCCTGAATCCAGAAAACAAAACAAAAAACCCAGTGTTGACATTTTCTGGTCTTTTTTTCTCTATATGTGTGCATACATGCCCATATGTGGGTAAAGCACATATATTTTTTTTTTTTCTAAAAAACTGGATTATTATTAGATAGCACTTAATATGTCATGAGTACCTATTTTGTCAGGTACTATTCTAGGTATTTTATACATATTAATTCACTTATTTTTACAGCAACCTCATAGATATGAAGTTGAGGAAGAAAGGCTAAGTAGTGGATCACATAGCTGGTTAACAGTACAGCAACATCTGGACTTGGGAAGTTGCCCTTCTGAGCCTGTTCCTCAACCACTATGCTAAACCACTTTTTTTTTTTTAATATAGGGAGTATTATGATCATACTATTTACACATTCTTTTATACTCTGCTTTTTAAAATATATATATATATTTAGTTTTAAGTGGACACAATATCTTTATTTCATTTTTTTGTGGTGCTGAGAATCGAAGCCAGTGCCTCACATATGCTAGGCAAGTGCGTTACCACTTGAGCCACATCCCCAGCCCTATACTTTGCTTTTTTAAGGTGACATCACATTATCAAATTTTTCTGATGCTACTTGACTGGTCTACACTTTGGGATCCTTATTGTACATGAATGATGCTTATATATGTCAAGACCAGGTTTTTAGAAAATGGTTCATAGAACAGCAAATAGGCAGACTTTCACTAAGGGATGTTGTTAACTGTTAATCAAAAAATTAATTAGCATGAGTAAAACTTTAAAATTAACATCCCAATGATAGTTTATTGCCTAGTTTTTAAAGCCCTGGAGTTTTACTTGGTCTGGAAAGGCCTCAAAGCATTAATCTGCTAATCCACTGTAAAGGGCCAGGTCATTACATTCCTGCACACATACATTTAGACCATCCATCCCAACAAATATTTAGTGAATTCTCACTATGAGTGCCATAGTAGGTTCTGGGGTTATATATATTTAATAAGGCATGCTTTTATATACAGGGCCAGTCATGCCAAACTAAAAATTTTACTTTTAATAATAACAAGCAGTTTCCATTAGTTGAGCTTACTTGCATCAGGTATTGCGTCAAGGATTTTATACTCATCTCATTTACCTTTACTTATACTGTTGACTCATGAGGTAAGTACTACTAAGTATCATTAGAAACAAACAAGGAACTAGGGATTAGTAATTAAGTGATGGAAGTTTAGTAAAATCCAGGTAGTCTAAATATATATAACTCCACACACAAAGAACAGAAGGGTAATGGAGGTTTGAATCAGGAGAATGAGAAGATGAGACACGAGCACATTTATATGGAAGATAACTTTGGTGGCCAAGCAGAGAATGTATTAGAATCCAGAAAAACTAGCAGTAAGGAAACTATTCACTGTACACACAGGAATCCACAGTTGCTTAAAACAGAGCCATCTTTGATTCTTTTCCTTTCCTTATTTTATCTTCCTCATCCAATTAATCAGTTGGCTTTGTTGACTTGTCTCTGAAATATTTAATATAAACCAATCAATCCATTCTTTCCATTTTTCCTAGATTACTTGGTTTTAAGTCTTCTGCATGTTCTATCTGCTTCAAATAGCACCCCTTCCCCAATTCATTCTTTCCAAAGTAGCCAGATAATTTAAAAATTAAAGTCAGGAGTGAGCTGGAGATTTCTGGTTTGGGAGACAGGCTGAATGATACCATCATTAATAGACATTAAAAATACAGCAAATGCCTAAAGAGGCAGAATCATGCACCTGAAAACAAAACAAAAAACCCAAACAAAGAATTTAAAGTTAGGTTGCCTGGGTTTACATTATGGACCGTTCAGTTACTGTTATTTTGAAAACTAGGCCGGGTGTGGTAGTGCACGCCTGTAATCCAAGGGGCTTTGGGAGGCTGAGGCAGGAGTATCATGAGTTCAAAGCCAGCTTCAGCTACTTAGCGAGGCCCTAACAACTCAGTGAGAACCTGTCTCTAAATAAAAGATAAAAAAGGGCTGGGGAAGTGGTTCATTGGTTAAGAGCCACTGGATTCAACCCTCAGTACCAAAAACCAAAGACACAAAAAAAACCAAAAAACAAAAACTAGTTCATTATTTGGAGTTTCAGTTTCCTCATATATAAAATAGGTACAAAAAACTATTATTCCTACTTATTCATAGGTTGGCTGTGACAATGAAATATGATGGTGTATATTAAAATATCTTATATGTTTTGAATTATAACAGGTGTTTTATTAACATCCATTATCCCTGAAAAATGAGCTTTTCTAAATAGGAGAATTCTATATAATACTTTTCCTTTTTTGCACTGAAACTCTGTTAACCATTTTTGATGAAAATCTATATAAAACCTATTATTTAAATCTATACTGTAATTAACAATACAAGGAGTGTGGTTTAATTTTCCTTGATGACTGACAATGATTACAAATATACATTTCTGTCCTCTTTAAATGGTACAGTGGTCAATATTTCCTGACATTCCTGGGAGCTATGGGGGCCAGATAACACAAAAGAGCTTCTAGCTAGAGCAGAACAATTAGGCTTGGTTGACATCAATTCTAACCTTTAAGTTCAGCAAATTGACACTGGAAAAACTGCTATGGTTTTGTGTGCTGGTTGGATGGTACTGATGCCTGATAGGATTTGCTTCATTAAAACCTAAGCCTAGACTTCTGTTTTCAGCCACGATACCTAACTGGTTCTGGATTTTGCTTTACCATAAACAATGATAAAACCAAGGTAAATGTGTGATGAAACTGTTTTTAGGCTCTGAACAATAGGCAGCAATGAAATTCTTGAGGAGGGAAACAACCCACCAATCCCATATATACATGCTTGGCTTTCTGCCTAGTGGCACTTTCTGGGGCATGGTAGAGGAGGCTGAGTCCAAATAGTACATGACGGACTCAATAAGGTGAGGGGGAAATGCCAGAATTTGATGATGCCCAGGTAGTTACACTATGCAGAGCAGAGTACTGGCAAGAAGGGAATATGCAGAGATGACTCTACAAGTCTGTGTGGGAACCATCCACAAGTCCTTAGCTGAACACTGGACAGTGTGTGGGCAGAGCACAGGAACATATCTGGTACGGAGGGTTGCTGCATGACTGAGAGCTGAAAGTATATTAAGTATATTAGTTTTTTTAGTTAAAAAAATTTATAAAGGCCAAGTGTGAGGAATAAAAATCAATAAGGAATACACTGTAGGGCTAAAATGAAACTGAAACAGACCTGACAAGGAACAAAACTAATTTTGACAGATTCAAAAAGATTTCCTAGTAATTTAGTTATCTGCCACAACAAAATTTAGCTTTCTAACAGAAGACAATATAATCCAGATTCTCTATAATGTATCAGCCACAACAGTTAGCATATAATCTAAATTACTAGGCATGAGAAAAAACAGAGATATATGATATATATATATATATATTCAATAGAAAAATAACCAGGGACAACCCACATGTTGGAATTATAAGAGGAGGAACTAAAAATAATAACATAAATGTGCCCAAAGACTTAAAGAAAGAGATGTGTATAAGGTGTGAATAACTGGAGAATCTCATCAGAGACATGGAAAGTATGAAAACAGAACTAGGCTGACTTAAAACAAACACACGGACTCCCATTAATAAGTTCAATTAATACATGCTAATCAAAAATCAAAACAAAAAGAATAAAATTCAAGTGTCTGAAATGAAAAAAAAATCACTGGATAGGCTTAACAGATTGGAGACTGCAGAAAGAAAGCACAATAAATTTGAAGACAGATCAATAATAAATAACCAATTAGAAAAATATAGAGAAAAAATGATGATGATGATGATTTTTTTTTTAACTAAAGAACAGAGCTTAATTAATTTGTGAAATAACAAAGTAATCTTATATGTGTAACTGGGGTCCCAGAAGGAGAGAGTTTGGGGTGGAAAACAAATTTAAAGAAATAATGTCTGAAAATTACCAAACTACATTTCAAGAATCTCAATGAAGCCCAAGCAGGTTAAACTTAAACCCATCAAAGTAAAACTGCTGAAAGCAATAGAAAACTGAAGATAGAAGACCCATTACATGAGAATGATATAAATGGTGTGATTTCTCACCAGAAATAACGGAGGTCTAAAGACAAAGAATAACATCTTTTAGAGCACTGAAAGGAAAAAAAAAAAATCTATACTTGTAAATCCCAAACTTTATATACAGTGAAACATCTTTTAAAGATGTAATAATGAGTGAAATAAAAACATTTTCAGATACACTAAAGCTGAGATAATTTTTTGCAAGTAGACATGCACTTAACATGAGGAAGACTACAGGTGATTGTCCAGACTGAAGCAAAATTAGCTGAACTGGAAACTTGAATTTATAGAGAATTCTAAATAGTAAAAAGGTGGGTGAATATAAGTGACCATCATTTTTATTTCCCTTTAAAAGACAATTATTTTTAGTAAAAATAACACTGTATATTTTAGGTTTATAATGTATGCAGAAGTAAAATATGTGCTAATATAAAAGTCAAGGGGATAGTAAACGGAAATATACTGTTGAATGTCACATAATGGGCTGTGCTCAGAAGGAGGACAGGGAATGCTGTCATTCTGAAAAATCACTGCCACTTTCCATAGGAAATACTTTTATACTAAAGGCATCATTTGTACTACTAATAAATCTGGCTTCTAAGTAGACTACTACAAATGAAACCTCACAGATTTCCTTTTACATAGTAAACATCAATAACTTCTTTAGTCCTACAGAGAATTTTTCAGACTAATTATTATTTAGCATTAATGGAAAAGAAAAGTTGATAGTGAATAAAAGTATTATTTAAAATAACAGTTGTCATGAACTTTTTATTTTGGTTTAAGTATTTGAACCTCAAATTTACCTGAATTCCAGTTTCAGCTGGAATAAATGTACCTATTATTATAAAATAATCATTTATTCATCTTATGAAACACATTATCAGAAAGCTTTCACATAATCAAAGCTAGCCATAACAGTTTTATGCATTAGACTATGAAATTATCATACCATGAATAGCTGAAGTATATTATCATACATGAAATTCTTGTTTATAGTCAATCATCTCCTAGTAGAGGTCAAAACTGAAGTCTTCAGGGGCATATACTAAACTCAAAGCTCTAATCACACTTCATTGCTTTTGTAGGCAGCTATTTATTTTCTCTGCAGGTCCAGCCAAGGTATGGCCAAAATTATAATTCAAAACCCTTTAGGGAATTTCTGCATCTATTTAGGAGCCCTAGTCTTTTGAAGATTTTAAAAAATGAAATAATGTAAGAGTATTAATAACAATTATATAGGAGGTGCTATTAGAAAAATTATTTTTAAAAAATTCTTAAAATGACAAAAAGGTAGCAAACAGGAATAGAAAAACCAAATGTATGTATAAACCTCAAAGAATTTTGGACATAAAAGTGATTAGGTGAGGTGGTTTTAGTGTAGTGGTCTTTCCATTCAACTCTATAATACCTTTAGTTATTTTGTTTTAAGGACCAAAACCTCATTCATTTTAATTCACATTCATTTGGATTAGCTGGTAGGCTGCTAAGAATGAACTGATAATTATATTAATTTTCCAGTAAAACAACTATTTTTGTGGATGAAGTGTGAATGAAATCTTGCTAATACATGCCTTAAAATAACACCAAAGCTGCATAAAACTTGGTAACACTTTCATTTTTTCAGAAATGAAAATTCTTTTAATTTTGAAATATACTGATTTATTTCCTGAATATAGTAAATGACTTTCATTAAAGATGAGGCCAGTTTTTCAAAATTAATCAAGTACTAAAGGACTCACACTTACCTTAAAAAATATTGTCTACATAGCCAAAGTTAAAAAAAAAAAGGAAACATCTATTATTTGTCAAATATTTTTTGCTTAGTACATGACAATTTCTTGTAAGCTATTTTCTTCTAAAATGTCAAAAAGCTTTTCAAAGGACCTAGTTAATGAAACATCTATAGCACTGACCAATATGATTAAAAATATACACCATATTGGTCTTTCACAGTTTAGAATAACATAAATTTTCTGAAGTCTTTGTTTAAGAAGTCAGTCAGGATAAAGGAACAGGGATGAAATGATCCTTCAAAGTCTTTTGTTTAATTCTAGGTAGTTGTCTGGCTCAAGTGTTTGAATGATGAATGCTGCAGATACTCCCATAGATCTGTGCATTCCATAACTTATAATTAAAGCATGGAAAGAGGTAATCTGTCTTTAAAATGAAATTAGCCTCACTGACCTTACCCCGCTGGAACACAACTGGATGTATTACAGATAAGAAATACTGATATAACAGACATGATAACCTAAAATGTCAGAGTGAAAGAACGGCTAACTCCTGTTATACTGTAGCACTCTGGAGACCCCGACTGGTACTTGCCTGGGGTCTTTCTGGATGCTGTCTATTGACGGGGATCTGGTGGTACCATCATCAGCTGGCGCTGCATGCTGAAGCCTGTTGTAATTGCACTCTTGTACTCGGTATTGTATTGGCCTGTAGGGCTCCGCATAGGTAGCTGTTGTGTTTAGAGTATAATTATTTCTTTGGTATGTAAGGGTACTCCGTTGGCTGGATGTCCTTTGTAGATTTCCAACACCTAACAAAAAGTCAACATTTTGAAAAAGATTAGTGTGTTCTCCATGAGGTCATCCTTTTTTTTTCCCTCCCACAGCACTGGAAATTGAACTCAGGGGTGCTTAACCACTGAGCTACATTCCCAGACTGTTTTTTATGTTTTTTTTGAGATAGGGTCTCACTAAGTTGCTGGAGCCAGCCTTAAACTTGGGATCTTCCTGTCTCTGCTTCCTGAGTGGTCACAGGAATGTACCACCATGCATGGCATGAGGTCAGACTTTTAAAAGGTAAAACATTTTTTAAATTTAAGAAGGATTACAGTTTTAGGCAATTGTATAAATTGTTTACTTTTAGATTTTTACAAATCTAGCTCACTAACACTAAAAAAGGGACTTAATTTTTAATATATGAACAATATTATGGTAATTTTATTAGCAGGAAAGAACAATATGAAACTATAAATCTGCTTATATAATAGATCTTAACATGTTTATTAAGATTCAGTAACTTAAAAGTCCAAGAGAAATACAAAAAATTAATCTCAAAAATAAATGATAAAAGCAAAAGTCATTACTTTCATTTTAGTGATAAATAACAACATCTTATATTTAACTTTGTAAATAACTGAAACCATCAAACTTTTCAATACTTAGTGTACACAGGTTACTTGTTTTGATATACACTTTATTTCTAGACCTATAGATCTTGATAAAATGGGAAAATCTATTTCACAATAAAGACTGATATATCAATTATTCTATAGATACTCTCATAAATTAATGCATGATGATATATATAAAAACAATGTCCACTGTGTTTAACATTTCTGTACTAATTATTGCAACAGGTATCACTCCAATGATTGTATACATACTTTTTCCTGGCATTACAAATATTTTAACAGTTTCTTTTTTATAAAAGTTTTTTTTAGTTGTAGATGGACACAATATCTTTATTTTTATTAGTTTATTTTTATGTGGTGCTGGGGGCCAGACTCAGGGCGTCATGCATGCAAGGTAAGCACTTGACCACTGAGCTACAACTCCAGCCCTGTTTCTTAATTCTATTATAGAAATTCCCTACTTATAGAACATAAAAATAAGTAATATATTTCTTACTAACATCTAGTAAAAATTGGTACATTCTACTAGAAGAAAAACCTCTCAGTGGACTAAGCTGTCAGTTTCTGGTCAAGAACCAATTCAAATACAGTCGTCTTTGTTTTGAAATTCTGGGAGGTAGTTGTCTTAAGGTAAGCCCTTGATATCACTGATGCAGGAGTTTTTTTTTTTTTTGTGTGTGTGTGTGTGTGTGTGCACGTGCATATTATTAAGCATATTATTATTCTTTTTTTTTTTTTAAAGATTCCACAAACCAGCCCTGTAGTATGATCTGGCAGCTCACACCACCATGAACTATAGCTTCTGATTCATCAGTTGTTATGGGGTGGAATGAATATAAAGGCTGGGATGTGAGGGTGCAATGCCCCAGCTCCCTGTTTTTATACGTGCTTCTACTACATCCTGTACCAGTTGGAGTCCATGAAAAGAGATATCTTTTTCACATTTCATATTTAAGTATTCAGAGGAAATCCAACATCTGAAAAAGGGTAATGCCAAATACACTTGGGCTCCATCTGTGCTAAATCAAAGACAACCAAGTCAGTCCTGTATGGATTCTCGATACTTGTTTCAGGCAACAAAATGACAAAGAAATATTTCAGCAAAGGCTTTCCTTTCTGTTTCCAACATGATTCTAATCCAAGGAGAATCAGATTTGTACCTTTACAAATTTATTCCTGAATTAACAGTATAATCTCAATGTTCATTAGATTATACAAAGATATGAAATAAACTTCTGTTTCATTACTTATGTGACAACTAAATGAGCAACATTTAGTTGTCACATAAGTAATGTAACAACATTACTGGAATCCCAATCTCAGTAAAACCCTTCTACTATTGGGCCAGTGAAATAAGGAAGCCACCTGAGCCTGTGCGATAGAGCGCTGTCTGTGATCCTTGGAGCTCCACGGTTCCATGGTTTGGGCTTCGGTACACTGGGCTGTAATAGGTCCTCCCCTCATAAATAGGAGTGATGTGCAAGTCAGGAGACACAGCAGAACGAAGGTCTTGCCCAAGCTGACTGTGCTGACTAGCATAGGAACTCCGTAGGCCTAGGGGTGGGATAATGAACTCAATTAATAGCCAAGAAAATCATGATGAGGTTAAGAACCCAAGCTCTAATTAAAATCCTAACCAACAGGACCAAGTGGTAAATCTAAACATCAAAACCATTAAGTTTTACAGAAGAGGGATGCCAAGGTATGGTCTGTGTATGTGTGTATGTACTAGTTTTCTTGGCAATGTTTCTATTAAAAAAAAAAATTAAATGATTTGATACTGTGAAATTCACTCCCCAACAGTAATCTATTCTATAATGGTGATCAAATAAAGAATGCTTCTTATTATTATATAATATTCATTTAAAAATATACAATCATATGCTGCATAAGGATGTTTTAGTCAATGATGGACCAAATACTATGGTGCTCCCACAGATCATACTTCCTAGTGACTTTGTGGCTATCTTCATTTGTGTAAGTACATTCTATGATGTTCAAACAGTGACAAAATGGATAGACACATCTTTCAGTATGCATCCCATCGTTAAATGACCCAATAGTGGTTCACACCCTTTTATCCAGCCCTGTAGACTGCTCCATCTTACTAAATGCAAGATGGGCTCTTAGGAGGCAGGGTACACTGAATCTCATACCTCTACGTGTAACCTAATAGAGTGTTTATATAAAGTACTTACTGTAAAAACGGTGGATGCTTAGGCACTGTTTTGACATACACCTCTACTAATTCACAGATGACTTTTATAGGAAAATATTGGAAATTTTACGATATAAGATTTGAGTATTATCAGTAAACTAAAAACATTTGTTATTAGGAATATTATTTTACTATTTGCTATCATTTTCTTTTTTTTCTCCTTCACGTCAGATAGGTAATGTGCTGACATCATGACGAGCTTTAGAGGGAGGCACATCTCCACAGTGTGAAGACCTAATTATCAGGCTTATGAACTGAAAAGAATCTTTTTTACTTTTTTAACAAAACCAAATGAAACCAAACCAAAATCTGTTGTTTTTAAAGGAACCCACATACAGATTCTTGTTAAGCTTCTCTCTAGTATAAAGAAAATGTATAAAATCAGTAGTTTTAAGTCATTTAAAGTATTCTGATTAAAACTGCTAATGGCTAATGTTTACATAAGGAACTCATGATGAAAAGGTAGATTTCAAAAACGAACATTCTTTTTGTAAACAAGTAAATCAGTGTATTCTATATTATGATGCTCAACAGTTGGTGATTTTTCAGTATTAGTGAGCACATTTGTTACTTAAGTTAGAATACCAACTAAGGTTATAACCCAAATATAAGCAAGAGAAAATATAAACATTACAAACATATCTGAAGTCAGTTAGCACACATTTGCTTTAAAAAAGATGGCAAATAATTAACATAGTAACTAATTATAAAAAGATAGAATCGTTCTCATCCTGTTAGCTTAGTTAATCAAATCACAATTAAAAGCAAATGGGCCTGAATATGAGTGATAATTATATGTTGCTTAGTGAGGAGTGGCAAGGAAGTTAATAAATACTTAGAGTCTCTAAAGTGAATGATTATTACCTACCCTGGATAGCAATGTGACATGGGAAGAAATTAAATGAAACAATGTTGATTTTAGCACTGGTTCCGACTTGCTAAAATGAAGATCACAGTTTTGAAAGATCTCATAACTAGGATATTATCCAGCCAGACCTTCTCATTTCACAACTGAGAAAACAGAGCCTGAAGGGAAATGTGATCCACTCCCAGCAGAGAGCTACTTCCCTGGGGCTGTAGGGAGCCACAGGGCAGTGTTGTCATACACCCCCCACACTGACATGGCCATGCCTCAAGGACCAATGACAAGCAGTGTATGAGAAGCATTAGGCTCCACTGGACCCTTCAAAACATCAGGAAGGTTAGCCCGCCAGGGAAGGTCATGGAAGCGGATATACCTCTAGAGATGACATAGTAATTGAGGCTACAAAACTGTCTGAATTTCAAAGATTTTAGCTTTTTCTTCACTGGCACATTTTACATTCTTTTCAGCAATGAATAAGCTCTATTTCCTTATGAAGCTCATGAGGATCTCAGACAAAAGTGTAGGAAATGTTTTTGTTAATGATGACATAAAGTGGATGGGTGAATGTATCTAGTCCTTGGCAATTCCATCAGTATGATGGGTGACTGGAATACTCCATAGAGCCATCAATACTTTTTTTTGGTGATAGTGCTGGGAATTGAACCCAGGGCCTCCTGCTTACTAGGTGAGCACTCTACCACTAAGTTCCATCCCCAGCTCTACAAATACTCTTGATTTAGTGAAGACTGAACATCATTCACACTTGGGCAGAGGCAAGCCTAGGACCAGATGTTCAGCAGCCCCTGAGCTCCCACCAGCACACTCTGATGTGAAGTAAGAACAAAGCTTTCTGCATCTTTCTCAGAATGCTGTATACTCACTCTGTAAGGACACCAGGCTGAATTCTTCAAAGGAATCCATGTTATGTGAAAAATACCGTGAACATTTACTCTGATTTCATAGGAAAAGTAACAAAATGAATATTTTTTTTTGGGGGGGGGTAGGGGATACTGGTGATTGAAAATAGGAGTGTTCTACCATTGAGCTACATTCCAGACCTTTTTATTTTGAGATAGATCCCACTAAGTTACTGAGGACTTTCCTAAATCACCGAGGCTGGCCTAGAAACTTGCAATCCTCCAGGCCCAGCCTCTTGAGTCACTGGGATTACAGACAGATGCCACTGCACCCAGTCAAAATCAGCTCTTCACCATTTACAAGTATAAAAAGTTATCAGCAAATATTTGCTTATTATAGCATTATTAATAAAATTAGTATGTGTGACAAGCTGTAATGAGAAACAAGTCAAAATTATACTGAGATGTAGCACTTTCTTGGTACTAAAATCACTCTAAATAACATAACATAACGACTATTTTTGTTTACATGCTCATGTCTTTAAAACATACACAGACCAGTAGATGAGCATTTAAAAAATGACATAGCCCCTTTATTAAATTAAGTAAAATGAATATGTTTAGAAAGCCCACTGTAACTTGGTTTCACTGAAACTAAGATAAAAGTAATTATGTTGTACAATTTGTTTTAGAAATACTTTTCCATAAACATTTCTATGAATTAATTTTTAATAACCTATTTCTCCCTCCTTCCAAATAATGGCAAACACTGATACTCTACAATATTATTTACTCAACCCACTATTTCTATTTGCAATCTCACTAATACATATTAATTTACCAATTACATTGTACATATTCCATGTGATTTCAAACCTTTATATATAAAATATCAGAAATAAACATAAATTTATTTTGAAACATTCTTTCTTTCCTTAAAACTCTTAATATGCTATGATTATCCCCAAATGAGTATTTTAGGACATATGTCAATTTTTTGGGAAGTAAGTTTTTATATGTATTGTATAATCATTTAAATTATAATCAACAAATATTCAAGTCCCTGAATTTATTGTACAATACTGCTTTAGGTGTATCAATTATCAGGCTATTAATTCTTTGAAATAAAGAATGACTGCAAATATAATGGCAGGCACATCATTTTCTGAAATTAGAATATAAGAAAGCAATTCACAAATTAGGATTTATGTTAGGAACAGGCAGGTGGCAGGAAGCAAAACTTCTCTAGGACCTCTTGAAAAAACTCTTTGCTTCTTTAAAAGACTATAGTTATTTCTAGAAAAACTAAGTAAGGGGCTAGGTCTAATTTATATGTTGAAGTGTAATGAGAATGGGGAGAAGAGAATGGGTTCCTCAAGGGGTTTGTGTCCACTGTGATTACAGAAAAAATGCAAAGAGTTCACTACAGAATGTGAACTATATACACACATACAGTTATTTAATTTTTTTCACTTTTTATATTCTCTATCTATCTAGTGTATTTTTTTCTTTCCTTGAAGTCTAGAGTTTAATCTCACCTTTATGTCAGAAAATAGGTCTTTTAAAGATACCCCCCCCATTGTTAAATGTGGAGAATGTATTTATGTCTTTATGTGCTGGCTTCTTGCCCAGGTCTCTGCATCACTCTCCTATAAGCAGGTCTTTCAGCATGGCCCTTCTACACATACACGGGGGGAATATGGAAGTCCTCAGAACTATTTATCTTTTAAGGTCTCCTTGGGAGGTAGAATTTTATAAATGATTACTACATGCTTTTGCTGCATTCTTTTCAGAGGCATTCTTTGTGGAAAACATCTAAGCTAACCACACTCCTCTGGTGGTAGAATAGAAAAGAGGTGGTTACAGCACTAGGAATTTCTCTGAGCTCAAATGTAAGTTCAATATAAATTCTTCTTGCAGATTGTTCAATTAAAAGAATCTCAAAAAGGCTTCACATTTCTTAGATGGTGTAAGAAAAAAAGATACTGATTTTATCATGTAAAGAATTAGGAAATAAAAGTAAAAAAAAAAGTATTAGAAATTCTTATAAGTATATAAAAAACAACAACAACAAAACCCCCAAACCCCAAAAAGGCCTCAGCAAAAATAGAAAAAAATGCTTGAGAAGCATATTACAAGGGGACAATTTATGTCAACTATAAAAAAGTTTTTACAAATTACAAAAACAGAAAAGAGATTGTTCTGAGCCTGTGGTTTTAAGAAAAGATGAAATAAAATGGCTGACAAACACATGGAATATCCCGCTTCAGTCAGAGCCAATACAGGCCATTTACAACATCCTCTTTATCTACCAGATCGGTAAAGATGAACATCCTGGACAGTATGCAGAGCTAGTGAAGGTGTAGGGAAACAGGTACACTCAAATTACCTATGAAAATACAAGTTCAGGCAACCTTCTCAGAAGGCAATTCAACACTCTCTCAAGGTAAAAATATGCCCATATTTTGAAGAAACAATTCTACCTCAAGAAATGGAACCCATACTTATCCTAGTATCTATGCAAAACATGCGGGAAGAAGAGTGTATGTTGCATTATGTCTAACAACTAAGAATGACAAAGAAGCTAAAAGCCCATTAATAGGAAACTGATTAAGTTATACATATACAAGAAAGGAGTTCTATGCATCTATCAAGAAAGAATGAGATAGAATTCTCAGACCTGTCAACCCATTTAGTCCCAGGTTTTCAATTCTACAAACATTTCAATGAAATCCACTCAGGTACATTACAATAGATTAGAAATCATAATATAGAGCTTGTATATATTTTCATATACTTAAATATATATTTTTCTCAAATGCTGTAATCATTCACCTATTTCTTTTCTCAAAAGAACAGGCCCCTAAAAATAATAATTATTTCAAATTTACCATAAGTGGTATAGTTGCTGCTCAATTTTTTTTTCAAGAGGTATTCCACAACTGAGACAATGGGATAAATGGATTAAGCAAAAAGAACAAGGAATAAAAGACATATATTACAGAATCCCATCAGTATAAAGAAAATACAACACAATGTATATTCATGTTCATATGTAATGTATATATTTATGTATGTAAACATCCTGGAAGACACATAAACTGGTTGATGTGGTGGGTGAGGGTGAAGGAGGAGATTGAGACTTCCACCTTTCATTTCATATTTTCCTGTTTATTTTTCATTTTTACCATTGTGTATTTATTACTTTAAAATATATTTGACAACACTAAAGATTTAAAATATATTTGACAACACTAAAGACAAAATTCAGTGCATTAAAAAGAATAGTTTTCATAGTATATGGGAAATTCTTTGTAAAAAAAACCCCTAAAGAGTACAGGTATAAAATCAAGGTCCTGTGCCTTTCTGATTTAACTGGAATAGCATTTAACACAATTCATAAAAGCTCTGTACATTTCCTGTTGAGTTGCCCAAATCAGGGCAGCAGGGAGTGAAATCCATATTCTAGCCCACACTGTACAGTGTTTCTAAGGGAAAAATTTAAAATTTAAAAAGATATTCTGATAACATTTTAACACAGCTTATAGGTATATGTAGGGATAGGTCTGGCTAGTGAAAAATCTGTCATAAAAATATCAATATACCGCTTATAATTCCAACCAATTCTAAAATGCAAAATAAGTACATTTTAAGCTTTAATATTTTAAGGGGAAAATGTACACATTTGCAAAAGATTTCTGCTGATATAAATGTATATGATTTCATGCATTAAGGATTAGAGCCTGAAACACAAGTTAACCTGAAATTTATAGTATAAAAATTATCAAATAAAAACAAGAGGTTTTTTTTTTTTTTCCACATTAGCATTCTGTATCAGTGGTAGTTGCAGGAATGATTCCCTGGGCTTTATGTAATGCTGCTACCTCTTACTCACCCGTCAGACTGTCTGGTCGAGGTGGAACCATCCGCTCGTAAATGTCGTACTGCTGTTGTCCAAATTGCTCCATGTCATGAACAGTCCTTTGCAGTGAAGGTCCCAGATGCTGCGGTACTGCGGTCATCCCTGAGCGTTTGGGGGACGATGACCCCACCTGGCCTTGGGATGGGGAAGCTACTCGAGTCTGTGCATCCGTCAGGGTCAGTGGGGACCCCACTCTGGCGGTAGTTTGGTATTGAGGGGCTGGTCCGTTGGGATTGGAGGTCTGTCGGGAAGTGACTGACCCAATCCGCCGCACAGCTGTTGGGGAGGCGGGTCTCTGTGAGTACGGAGAGGCTGCCCGCTGAGCAGGTAACGTGGTGGAGGAATATGTACTGGGGTTCAGAGGTCTGGAGTCGGTCACTGACGGAGAGCCAAATCCACTACCCAGAGAAGTTCTCAGTGACCCCCTTGAAGGAGACACGCCTGTGCTGATAACATAAGAAGGAGACTGTGCTCTAGATGGAACTGAACTAACTCTTCTCATGGCCCGATTGGCTACTGATGGCTGATGAGAGGGGGGAGAAAAGAGAACGGGTTTATCCAGGGTTTTGTGTTCATTGTCATTACAGAAAAAATGCACACAGCTCACTACAGAATGTGAATTCACTATTTATTTTAGGCACCCAAATTTCTTTTCCACTTTATGCTTTAGAGCTAGATCTTAGATCTTAATTTTCTTCACTGTGCATTTCTTCTACTTTGTCTTTTTTTTTTTTTTTTGTGATTTTAATGTGAATCCTAAAATTAGTAAAAAGAAATATAAAGACATTTAATATTCTTTTTGTTCTTGTCTTTACATTGTTTTTTACCCTTTTGCCTATGCATTTTTCACAATACATAGGACATTTTGTTCCAAGTGCCATGAATAACTCATGAGTATGAAGAATCACTGGAGAAATATACTTACTTAATTCCCTGTGAATCAAAGTTTGGCCAAGGTTATGCATTTTTATAAAACAGAAAGAATTTTTTGAAGACATCATTCTAAATGTAGCTAGAGGAGTGTTTATAAATGGTTAATCATTATGGGTTGGCCCTGCTAATAACACGAATGTGTTCTTTTGACAAGGAATAAATGAATGTTTGGATTGAGTCTAGGCACAGTGCTCTCCTCTGTGAATTTACTTCAAAGAACAGCTTGGCTGCACAGGTGCTCTAGCCACATTTGTTTATTCCTTTAGCTCAAGAGTAGCTTCTATTTTCTTTTTACCTCCTCTGATCTATGAGTGCTTGGCTTTAGCTGATAGACTTAAAGGGATGCAATAAAGGCACCCTCCTATCTATTCCAGTGGGAAGAATGCTCAAAGTCTCTGTTGGATCTTGGCCTATTCAGCTGGAAAAGACCAAAATAGAAAATGAACATTTCTGCCATGGATCATTTTACTATTAATCTGTAGACTCCTATAAACACAAAGGGCATCAGATACCTTTCCTGCTGCTGTGTAACAATGAAGAAAAATTGTAGCTGGACTGAAGAAATGGCTGAGAGGAACAGGCGTGGGAAGAAGGAAAGCAGACTGAGAAATGAAAATAGGACTCCAGATGATAAACCCAGGACCAGGCTGCTTGGTTATCTCCTGAGTGATTGCTAAAGTCCAGATGCTGTCAACCCCATCCACATTTCATTGTAACAATAAGAAAAGAAGCAGGATGAGATAAGGACTCTGTACACCCTTGGATGTTATAAGCGGATGTGTACTTTGTCTCCAGGTGCCATAAGCAACTGGTCTGCTGAAACACCTGCTCTAAGACCTCTAATGTGTGTGAGTTCACAATTTTGGAATGGTAATAGCTATGGAGAGGAGGTAATATGTGGAGTTTGGTAAATAAAGGCAATAAAGATAGAATTTTAAATTAGGGAATAATTGGAAAGTTAAAATGTGTGCAAACTACATGTTGCAAACTACAACATTCCATCCAGTTCTTTTAACGGTCCCTCTGGACTTCTCAAGCCAAACTTATATATAGAAGAATTACTCTATCTTGCCTATGAATGTTTTAGAATTCATTAATAGGAGCTAATTAACTGGAAAAAACACTTATAGATTTTTAAGCTTAAAAATTCCTTAACACTGTAACTCAAATAGTATAAAATGATTTTGCTACTTTATCCATTCTATAAATTAAAAATTGCATGTATCAGCATTACTTTTAGTAAGGGAAAGCTGTAAAAGGTATTCAGCTAGGAGGGTACTTATTTATAAGGCTCTTGATATGTTTGGCTTACCTGAACCAATGTTTGTCCTTCAGCTCTTGAATTCCTCACCAAATGGTTATTGTTTGATCCTATGAATGAATGTTGCTGTCTATTATCTGCCTTGCTCAAGTTCTGGTTGTTGTGGAAACTCCCTGCTTCCTGGTATCCACTGTCAGAATAAGAATTCATTTGTGTTGAACTTCTTGAGTTACCCAAAGATCCTGCAGAAATGAAACCAGAATATCTTTATTATACAGTTCTGATGTTCATTTTCAAAAAGAAAATGTTGAAAGCAAATCTAATACTTAAAAGATAATACAACAGACCCTCACTTTCATGGAGAGATGTCTGTTCTGGTGAGTAGAGGGTCCCTTGTTCTGGCTCTGTCCTGATGAGATAGTTGTTGGGGTGGACAGTGTCAGAAACTCTAGGTTTGCTTACACCAGTATTTGGCACATCTGTAAGTAGATAAGTTTAATCAGCTAACTGTAATGATAATTATTATATAAGAACTTATTTTAAAAGGTTCAGATATCTGTCAACAGCATTTTATAATTTGTTGGTACATAAATTTTTTTACCTTAAATAGCTCAGTCATTTTAATTCCTATCTATATGAATGTCCCACATAACGAGCTTATGATAATATTTTTCTTTAAGAGAGAGAGAGAGAAAGAGAGAGAGAGAGAGAGAGAGAATTTTAATATTTATTTTTTAGATTTTCGGCGGACACAACATCTTTGTTTTTTTTTTTTTTTGTATGTGGTGCTGAGGATCCAACCCGGGCCACACGCATGCCAAGCAAGTGTGCTATCACTTGAGCCATGTCCCCAGCCCCTTATGATAATATTTTGTTGAATTTCATAAATGTTTGTCTTATTACAAGTCCAAATTCACCTTTGCACTGTGTTAAATCAAAATGTGCAAAGTGATCTTTGTTCCCTCTTAGAAAACACATCTCTCAGATGTCTTCCTCCAAGAACATTAAGAGAAAATGAAAATGATGACCAAGTATTTTTGAAAAAGGTTCTCTGTAACTTCCCCTGCTCCCTTTATTGTACTGAGGATTAAACTCAGGGTTTAACCAAGTGCTTGACCATGGAACCACATCCCCAGAACTTTCATTTTACTTTGAGACAGAGTCTCCTAAGTTGCCCAGTGTGGCCTTAAAGTTGTGATCCTCCTGCTTTAGCATCCTGAGTAGATGGAATTGTAGGCATGGGCCACTGCACCCAAACTTTCAAAATAAATCGTTTTATAGTGATCACTTTATGGGGCTTGGTGAAGAAATCTCTGAAGGTAGGATAGACTTTTATATTTCATGTTATTTACAAGCAAAGGAATTTTATAAAGTTTTCAGAGTTGCAAATAACAGAAACTTTAACTTCTTACACATCGAATTTATTCCATTGGTCTTTCCTAGATGAATAAAGACAAGTCTAATCTTATCACTGTTTTCCCTTAACCAAACCCATCTCTTCCATTATCTCATTTTATTTTCAACTTTACCATTTGTCATATTGAACTTGGGAACAACAACAACAAGAACAACAAACCACTTAAACTCAGTCTATCCCCTTCCCCATTCTAATTCAAGATTTTTATGCTATAAACTTGGATGTTGTAGATCATGCTGCCCTTTCCCAATTCCACTCAAATATCCTCTTTTCTCCAGGATCTAAAAAAAAAAAAAAAATTTCCCACGAATAAAGTCTTTCCTCAAATTCAACCTTTATGGTGTTAACAGATTTTTTTTTTCCAGGAATACTGCTTCATTCTTATTTCAAAGATGTTAAATAAGTCCATATTCTACTCTTAGCTCAACATACAACAATCCTAAGGATTTCAATATCTTTATTAGTCTTTCTCCTTGGCTTTTCTTCTTTCTTTCCTAGGGCCCTGTTATAAACTAGGCTCAAGGAATGCAGTTATGAGAAAAAAGTGTGCATATGTGCACACACATATGTGCATACATGTGCACTTGAGGGAAAGGGATATAGGAAAAAAATCCAATAGGAATTAATATCCAAACAGCATCCATTTACCACAGGAAGCCAGTTTTTCCTTTGGGCATAGCACTTATCATCCTTCTCCAATGGAATATAAACTTAAGGAGGGCAGAGTCTTTTGTCTGGTTTGTTTACTATTGTAACCTCAGTACATTGAACTCAGCAGGTGCTCAGTAAATATTTGTCGAAGAAACATATTCCCAGTAAATAGCAGCTTCTCTTTATTGCTTACTGATTCATGCTTAGTACTGTGCTTAGCTTTACCTTATTGTATATTTGCTATGTAAGCAAAGTAAAATTTGTAGACGTTGCAAGCGAGTTTGGAAGGTGAATGTGAGGTTTAAGGGAGAACTGGGAAATCCCACTGCATTCTAAATCTCTAACTTGAAGTCATATTCAAGCTCAAGTAGGTTTTGTTTCCCAGCCTCTGGAAAGATGTGCTGACATTCTCAGTACATGTCCTTAAAGACCTGTCTCCTGATACATAATTTGACAGTATACTACTAGGTGGGAGAGTTCTGTGATGGTTATGAATTCTCAAGACTGGAATTTCAATGAAGATTATAGACTGTATGAGGTTTCCCTGGTACATGCTGAAACATGATCTGAGTCACTGTCAGGCTAATACTGGAAAGTGATCTGCTTCATTTGTAAATCTTATAAGTTTCCAGAGTTCTAAACATTCATACACAGCAATTCCTAAAGGAGTTTTGTTAAAGAATAGGTAAAAGACATAGAATATACTATGCTAGAAGATTCACAGGGAATTGGAAAGCCTGGGATAACTGTAGAGGAGCTGACAGCATTAGGCCTACGCAGCAGAGCAGTTTACCTTTATTTCACCCAGGAAGGGAACACAGGAATAGCAATATGAATTGGCAACAAATTAGATAGACCGTGACAGCCTTAAAACTTCACAAACACGGGAAAATGCACTGTCTTTAAAACAAAGAGATATTCAAACAGCGCTCAATTTTAGTTTTAATGCAAGATAAAACCTGTGACATCAACACATCAAGGGGTTTGGCTTGGAAATGCCAGGTGGAATGCAGTGTCAGGATCTGAAAAATTATCACCATGGAAACCAAAAGGCTGCCCTAAAAAAAAAGAAAGAAAAGAAAAGAACCCACAACTATTCAGAGGTATTAAACAGGAAAAAAGAATATACACCCTAAAAAATTATACCTGAGCAACTATGTCTTTTCAACCAATGAAATATTTTCTCAGAAACCAAACACAATTGTTGCAAGTAAATGTGTTCATTCAAACTCTTTTTTTTTTTTATGAGAAGCTAAAATAAATAACCTTACAAAATTTGTTATTCTACACTGGTATTACCATAATTGTGAAACTTAAACAGTATTAGTATTTCCAAAATTACAAAAATTAAACAAACATTAACCTAAAAATATATAGACATGTTACTTCCAAATGTTATCACCTGACTCTCTTTCATATATTTGAAAATAATATGCCCTAAGAAACAGAGTATTTAAACAGACACTGAGATGGTATCTAGAACACTAAAATACTAAATGCTTATGTACCTAGTATCTAACTTGAAGTTTTAAATGACTGGGTTTAGAGAATAGAGTATAGGTTTTATGTCCAATGTCAAAAGTAAATGTATAGGGGCTGGGGATGTGGCTCAAGTGGTAGCGCGCTCGCCTGGCGTGCGTGCGGCCCGGGTTCAATCCTCAGCACCACATACCAACAAAGATGTTGTGTCCGCCGAGAACTAAAAAATAGATATTAAAAAAAAATTCTCTCTCTCTCTCTCACTCTCTCTTTAAAAAAAAAAAATCTCTCTCTCTCCTCTCTCTGTCTCCTCTCTCACTCTCCCTTTAAAAAAAAAAAGTAAATGTATACATTAGAGTTGTAAAAATGTGACAAAAGAGATTTATTTAAAATGAAGTATAAATCAACCAATTTCTATAGGCTGAGTCACTTTTCTACTTGCACAGTGAAGTCCAAACAATAATGAATATCTACAGAGACAAAAAGATCCTGAAATGTCTTCTAAATAATTAAAAGAAGTTAAATGGCTTTCAAAAGTTTTACTATTATTTACTTTATTTCTTTGATAACCTGTAATTCATAAATTTTATACATACATATGTATAAATGCATGTCCATAGAACCACATATCTTAGATAAAGAGAGGACTCATTTCCTAATTTCTGTATAAAATATTCCTGATTGTAGAAAGGCAAGGGTCACATTTACCCATTATGTCTTACTCATGTGATTCTACTTTAAAATGAATGTTTTTTAAAACATCTGTTATGTGGAATGAAGAAAACACTAGCCAAAAATACCAGAGAACACATAGACATATAGAATGTGATTAACCATTTCATGACTAATGCTGGAACCTATAATTAAATAGCTGACACACTGTGATTTAACACGATTGGGACAAGAATCTGAGAGATAATTTTAATAAGTAAAAATGTCAAATAGGATGTGAATGCTGCTTCTTTAATCTATGTACTGAAGAACACATGTTACTTTAAAAAACATCACAAACATGTTTTCGAGGACATCAAAAATATATTGTGGGGGATTTTCAAACATTGATTAGTATCTACCAAGAAAATGTATATTTAAAAATATAGAACTTGAACATGCTTCAAGATGGAATGAAATCCCCATCTGTGTCTAAGATGGGAGACTATGGAACCAGGGTCATTTGTGCCTGTTATATTTTATCTGAATGCTCCAATATTATTTTAAAAGATGATTAATAAGGAAAAGTAGAAGGTTATATCTAAGAAAAATATGAGCAAGTAAGGAATAATAAAAGTCCTGAGTAAAGAATCTGAAGTTATTAAAATGGCTCTGCTTTGTTAATCTGTGTGTCTTGCTGTTTATACTGTGTCAAGAGAAAGGTCTGCACTGTGTAAAATCACCATGGAAACAGGAACCTAGAGATCAGTTAGGAGATTTTTAGTATATACAACCTGGTAACTAGTCTTTCACAGTCCAGCATGCCATAACTTCATACTGGGTTCTCCTTATTTGTGAGTTGCTATGGAGTTTAGAGATTTGCTCTTATGTAGAGATGGTGTAATGTGGGTTCTGGTAGGAATCTTGGGAAAGTGTGTCATACAATGTTAAGGCATATGATAATTCTGACAGTTTCTTTTAACTCTCTGGGCTGTGAGTTTAGGTTAGGTGATCATACCCAGAGACAACAATTCATGAGAACTTCCTGTTTTGACTGAGGGAGTCCATTGTGCACAGAGGTGTAGAAATATGCTGGTGCTTCCTATCAGTAAGAAGGAGAGCTGTGGGCTTAATTCTGAAAGAGGATCTGGGATATGGCAGTGCAAAGATTTTTCCTCTTCAGCACCTTCTGTGAAACATAAGATGTATTTCTACAGCTGAAAAACTAATTATCAGAGGGAATGAGGTCATTGGAAACCATTATTTCAGAGTAAAAATGTAAATATGGTAATAGAAATATAAAGCACCAAAAGTTCTTTGGTTCAGAGGAAAAAAATGGATGCTGACTGATATTTTAGGAACATTACAGATACTTAAGAGTTGGTTGACTCAGATTATAAACTACTATATACAAATGATATCTAAGAATTGAATTTTAATGGAAATAAAGTCTAGAGAGAAAGGGCAGAAAACCATGTTTCTTGAAACTATTTCTAGTTTGATTCTCTTGAGTATATCTAGGTTCTTGGGTCTTATGAATATTTATATTATTTTTTAATTTATTCTAATTTGTTATATATGACAGCAGAATGCAATTCAGTTCATATTACACATATAGAGCACAATTTTCATGTCTCTGGTTGTACACAAAGTAGAGTCACACTATTTGTGTCTGAAATACATGTACTTAGGGTAATGATGTCCATCTCATTCCACTGTCTTTCCTACCCCCGTGGCCCCTCCTTTTCCTTCCTTCCCCCTTGCCCTATCTAAAATTCCTCCATTCCTCCCATGCTCCACCCCCGACCCCCATTATGAATCAGCATACTTATATAGAGAAAACATTCGGCATTTGGTTTTTTGGGATTGGCTTACTTCACTTAGCATTATCTTCTCCAACTACATCCATTTGTTACCTGCAAATGCCATGATTTTATTCTCTTTTAATGCTGGGTATATTCCATTGTGTATATATATCACATTTTCCTTATCTATTCATCTACTGAAGGGTATCTAGGTTGATTCCAGAATTTAGCTACATGAATTGTGCTGTGTTCCTGTGGGGTGCTGTTTTTAAGTCCTTAAGGTATAGACCAAGGAGTGGGATAGCTGGGGCAAATGGTGGTTCCATTCCCAGTTTTCCAAGGAATCTCCACACTGCTTTCTATATGGGCAGTGCCAATTTGCAGCCCCACCAGCTATGTATGAGTGTGCCCTTTCCCCCCACATCCTCACCAATACTTATTATTGTTTGTATTCTTAATAGCTGCCATTCTGACTGGAGTGAGATGAAATCTTAGAGTAGTTTTGATTTGCATTTCTCTAATAGCTAGAGATTTTGGACATTTCTTCATGTTTGTTAATTGATTGTATATCATCTTCTGAGAATTGTCTGTTCAGTTCTTTGGTCCATTTATTGATTGGGTTATTTGTGGTTTTTTTTTTTTTGATGTTAAGATTTTTGAGTTCTTGATATATCCTAGAGATTAGTGCTCTATCTGCTGTATGTGTGGTAAAAGTTTGCTCCCATTCTGTAGTCTATTTATCTCACTGATTGTTTCTTTTGTCAACAAGAAGCTTTTTAGTTTGAATCCATCCCATTTATTGATCCTTGATTTTAATTCTTGCACTATAGAAGTCTTATTAAGGAAGTCAGGGCCTAATATGACATGTGAAGGTTTGGGTCTACTATTAGGCACAAGGTCTTTGGTTTAATTCCTAGGTCCTTGATCCACTTTGAGTGAAGTTTTTATGTATATTATCTTTTAAATATTAATAATGGCTCCAAAACTTCACTCATCTAGAAAATGTAGTAGATGAATAGAAAATGTTACATGAAAAGGCTTGGGAAATAGAAACCATTAATGAAGTATTTTCTGGTTCACTTTAAAAATCAGCTAGTATGCTCTTGAAATTCACTGTTAAAAGCTTGTCTGCATGGATTCAATGTTCTACTTTAAGTAAACTTTGTATAAACTGATAAAGCAGTGCTTTGATTTCTACAATAACAAACCTGAAATGTATTTTAGTTTTGTATATCACTAGAAAGAGGTCTTATTCATAAATATATTTATATTTCTAAATTCTATTCAAGAATACAAAACCATCAATAATAATTCCAGAAAAAAGAAACCGGGATAGGAATTTCTACAGGTAGTCATGTTATCAAAATGAGTGTTTATTACATATTTTTAGTCTAAATACACATGTCACATATACCATAGAAAATTTATACTTTATATCTATAAAAGAAAAAGCAACGAATTAAGAAATATAAAAAGAAATAGACCAGATGTGTAAATTTTCCACAACCAAGTTTAACAGGTATTGTTCATAAATGGCCACAGGGCTTGTGTTTTCCACATCAAAAGTTGGAAAAGAGACTAAATAAAAAATTCACTGTAATCTGAAAAGTCAGTAGCCTGTGGAAAATACAATTAAGTTCTCAAAAGCCACTCCAGAATATTTTATTTTTCAAAGATACATTTTATAACTTTTGGGGAAAAAATGTTACCAATACAGATATGAGAATATCTGAAAATGAGAACTATAAGACACTATATTCTTTTGTAAAAAGGCAAAACAAACAAAAACCTTCTCCATTTCCATGCAAAAAAACCTTCTTAAAAATACTCTACATGAACCTGTAAAGGATGATGAACACTATTTAAAAAATGGTCCTTTTGAAATAGCAAAAGAAAAAAGAACTTTTCTATATTTATCTCTTGGTTATCTTTTAGGTAAACTTTAAGAAGATAAAGTTAAACTAACTGTAGCATAAGAATGATGTCTGAAATATAGATGGTAGACATTCCTGTTTCCCAAAGTAAACTGAACAATTAAGGCTCAGTGTGATGAGGAAGTGGTGAAGGAAAAAGAAGAGTTTTCAGACTTGACAGTTTATATTGTATTTTAAATAGTTAATATAACATTTCTTCCCATAGCTCTAAAAGCATGAAAAAATTTAAATATTTATTTAACACTTCTGTGTCAAACAGAATGTTAAAGACTAAAACTCGACGTCTCATTTTCATACAAAGTGTTCTCTCACTCCATTTTATACTTTTGTGATATGTTCACATATTGTACAACTGGCTCAGGATTAGTTAGATACATGTTTGCTAAAGCAAAATGTTACTATTCTTGGTTGTGGCCCATGTACAATCATAGTGATGAATTTGTAATTTTGAACTAGAAAGGCTGACCTCTAATCCTATTCATTGGTTCTTTTGTATTTAGTAACCATGGGGCGCTGGTTCTAGGACTGCCCCAAATATAAAAATCTATGGATACTCAAGTCCTTTATATAAAAAGATGCAGCATTTGTAACTATATAATCCCCTTATATACTTTAAATCATCTCTAGATAACTTATAATACCTAATACAATATAAACATTATATAAATCATTGTTATACAGTATCGTTTAGGGAATGACAGCAAGAAAAAAAGTCTACACACAGTCAATACAGATGTAGCCATTGTAGGCCTAAATACACAGTAGCATCAACAACAATATGATGTTAAAATATTTTCCATCTTCAGTTGACTGAATTTGTAGATGCAAGAGCTGACTGTACAAGTAATTTTGCTTGATAAAAGTTCACTTAACAAAAACCTAAGTAAATGGAAACACAAATAGTATCTACTGGTTCAGAAACTCATGTCATCCATTTCATAGCTGATTTTTTTTTTTTTACTATTTTGTCAGGAATAACCCTTCAGAATGTGGTCAAAATTTGGCTGGCTTTCGCTTGTCATCTGATATTCCACTTTAATGTTTCAAGTGTTTATTAAAAAATTTCTACTTAAGTTGCTTAAAATTAAAAGTTTTCAAACACACACAAAAATATATATGTAAATATATACACAAATAAAATAAAAAATGTACAAACCACCCCCAGGTTTAATATTTATCAATATCATGCCCAAGTTTTATGCTCCATTTATCTTTTTCCTTTCTTCTGTTACAGAATTTTAAAACAGACCCATCATATGAGCTCATTTCAACTGTAAATATTTCCATATGTGCCTCTATAAAATATATTGTAAAACCTTAATTATTTCATAACACTATATAATGACTTCATATTCAAATTTTTCTGATGTCTGAGAAATATGTTTTTGGTTGGCTTGCATCAGTCAGGCTGAAATAAGGTTCTCTGATTGTTTTTGAGTACAATGGTTACTTACATCCCTTAATCTAGACTGGGGTTGCTGCTCCTTCATTTTCATATTCTTGATTCACTGAGGGAACCATAGCAATAAACTTGTAAGCTCCTTCATATTTGGAAGTTGTCTAATCTTTTTTTCATGGTGCATTTACATATTCCTCTAGCTTCAATATCTCTTTAAGCAGAAAGAGATAAAATCTTTCAGGTCAAACCTTTTGGTCAGAACACCGTATGGCTAGTGCTCATACTTTATACCATATAATAGCAAAACTTTCAGGGTTGCCAAGATCAATCAGCTAGTTCAGGTAACGGCAGTGTGATCCTTCTACTATTAGTTTCACCGTCACCCCTTCTTTTAATGCAGTGGTTCTCAACTTTAGCTGCACACTGCAATCAGCTGGGTTGAAGGATGAAATTTAATTTAAAACCTATTGCTGCCTGAGTCCCACACCCAAAGAGTCCACTTCAATTAGTCTAAATTGTAGCCAGAATATTGGGATTTAAAAAAATTCAGGAGGCAATTCTAATGTGCAGCTAGGGCTCAGAACCTTCAGGATTTAGCATCCACCTATGGTCTTTGCTTAAAGTGATTACCTCACTAAGACTTGATAATTGGTGATTTTTTCTAATTTTACTATTCTTTCTATATTTATCAGTAAGAGTTTTTATGGCATGTTTTAGATGATTAGTGATGATACAGTTATTTGGTTATGGGGCATAACATCAATCTATCTAGGACAGATAAGGTAAACTTAATTTTTTTTTAATTACTAGGTTTTAGGATAAGACAGTGATTTCCAAAATTTGCATCCTAATCCTGGGGGTCTACTTAAAGACTATCTTTGCCTGGTTTTCACTCTAAACTCTTGAATTTAATTGGGAGGGTGAGACCTGAGAATCAAGGGTTAAATAGCTGTACTAGTACTGGGCATGGTGGCACATGCCTGTAATTCCAGTGACTTAGGGGATTGAGGCAGGAGAACCTCAAGTTCAAAAGCAGTTGCAGCAATTTAAGGAGGCTCTTAGCAACTCAGTAAGACTCTGAAAATAATAATAATAATAATAATAATAATAATAATAATAATAATAATAATAATAATAATAATAAAAAAAAAGAGAGGGCTGGGGATGTGGCTTGGTGATAAAGTGCCCCTGGGTTCAATTCCTGGTATTGCCACAAGCACCTCCTTAGACCCCCGCTCTCCAAAAGAAAAACAACTTCACTGGCAACTCTAAGGTTTTAAGGTACCAAAAAGTTTGGGAACCTCTGGAGTGAGATAGTGAGATGTTGTGCTCTAATTACCTCCAATGATGATGATTAAGAAGTTTGATTTCTGCTTGTTTTGATAGTGACTATTGCTATTTTTTTTTGGGCACTGGGGACTGAACTCAGGGGCACTTGACCATTGAGCCACATCCCTAGATCTATTTAGTATTTTATTTAGAGACAGGGTCTCAATGAGTTGCTCAATGCCTCGCTTTTGCTGAGGCTGGCTTTGAACTCACAATTCTCCTGCCTCAGCCTCCTGAGCCACTGGGATTACAGGTATGTGTGCACCATGCCTAGTGGCTACTGCTTTTTTTATTGATAGAAAAATATATTTGATTCTTCTGAGCCAGATATGAAGAGAGAATAAAAAAATTAAAGAAACATTATGACAATTTTATTGAATTCTAAGATATGGTTGATTTCTAGTCTTTATAAGTACTGATCAAATAACAGAGTGGTGGTCTGGATTATGCTGAAGTTTTCATGGAATGTTAAAATTTAATGAATATTTTATAATGATTTCTTTGAATTATTTTATTCTGTTTTATCTGTCCACAAACCTAATGATATAGGGAAATTTGAAATAACTTATTTTTTAAAAGTTTAATAACATTAAAACTTCAAGTATTTATGTGTGTGTGTGTGTGTGTGTGTGTGTGTGTGTGTGAGAGAGAGAGAGAGAGAGAGAGAGAGAGAGAGAGAGAGAGAGAGAGAGAGAGATATTGAACTCACAGACTTCTATCACTGAGCTATACCCCCAGTCCTCCTTCATTTTTTATTTTGAGACATAGTCTGGCCAAGCTGCCAAGGTTGTCCTTGAACTTGTGATCCTCCAGCCTTAGCCTCTTGAGTAGCTGGTATTATATGTGTGTACCACCATTCCAGAAAGATTTATATATTTTTGTACCCTGGTAACATAGAAAGCACAAAGTGGAATAATAGTTGGTATCAGTAGGGGTATGGATCATTAAGCATTTTTGGATGGGCAAACTGACTACCAACATAAAAATACAGACACTGAGCTGGGGCTATAGCTCACTGATAGAGTACTTGCCTAGCATGTCTGAGGAACTGGGTTCAATTCTCAGCACCACATATAAATAAATAAAATAAAGGTACGGTGAAAACACATACACATACATGCATGCACACATACTGTTGCCCAGCAGTTGTATGTACTTAGAAGCATCTACTTGACAGAAACACTCAGATAAGCAGAAAAAATCTTTATCATTGTATGTAAAGGGAAAACTTGGAGAAAAACCTAAAATATCTACTTATAATGTTTATATATAAAATTTCAAAATAATGGATAGTACTCAAGCATTAAAAAGGAGGAAGCACATCTTTATATACTCACATAGAAACACACAGTTTTACAATCCTGTTAAGGGAAGAAAACTTAAGTCACAGAAGAATGTGTAATGCATGCTCATTTACGTTAAAGCAAAGCAAAACCAAATGTGTGTACATGTTTACACACACATGCACATGCATACATACACTTGTATTCACAGTTTGTATTTTATTCAAGACTTCTCTTATACATTGTGTGTGTGTGTGTGTGTGTGTTTCTAGAAGTGGAGGGCATGGTCATGGTAGGGGAAGGTATAAGAATGAAGCAAATTTTTACCATTTACTTCAATTGCTTCTAGGCTTTTAAGTTAAAAACAAACAAAAAAACCAAACAAGAGTATCTTACTTTCATCATAAAATACTAAAAGGGTAAGAACAACCTTAATGGTAGCAGTCTGGATCTTTGGTTCCATGTGTGTGGCACGAAGACCACCAGGCATGACTTATGTGACTATAACAGGCCCACAAAAAATAAGGGACATTTGAAAAACTTGGGACTCCAAGTTTTAGAAGAAATTCTTATCCTCCTGGTATTTAGAAGAGAAACAGGGGGGGAATATTTGATAAAATTTTATCACATGTACAGTTTTCAGCCATAATAAATCATAAAATCTCAGATCTTCAATAAAATAGTGTCACAGTAGTTCTTTATATATGATTGCTGATCTAATAGCTCTTGGGTTATAATATACAATACAACACAACTTCCTATTGTATCTCCTTTATAAACTCAGTACATTTATTTTTACTGAGGCATAAAGTGTTCCCATTTAAGTTCATGTCTCATGACATGCTGATGATTTTTTGTGTTGCAAATTACTTGCTCCAGATGGAGGAAAAAAGAAAGATAAATTGACTTAAGTCTAGTCTCTCATCTATCTTTTATCTTTACTACTTGTGTTTGTGTTTTTAAGCTCACCCTGGTGGCAGAAACTTGTGTACATTTCAGAAACAAAATTTAAATACACAAACAAAATGTAAAACCTACTGCTGTACTCTTAAATTTAGTAGTATACATTAACTACTAATGTCAATGTAAACTGCATGGTAATGATTTAAATAAACAGCATGTTAAAATCATGACATTTCGGGCTGGGGATGTGGCTCAAGCGGTAGCGCGCTCGCCTGGCATGCAAGCGGCCTGGGTTCGATCCTCAGCACCACATACCAACAAAGATGTTGTGTCTGCCGAGAACTAAAAAATAAATACTAAAAATTCTCTCTCTCTCTGTCTCTGTCTCTCTCTCTCTCTGTCTCTCTCTCTCTCTCCTCTCTCACTCTCTCTTTAAAAAAATAAAATAAAATCATGACATTTCCATACATGTCACACAATAAATGACTGTCACACTCTAAAGGTTAAATAATTAGTTTAAAATATCTATTTTACTACAATTGTCTTTCTTTCCATATTTATTGTTAAACATGAAAACTCATGTTTTCTTGCCTTTTCATCCAGGATGATCTATTAATCTCTAATGCCTTCTAGGCCAAGCAGAAAACTCCCCCACTTTCATTATCCTCTCTGCTAACTTGTTGCTTACTGTTAGAGACTCCAATCTTTGTTGGCCTCTTGAATTTCTTGCCTATGACCACCAGTGCCTCATCATTTAACATTCATCAATTTTTTCTTCTAGAGACCATGTCAGTGTTAAAAACAATGGGTTGGACCTGCCGCTGATGGGAACACACCAGTGCCTTCCAGCCAGCTCTGCAATGTGGGATGCTCCTGGTCTAATCTCTGGAAGAGGAGGGGTGATTCTGAGGCTGATTTCCCTCCCTTGCACTTCACAGAAAAGTTCTGAAATTGGCAACCTCCCAGATGCTAGTATTTTTTTTTTTTCTTGGAACAGAAAAACTGTGAAATTGTGACTTGTAGCAAATTTCACTTCACAGGATGTGGCTGGAGGACTTAAGTAACTACCAATGATCATTTTGAAAAAAAGGACTCCAATCTTTGGCGTCAACATATAGCTTCTTTCTGATGGTTAGCACACACTGTTATAGCTATTTTTATGACTAAATTGGTGGGTTTTTTTTCTTCTTGAGAGTGCTAAATCCAGCTTTTTTTTTTCATGAAAGACATTTCACATAGTATTTTCTACCACAGAGGATTTTATATGCATGCATCTGCATTCCTGCTTCCCTCAGTCCTTTACCTATTATTCTAGTATACATTTTCAAGGATTATGATGTCTATTTTCTATTTCATTATGTATTTTCTTAAAAGATGCCTCAAACTTTGAAAGAGTATGATATGATACAAATATATAACATGTTAAGAGATATGAAGAAGTGAACAATGAAAAATGACACAGCAATAAAACAGAAACAGACTGGAGCACAAGAGGACATTCCCTCTGAACTCCTGTTCCAGCAGAATACATGAAGCTATTAGACATGAGAGGCTAAGGAAAAGACAAAGCTGAGACACAAAACAATCAACTTTTCTCCTCATGAAAGAAAATAAGATGTACATTTATGTTTTAGAAAGCAAATATGTGACACAGGTAAGCTAGAAAATGCAGAATAAGGAAGAGAGAGAAGGCACAAGGCAAGATAATGATCCAGCACAAATGCAACAAAACAATTTTATTACTTCTAGGAAAGTAATACAAGACCCGAGAAAGTAAAAATGTCTGGTAGAGCTGGCAGGTCTTCTTCACTTTTTAGGAACTATTTAAAAACTTTGGATTTTTATTTTCAAACAGCCTAACTTCTCTAGCACAAGTTAAAACCAACCACTATCCACAAAAAAACAAGCAAGCTAGACTCTCCTGAAGTGAATTATAAAGAAATGGAAATCTTCTCTGCCTAAGGCATTCTAAGTTCTTCCTCACAAATTGCTGCTGCAGTAAGCTAGCTTTATAAAAACAAAATTCAGCAGCTGGGCTCAGTTTTCACCATTCAACAGAATACAACATCTCGAAAGACACCTGAGTAGGCAGTGATCTCTCCGGGGCAGGAGGCACCAAACCTGCACCTTGCTAACAATTTGCCTTCTTGCTGTAAGGCTTTTAAAGGCTTAAGCTTTTCAAATCAAATTTGTAAAACCTTAAAAATGGGAGAAGAAAAGGCAGTGAAACTGTCTGCAAGCAAATGTCCAAAATATAAAGAAAAATGAGAACAATAACAGATCTTCAATCCCAATTCCTTTTGTGTAGTCCTTTCTTACATAGGAAACCAAGAAAATGAATAAAGACATGGCTTTGTCAAAAGCTTGCCAAATCAGAGTAAACTGAAGACCTTTTAAATTTATTTAATTATTTTTCCCATTTAAACCACCCCTGCTCATTCTGAATAGGACTGCCTCATTTCATACAAAGATGATTTTCATAGAACATTTTCTATCTCTGCATGCACAAAACAATAAGCTTTACAGTAAGAAGTAGCAGTAAAACTGTGATTTTATCCCAATCACTAACTTGTCAAGTGCATTTATATCTACTAGAAAAAGAAACGTGAAAGAAATCAGATTTACTCTTTTATTCATAAAATCAATTTTCACTTTTTCTACCCTTGTAACTATAGCTTATTGTCATGGTTACAATTTAGATGCCATTAAGTATCTATGGCTGAAAGGCAGACAAATGTAAGAAAACACATAACTAACAATTCAGTTAAAATATCAGGAAAGACCAGTTGTGATTGCTCTGTTTGGAAGATAATACTCTCTCCCCTGCCCTCAAAAGAAAAGAAAGAAAATGTATCTCCTAAGTGTGGAGATTGTGTCCTGAGAACAATAACAACATATGCAATTACCAGGGGCCAACTGCAGACACAACTACGTCAAGACAGGTGTATAGCACTTAATTGCTACCTATTTAATTTAAAATATATTTAAAGCTTATATATAATAAGTATATTTTCTATATATTTAATAGATTAGTAATCGGACTGCAGACTACTACAGTAATGAAGAGTTAAAAAAAACAAAAAAAAAGGTTATTTGTAATTTAAAGAATATACTATGCACATAATAGTGTAATTGCTACTTTACTATGACAAAAATCCTGAAGATATTGGTCAAATGATTGCAGCTTAGTCAACAAGTGGGTAGAAAGGATGTCAAAGCCCCAGATATTTCAGCCCCTATCACATGTCTTCATAATCAAAGCTCATTTTCTCTGTACTGTAAACCAACACATAATTATACACAGTGCCTGCCTAGCTTTTGGTAGTTAAAAACCTACAATTGACCTCTCCAGCTCAGCCGAGTTAGTGCACAGATTGCTGTGGGTAGAAGGAGTGCTTCATGGAGAAGCAAGATGCTTCTCCAGATCCACTTTAGGTAGCCTTTCTGGCTGGCACTGTATCTCCTTCCTAATGTTGGACAACTACCCCTGTCCCACCCCCACCCCCAACTCTACTGCTACTCCAGGAACAACAAAAACACTTGTCCTTTTGCCTAAGCTGTGGGGATGGTGGTAGTTCCTGGGCATCCTTCATTTCTTGGCTGCCTTATCACCCTGTAAATCTCTCAGAACTTCCAGCCCACACTGTCCAATTATAAGTCCTCTGGATCAAATTCCCATGTTGAACTACTTAGCATGGGTTCTGTTTTTCCAACTAAACCCTGTGTGATAGACATAGCTGTTCTTCCTGAGCTACAAAGGACTCCTATAAATCAAACACTAACCCTCCAACAGAAAAGAAAAGGGCAATCTGTAGGATACTTTTACATATTCTAGTTAACTAACGATTGATGACACTAATGAGGGACTATAGAGTATCAATCTCATATTGATACTCTGGAAGGGGGGAAAATTAATATGATCTTTCAGGAGAGCAACTTGATTACATATAGCAATAGCCTTAACAATATTGCCATGACTTAAATAATTTTCTTCCTAAAAATCTAGCCCGAGGTAAATCAAAGTAGTTTTATATCTAGGGATGTTTGCCACAGTTATCTATAACAGTGAAAAAATCAGAAACAACCCAATAGTCCAATAATAGGGATAGGCATAAATATGGTACATATTTAAAATTTTCCTCTATGGTATTTTCCCGCCTATTTTGTAAGGTATATGATTGTTTAAGGCTCTCAAGATGTATTTCTGGGATAAATTGTGCAGAATTAAAGATGAACTTATATAAGAATTTTATATTAAAAGGTAGACATTTAGGATATAATGTCATATGAAAAAAGCAGAAAAGTACTGCATACACAGTATATTCTCAATTTTGCTTAAAAGAAAAAAAAAAAACCAAAATGTGTAACATGTTTATATGCACAGAAAGACTAATAATAAGGCTGATTTTTAAGTAACTCTTTTTTATACTTTTCTGTATTTTCTAAATATCTTTTGATGAATCAATCTCTCTCTATTACATTTAGAATTAGGAGTAAAATTATTTTTAGAAATAAAAAAAGTTGAAGTGAAGGCAGCCGATAAGGTTAAGATACAAGGTTTGTGTCCTCCTCTACCACTGCTAAAAGAACTGAAACTAAAAATTAACCACAGAAAAAAAGGCATGCCAACCATCAGGAAAATATAAATCAAAACCACAACGAGACACTACTTCACACCCATTAGAATGGCTGTAATGAAAAAGATAACAACAAGTGTTGGAGAGGATGTGGAGAGAAATCATAACTCTTATGTTACTGGTGGAAATGTAAAATGATGTAGCTCTGGAAAACCAATCAGGTAGCTGCTTAAAAAAAGGAACACAGAGTTGCCATCTGATCATCAATTTGACGGTTAGATATATACTTAGGAGAAATGGAAACATGTTCACAGCAGCATTATTTGTAATAGTCCAAAGAGAAACAATCTGGATGTTTGTCAATCGATAGATAAAGAGCCACTCATGTGATTCCATTTACCAGAAATATCTCAAATTGGTATGTGGTTTCTTTTAAGAGTAATGAAAATGTTCTAAAATTTATTGTGATACTTGATGCACATTTCTGTAAATATATTAAAAACACAGAAGTATTCAGTTTAAATGGGTAACAATATGGCATGAGAATTATACCTCAATAAAATTATTATAATAAAAAGAAAAATAGAAAAAAGATATAAGGAAAACAAACTAAATTTGCATCACATGTGTCAAATTATCAATAAAAAGATCTGCAATACTATGGTAAATGTCATGCTAGGCTATAAAAGTTTTAAGTGCATTATAAGTCAAGTTAAAAACCAAAAAAACTTCTTGGGGAGTTTAAAAAAACTTAAAAAAAAATTGTGTGTATATATTTCTTCCAAAATATATATTTTGCTACTAAATTAAATTATTTACCTCAAGTATTTCTTTAATACTTGAGGAGGATTGGGTGTTTTTTAGGCATCGACGCAGAAAGAAAAAAAGGGACACTTTCTAAGAGATTAGAATTTAGTTGTGAACCTAATATAACACAAATATTCCTGACGGGGTGAAACAGACTTTGTTATGCATTCATGTATGCATGTATTCATTCACTTGGGTGAACTGCCTAAGGCCTACTACGCACAAAGCCCTTGGAACATTTTGTTGAACAGGGAAGACATGGTTCCTGCCCTCAGCAATGATCTTACATACTGTGACAAAGTATGAAAAAACTGTGCATCTCACCTAACTCCCTCTGTCAGGCTCTGTTGGATTTCAGACCATTCTCTCAATACCTCCAAAGAAGAAAAAGAGGCAGCTTTTTCCCTACATACACCCTGGATTTCAGCCTTGCTCTCTAATTCAGCTGGTCCTTACCTACAGCACTCTGACCTATGTCTGAACCACATAATAAAGTATCAATTCACAAGGAACCATCAGTTTAATAGAAGTAATTTTCTTCTCATTTGGTTAAGGGCTTTCTTTAGTAATCACATTTATAAATGTTTGTAGAATGCTCTAAATTGCTCTCCTTTCATTAGCTCAAATCCACACATCCAGACCATCCTGTAAAATTGGCTCTCGATTCTGATTCTTCCAGTTGTTTCAAAGGTACCACTAATTTGCATAGACTGTTATTACTGTCTATGCAACTCCAAACTACACAACCTCTATATCCTGAGGAATCACCTCCTCCACATGGTCTCACATACCAAATAAGCTTTCACTTGTTCTTTCTAATCACTAGTTTTTCCTCCCTCCAGTTCCTAGTTCTGCTTCTCACAAGGAATGCTTAAATTATGTGAATTTTGCTTAAAAGAGTTTCAGGGTCTCCTTATGATCACTGAATAAAGGTCCTTGGAATTTAAAATTTCTACAATCTGACCCAATCACACTTTGCACCTCTAACCATCTCCCAAACCAATTTTAAAAGTTCCCACATGACACTTCTATTTCTATTGTCTGCTGTCCAGTGACAATGCCTTCTCCACAGTGTGGCCACCTGCGAAGACCAGGGGCACTCCAGGCCCATCGTCTTTGCAGAGCTATTTCAGAAGTGGTCTATTTCTACCAATGTTCCCCACACAATACTTATTTGGCAGTTAACCATGGATTATTTCATGGTCTGTGTTATGCTAAACTGTTATTTATAAGTCTCAGATAGCTTTTCACATGTCTCTACCGTATCAACAATTTGAATAAACAGTATATTGGGACTAACTTCTTTGTAAAACAGCAGAGTATCTTGTATGTACTACAAACAAAAAATGCAGATAAACTGAGATGCTAGGCATTTGGTGATCTAAGTTTCTCTCAATTCAACTGTTTGGAAACTGCCAAAGTGTTTAGATATCAAGGTCTACTCTTTAAGGAGGAGAGGAAGACACAAGCCATCACTATCTGACATAGTAACCAGCACATGATGAGAGTGCTCAATAAACATTTATTCAATAAAAATTAATAAGACATCAAATATTCAAGATATAGAGAGATAATTTATCTTTTGTATGTGGTGAATTTAAGATTAAAAAAATAATAAAAGAGGTTAAAACCTGCCAGACTATATTTAGTCCAAATTAGAAGTTACCAGATATTTTATATGGGGTTACACAAAGAAAATGAACATTTCAAACAACTTTTCTCTGAGTATGAGAAATACTATAAAACAAAAGACCTGATTTGTATAAACGATTTGCCATCTTTCTCAGATTATACAATATCCTATTCTCCAAAGTCATCCTCTGTTTCCTTATGATTGAAAATAAAATTTTTAGATGTAGGGTTGATATTAAAAATGGTGCTATATAAGCCTTTAATTTTATAATTGACATACACAAATGTATTCAATTATGTTAAATTTTATGTTACAAATATTAAGAATTACTACTTTAAATCAAAGTAGCTCAACACTATTATTATCAACGAATTTGCTTGGCTTACTTTACAAGCAGATAGTAAATTAAAGAGCAGGCTAAGTAATTGCTTTTGTGTGTATATGTAAAACATAAAAATACTTTTATATAACAACAAAAAAATCATACCTGTTGATCTCCAAGGAAATGACTTCTCAGTTGAGCTACAGAAAAAGAAGGAAAAGATGGAATCTTTATTTTCCTTGTTATAAATTTAACTGTGGACTTGTTTAGCATATAAACATGTTAATTTTCACATTCAATTATATAAAAGTATAAAAACTTCAAATAAAAATTTTAAAAACACTCCTCTAAGTAAATTAATTTTTACAAAGTACTTACTCTTCCATATCAATTTGGGACAAACTATTTTTACTTTGAAATTAAGGCCCATTATTTTTCTTGAATAAGACAAAACGTCACAACTACATGTGATATTCATGGTACTGAAATGATGTACTGTCCTATTTTTGTGATAACATGAAAATTTTAGATACAACATATATACTTTAAGAACCCCAAATGGCTATTTAAGAAGTTCATTTATTTTATTTATTTCCAAAGGAAACCATTAGACACTACAATTAACATAAAAGTCAATGGGGTCAGTTTTGAAGCAAATGTTGCCTTATAAAATTAAAGAATTTCACAGAACTTTACATTAAAAAATAAAATCTTATAAGTCAGGATAAAACTTTAGTTATGTATTTTCCTTTGCTTATAGCATATGTATTTGAAATTTTGAACATAAAAGCATTTTGGTGTGCCTATTTCTCCCAGCCCTGACCTAATCATTATGGCATGAGAGGGACAGTGGATTAGAACACAGCAACAACAGGCTGGATTATTAAGGATTTGTTAAGTAGATTAAGTACTTCAAATACATCATCTCCACTTCATGTATGTTATGGGCTTTAAATTATTCACGACCACCTTATGAAGAGGTACATCATTGTATTTATTTTACAAATAAAACACATGGTGGCATCTAGAAATGCTAGAATCAAACCCAGAATGGTCTGATTCCAGTCAGTGTACAGCAAAACAGGTATGATCCTATTTTTTGCATTATACATATATAGTTATACAATGCGCTTAAAAAGAATTCTGTAAAAATTTAAAAAAAACCCAACCAATATGAGGGGTAAGAAAAGGAGAATATTTTTCTTTTTAAACATTTGTTTAATTTTTTCCCCCTGAAACCAGAACAAACTAATATATTTTTAAGTATTTTTGGAGTTGTTATTAAATTTACAAAATAGATGTGTTCCTCTGGGCTTAAGGATCTACCATATAAAACAAAGGACCTACCATATAAAACAAAGGACTTGGATTAGATGAAGGGAAAAGTCCTTTCTGTGCTATATTTCTATTAACCCTTTCCCCAAGTCATTTAAAGGGTTAATGGAACTCTTGCTAGTTGAAAACCCTAGATTAAGTCACAACTGCCTGTACTTCAATTTTGGGTGTGATTTGCCTTTTCTTCATCACAGGCACAGCAGCTCACATTCTAGGACCTTGAGCTAGCTGCAGGCAGGGGGACATGTTCCCAATGAATGGAGTCAATCAGTTAATGTTAATCTTCTCCAGAGCTCCACTGATGTTCTTTTATCAGATGTAATCTTAACTGATTTCAAAAGGGACTGATGGGTGAAGAAAAGAAAAATTTGGTCAAATATCAGTAATGGCATATTTGTCTTGCTCCTGAGAGTAGGTCACCACTGTCTTTGGCTTCAAAAGTAGTTCCCTACATTTAATTTCAATTCTCTTGAATTTGTTTTTATTACTTAACTCTATTATCTAAATTAGTTTTCTAAGCACTAAGACTGCTATTCAACTGTGTTCCTTTCAAAACAATTATGCTTTATGTCAACATTAAAATACATGGTACATCAAATGCCACCCAGAAATGTCATTAATATGCTTCAAATGTCTAGGGACTATCATGAAAGTTTATTAATTATTGAGTTTGAAACTTACAGAATTTAATGAACTATCTTTACAAGATTTTTTGTCTTTGAAACTGTAAGTCAAAGAATATAATTCTGGCTAATTGCTCAAATTGGGCAGGGGCTGTGGCTATTTTGCTCACCTCTCTATATTAAGTTCTAATACACTACCTGGCACACAGGAATAGCTTAATGTATATATTGTTACAATACAAATTGAAAAGGCTTTTGATCACCACAATATAAGTTAATCCTAAGTGAAGAAAAATGAGAAGGTTTGGTTAAAGTTAATTTTCCCTATACTGTTTTTTTTTTTTTTTTTGGTTCTGGGAATTGAGCTCCAGGGCACTCAACAACTGAGCCACATCCTTAGCCCTATTTTGTATTTTATTTAGAGACAGGATCTCACTGAGTTGCTTAGCACCTTGCCATTGCTGAGGCTGGCTTTGAGTTCACATTTCTTCTGTCATAACTTCCTGAGCCACTGGGATTACAGGCATGCTCCACTATGCCCGGTTTTCTCTATACTTTTTAAGGTAAAAGATACAAACCATTAGGAAAAGAAACTAATAATAATAAGGATGAAATATAAGCAGAAAGTTCCTGGTATATTCTGAAGAGCATATAATTCTGCCCAATTACCTTCACATGAAATTCTACAATGCTGTGTAATAACTGCTCATTATATGTTACTCAGAACAGTCTATTTCCCTTTTGAACTACTTACTTCAAACGATTCTCAAATTGTTCTCTACTTTGGGATTCAGGGATTGAAGAATAAATACATGGAATTTTAAAATGTTCTTTCAAGTCACTAAATGCAACCCACTTTTTTTTTGTAAAGAACAATTAGAGGTAGATCCATGTTAGAAACAGCAGAGACAGCTTTGAGTTAGGAATGTAGGCTTATTTCCTGTTAGTTTGTTTTTTCTTTCTTTCTCTTTAAATATCTATTCCTAGAAATACTTCTCCAACTTATACTGAATGTCAATGTATCTTCAGGCACTGTGCCCACAAGTGACTCCACCCTGGTTCCGTTTTACTTCTGAAGATGCCAAACAGCTTTTGCTCTAGGAGCTTCCATTGAAATATGGAACACATTTAAAAATACAAGCACTGATCATCCGGGATAACTTTGTTTCTATGGGAAGATATATTCATAATTTCTAATAATTATTGACAACCTTTAGAATGAAATCTATTCATAAGTTTGGGACTGTCTGATCGGACAATGAACAACAAAAATTAGCAAATTAACAAATCAAAGCAATTTATTTTAATCTAAAGTATTAGTTTAGTTTTAAGGAAGGCATTATGCATTTGTCATAATGTAGTAAGTAGTATAAAATTCCACAGACTTGTGAAATTCTTTTTCATTCACAGATATAAATGGCCATTTACAGAGGTACAGTGTGTTTGAAAATCCTCCTTATTCTGATAGTTTGTACTATTATGAGTTAGGAAACTTGCCTTACTTGCATACTCCCCTGTAGCCAGAGAGGTCAAGTGAGAAGAACATAGTGGTATGTTGAAAATTTGCAGTGGACACAGTTCCTGGACATCCAGATTCAGAATCTCGCTCTTGGGCCTTACTAGAAATTCTATGAGTTGACACCCACTACCTGCTTAAACAGGGCAGAGAGAATTCTATTGTTTGCAACTTAAAATCCTCACTGGTATTATTATTATCATAAAACTAAGAAACACAAACAGGTCCTCAGAATGAGCCCAAGCCTCACTCCTCAACTGCATCCTGGACACATTAAGATTCTTTCCCCCAGTGTGATTCCTCTTCAGTTATTACCCCCTGGTCATTTAAATGAGGAGCAAGAATCATTTTACTATTGGTTTTCTCTAACAGTGTGTAAGCTCTGCAAGGGCATCAAAGTCTACAATGTTCACAGATATGTCACCAGAAGCAAAGGCAGTGTCTGGCACATGGCTACTAGTCAAAACACACATGCTTTGAATTCATCTCTATAAGCACTGACATGAGCTGGGCCTTCACCCTCTCAGGGAGTTTTGGCTGGATCATTCTTTCACTCTTTTCCCTCACTCATCTTCCTGGCTTTAATTTCTCTTCCTTTCAGGGTCTCTTCCTGATACTGCTGCAGTGATTTTTCAAAAACTCAAATCTAATGTCATTATCTTGCTGCTAACACACAACATCTTAGAGGTTAAAATGCAAACACCTTAGTGTGGCAAAGATTCAAACATCTCAGATGGCACAGAAGGTCTTCCACCAACTGGCTCCTAGTTTACCCTTTCCCACACAAACCTGCATTCTAGCCGATTCCAAGTACTTGTGTTTGCTTCACACACCAAGCTGCTTCACACTTCCAATACTATTTTTGGGGTAGAACATGCAGGAACATAGTCTGGAAATTCTTTCAGAATTTCTGGAATTCCAGAATGGCTTATGCAGGTGCCAAGTAACAAACAATATACCTGTATTATATACCTACTGAAGTGTATAGTCTAATACAATTTACCTTCATTTTGTCACTTCCTATTATAACAGGAATATCCTTGGAAAATGCTCTACTTAATTAAATCATCCACTGCAATTTCTCCTTGCCCTAACCCTCAACAAGAATGTCATGAGTTCATTTTATATTAATAATTATTTGGCATGGTGAGAAGTGGGGACTGGCAGACTGAGGTGGAATAGAGGGCTCCCTAATACCTACAAACCTTCTTCTGATGTTCTAAGAACTCATATTACCACCAATAGGTAAATATCATAACTATTTTTGTTTTTTCTATATTTGGAAAATAGGGAGCTCATCTATTGCTTTTAGTTAGACAAGGATTGACTAAGAAATCCTTTACATTGTAGACTGACTATCAGAACAACTACAATAGGTAGACCAAATTAAAAAAAATATATATATATATCATGATTATTCTTCCCAAGACAGGTGTGGATAGCTCCTTATTGTTCCACTAGACTAATTAGGAAATTCTAAAACACAAAGGTCAGTAGAAAAAACAGGCAATGAAAGTAAACTGCTTTGCTTGATTAAAGAAGAGGGGAGTTGAAAGGCCAATGGATGTATCTACCTACCACATTACTGTCCTTAAGGGGCTCTGAGAAGCACTAGCCTAGGCAGTAGGATTTCTTGGCAATAATACTCCAAACGCTATTCTTGGTATTTAACTACATTTTGGGAACCTCTTCACCAACCTAACAAGAATAAAAACTCTTCCCCCAAATTCATGGTTTTTTACTGACTGGATTTCTCTTCACCATGCAGTCAGATCTTGGGCAATTTTCTGTTTGGATAGAGGTTGATGTCTGTCTTCCTAGCAAAGGACTTTTTATCCATTTTCTCTAGCTTTTCATCTGGATAGCCATTCTTCCCCTTTCTTCCAAAGGCTATTTCCGAGATCTCAGCTGTCAGGAAAAGTGAAAACATGACAGGAGACCTGTAATTGTAGTTTAGTTATTTTTGTGTGTGTTATGACTTTGCCCTTAACAATGGCACAAACTTATAATTTGGACCAAGAGACATAACAAATGACACAGGGCAAAGGGTCTCTTTTCATAATTATTTATATGATCTGAGGGTGATACTGAGGTTATAGAAAACACAGAGCACAAGAATTGAAGATGGTGTCCTTCATATAGAATACAGCAGCTGCTGACACAACAGCAAGAGGACACAAACCTTGAGTTGCTGCAGATATTGATTTGCATTGATCTGTGTCCACTGCAAATCCAGTGGAGAGTGTGAACAACAGAATGAACAAACTGGACAGCTGTGGGAAGACAGATCTGAATGTCTGGATTGCCAGAAAGGTCAAAGATCATGTCTGATACACATATTTCTGATACACATGTTACCTGACAAACTTGACCATTCTCTTAGAATGTACTTTTACAATTTTAGTCTTTAAAGAAATCCCGAGCACAGAGACAGCAAAGAATGGCACATAGGTGTAATCTTGGTTTCCACTGGTTGCTTGCAAGCTTGAGTAAGATGCATGACCATTCACCGAGGTGAGTATTTTTGGTCTATTCCTGACCCTATTTTGTTTTTATGATTTTTTCATTTCAGCTTTCCTTGATGTGACTCTACAATATTTTTGAACCCCTATAACACCTGTCTAAAATGCATTCCAGGGAAAGTTAAAATGTAAATAAATAACATTATGACCTATCTTCTAAAGAGAAAACTGCTCATTTGATGCATAGTGAAAACATAAAGGGAACAGGAAATACACATCAAGTAACCTTCATGGGGACTAGTGGTAAATACATCTCAGAAGATGATAAATGTTTTTTGACAAAAGCATTTTGTGTCAGTACTTCGAATTTATGAATAAAAGATTCTGAAGACCATATGGGAAGGGGAAAGATCAAAGAGGATGCAGTACTAGACAAAAATGAGACAAACATCCCCTCTGGCATCCTTATAAATTACACAGGAAGCAGGACTTCTGTTGAGGCCCACTCCACAACAGGTGCTCTTACTAGCCAAAGTAGAAGGCAGAGAACAAGGGTTTTTCTAACATCTCACTTGACATTTGAAAGAGTGAAAACAACTGGGAATTATATGTGCCCAGGGTCTGCCAAAATGCTACTGTGTTTCTCATTTCTAATCTTCCAGAACCCTCCAAAGGTGAAGAAACTAAAGAGATAACTTTCAAAAATATAAAAGAAAAAGAACACATAAACATACTCTTTTTTTTTCAGAAATGAATAAAACAATTTAAATATTATAATTTTAAATAAAGCTGAAGCTAGTGAGGAGTAGGAAAAAGTTCCTATTTTTTCTACTCCATGAGATTGAGCAGAACACTAACACAGGACTAAGTTGTATAGATCTATAATAAGATACACCCCAGTATCTAATCCTCATTCTTCATAATTTCAAATCGTCTGGTTTATGATACATAAAATTTAATTTTGTACATTACTTAGGATTTAAAAAGCTTTGAAAACTCTATGAAAAAAATTATTTTTAAAAGGAATATTAAGCCTATTTTTTTTTTAACTTTCACTTTAGCTTTTTAAATTTACTTGATAATTTAAATGGCCCTTGGGAGACGTTTGTTTATTATCCAGATTAAGGTCTGAAAATGCATAGAGGAAACCCTCTCACTTTTTAACAGAGTAGATAGAATCATGAAAATCACATGCAGGAATTTTTCTTACACATATAGATCATGTTCTAAGCCTTAATTTTTGATTAAATATTTTTACTGGATAAATTTAGATATGCAAAAGCATATGATTTATTCACATGTGATTTTTTGCTACTCATATAAAGATACTATCAAATTTAGTGTGTATCTAAAGAATGATATTCATTTTCTGCCACTGCTTACATTGAATAAGGATTTATTTTTAACTTTTATGAAGAATGAAGTTAATTTCTAAGAAAAAATCATTCCAATTATGAAAACAAAAAGAAAATATAAATTTCTTAAATTTCTGCTTTTCTTTCTGGAAATTAAAAAAAACCTATTTTTATTATAATAGCATTTTCAGCTCTTTATGCACAGATAAGTACCATAAGAAGCTGTTTTAGTGCTAAAGCAGGAGTGAATTCACAAGAGGAATAGCGTACAGATCTAGGATCATCAATAACTGTCCACAAAAAGGAACAGATCCATAAGGATACAGTCAATATTTGGGAAAACACATGCTGCATTTCTGTGCAAGAAAGACATTTGAAAGCTAGGGGAGTGTTTTAGAATGTTTTGGATCCCTTCTGAAAAACTCTCATAGATTCCTAATTTGTCCCACATACCCTTACCCACCCTAGTTTCCTTTTCTTCTTTACTACACCCGTGCAAACCCCCACCAAATGTGTAGAATTTTAAATTATCAAATTGGGGAATGAAACCGAAAAATGCTTATTAGAAAGAATAGATAGAATGATTTATAATGAAAGATCAAGGAAAAGTCTTATAAAATCGGTACCTAAAAACAGTACTGAAATATAGTGTGTGGGGGGTAGGTTCATAAACACTGATCAGTGAATGAACAGGTACCCTCCATGGCAAACTGACAAGGTGATTGGCTGGTCAGGACTCTCTTAAATTTCTTAGTGTCCTGTATCCCTCTTGTTAGAAATATAAATCCAGAGGAGTAAGAATTCGTAACATGACAGAGAAGACTGTTGAGTCGCTTAATCTTTCTTCTCCCTTTTTCCCCACTTCTTCATTCACTGCCACAATGAACCAGTGGTATTGATGGAAAAGGTATCGTGGAGGATTTGGAACATACTGTGTAAATTCATGACCTATACAATTTAAAAATCAGGGCTAATGAATGGTCTTCTTTATTTAATCTTTTGAAAAGAATATCAGATTTTAAATTAAAATCCTGTAATTTGAAGAAATAATAATACTTTTATGAAAAATGAAAAAAGTTGTCTTTAATTTTTAAAACTAAATCAGTTATGTAACATTTAAAACACATACAATAGAAGCAGTATAATGAACTTTATGTATTATTACCCAGCTTTAACAAAAGTGACCATGTGATGAAACTTATCTATCTTCACCATCATAATGATTTTCTCTACATTACTAGATTAGTTTGAAGCAAACCCATCTTATTACTTCAGTAATAAACACTTTAAATGCATCTCTAAATATAGATACTTTAAAAAGAACATAACCATAATAGCATTACACACCAAAAAACTAACAAAATATTCTAAACACCAATAAACACCTAGTCAATATTCAAATTTCCTATTTCAACTTTTAAAAACAGTTGGTTTGCTTGAATCAGGACCAAACAAGGTCCACCTGTTGTAAATGGTTGCTTGTCTCTAAAAATCTCTTAATGTATTTTAAACTTCCAGCATTATTCTCTTCCTATTTAAAATTATTTCATTTGTATTGTAGAATTCCTGGAAGCGTGAATCTAATTCATGCATCCACATACTGTCATTTGACATGTTCCTCTGTTTCCTGTATTTCCCATAAACTAATATTAATATCTAGATGCTTGAGCAATTTATTGGCAAGGATACATCATGGGTGATATTAGATGCTTTAGCAAATTTTTTTTTGGCAAGAATACATCATAGGTAATAATATGTATTTTCCATTGCATCAAACTTGAAGATCATTAATCTCTGACTGTCTCCATTTTTGTGATGTCAACATAAGACAGATGGTGAATCAGGCTGATACATTCATCGCAAACTTTACACCACCTATCTTATCTGGTCATTTTAACAGCCATGATCATTGGTTTAGATTATTTATTTCATCATTGGTGGCAATCACACAACATTCTGACTTCTAGACTTTATTATTTTACTTTTTTTTAGATGGCATAATTGTTTATGTAGAAAATCAAGAAGAATAATCAAAAAGTTCCTAAACTCAGATTAAGCAAATTTGTAGAATAAGATATTAATATACATGTCAATTGTTTTTCTGTGTATCTTATTTTTAATTTGCTACTTTATTCAATAATATACTTTTTGCCTTTGCAATTACACTTGTAAGAAACATAACATTGTTTCACTTATTATTTAAATTAAGTTTTTACTGAAATATTACATCTTGATATGTAACACTTAAAACACATACAACAAAATGCTATTGTTAATGCTGCTCAGAAAATAGATATACATCCATATTTTGTACTTCTTAAGCACCAGTAATCGTATTATGGTTGGTAATTTTACTTCAAATTTCTCTGTGGCTCAAATAGCATCATTATTGATAATCTAACTAAAGCTAGGGAAGGTCAACCTATAATTAACTTAGATTGCAGCAAAGACTATACATCACAGAATTCTAAAATAATTGGCTATTATTTGTTCTTCTCCAATTAAAAAGATGCTAGAATAAATAAACATACATATACATCCCACACCCCATCCTTAAATTATAAGCAGTTCTTAATGCAGACCACAGTGTATCAAAACTAGTTGATGGTGGTTAGTATGTGTAGTTTTTAATGTAAGATTTTTTTAATATTTAAAAATCTGTCTAGAGGATTTTCTCTTCTTCAGTTATAGAGTGTTTTTCTCCCCATTTAATTGTGGAGTAACATAAGAGTAGAGTGAAAAAAAATCTATGCAAAAACAGATTAGATTGATTTGTTATTAAATAGATCATGAAGCCTCAGGGAGGAAAGCTCTAATAACAATTCAGACACCACCAAGTCTGGCAAACTTCTCAGGTTTTTTCCTTCTCCCTAGGCAGACATGCCATGTTCGTTTTTACAGCTAGTTGATTAACTGCTGAAAATGCACTAATGGATGGCTCTCACTTTAGGCAGATAATCACATTTTCAATTTCCTTTTTCATCTATCATTGGTTTAGAGCTATATTCAGTAGTTCTCTGAAGGGTTAAGGAAACATCCCATCATACACATCACTCTTTCTGCTCTTAACCTGCCAAATGGTAATGAGAATGTGAGTTTAATTCAAACCTTCTTTTATTTCATTATGAAGATTCAAGTGATTAAATGAAGGAATCCCAAACTTTTCTCTGTAATAATTAACTGAAGAAAGTGCATTAGTAATGATATATATTTTTAAGGATGTTTTCCAGGATTTTTGAATTAATATGTACATGACTTCTTGTACCATGTTTGGGATTAACCAAGAATAAAAACAGTTGTCAGTGTTTCCAGACAGGAGACAAAATAGTGGTGGTAGAGGTGTGGCGGGAGGTTAGGGACTTTTATGTCAATTATGTAATAAATGCTCAGTAGCTATTTTTCTTTTCCTACTATTTAATTATAAAGAAGCATTTTTTAGCTACAAATATGATAATCAAAGACACCAATATGATACCTCCTGGGACAAGGCCAGGATAGCCAATACAATCTGGTCAATACAGAACTCTGCATCAAACAGGAATGTATTTTATGCTGCTACAAAGGCACCATGTCATCTTGTAGACAAGTCTCCTCCTGCTATAATGGAAATTACTAACCTTTTGCATCTTTATATTTCTAGAAAAAAAGAAAAGGCATAAATATTTGTTGAGTGTATTTGGAAAGATATAAATATTTGCAGAAAAAATAAATGCAGAGTCGTTAAAAGAAATGTGGAAACAGAAAATAATGTTAGTATCATTAAGTTGCATGTTAGGGTAATTTGGGATCCATGACTATATAGCATATATAGAAGGTTTTTTCTTCTATAAACCTATCATAATACTAAAACATTCATATTCTAAAAATTGATCAATATGGATACTTTGTGCTATATTGTACTAGAACCTCTATCCATTTAAAAAATACATTCCAAAATTAATTTAGTTAATGGAAAAAAAAGGAAAAAAAAATACCCTAAAACTAATGATAGAACTAAAAAGAATAGGCCAAATTATTCATTAGAAAAATGAGCAAAGAATATAAATAGAAGAGAAAACTCAAATGGGTCATTGCATACAAAAAGATGCTCAGCTCCACTAACTAATAAAAAATGCAAAGTAGAATGAGATAAAACATTAGATTTGCAAAAATCAAGATCCTTCTCAGTATTAAATTTTGAGCAAGAGAGACAAAGAATGGAGAGGGAGGAAGAGGTAGGGGAGGAATAATAATGGAGGGAGGGAAGAAGAAGGAGAGTGACTTTGAAATTTATACAATGTTCAAGAGGGTGCATTGCTGAACTATTTCAAAAAAAAACTGAGCAAGATCTAGACAAATTAAAAACACACATTCATTATTACATAAACACTCCATTTCTAAAAATGCATTTTCCAGCATCATATATGTGTGAACCAAGAGACATATGCAAGAAGATCATTGTTAACATGGATGGAACTGGAGAATAATATGTTAAATAAAATGAGTCAGGCAAAGTAAGACAAATATCTCATGTTCTCACTTAAATGTGGGAGCTAAAAAGTTTATCTCAAAGTAGGAGAGAGTGGTTACCACATAAAAAAGTTTATCTCAAAGTATGAGAGCTTGGGATGGTTAGGGGAAGGCACGGAAGAAGAGAGAGTGGTTAATGGGAACAAGGGTACAGTTGGGTAGGAGGAATAATTTCTAATGTTCTATACCACAGTAGGATAACTATGATTGATAACCATTAGTTGAATATTTCAAAATGGCTAGTAGAAAGTACTTTGGATATTCCCAACACAATGTCTGAGATGACAGATGTATGTCAATCACTCTGGTTTGATCATTACATATAAGTAATGTTTATGGGGCTGGGGATGTGGCTCAAGCCGTAGCGGGCTCGCCTGGCATGCCTGCAGCCCAGGTTCGATCCTCAGCACCATATACAAAGATGTTGTTGTGTCCACCGAAAACTAAAAAATAAATATTAATTCTCTCTCTCTCTTTTTTAAAAAAACAAGTAATGTTTATTATCATTATCTCTCATAATACTGTAAAATTTTAATTTGGAATAGCTAAATAGTTTAATAGTGGATGACAGAGGTGTTATAGCAGTTTAAAAATAAACTAGATCTACATATGTATCAATAATGGATAGACATAAAAAACTCAAGGTACACAATGATTCATAGACTATTCCACTTGTATGCTTACAAAGCAACACAAAATATTAGTAATGGATGTATGAAATACATATACATATAAATATATGCATATTTATCAACCATACATATATTTAACACTACACTCTGATGGTTATCTAGAGAAAAAGAAGACTGGTGCAAAGAAGATCTGAATTTTACATACAATATTTGTTTTGCAAAAAAGAAGCCAAATAATGAATCTTTATAGCTTTAATTCTAGGCTGTGACTACTTTAAAAAAATTTAGGATTTAAAAGCATCCTTGCTGTTCTTTTTTTTTTTTGATACGGGGGATTGAACTCAGGGGCATTCAACCACTGAGCCCTATTTTGTATTTTATTTAGAGACAGGGTCTCCCTTGAGTGTCTTAACACTTTGATTTTGCTAAGGCTGGCTTTGATCTTGCGATCCTCCTGTCTTAGCCTCCGGAGCCGCTGGGATTACAAGCGTGCAGCATTGTGCTTGGTATCGCTGCTATTTTGATATGGTAAAAATAATTAGTAATTTTATAAAGCAGTAAAGGTAAATTTTATCAAAAAATATCTTGAAATATCTTGAATGCCTTACTTTAGTAAAGTTCTTAATATATTTTAATGATAATATATACATACCTTAAAAATCTAACGATTAAGAGTGGAGGGTAGTAACATAATTCTTGTTTTAATTCAGTCATTTATTACTGTTAAATAATTTAAGAATAGTAATTATAGGATGTGAACTATGAAAAATAGGAGAAAATCGAATAATGTTATTCTAATTAAAATGGTTCTTTAAAATATAATTAAATAATGGCATGCCATATATATTTTAGATGCATGGGCCTCTAAATTTTAACAAGTATTTTCCTCTTCATTAATTAGAATAGTTAATACAAATGATTTGCCTCCATATTCAACCAAACATACTATAACAGTTTTATAATAAACTGAAACTTTGATGCTAACTATAAAGTTGACCTTTTTTTTTTCCTCCCAATCAAATCACCCATTTAAGATTTTAAAATGCTCTAAGAGATAGCTAATTCATTTTGGAATATTTATTCACTATGATTAAAATCCTTTATTATAATGTTCTAGTCTCCAAAAGATTCTATTATTCATAAAAAGTATTTGGTTTAACATTCATCCAACTTCTACATGATCACATTCTTAGTTTTAAAATGTTAGTCTAAAGGAGTACTGTCTGAATTATTCTGTGCTCACAGTCTTACCCTAAGTCTTGATTATTCAAGTTTAATCAAATATGTAGGAATAGTTTCCTCGTGGAAATATATTTCCCAGATGAAACTGGCTGGTGACCATGCCTTCTAAAAACCAGATGTGGTGGTGCATGCCTGTTAGTGACTCACAAGGGTAAGAAAGGAGGATCATAAGTTTGAGTCCAGCCTCAGCAAGGTAGCAAAATCCTACCTCAAAATGAAAAATAAAAAGGACTGGGGAAATAGCTCAGTGGTAGAGCATCCTTGGGTGTAATTCCCATTACCAGTAATACTAATACTAATACTAGTACTAGTACTAATACTATTACTAATACTAATACAGGCTTCTGGAAAAACTGTGCTAAGCATATGATCCAGATAAATAAGTTATGCAAAGCTGCATGTCATCCATGGTCCAGTTTTCTGTATTTCAGATGTAAAACTCTTCACTGTGTTTACGATAAGAGTTGCACCATAAAAATTCAATGTTACTTAATTTGCTCAGAAGAAAAACCATTTAATAAATATTCACTGTGGAGAATTCAAAGAGTGTTTCTGATAATTTTACTGAAGTATTAGTTTATTTTGCATTTAGTCTGAATTGGAGATGAAGTCAGGGATCTTTCATTTGACCATTAAGAAAGTTAGTAATGGGACTGGGGATGTGGCTCAAGCAGTAGCACGCTCACCCAGCATCGCTAGGTTTGATCCTCAGCGCCACATAAAAATAAAATAAAGATGTTGTGTCCACCGAAAACTAAAAAAAAAAAAAATATTAAAAAATTCTCTCTCTCTCTTAAAAAAATAAGTTAGTAGTGACCAAATTTCACACTACAAAAGGAAATTTATTGCGATGAACACCATAGGACTCCCAAATACTTACCATGCACTTAAAAATAAAAATAAATCGACACTGACAAATAGTTTAACAATAAACAAGGACTTAGTAAAACAGAAAGCTAAGGAGAAAGGAAAGAAGGCAAACCCATGTGAGACAGAAGGATGATGGGTAGGCAGGCTGAAGGGAATCTCCCTTATGTTCTCTATACACCCCAGTCTAGGAATGCTTGGAGCCCTCTTAAAATCTAAGACAGATGATGCATGCCTGTGATTCCCATGACCCTGAAGGCTGAGGCAGGAGGATGTCCAGTTCCATGCTAGCCAAGGCAACTCAGCAAGACTGTCTAAAAGAAAAAAAAAAAAAAACCAACCAACAACAGAAAAAGTGGGATGACAGTTGGCATGGGCTGGTTGGCGTTCAATCCCAGCACCACAGAGTGGGGGGACACCAAACCAAGCCAAACCAAACCAGATCAAAGCCTAAGAAACAGTGAAGTCTTTACAATAATTAAAGATGAATGATAAACAAAATGTTGCATCCACACAATGAAATATTATTTTGAAATAAAATGCAAGCTGCAACATGCATGAACCTTGAAAATATTCTGCTAAGTACAAGAAGTGACCCAAAAAACCACATATTGTCAAATACCATGTATATGAAATGTTCGGAACAGGCATATCCACATAGAAAGTAAATCAGTGGTTCTGAGGCCCTGAAAGGGAAAGAAAGCTACTGTGTAAGACAGTTTCTTTTTGAAGTGATAAAAATGTTCTAAAATTAGAAAGTGGTATTTTTTTACAACTCCACATAAATATATTAAAAAACACTGAACTGTCTACTTCAGAAGTATGAATTTTAATGAATGTGAAATAAATTGATAAAACTTTTTTAATAATAATAATAATAAAAAAAATCCATCAGGTTTTGGCTAGTGGAGCACTAAAAGTCAAAGGGACAGACTTTATCAGACATTTTTCTGAAGTGGTAAATTAAATAAGTAAAAACTGTTAAGGGATAAAAACATTCAATCTTTTCAAAGACTCATTTTAAAGAATGCATTATTTGAGATTTATTTCACAGTGACTTAAAAATATTCACTGAAGAAAAGATTTGAACCATGAAAAAAACTTTTTACCACTGTCAGTACTAAAACATTTTTAGAATTATCAGTGGAGGCCTGATGGGCACCAGCAGATGACCTGATAAAGTGTAAAAAAAACCAAAACACTAAAAAAAAAAAAAGAAACCTGAAATGGGTGTGGGGAATTGAATCTTTTTATTGGGGGAAAAAAAAAGTTCTTAAGTGCTGATATAAGACTATTTGTCAAAATTGTATGACCTTTTCTAAAACCATAAAGAATTCCATTTTAGCAGAGCTTCAAGCTAACTGAAAAGAAAAAGATAATCTTAGGGAGAGGATGAGGTAATTTCAACATTGCTCCTCATTTCTTCTCTCATTCAATTGATATGGACAGGATTTCTCTGTGTCCACAGTAGCTTTCAAATACCAAGCAAACATCAAAGAACAAAGTAAAGAGACCATCTGCTTCCAAATAAGATAATTGAATTTACAAATATGTACAAATAGCCAAAACAAAAAATTAAAACTGCTTTATGTCCAAAAGTTGCCATTACTATGATATATAATTATTAAAGGATTCACTTTTTAAATATCCTTTTTAAAAACTTTAATTGTAACAAAAGTTTAGTGCTTCATCTTAATATACATGAACAAGCTCTGATTTGCATGAGAAAATATTTGGATCAAATTTATGGCCTTCAAAGAAATATACTCTTTCATCATCTAAGTTATCTAGAAGTAATTTAAAAATGAACAGAAGCTAAGATGAAATTCTGGACAATGGTAGGATTCCATGTCTCTCACTAAGCATAGTTTTTAAATTTTGGAGATAGCTTCTGGAATTCTAAGATGATATTTTGATGTTCTGAATTTTGAATTTTAACTATATTTTCCTGTCCTTTCACATCTTTATTACCCCAACAAGATGAACAGCTAGGATATTTTCTCTGCTTGCAGGAAAGCTGAACACAGGCTGTACCTCATATACTTGAAGGCTGAATTCATCTTGTAATGTTCTCCTGGTCAAGTTTTCTACCTATATTGCTCTTACCCTTGGAAGGCTGTAGTAATCTCCAAATGCTGCAAAATTAGCATCCAATTAGGCCCAAGGCTATTTACTGCCTTGGGAATTCCTTGTTTAAGTACTAGGCTTGGAGGTCAAAGAGGAACTTCAGCAACAAGATAAAAAGTTACAAGGGGGATTTACCTTAAAGAAAAATTTAAAGAGAAAGGCATGTAGTAAATTGTTAAAAGTGGTTGTCTCAGTTTTGGCGGTTCATAAAAATGTTCTCTATGCTAGTAGTGGTAGTTATAACTGTATACCAAAAGTGTTAGTCAAAAAAAAAAAATCATAAAACTATGCTATAAAGGGGTGAATTTTATTCTAACTTTAGTATAGCTAACTTAAAAATATAGTAGTTATCTCTTGGTGGTAGAATCTCTATTTTCTTGCACTTTAAAAATTAAGATGATCATTATTTAATTCCAAAGTCATTAAGTACAGATTAAAAATATGGTCTTGGCTACCCCATGTCCTTCTTTGACCTTGGGAGCAGAGAAGGGCAAAGGAAGTTACAGGGTGAGAAGAGGGGCACAGGGTCCAGGTGGTCTTTCATTGTGTTACTGGATCCTTTTACTGTTATTCCACCCAGTTAAATCTAAACCCAATTAGTGTGAGAACAATATCCAAATGATGATATTGCATGGTGAAAAAGAAAAAAATCCCATGTGCATCAAACATTGGATTTGAAGACTGCTGCCTAGTCCATGGGAAACATAAGGTTTAAAGGGCACATTTCCCTTTAAGGAGCCTAAGCTGAAGTTATTTGTGTTGTTATAGTGCATATACCATATACTTGCACAGTGACCTGCAATATAGGACACCTCACATCTCAGTGCACAATACCATCCAGGACTCTCAGGGGCTCTGAAGATAGAAGCTATCATGGTAGTCTGCCTGCTTAGCAGAACTGAAATTGATCCATTCATCTACATATGCTGAGCATCATCCTGAGCTAAGATAAATTTCAGATTGGCCTACTGGAGAATAACTTTAAGCTAAGGTGGTATTCCATACCTTTATATTCTATTTAGCAATGAGAAAAAGCCCTCTGGACCTATTTTTGTAATTTATTGGAAAGAGACCACCTAGGACACTGCTTACTTCATCAAACAGTGATTTCTTAATGGGGACACACTGGGAAAACAATTCAAGTCTTGGTCCCAGGAATGAGAGAACCTCCTGAACAACTCAGAGATAGTTAAATTGTAGAGTTCATTAGCACTTTCTCTCTTTTGGTACTATTTTAACCTAGACTGCATCTTATTTTTTTTGAACTTTATCTTCTTTTTCCCTTAATTTCTGTGTTTTATTTTTAACATTTTAAAAGGTATTCCCAATATACAAGTGAGGTGAAATATATATATATAACTACAGTATATTTAGTGTGTTCAGAACAAATGCCTTAGCCCACCAGTCGGATCCTATATCATGTATAACCAGAAGAATGAGAAATTATGCTCCATTATATAGGATGTATCAAAGTGCATTCTACTATCATGTATAACTGATTGAAACAATTAAAAAAATTAAAAAATGGATAATGTCCAATAGTAAGCTTCAGGGACATAAGTAGCAATTTCATTTGTATTTTGGGCAAAACAGAAATGGCTGATGGAAAGAGGAGATGAGTGTGAGAGATAATTTCTATTTACATTCTTGGTTCTGGTTCCAAGAGAACAGTTAGTGGAGCTGGAAGACACAAAGGGGTGTGTCTCCAGTGACACAGTAAAATGCCTTTGCTCCCTCTACTACCACACTATTTTCTAATGGGCTCCTTGCCAGCATATAGACCTGGTGATCACAGAGCAGAATAACTATGTCAGTAGTTTTCTTAAGGTCCTCTGGAAAGCACCCTGAAAAGTATGAAAAGGGCAGATATGAGAAAGGGTAGGTAGAAATTTAAAGACACCAAGGGGACAACCTAAAGGAAAAGCATCCTTTGATGAGCTCAAAACCTCTGGACTTCATTTCGGCTCACCATCCTTCCACTAATCTTTTGGCTGAATGCCCACTGAGCTCTAGGCACTGTGCCAGGATTGTGGGGGTGGGGTGGCTCTCACCATTTCATAGATGAGCTATGGCATAGAGAAACAGGCATTCAGATGAAAGAGATGATTTTCCTAGGGGAACTTGGGGCAAGGCTTTTAGGAAGTGTTGGCATTTAGCTGGGATATCAGAACACATGGGAATCACATGACATGGGAGTAGGGTAACCCATGTGGATCAATTACCTTTACAACTAGAGTTCTCTAAATGAGGAAAACTACTCATAACTCTTAAGATTCCATAATAGGTTCCTATTTGACTGTCTGGCCTCTCTTCATTATGTTTTGCACATAGCACAGTCAAGAAAGAAACACTTGCTTCAAATAAATCCACAATCACTACTAACAACTTTCTGTAGATCTCCTTTAAAGACCTGATGAAGGTCTCCATAATCAAATAGTATAGCTTTACTTTTCCAACCTCATAAGCTACTAGATCCTTTCAGCACATATCCTAAACATGCTTCAGAACAACCTGTCTTATAACCCTGCTCTCATTTCTACAGGACCCATTCATTTGTCCAAAATTCACTAAGTAAGTCTCAGCAACATCCCAGATATGACAATAGGCACTAGGAACTAGATACAAAGCACACAATACCAATGACAGTAACTATTGCCCATAACATGTATTTTATAGATTTTTAGGAATCTATGGAATTAGTTAATTGAACTACATAACCATTAACTTATTTTAAAGCTTAAAGAAAAGCACAGGAGATAATCTAATAGCCAGGCATCTACACCCCTCACCCCCCGCCCATTTAACAGATGTTAACATCTTTTTTTTTTCATTTTTTGCTACAGATGGCTGTGTTAAATAAAACTTTACAGATTCAGCCAAAGCCTAATTCCTGATATCTTCCCCCTTCCTACAGACATCACTACTCTCTTAAATTGGTATCAATCCAAAATGTTTTTAGTGGTTTTATTCCACATGAATTCACTTATAAATGATTCCAAGTATTGTTGAATAATTATAAAACTGTTTTAAAAATGTTCAGATGATATTCTCCTATTTCTCCTCTTCTGCAACTTGCAATTTTCAATCAGAAGTTTGTTTTAAAAATATCCCCATGGTGCTACATGCAAATCCAGTTATTTCATTTTAATTGTTGTAGAGTTTACTTAACCACAGTTTGTTTCCTATTTTCATCCTGATGGACAACAATGTTCTTTGTAATATTTTTACTTTAGGAAATAAAGCTGCACTGAACATCCTTTGTATATATCTTATTCTGCACATCTTACAGAATTTCTATACCAGTGTCTAGGTTTTGGAGTTTGAAATCACACCCTACTTCTATGGATTCTTACTCTTTGCCAAGATTTTTTTTTTTTTTTGAAGAGAAGTGTTTTAATACAATCTTTTATAAGATTAGAATTAGTCCAAAAGTATGTAATGAACAAAGCACAGTGCAAAACTGTCTTTCCTACCCTCTTCATCTTTTCTTACTTCTGTGCATACTCAAGGGCTGTAATCTCTCACCTGGATTCCTTAGCTTTTATGCGGTTATTTTCAAGTGTGGATAGTTATTCAAACGAATGCTTTTGTCAGGAGATATATTGGAAAGCCCAATTCTGTCATAGTGCTGATGTCAGCCTAGGGTTTTATTGATTTGTGTTTTATAACATCTGTTTGTGAGCTCAATTTTAGTGGTGTTAGTTTCCTCAGATGGGGACAGTTATATCTGGACCCCAAATCCACATATTGTATCAGTTTGGGTTTGCCAAGAGTGTGGTCCTTTAAAGGTCCTGGCTAAATGCAGCCATCTTAAATTCAAAGGGGCCATCCTGAACACACTTTAAACCTTACTCCTTGGGCTCTGTATGGATGTTAAAACCAATTCGAGGACTCATTTTGAGGTATAAGCAGTGTTCTCAGGCTTCCTGCAAAGGTGGCTCAAATACTTCTGGTTCTGGTTTTCAGTTCCCTTTCTATTTTTAGTATTTAGAGAGTTCCCTTCTCTTTTGCCATTCCCTTAAGTATTTTTTTTTAATTGGTATAGCAAGAGAAACTCTGTTTACCTAGCCATACTGCATTCTTCAAATGTTATTTAATTTTTCCATGAATATAAAATTCTACTTTTCTAAACAAAATTGGTCTATATTTTTGGGGAATATTATTGAGTTTGTGAATTTCCCTTTTGGGTGCTCAATATATACATAACTTTTTAAAAATATTGAATAGAGTCAAAACTAATTTGTTTCCACAATTTTTACTTCCTTGATAAATTATTTAACTGGATATTATAAAGGTAGAATTAGAAATTTATAATTTGAAATTTTACACCTTGTTTATGATTTTTTACTATAAAAACATGCTTGAATTTTTAAAAAAGATCACAATTTTATATTTATTTTTAAAGGTTTTTATTGACTTTACTTGTATGCTCTGAGATGAAAAATTCATGTGTATATAATTTATCAGCCTTATGTCTAAAATTCATACCAACAATCACTGGAAAAGTGAAACTATAGACCATATTCTATTCAGCAAAAAAAGAATTGTCTATGACTAACAGGAGATGCTGAGAAGTAGAACCATTATGTGACTAAAAATAACTGAAGAGACAAGTTATTATAGGCATACCCACCTAAGTATAAACATACCAAGCTCAAAAACATAAGTAATGAAGTATTTCATAGTAGGCTTTCTAGGAATATATAACTAAGAAAGAAATCTATAGATAAACAGCGACTTAACCCATTTGGAGTATATGGTATTTATTTTTATAATAATGATGTTCTTAGATAGCAGAAGAGGTCATTTATACAAAAATAATAATCATGATTAAATGTTCAAGTATATATTTATTTTGTATTTAGTATATCTGAATATACAGCATTTTAAAAAGTTGACTAAATCATTTTTAGAAATTTTTCTCAGTTTAAAAAAATCCATACCAAGTTTTCAAAATTCCAGTCAATTAGCTTACCAAATAGCTAGCAATTAACGGAGTAACATCCATCCACTGTAGTTATAGAGGAGAAATCAAATTTCTGAAGGAAGCACAGTTTCTTTTGCTACAGAAGCTTACCAATGCTATACATAGCACTTTAAGCATGGGGCTGAAGGGTAATCAATATTACAAGAGGATTCTCAAAATTAAAATGTATTGACAACTTTTGTGTCAAATTTAGGAAGGCAAGTTAACCGGGACAACGCTAACAGAATCATCTACTGCATGCAGGGCAACTTAGTAAGACATGTCACTTGAGAGTACAAAAGATAGGGCCCTTGGCCCTGTACCTGGTGCTGGCGATGCTCGGTGATTCTGCTCCAAGCCTACATCTTTCTAGTTGACTGGCAACAATCTGCCTTTCCACTTCCAGTTCTCGGGTGAGTCGTTGAAACTGAAGCTCCTGGTGAGTCAAGGAAATAAAAGGCATATAAGGTGATGAGGTTGGCTGCTCAGGAAGACACATGAATTGGCGTATGTCACAGGAAACACAGGAACGTACCCATAACATAAAGCTGTAGTGTGGCTCTTTGAAGTGCAAGCTTTGGATGGTTTAAATAATCTAATGATTTGTGGTTATTTTAAATTTAAAGGCAATAGAGTTGCAGCTTTTATTTGATGTTGGAAACGTATATTTTTATTTGCTTTTTTTGTTTGTGGTTCTAATCAGATCTTTAAAACAATATTTTCTGCTGCAGTGCCATATTAAATTTAATGTTTGCAGAGACCTTACTTGAAGTGTTTACATCAGAGGCACTCCAACCAATAAAAGCTCTTCATCTTCAATGGCTAATTTTTATATCCCTTATACTGTATTGCATGTCAGCACAGCATTAAAAAAAAATGTAAATCTCCAGGAAGAGAATCACTTTACCATGTTTGATACAAAGCCATTTAACTAAGGAAAAATATCCTTTCAATCCCACAGAAAAAATCTTGCTATATTTATCTACGACATAACCAAGAGAATTTTGCTGCTTTCACAAATGCATTCATGTGCCATTGTGTGAAAGGAGAGAGGTGAGACAGAAAAGTGAAAAAGACTGGGCTATAACGTGGAATTCAAAATTGTACTAAGAAGCTAGAAAATTTGTCAAAAGAAATTATATTCTTCAATCTATGCTACATCATGAAGGTGAACAAGTTCTATTATAAGAGAAAATGTTTTAACTTTGTCCTTTTCTTATTGTTAGTTCAATGGGATTTTAATAAATAGAAAACATGTTATGCTATAAAATATCCAAAGATCAAATCAAATATATTTCAAAAGCTTTAAGCCACAAATAGCATCTTGAAGAATACTTCAAGAACCCCTGTGTCATATTAATGCTTTACAAGCTATTCAAAACAAATTGTTAAGTAGTTCAAATTTGACAATGATTGCTAGAGCAAAATACCAGGTAGGTGAACACTCAAATAAACCTAAAAACCAATTAGAAATAAAACTACCTAAAATATTATTTATGACTAGATATGAATGTTTGTATAAAAATTTAATTGACTTTATTGACTCTTTGTGGTATTAGGCGACATGTGCAATTACTTGATAGCATTGGCTTTGTAAATTCCACAAGCTATTCTTAGAATGAGTTTTAATAAATAGTCCCTGAACTCCTTATCTGCTATTGAAAATCCTTTTCTAATGAACCCAATAGTGGAGGCATTTTAGAAAGGATATAGATGGGTAGTATTTAGCTCAATATTGCTATACAATATGATCATAATAGATAAGTGGGACAATGCCTGCCTCTGCCTAACAATACCTAGACTGCTGGCTGTTAATAAATGCTAAACAACAAAAGAACATATGGCTATAAACTGAACAATAGTCAGTAACTTAGTAGTATCATGCTTACCTGACATAACTTCTTTGCTCTTAAATAGTGTATTTTCTTGATTTCTTTTCTCTTAAATAGCATAGTTTTTGTGATAGATTTCCATTCTTTCATTTATTTTATTCAATTACTTATTATGTACATCTTTTCCCACAAGAGTGGTTGCTTCTATCATACTGGGCCAAGATGGACTGTGTATAAATCCCCAAATACTCCTCAAGCTATCACATTATCGTTGTACTCTGGTTACTCTGTATTCTAGGACTGAGGGTGGGCATGTTATATCATTTTGGGATAGCCAGAAGTTACCATACCAGGGTAGGATGAAAGTATATTTCAAATACGAACATAGGAAAAAAACAATTCAATGGTAGTAGATGTTATAAAATCATGTTTGTGGCTGCTTATGCTAATCTTTTCAACAACCATTTAAGGAAATGGTTGGGAGAATTTCTGCTTGAAGGCAGAGGTGGGACACAGTTTCCCATAGTCCTTTTCCTCTGAAGCACAGATAAGCAACTTTGGCTCAGTCTAGAAGATACACTCATGCCAGACTGTGACTCAGATGTCAGCTCAGAGACTGATTCCAGAAAACAGGAAGCTCCTTTTCTTTGTTCTGCCTCCTGCAGCATTCCCTTTATTAGATCTCAAGGTCAAGTTCCTTACACAGAAATCACTTCCAAAGGTAGTGGCAGTTATCAGTTGTTTCCTTATCTGACCAAATTTGTGGCACAGATTTGGATACTGTTCCTGGAAGTTAAGTCTCAAGCCTTGTTCTCCAATACAAGTGTTGGAATTTACTAATAACCACTTTTTTTTTCCTTTCTTCCCCTTTTATCCTTAATTAGCCATGTCCACCTCTATTTCTTGCAAATAGGAACCTTGAATGACACCTATAAAAACTGTTTACACCTAATGAGTTGCTAGGCAAGCCTCTGTACTCATGCTGTATTTTCTATTTAAAATGAGCAATTCCTTTGACATTCTTATCAACTAAGTTCACAATGTATCCCTCATAGAGCCCTTAAAAATGAATATCACTATGTCCTTACTTACTGTATGTCCACACTTGTCACAAGTAGGACTTCACTGAAGTGCCAAAAGCAGACTATCAGGAAGCTCTTAGGCATGGAAATACTACCTAAACCTGTGAATATTTACATTAAACTTTTCATTATATTTGTGGGCTTTGATGTAAAATGATGACTGCTGTCCCTACAGAATATAAGCTGAACACCCATGTGTGACTGGCACCAAGATGAATGAGTAGGATATAAATATTTGACAATTCTGTCTCTATTGGTTTCTTTGACTGATGAGGAAGACAGCATTACATAGTCACATAAAAACACATTTAACGATTTCCAAAATAACACTCATTAAGATGATTATGCAGAGATATCATCTATAAATTTTAAATTTTTATATTTTACCCTCTAAACATAGACTGTGACAGCTAATTCTGAAATCAGTATCTAAAACGGGGCATCTAAATTATAGGGGTATCTTATATTTGTTCTCTTCTGAGAAAAGCAAGGAAATTAATGTTAAAATTGCTTGCTAATGATTTAGTATATGACAATTTCTTCAGACCACATTCTTAAAAAGAAGTGTCAAGGCTATTAATATGCTATAGGATTATAATCTACTCATATGTGCTATGAAACTCTCCTTTGTATTTACGACATATCTCTCAGGTTAATATAATGATAAATATTATTTTAGAGAGAGTGAAGGGAAAAAAGAAAACAAAACTTCACTTTCATGACAGACCCACCCAAGGAGCTCAAAGAAGGACTTGCTGCCCCAGTTGCCAATATTTGGCCTGAGGCAGTTGGCTCCTTCAGGAATGCAAAGAATCCCCTTTCCCCAAGGGAATATCCTTCCTCCAGCACTAACTGAGGTAAGAATAGAAGATTAGTCTCAGGTAGCCCCAGGGTTTCCTGTAGGCATGGCTAATGCTTTGCTAGCCTGGAGAGTATTTGATATTCTTCCCTGTCCAATCCTGCTTTTCCATCCCCTTTCCTCCACAGGTATTGATTCATGATAAATTTTGTGCACACAAAATTTTATCTCAATAAAAACCCAAGCTGTCTTGTGTTCTTTTTTTTAAATTAATGACAGAATTTTTCTCTTACTCCCACTCTCTGTTTTAAAATATTGTGAGATATTTCAAGTATACAGAAAAGGTATTGACAATAGTACAATGAACTTTTCTGAAACTGAAATAACAAATAGCAAATCACCTCTAGCAAATCTTAATACTTTGCTATATTTGCTTCTGATTTCTTGAGAAATACAATATTACAATGTAATTTTAAAAAACAATGAGGTGGCTTGGTTGTTCTCTCCTGAATCCTAATCTTCTCTCTTCTTCCCTCCCCAGAATATATCATTACTCTGAATTTGGTGTTTATTATACTCATGACTTTTTTTATATTACTACTATATACTTAGTCACACATGATATATAGCATTGTTTTTTATATTCACATTTTTTTGTAAATGGTAAACTGTTCACAGATTTGCAGATTGTTTTACTGCTATATGATTTTGAGATTTACCTATATCAATAATGTAGCTTTAGCATTGCTTAAAAGTATTCCATTTTATGATCATAGAACAATGTATTTATGTTCTGCTCTTATAAACTTTTGGATTGTTTCCAATTGCTTATGCAATTATAAGCACTCTATAAAATAAACATTCTTATATAAACCATCTTGGGCACATAAGCCAGACTTCTCCAGAGTAGAGACCCAGAAATAGAATTACAGGGTTGAAATGTATGCACATCTTTAATTTTCCTTGAAAATAGTTGTCAGATTACTTTTCAAAGTCTTGTACCTATATTTCAGCTAGCCATGTAGCGGAGCTCCAATTTCTCCTCAGTCTCATTCTCACTGACCTTAACTTACATTTGGAAGCTTAAAACTCCCTGCCCTTCTTTGTTTACAGTCTAACTTGCTTATGTTTTACTTTGTATTTCCTGATTTCCAACATCTTTTCTTAGGTTTATTGGTCATTTATGTTCACAGGTATCAAACTTTCAGAGGGAAATTTCTCCCTACTGCCAGAAATCCAGGCTTTTTCTAAACTTCAGTGGAAATGGTTTCTCATTACCTTTAAACTAATGTAGTTGTGTGAAGTTTTAGCCTTGGGTAAGGAATCTCAGTAGACTGTCCACCATTTGTAGCCCTGAGACACACATAGCACATAACCAGCCAAGGGCATGCTCAAGATTATCTAGATTTGGCAGGTGTCTCCAGGGTGAAAGTCAGGTTTACTGCTTACTTAGCTGAGGATTCTTACTCTTCTTTTAGTTTTGATTTCTCTAAATTCCTTTGTTTCTAGTTTAGCTCTGCTTTCAAAAAAAAGTAAAATACAAATATTTTATCAGTATGCTTAGTGTCATTCAGGGATAAAAGTACGTAGAAATACTGAATGTACAATATGGCTTTTTTGTATTTTGATTTCTCTGAGCTGTATTCAGGGGATATTTCTCAGTATTTCCTTCAGTTCATTATTTTTCCATGTGCTGTTTGGAGTTTATCTCACTGTACTTTTTGTTTTTACCCCGCCCCACCCTCCTGTCCCTCAAAGATGAGATTTTTTCCATTTCTGAGACTTCTAGCTGGTGCTTTTCCTTATCCATTTTTCTTGCATGCTCATTTAGAATGAAATCTCTATTTTTCCACCTTGTTTTCCCTTCCAATTAAGGTTTACCTTTACCTAAACTTCCATTTTCCTCTGTCTTAAATGAGGCCTTAAATAGGTGACTGCAGTATTTCTTTGAAATAGAAATACTAGGGATTCTGTACATCGAGGCACAAGGCTACTTACTGTCCCCTTCCTCTGGTTTCTTGAAGCATCAGAATTAGGTAACTGAATTCCCATGTCCTTTGACGAGAGGTGACATCCTCCTGGCTCCTGGCTCCCTCCACTTGTTAGCACAAAGTTGTCTACAATATTCCTCGCTGTCACTTTGTATTAAATAATTGTCCTCATTTTCAGCAAGATTGGTAATCATATTTCCTCTTACATTCTTAATATTAGTCAGTCATGTTCTTTTTCCTAACTGGCAAAGACCATTATTTTTCAAAATATGTGCAAAAATTCATTATGCTTAAGATGAGAGCCATCCAGCTACAGATGCTCATCTGCATCACTACCCCGTATTTACTTCAGTTAGTCTAACTGATTCATTAATTTAGGAATAGCTACAACAGTTACTGCTACTATGATGCCAACAACTAAGAAAAACAGCCGGCCCCAACTTTCTGTCCCCCCATTCACATTAATCCTCAGTTTTCTTCCAGGCTTTGTGGAGGGAGAGTCCTCTTCTTGTCTAAGGCTAGTCTTTCCATGCCTTCCTGCTTCACCAGGCTTTTGCTTTTCTCTCTTTTTAAAATCTTTAATATTTCTTTTCAGTTGATATTCAAATAAATCATTCTCGTTTTTGCTTTCTTTCTTTCTTCTTTTTTGGAGATATAACCCAGGGCCTCTCACAAGTAGCCAAGTGCTGTACGACTGATCTTCATTCCCACCCCGAAATTATGTTCATTTAAAAACACACCTTCTTAATCTCAGGATTTTTTCAATTTGTTTCCTTCTCATTTGACCTATATTATCTCTTCTAATGATTTTTTACATACTTTTTATTTATTTATTTATTTTCATATGGTGCTGAGGACTGAACTCAGTGACTCACATGTGTCAAGCAAGCGCTCCACCACTAAGCTATAACCCCAGCCCTCTTCTAATGATTTTTTAAAAAATTTAATTGGTTCTTTTTGAAGATATAGTACCATTCTAGTCATTGAAGTCACTGAAATTCTGGTTTCGAATGCTTTTACATTTTTACTAATACAAATTAAAAATTTTTAGGAGAAAAGTACTGAGGACTGGTTATATTTAACAAAGAACACTGACACAGTCATTATGTGATGGAATCAGTGGTTAAGAAAGTGTTGTTACTTCAACCATTGATTTGCTTTTCTGCCTTATTACATTGAGAGTTTTATATCACTAAAGAATATGCTACCTTTTTAAGAGTCAGGAGATTGGACAGGATATGTCCTGCTCTCATGATATATTATGGCATTTACCTCTGTTTTCCACATTCAATAGATGAGTACATTATATATCATGTCCAAATCTTCCAGGGTCTTGAGCCAGGCAAGGGGAACTGTTTTTAAAATGAGCTGGTGATATATTCCGTGGTATAGTGCTTGCCTGATACGTATGAGGCTCTAAATTTAATCCTCAGCACCGAAAACCCAACAAAACCCAAAACCAAACTACTAGGATATTCTCAAAAACATCCAAAATATCATCTCTAATCTCAGCAGAACTAAAACCAAAGTAGCCATATTTACAAAGAGTCCTTAGCCTTCTTGGCCTTAATACACCAGCTAGTCTTGTAGAGTTGATCATATATACTGACTATTTATCATAATTTACTTAGTCATTGACAAACCATTATTATTTCTACTTGGTAGTCTCTAATCAAATACATAATTAATTGTAGGAATACTAGGCATAAAGTCTACCCCTCTATACTGACAAATTTCCTTTGTTTAAAGGAAATTAGAAGTAAAAAAAATTGAAAAGCTAATACACCCACGGATGTTCACTGGTCTTCCCAAGGGAGAAAGGAATTCTAAGTCAAGTGGGTTCTGAAAGTGCTGCCCAGAAGTTCCCATTACCTTGGAGACTCACATTGACCCTAGCATATTATAAGTTCTGATTAATTTACCAGTAGGAAATCAGCTTACTTCTGTTTAACCCAGCACCTTCTTTGATTTGCTGAAACTTCACACACTTTTTCTTCTTCAAAAAACAGTACTACTTCAGGAATATAACTTGGACAATATTGAAATTTGTTAGGGATGGCTGAACTGAAGATTACTATGAGGTACTATACATTAAAAATATTTTAAAATTGGACATTTTAAAATCAAAATTTTAACCACTTTTCTGAGACTGGATATTTATAAAGGGCAGGGCACTGTGAAGAGCTAACCTTCAAATGAAAACTGCCAATGTGGCACCGTGTTAAAGGCATGAGGAACACACACTATTACAACACCAATGCTATGCCCATTGCTTCTCACATTTGAATTATACCTCTTCCACCTCCTAAGTTTTCTATTTCTCCATTGCAACAGTTCTCAAATTGGGATTTTGAGCCAGCTGCATCAGTACCACTTGTAAACTTCTGAGATTCAGAAGGGATGTGGTCCAGCAACCTGTGCTTGAAAAGAATCAGGTTCTCCAGGAAATTCTCAACCATGAAAAAGTTTGAGATCCACTGTCCTAATGGAACACAATCCTTTCGGTCATTGTGTGCATCATTCAGTGTCACTGTGGCTTCCTGCTATAAACAGTGTTCTTATCATTACCTCCCTTTCTCATACTAAATGGTTCTCCAATCACGCAACTCTTCCTCTCTAGCACTGGTTGAATCCATTCCCTGCTTTGCCATTCCAACTGTCACTACCCTCATTCAGGCTCACATCAGCTTCAGACTATGGCCACGGTCCCTCTCTAAGTCTACTCCCCATGATGGTGGTGATGGGACATGTCTCTGCTTTCCTCATTTCTTCCAGATACATTTGCAGGACTATAATACTACTCATTGGTAAGACATCCTTTACTACGCTCCAAGTTCTATACTAAGTGTTTCATATGAATTACGTTGTCATCTCCCACAGTCAGCCTGCAAGGTGGTAAAAGTTACCCTCTTTTCATTGAGAAATGATTTGACTATGGACATTCAAAACTTAGATCTGAAATAACCTCATTTTGACTCCTAATTCCATGGTGTTAAGCACTGTGCCCTTCCCACCACACCCCACAGTAAATTTCTAAAAAGTCAATCAGCCTATTTTAAGACTCTTCATGTAGTATGGACCTTAAAAAAATTATAAATATATGTGTGTGTATGTATGTGTATATATTTATTTAGGTTTCTTTTCACTCCTGTTCATGTATTTATACTGAACTGTTTGCTGTTTCCTATACATGCCATTCAAGGCTTTTCCTCATTTGTTCCAGCCATGGGAAACATTACCTTCCTATGAATAAGTACCTATTATTCAGCCCTTAGGTAGAGTGTTCACCCATGAAATCAACTCAATTTACTAAGTTGGATTTTTCTTAAAGAACAGAATCTGTATTTCAGTCATCTCAGTACCCATCTAATTCTCTGAAAAATGAAAAAAGAAAATCCTCTAAATTCATTCAAGATGACTTTTATGTACTGTTTTATTTAGTATGTCAGAAATCATTGTAGATATTTTTAAATGTATTGATTTACAAGTTATTTTTATACAAAGACAGGGATAATATATTATGGATGATCTTTTTAACGTTCTTAGAGCATTTCAAATGTAAGAATAATTATATCCTTAAAACACAGGTAAAGATCTGAGTGTGGTGATGCACACTTATAATCCTGCCATTCAGGAGGCTGAGGCAGGAGGATAGTGAGTTCAAAACTAGCTTTATGAACTTAGCAAGGCCCTAAGCAACTCAGTGAGACTCTCTCTCTAAATAAAATAAAAAAGGGCATATGGATTAGTGGTTAAGCACCCCTGGGTTTAATCCCTGGTACAAAACAAAAACAAAAAGGCCATTGGTAAATAAAATAAAATAAAAATCCATGGTATAAAAGAATGTTCTATTTTTATTTAAAGTCATAGATGTGGAGGCAGAGATAGGACTAGTTGTGAGTTTCCCAACATTATGTTGATTGTTCTTTTAACAAATCAGCTCTATTAGAATTTCATATTATTTGGCATGGGCAAATTATTTTTTAAAAAATCAATGTGTGCATCATTCAGTGTCACTGTGGCTTCCTGCTGTTAATAGACTTACTCCCATGCCACTGCCTCCCCTGCTTCCTCATTGTTTTTACTTGTCTTCACCTCCCTCATTCCTCAAATCTCTCATGTATCCTCTTCTGTCCATCAGAAAAAAGGAGTCTTCCTGGTTTGACAAGCCATTTTCGAAAAGTAAAAGTATAATGATATTTCCAATTGTTGAAATAGCAATGTCTTCTTTTATTTGCCTTTTTTCCTAAAGAGTAAAATGTGTGCATATATGTGTGTGTGTATTATAAAAAATACATGAGTACATGTATGTAAATATAAACAATGCTAGCTAAAACTTCTGCTGGTGGAGGTTTTCATAATTTATTTTTAAAATTCCTTATATTTGGGGAAGTCCTAGTAGTGAAATAGAGAGAAAAAGTCAATCAACAATGAACATGAATATCTGGAATCAGTGTCTGCTGCAGTTGTCATTGACAACTATTTCTATCATTTTCTATTATGGAAGTATTTTGGTAGAATTAATGTCAAAAACATACTGATACTTTCTCTAAAATGCAATGCCTTGAATATTTGATTAATTATTACTTTAATCACATTAAAAAATTATGAAAAATAACAATGACAACATTAAAATTTATCTGGTTTTATATACTTCAAAATTATTATTAAGACCAATGATGCAAGCCACCTAATGTTAGATGCTTATTTGGGGGTTAATTGATTGCATAGTACATAATAAAAATGCACATAAGTCATTATTTGCTGAAATGGAAAACTAAGAAGAATAAGTGGCTAATTTCCACTTCTATGTGAACTAGTTACTGCATGCACAGCAAAAAATATAAAAATAGTAAGCAAAACAAGGCCAAATTTAATCTTCCTTTATTCAACAGATCCAACAAATATCATTAGGAAATATGAGACTAGTTTAAAAAAATGATTCATTTAAGGTTTGACTAGTAACTTTATGAAATATAACATGAAAGAAAATGAATCTAGTGGAGGAACAAATCTACTATATGAATTAGAGCTTAGGCAGACTTTTGTTATGACTATACTAGGTTTGCTTTTATGATTGTTATGTTCTGCAGATATTTTAGGCTAAAGTGTGTGTCATTTGTATGAGTGTTATTAGAATTAGAATTAGAATCAATGAATGCACATTGACTAGTTGTACCTTAGTCAATTAACTGGTTCCTTGTGAATGCTTGCTACCTGGCTCAAGCAGCGTCAGAATTATTTTTTTTAAATCTTCTTAACCTTTTAATTTTTCATTTTGTATGTATGGTTTCAATAACATTATAATTTCTCTCTAATCTTCCAGAAATTAGCCTAGGCTTCTTGAGAAATAAGGTTAAGATCAATATGCTATTGATAACCATAAGCTATTCATATTTAGCTCACAAAGACCAATAAGGCTTTAGGATAGAACTAAGGCATATTTAGCTACAAGTTGAGTCCAAGGTCAATACATCTATATCCAGAATGATGGCTATTTCAGCCTTGGGGTCTAAAGGTGCTCTAATACTGGTATTTCCATATTTGATGTTCCTCTGTTTCTCTGATCTCCTGCTTTCTCCTTGAATATTTGGCTTCTTCCATTTGTTAGCCATATATAAAAGCAATTTTAACTTAATCTTTGTTACCTTTATTAAGTATCTATATATTCTATAGTTAAGCTAAAAAACGAGACAAGTTTGGGCTATGGGTGTGACAGTAGTAGAGTACTCAGAATGTCTGACTCACTGTGTTCAAATCCTGGCAACATTCCCTTCAAATAAATAAATAAATAGACAAGTAATGCTGCTTTTTACTTGTGTAAAGTCTACATGGATTACAATAAGGGAGAAAAAAGGAGACACAGAACTCTTAGGATAAGAAGTACCATATTTGAATATATTCTGGTTTAATTTACTTGTCTGAAAGAATTTTTAAAATTATCATATTGAGATTGTTTTCTCTTACATAAAATAAATGCTTATTTATAAAGAAATATATTTGTCTCATGTTTGGAACAGGTACAATTTGATGTCAAATGTCTCTTTTCTTTCTTGTTAACTCATAAAATTAATAACAATGATGAATAAATGCCAACTGTGGGTTAGGCACTCTCTCTATATTTCCTCTATTCTTAAGAAGCACAGGCCATTTTTGAGTGGAGCAATTCTAGGGTGAGGTTACAAGAGGCAAAATAAATGATTCGCTCAAGTTTACATAATTAGCAAGTAAGGAACTAGGACTGGAATACTAAATTCTCACCCTTTCTATTATAAGAAGATAAAAAATTAAGGTTGTTTCATGTTCTGTTCCTGAAGTTTACATTTAGAAATGTGATTGACTTTATTACCTCAAAACTTTCTTCCCAAATCAAATTAACTCCTGGAATTTAATATGAGGTAAAGAGCAGATCAAGTATACAATGGATCTTACTAATGACAAATGTGAAAGTGCATTTACTGGGAAAAGAATTGCTGGTATAACAATTGAAAACAAAGCTACTTTACAACTTTGAACCACACAGAGACATACATATGCAATGTTTATATAATGTGCAATGTATATAATGAATGTAAAAACAAAAATACAAATTTATACAAAGATGACCTAGAAGAATATTTTTATAACCTTAGATTGATAGAGACCCTTTTAAAATAAAAACCCAAAATCATATGGGGAAAGAGGCATATTTAACTATATAAAAATAAAACTTCAGTGATAGAGCACTTGTCTGGCATGTGTGAGGCCCTGGGTTTGATTCTCAGCACCAATAAATATTTTTATTTATTTTTATTTATTTTAAAACAATATCCATTGACAACTAAAAAATATTACCAAAACAAACAAAACAAAACCCCAAAACCTTCATATCCAGAATAGCATATAAAGAAAGTCAAATGAAGAGTGGGAGCAAGGTTGTTCAGATTCGAAGTGCTTGCCTGGCATGCATGTGACTCAGTATTCAATGCCTAGCACTGCCAAAAAAAGAAACAAATAAACAAACAAACAACAACAACAAAAAAACAGACAAACTCCCAAAAGAACAACAATGACAACAAAATCAAATGACAGAGAGAGAAATATGGGCACTGACCGTTCACTGGACTGTGATTGGTTATATTTACCACAAGATTTATCCAGTAATATCTATTAAAATTAAAAATATTTATTCATCATGACCTTGTTATCTTACTTTTGAATATCTAGACTTAAAAAGATAAAAGTAATGTATGCATAAAGTATTCACTTGACAATATTCTAACTGTGGCATCTCCATACTAGAGTTATTTTAAAAAATGAAATGAATTTAACCTTTATCTTCTGCCTCAAAAATTCCCTTATTCAATGAAAAGGCCAACTGAGGAGCTGATTAAAACAACAAAGTGAAAAACAGCAAACCTGTATAAATTTGTTTGAGCATGGAGGAAACCAGGATAGGAGACAGACTGTAAGACTGGTTACCCTAGGAGGGCAGGAAAATGAAAAAATGAAGACATTATTTATATTTTTATATTATAATATTTATCTGTTTCAACTGTTGCAACTACCATAAAGTAGTCTTTAATTAAAATATTATTCCAAAAATCAGAAAGAAAGAATGACAGAACCAAGGAAATAAAGTATTATTTGCATCTGTCAGGATAGACCCTATTTGGGAGAAAGACCAATTCTTGAAAAAAGTAGTCTGAGAGAGAACTGAGACAAAAACTGATATTTTTGCCTTTTTGAAGGTATTAAAGCATTAAAGTACCCTAATGGGGTTCTATAATGTTCAAACTTTTAATGGCTCATTCTAACAACTAATAACACATGCCAGATTTAAAAGTATATCATATTGGTGACCATAGGAAGAAAGGCTTCAGTCTTAAAAATATTAATAAAACCTGCCAGGTATAGTGGTGCACACCTGTAATCCCAGCTACTTCGGAAGTTGAGGCAGGAAGATGATAAATTTAAGGTCAGCCTGGGCAATTTGGTGAGACTCAGTCTTAAAATAAAAAGGGTTGGTGTATAATAGTGGTAGGGTACTTGCTTAGCACATGCAAGGCTCTTGGTTATATTTTCTGTATTTAAACACACACACACACACACACACACACACACACACACACACACACACACACACCATGCTTCCTGGGTTCTGTGAGCCAACCCTTACTTATTGGCTCATCAGTTCCAATGCTGAGGAAGTTACATACTTGGAAAAGTACATAAAACCAATCACATGAAATAGGAAATAACTTAATGTCCATCAATTAGAAACTCAAATGTATTGCATATATATATATGTCAGGACTCCATATAATTGCTAGAAGAATTGAAGTAAATCTATATGAGATGATATGAAATAATCTCCAAGATTATGCTGAAAAATAAAGCCAGGCAATTAGTTTCAAAAAGACTGACATATGCTGCAGTATGTAGAAAAAAAAAATTCTTGATATATGTGGAAAAATTTTAATTTTGCAAAGGTTTTAACTTTGAGGAAAGGGACTGGATATTTGTATAATAGATTACTTTTTATTTTATACCTCTTTGTGGATATTTCAATTTGCCCACATTGGACAATTATTTGTCACCATTTTTTTTGTAAATACATTAGAATGATTTGTTTGTTCCTGTAAACCACAGTAGGACTCCAACTTTTACTATTATTTAAATGCTCCAATTCTGACCAATTGAAGAAAAGAGTGTTTTAAGAATTAATTTTCATGAAGGATGTAAAATATATAATAGTAATAAATATCTTAGCTGAAAGCATATGCTGCCTAATAGACTGATTGACTTAATAGACTACACTGCATATATTTCTCTTGGAACTCGACAGGATGCTATAATAAAGAATTAATATCTTCAGAATAATGCTTTTAAGCTTATTCTTGTTTTAATTAATTTTCTTTTATGAACTGCTTAAAAGAAGAAAAGAAAAACATATTAATGTTATGTAAAAAAATCAAACATGGAAAAGGACCCACTTAACCTTAAGTTTTGCATTATGTTAGGACTAAATCACTTAGATACTAAAATCACATGGTAACATTTTCATTTGGTAAACTAATAAGAGTTTGAAAGGGTAGGCATTAAATTATCATATAGAATTTTGATTAGGTACTTACACTAGACATGATTTTTTAAAGTAGTAACTGAAGATATGTTAATTTTCACCGGGCTAAAATTATACAATAATATAAAATTTAGCAGTTTAACAATTTTTAGGTTCACTGGCATTAAATGCATTCACACTGTGGTGAAACTATCATCACTATCAATCTCCTGAACTTTTTCATCTTCCCAACTGAAACTTCATATTCATTATTCTAATTTCCCCCTCCACCCAGTCCCTGGCAAAGACTGTTCTATTTTCTGTCTATATGAACTTGAGTACTCTAAGTAGCATACATAAATGATAAATACAGTATCTGTCCTTTTGGGATTGGCTTATTTCATTCCTTAAAGTTCATTCATATTATAGCATTTCAAAGTTTTCTTCCTTATTAAGGATGAATAATATTTCATTGTACATACGTACCACATTTTTTTTACCCATTTATCTAGCAGTAGATACTTGGGTGGCTTCTGTGCATATTTTTAAAAACCTAAAACTTAATATAAAATTTAAGCCAATTGTGCAACAAATATATCTTGGAATTCAGCTTTCTATCTAGCTTTTCCTCTTGGCTTCTTTCTTTGTTGAGACAGGATAAACTTCCATAGAATTTAGCAGTGACAGATCTCACGTGTCAGGAAAAAATGAGCAATTTCACTTTCCCTTTTGTAACTTAAAAGACTGAGTTGATTACACATTCAATCATTCATTCATTTCAGACTGGAGTGTTTATATGGGCCAGGCACAGTGGTAGAGACAGGAGATAGACAAAGGAAAGGAAGAAGGAGAGACTGAGGAACGCCAGTGTATGTATGTCATCATCTGAGCAAAGCGCAATGAGTGAAACCCTGGAAGTTTACTTGGGGGTCCTGGGAGCAAAGTGGTCTAAATTTGATATGGAGTTTCTCCTTGAAACTGTGCAGAACTAAATTAAAATATTAAAGCTGAAAGGTCAAAGTATATTTCCATTTTAAAAGGCCAAACAAAATTAAATGCCTAAAAAGTTGGTAAACCTGAAAAATTGTGTGGTGTTGATGAGACTACATGGCCTGGTCTTCATTTCCTCACTGGTGTACAGCAAACAACATCTGTCTCAACTGCTGTTAGAACCATCACAAGACCTAAGGTATGGAACTATCAAGAACTATTAACTCCTATACAGAACTTCTAATCATAGGTTCCTTTTCTAGTATTCTGAAGTAAGGGTTAGCAAACAGTTTCTATAAAAGGCTAGTAAGAAAGTAGATATTTTAGGCTTTGTGGATGATAAGTCTCTGTCACAACTAATCACCTTTGTCCTGGGAGTGCCAAAGTAGGCATAGGTAGTCACATAAATGAATACTTGTTTTACTTAGGGCTAATAAAATTGGAATTCCACCTAATTTTCTGATGTTATCCAACACCTGAAAAATTCTTTTTTGATTATTTTAAGCTATTAAAAATGCACAAAATATTTCTAATTTGCAGGCCATAAAAACAGGTAGGAGACCATACTTAGTTTGCCAACACCTGTTCAAGAGTTTAAAAGGTTGTTTAACACTTAGGAGCATATAATAAGATAGACTAGAAGAAAAAAACAGAAGGATTACAGGAGTCTGGGACCAACCTGGATCTCAATCTAGTCTCTGTCATTTACTAGCTGTAAAACATTGTACAAGTCACTTTAACGTCTGTAAACCCTAGTTCAGTTGTTTGTTAAATGGAATAATAAAAGAGGAGCTGGCGTGAAGGTGTGATTAAAATGTTAAATGCTGTATAAACTCTGAAGGTGTTAAAAGACTTAGGCATTAGAAAGTAAACAATTATTTCAAAGTATTTCCCTTAAGAAGTTCACTTGTCAAAATTTAGGGATAGATTTTCAATTTTTGAGCAGAGGGGGAAAAAAGTGAAATAATTTGTATTATAATGTCTTATGTTCCATTTTTACTAATATTTTAGCATTCTACAATGTTATTATACCATTCAGTTAATCATTTACCTCTTTCATCTTCTGGTGATATTGTTTTCAATGGCCCTACTTTTGCCATTATTTTTGTTGTTGCTGCTGTTGTTGTTCTCTCCTCTTTATCCTCATATCAAGAGAATTCAATTTTATACATGAATTCACAAGAAGAATGTAGTGGCTGGAGCACCATTCAAGACAAATGTCTGAAAGCAGAATGGTTGCTTCTTGTACTGCCATGACCCTGGATTTTCAATTTTTTAAACTCCCAAACAAGTAATCTATATAAAATTATGGGCTCTCATGACCCTCACCAAAGTTTAAACATGTGATTTCTTTATATAGCCAACTTGAGGATATCAAAATATCAATTCCAATCAGCAATGGAAGGACGGTGGATAAATCTGTAAGCTTTTCTTTTAATATTTGGATACTGACTTAAGGCAATCCAAAGCCTTTATTCAATATTTCCCATCATATTACTCAGAAATTCCTTCCTATGTCTATTTTATGAAATAGTAAAACACACAAAAAAACTTTTGCCTTTTTTTCCCAAAGTTACTCTTGTAAATAGTCTTCCTGCTGACAACTCATATCACCAGGTAACAGACAGGAAAAGGTCAATCTGATATTCATGACCATCTCTCCTTGAAGCAGGAGGTAAATACGGCAAGAGATGCTACCTCTGAACCAAATGTCTGGTCAAGTTCTCAGCAGAGAAGTAGGTTCAGTCAGTGCTGCTTTGCAAGGCCCAAGGCTCATGTAAGCAGAGGCCAGCACACTGGCTGGTGGTCTCCTCAGAGGTTCTGTCAGCTTTAACTCCTGGGACCATGTTTCCTGGGTTCTGTGAACATAGAGAAGATTGGGTCCAAGGAATAAAAGGACAACACAGTTTACCATGGAGACATACAACCTCTGACTATACCAAGTGGATGAATAAAAGGACTGAATAAAGGATCACCCCAGGGCAGGCTATGGGGTGATCCCAATTCTTTTAGGCCCTTTTAGAGGAGAAGACTGGATGGGTTAAACAGGCCAAGAACCACGGAGGGCCCATGCTTTCACCAGGCAGGATCCCTGTAATTCCCAGTGGAGCCTTAACTCCACAACAGAGAAAAGGCATCCCATTCATGAGGGTCTGTGCCATTTCCCACAGAAGGTAAGAGGAGAGCCAACTAATCAGTATAGCAGTGCCACTAATGTGTGTGGGTTTTTTTAAGAGAGAGAGAGAGAGAGAGAGAGAGAGAGAGAGAGAGAGAGGGAATTTTAATATTTATTTTTAGTTTTCAGCGGACACATCATCTTTATTTTATTTTTATGTGGTGCTGAGGATCGATGTGCTACTGCTTAAGCCACATCCCCAACCCCACTAATGTGGTTTTGATCAGCTCCTTCCAAAATCTTCCCATTCATTCAGGAGGAGCTGCAGTTTCCAAAGTCAACTGAGTTACTTCTACTGAAGCACTGATGCCTCCAACATTCATTTGTTGGGTGACCTTCTAAATTACTCTTTTTTTTTTTTTATTTATTTTTTTTTTATTTTTTATTTTTTTTTTTTTTTAATTTTTTTTTATTGGTTGTTCACAACATTACAAAGCTCTTGACATATCATATTTCATACATTAGATTGAAGTGGGTTATGAACTCTCAATTTTACCCCAAATGCAGATTGCAGAATCACATCGGTTATACATCCACAGTTTTACATAATGCCCAATTAGTAATTGTTGTATTTTGCTACCTTTCCTATCCCGTACTATCCCCCCTCCCCTCCCCTCTAAATTACTCTTAGCTCCTACAGTCTACAGTACCATCCACCTCCCTGAACCTCCAACAGTTTTATCTTCTCTTTACATATTCCCTTTATTCAGTCCAATCATCACATCACTCTTTTGACAGTGACCCAATTCCCTAGTCCTTTTACTTTAACCAGATCTTTTTTGCTTTCCTTTTCAGACACACTTCCTATAATGGTTCAACTTACTCAGATCTCATTTTCTCTTCACCTTTTTACCATGTGGCTCTTATTTTAACCTTTTCACTAACTGTTCTGCCCAGGGTCATCAGTGATCTGTCTTTGGATGGCTAAAGCCAATGGGTACTCTGTTCTCCAGCTACTTTGACCTTCCTGCATCCTTCACTGATTAATAGTGACTCCCTCCTGCTTGACATTGTCTTTTCCTCTGGCTTCACTAATATATTTTGGTCCCCTTAACGGGACGTTAATGCATTATATTTCCTTAATGGAATGTTTCTTTCCCACCTCCCATAAATAGTAGTGTTTCTGGTATTCTATTCATTCTATAAAATATCCATAGGTGATTTCAGCAACAATGACACCATCAGTGGACATCAATTAAGCTTGTACTATGTGTCATATACTATTCTAAGCTATTAAATCTCATTGAGTGACACAGTGGCCTCTCAGAAACTTGTCTACAAGGTAGGAACTGTTATATTTATTATTCAGAAGAAACAGAGGCATTGGGGTTAAAACTGATACCAGAGTCATGTGGCATGCAGGGGAGGGGACAGAATGAGGACTCAAATCTCTAAAGCTTATTTAAGCCCTGGTTGGTCAAATCTCTGCTGCTCTCATGCCTTCAGGTAACAATGATGTGGTTGTGAGTCTCATTTCAATAACTTTAGCACACATCTTCCTGACCAAGCTCTAAGTTCATGAGTCCAGTTACTTAATGGATCTTTTGTTTGGAATGACCCACAGCTATCTTGAGAGGATATTATCTGAACATGAGGACACCCCAAAATAGTGAGGTTTATTCTTACAAATTCTAGCACACTGTGACCTGTTATCCCCTTCAAACCCAAGCATCACTTTGGATAACTCCATCTCCTATCACATTCCATACACAAAGGTAATAGGTCCTCATCTATCAATCCCTCTCTTTGAAGCCAAGCCTACAGTCTAACTTTAAATATAATCCTGCAACACTTATCTTTTAAAATAAACTAATATATTACAATTAAATCAAAGCACTTTAATATTACTGTTTTGAGTATCAAACAGTGTGTAAAAATAAGGGTTTGGCAAATCTTAGTATTATTCCCATCAGCACATAATAAATGAGTCTGAACAATACAGTGTATCAGAATGGCACAGATTTAGCTGAATTTTAGCAACATTTTCTCTACAATTGTCTTTTCCTCTGGCTTCACTAATATATTCTGGTGAAGATGATGACTTTAGTCCAGAAACTTTGCATGTACACTCATGCACACTTCCACTTACAGAGAGTATAACTTTAATGTTTTCTAGTTCACTACAACGAATGCCTAAAAAGCAACTTTATGTGCTATTTATTTAATTTCTACAACTGCCCCATATGTCTTAAATTTTAAGATTTAAGTCAAATTTTAATGATTCTCTTAAGTTTGGAAAATGAGATATAGGCCGAAAGCTCCTGTATTAATGCAGGAAGGTGAAACGGTTGGATTATGAAAGCTGTAACCTAATGAGTCCTTCTTAGTTTGAACGGGCTGGGGCTGGGAGGTAACTATAGGCAGGTGGGTGGTTGCTGGAGCAGGTAGGAGGAATGCCCTAGAAGCGTGCATCTTCCCTGAGGCCCCTTCCCTACTCCCTCTTTCTTTGGTGCCTGACCTCTCTATGTGCTGGGCAGCTTTTCTCCACTAAGTCTTTACCCCATGATGTGCTGCCTCACCGTGGGCCCAGTGCAATGGAGCACTATGGGCTGAGACCTCTGAGACTCTGAACCCCAGATAAACTTTTTCTTCCTCTAAGTTATTTTTGTCAGGTATTTTGGTCATAGGGATGCAAAAGATGACTAAAACATTCCCTTATATTTTGTCCTGGGTTCTCAATAATCCATATCCAACACAGGTTCAATTAATGAAGCATAATGACAATAGTATCACACTTAACCATAAATGGTGAGTACAACCAATGCCTAATAAGTGACTTTATATGCTATTTAATTTTGACAACTGCCCCATGAGAAATATACTATCATTCTCATTTTAGAAATATAGATCATGAATGTCAAAGGTTATAACCCTGGTAGATGGCAAAGCAGAGACAAAGTCATGAGGAGTGATTCCAGAGCTCTTTATCACTCTTTCAGCCTTATACCATGACCTCCAGAGTGTGGCAATAAAATTGATTTCAAGGTGGAGAAAGGAAGAAATCATCTCTTAAAAACAATACAACCCTAAGTGATCAATTGAGCAGACCATCACTACTATGCAGCATGAGGAACAACACCAGCACTTGGATAAGCTTACCTGGCTTATTTCACTCTGACACGATCATCTCCTTCAATCTAACAATGGTGACTCATTGGCTTTCTTTGATATTATCTAAACATGATGGCACTACAAAATAGTGATGTTTTGACAACTAACACAGTTTCCAAAGTCCCAGGGAAGCAGCTGTAGATGTGAGAATAAAGTTTGCAAGTGTCTAGTGCCTGTCATCTCCACAATCTCCCTTTACATTAAACTGCCTTCTAAGACATCCAGCTCACTTTTACAGTAAGACAGGAATCCCTTCAGTGGGCCTTGGGACTGTCAGGATCACAAATAAGATAAATAAATGCAAGGGAAAATAAAAGAAGGAGAAGGAGGGGGAAGAGCAACATTGGTCCATTTACCTACCTGGATTTCTCTGAGTTTTATGAATTCTGTTTTGAAGCTCATTATTGTCAATATATCTGATTGAGAAAGAAGCTGAACAAGTCCCAGGTGAGACTGCACCATAGCAACAGGCCTGCCATGCATCCTTGGGGGAAGAGAGTTTCACAGAAGTATTTGATTGCCTATTCACACTCTTGATTACAACACACTGAGCTGTTAAGCTAAATTGTAAGTCATGAGTGTATTGAAAGAACTTTAAAAAATAAACTACCCTGTGTAAAGATATTTTTCACACATACATTCGCATTGGGATGTGTTTAATTGTTGGTAGACCATTTCTCTTTTATTTAGTAAACAAGGGAAACATTTTTAAACCATTTCAGGACTTGCCAAGGCCACAGTATAGTAATGGATAAATAAGGCATCACCCTCAATCCCTGATAAATGTTAAATCCTTGTTCCAGTTCAAAAATACTTCTTTAATCTTCCATTTTGATTATGAGAATGTAAATGTACTGTTCTTAGGATTTGATTGGGAGTATCTTGAGTTAGATCAATAGTGCCAAAATAAGCTACAGAAAAGAAAAAAAAATCAGCCTCAGTCTCAGAGTAGGTATTAGCTCAGTTGGGATGGTACATTGGAACCAAACAGAATATAGGCCACAGAATAAAAAACAGCACTTTCTTTCTGTGGATTGTGTAACTCCAAATATCAGCTACCCTACAAATTATATCAAAACATAGGTAAAATCAGGTGAAGATATAGGTGGCATGGGCAAAACCCATTATAGTCACCAGACAATCAAGTAAGGCAAATCCAGATGAGTGAGATTATTACCATCCATCTTGATGTCCACATACAGCATATTTAACCAATATTTCTCACATTTGGCCAGGAACTGTGTAATAGATTTTAGAAGTATTTAGATCAAAGAACAGAGAAGCATTTATGTGAAGTTATTTTTATACAACCAGTCTCATTTCTGTTAATAAAGATGCCCAGTGGTGTGTCTCTAATCCAAATTATTTACATTTGGATTTACAATGCATGGTTTGCTTTTGTAGTAGATTTGCCTTTCTAATTACATTTTGCTTTGTTATTAAATTCAGTTATATTTCCTTAATATACATCTGCTCTATGTGGAAGGTGATGGTTGTGAAGCCTGCTGGGAAAGGGGGCAGTTGGCTCAGTTACAAATCCAAAGACAGGCTACAGAGAGAGAGAGAAAAAAAAAAAAAGAACTGAACAATCTCAAACTTTTAATTATTTTATAAGCACTTAAAATATACATAAGATTGGTATGGGTCATTAATATTTACATAGGTCATTTTTGCTTATGTTGCATTTGGCCTCGAAGCCAGAGAAACTTCTTGAACTATCCAGAGAACAATAAGAAAGTATCATTTCACTAAATAAAACATGTACTTATGTTTAATGAATTGACCGTGACTTTTGAAAAGAGCTGAATTCCTTAGAATCTATTCATGCAATCAGAAATATTTGGAACCTTATTTTATGTAAAAGAGCAAAGTCAAAATACAATTGAAACATGCAACATGGCAAGTAATTATGTAGTGCCCATTAGTCTTTGCCAACTAGCACCATTTTATCTTTTTCCTATAGGGCATTCTGATTTTTCTCACGGGGAAACCCATGTTCCTATTCTTGTACCAGATAGATGAGTTTGACATATCAAGGATAGGGCTGGCCAACTTTCTAGGTTGGTATAGAAAAAAGTGTCCAGACCAAAACACAGGAATTTTTAATTTAATAAAGATGTAGAATTATTTTGGCACGAGTATCAAGAAAGTGAACTGAAGGAAGGCGTTTGTGAGCTAAGAATGTAATGTTTAAAGAAAAAAGTCATAGGCTGGAGTTGTAGCTCAGTGGTAAAGCATTTGCCTTGCCTGCATGAGGCCCTAGGTTCAATCCTCAGTGCCACATTAAAAAAAAAAAAAAAAAAAGAAAGAAAAAAAGATTTTAAAAAAGAAAAAAGACACTTGAGATGAAAAAGCAAGGGGACTACCCTACCAGAGATGGGGACCGTCGAGGTGTATTCTAAAGCCACTTAGAGATTTGAACTAGAAAAGGGCAACGTGAGCTGTAAGCTGAATCTTCAATGAATGAGTGAATAAAGGTAAGTAACCAAAAGGTGAATGACGGTATAGAGGAAGCCAAGGAAGTTTCAGGGGCTTGTGCAACATGGGTGTATATGACAAGTGTGGAGCAAGAATACGGACTCTACTGAGTAAGCCTAGGAACCCTAGAGGTTAAGAGAATAACCAGATGCCCCTAAAGAGAGCTGAAAGGGAGATAAGGGTCCTCTCAGGAGACAGCCAGACTGTTGTTAAGGCAAGTAATGGAGAAGGAAAGAAATGAGGTTGAGAATATGGCAGTAGCTGGTCAGAGATGAGGCTACTCCAGAAGACATGGGAGAAAACTCTTGAGAGGGAGCATGGGGAACAGGGGCATCAGATTGGACACAGGCTAAAAAGAGAAGATATGTGCTAAGAGGTGGGCAGTTAACAGGATACATGGACCTCTGGTGATGAATGAAGTAACGACAATGTGAGGCATGGAGATTGTCCTCTAAGTTTCTAGTACAGGCCATAAGCTTGTGAATGTCAGGGGGGAATGGATGAACAAGGATGAACACAGTGTCCTGTTGGGCTCAAGTGCAGGGATGGTGGGTGCTCTAGGTTCAAGAGGTGAGTTGGCAGTCACCTGTCCCTGGGTGTGTCAGACCTTAAGTGCAGGTGATTACAACCTGGAATAGCATTAGAGGGGCTTTGCTCCTGAGGATGATCAGAGGATATCTGTAGGTTATCAGGCTTTGGAGCCGGAAAAACCCCTCCACTCTGAATGTTCTTACAAGACAGCCAAGACCAGCCACTCCTACCTGCTTCCATATTACACTTATAGTGCTCAGATAGTACTCTGCAGATGACCAAATGCATCTTGACCGGAAGAAAGTGAGAAATTGTGATGGGCAGAAATAGGGGAAGAGCAGGTGCAGAGGCCAAGGAAAGTGTCCAGCCTGATTAAACTTAAAAAAAACAAAACAAAACCCAAAACAACAACAACAACAACAAAAAAAAAACAGTGCAGCTGAAACAGTGAATGGGGAAGAGAGAAAGGAGGCATAGAGAACTCCTGCCTGGGCATAGAGACCTTGAGAGAGCACTGCAAGGACAATGACTTTTTCTCTGAGGAGGTCACTGGAAGGCTTGAATAGAAGAGTGCCCTGGTTACCTTCCCTTTTTACATCATTCCCTCCGTTGAGAACATACAATAAATGGAAAAGGGAAAAAACAGGAAGAACAATTAGGAGACTCTTGTGCTCGTCTAGATTAAAGGGAATGTCAGATTGTTGGTGATGGGGATAAAAAGCAGTTGGATTTTGGATATATTCTGATGATAGAATCCCATGGGCTTCTTTTCAGTTCAAGGAACATGCTCATTCTTTCCTCAGCACAGAGACAGCAGTGGACAAGTGAAGACAAGAATATTCATTCTTCTTGTCTGGGCTTCAATGTCACTTACCTGATTGAAAAGTCTTATAACCCCATAAGGATAGGGACTATGATTTAAATTTTTCTGCATCTCACAGTTTTGAAAGCCAGAAAGCCGAAACCCATTTCATTGGGCAAAAATCAAGGTGTTGGTGGGCAGCACTCTCTGTGGAAGCTCCTGGCCTCTCTCAATTCTGAAAGCTGCTGCTCTCCTTGGTTGTGGCTTCATTACACTAGTTCCTGTTACACCTGCGCTCTGCCTTTTCACTGTGTGTCACATCTCTCTGCCTCTCTCATCATGTCATTTAGGGTTCACCTTGATAATTTCTCAATCTCAAGATCCTTTTTCCAAATAAAGTAATATTGACAAATGGCTCAAGGAGAAGAAGCTGTTTTTTTTTTTTTTTTTTGGGTGGGAATGGGGCAGTATTATTCTGCATCCCAAGTTCATCCTCTCTCTGACTTCCAAAGATTCACATCTATCCCCTGTGTAAAATAATGCAACCTATTCCAACACTCCCCAAAGCTTTGACCCATTAAAGCATTAAAGTGTCAAATCTCATTGTATAAATATCTAAATTAGATAGGGTGAAAACTCTTTTGAGTATGACCCATCCTAGGGGCAAGTTCTTCTCCATCTGTTCATCTATAAAACTAAAAGGTAAGTATTCATCTTCTAAAACAATGTTGAGACAGGCATAGGTTATAGTTATGATAGTCTCATTCCAAAAGAAAGAAAATGGAAGCAGGAAAAGTATCATATAGCCCAAGTAATTTCAAAATCCAACAGGGAAAAGTTTCAAAACATTCTGGATTCAAGGTTTGATCTGTGGAGTCATTTATTCTTTTTCTAAGAGGGTAGCACATATTTGCAACTAGTAGTTCTTTTATACTTGTGTTTTCTGCTTGTAGGATTTTAGAAGTGCAAAAGACTTCTTATATTTCATCCTGTCTCTGTCCCTTTCAATTAAAGATGGCAGTATTTCTGCTGATATAATATTGAGGAATCTTGTGAGTCTCCTGTGTATTTGTGCTGTTATGACAGTCCTCCAGAGATCTTTCTGGATAATTCCATTTGCATTCCTAGTTCTATTGAACCAGTTGAGGAGACTCATTAGTCTTACGTGTAATCCATTCAGCACTAGTCAAAGGTTGTATAGTAATGCATGCTGCTTTCTCTCTGAAGTCTGCTTTCCTCAAAGCAAACTATCCTAATTTTAGTGTGGATATTTTAGTGTAGATATTGCAAACTTGATAGTTTGAGAATTTCTCAAATCATCAAGTTGTTGTATATTTCTGCTTTAATTTTCTCTTCAATTTATGTCTTTCCTCTTGCATTTTAGTAAGCAGCCAAGAAGAAACCAGTCCACACTGTCAACACTTTGCTTGGAACTCTCCTTAGCTAAATATTAAAGTCCCTCTCTTTCATGCTTTCCATACAACTGTAGGAGAAAGTTCAACTAAATTTTTACCATTATATAATAAAGATGGTCTTACTTCCAGTTGCCAATTATGTATTCTCGTTTCTTTCTGATCCCTGACAAGAGCTACCTTTAATAGTCACACTTCCACCAACACTAAAGGAATTTAGGCGTTCCACATCATGTGCCTTAAATTTCCTCAAGCTTTTATCCATGATCCAATCCCGAAGTCAATTCCACATTGTCAGATATTTGTTACAGTAGTATTCCACTTCCCAGCACTGAAAAATCTGTGTTAGTCTCCTATGGCTGCTAGAACAAATTACTACAAATCTGGTGGATAAAACAACAAACATTCATTCTCTCAGAGTTCTAGAAACTATAAACTGAAATCAGTTTCACTGGATTAAACCAAGATGTAAGCTGGACTATATTCATTTTAGAAGCTGTAGGAAAAAATCTTTTCTTTGCCCCTGACAGGTCCTTTAGATGGCTGGTATTTTCTGGCTTATGGCCACATCACTCCACTTTGCCTCCACCTTCACAGTGTCTTCTCTCTGTGACAAATCCTCCTCTACATCTCTGATATACAGTTATTTGTGATGGCATTTAAAACTGGATCATCCTGGATGAACAATTATCATCCAGGATAATCTCCCATCTCAAGGTCTGTAACTTAATTACATCCATAAAGATCTCCATGATAAAATTTATAGTCTCCAGGTATTAGGATCATATACCTTTGGGGAGGAGAGCATTAGTCTGCCTACCAAAATCATGATACAGAAGCACAGTATATTAACTTACTAGAAGTCTATCATGTCTATAAACAAATGTCAATATGGCTCTTTCAAAGCGACCATTTGTTACTTAATATTGCAATAAAATGTTGATAAATTACTTTTCTCAAGCTATTATGTTAATGTGAAATATTTATTCTGATCTTTCCATTTACAAATAAGTATAATTAACTCAGCAAACATAATTTTAAAATGAGGTTGATAGCACACCAAGTAGAGTAAGCAACGGTAAATTAACAAATATAAATAGTGTCAAGATTTAAAAAAACACTTCTGCAGAAAGTAAAGAGATTTTAGGAACAGATGTCCCTGTATTTTATGAAATTACTCTTTAGGAGTATATTTCTTTCCCTTAGAAATTAGGGTAAATACATAGCTGATATCTCTCATTTAAAATGTGATGATGTTCAGTTTACATTTTCACTCTTTGGGGTAGGGAAGGGCAAAGTGATAAAATTCCAGACGAGAAAATACTAGCTGAGATGATTTCAGTAGAGCAGCAGGCAGCTAAGTCCCTGCCAACATGATCAGTGATCTTGGGAATGACTTCACAGTCAAAAAGTTGATGTTAAATTGTTCACTAGTGGAAAAAAGGGAAGATGCAGAGAGACACTAGTAATTCTAAATGAATCAATGCCTTCTCTCCAACAAGTGAACAGACTCTGTAATGGTCAAATAAAACTATGTTCATTAACAGTGTTCATTTCTTCTGTAAAGTTGACTCAGAGACCACAGGCATAAGGGAATCCTACCACTAACAAAGGAAATGGGCTGGGCATGGTGGCTCAGGAGGCTGAGGCAGGAGGATTACAAGTTCAAAGCCAGCCTTAGCAACTTAGCAAGGCCCTGAGCAACTTAGTGAGTACCAAAATAAAAAATGAAAAAGGTTGGGGATGTGTTTTGGTGGTCAGGTGCCCCTAGGTTTAATCCCGGGTAACACCCTTCCCCCTGCCTAAAAAAAAAAAAAAAAGAAAACAGAAAGAAAGGAAATGGTTCTTTTCCATTTAAGCCAGAAAGCAAATCAGTACATTAGAGAAGGATCATTAGTACTGAATAGTGAAAAGGATAAATAATGACAACTAAATGACTGTATTTGTAAAATATTCCTCTAAAAATGGTGATTCATGCCTATTATTTTGAAGTCATTTTAATAATAAAAAGAATAGATAAGCAACAAAGCAATCAAATCTGTTTCTGTTATGTGCATCACTAGTAGGTTGCCCAACCAGTGAATTTACTGAAGGGCAACCCATTTGTTTCTGAGAAGTTTATAAGCTTTTTCTAAAAGTTCTCATTTTCAAACCTAGCAAACTACCACCAAAGTAACCAATGTTAAGTACCTAAAACAGGAAGGTCCAATCCTGCATAAACTTAAAAATCCAGTTATAGAACTTTAATAAGAGCAGTTTTGAACAGTTTTTTACTGACAAAGAGCTAAAGGAATTCTGTACTGGGTTTGAGAAGTAGACAGACTCCATGCGTCTATCAAATCAGAAAGAAGCCAATATTGAATAGGTCCCAGTGCCATCTGGGCAGGATTAGAGATTATCCTATCAGAGTCAGCCTCAGCAGCAGAGTGCTTGTGTTGTCCAAGGACTTACTATCAACCTTTAAAAAATTCTTTTTTTTTTTAAAGGGGTGGGGGGGGGGAGAAGGAGAGAGAAAGAAAGAGAGAGAGAGAGAGAGAGAGAGAGATTTTTAAATACTTATTTTTTAGTTTTCGGCAGACACAACATCTTTGTTTGTATGTGGTGCTGAGGATAGAACCTGGGCCGCACGCATGCCAGGAGAGCGCGCTACCGCTTGAGCCACATCCCCAGCCCTGAAAAATTCTTTATAAACCATTTCCTAGGATGATAGAATTGTTTTATATTTATTAATTGTGGTTATATGACTATATTCATATATAGAAGTCCACAGAATTATGTACCTTAGGGGTAAATTTTATTGTATGTAAATTATACTTCAGTAAACTTGCATGGAAGACACTAACACACATATTCACATACTCTTTTTTATTAAGTTATAATATTTTAACCTACAGATGTTGTTTTTATAATTCTGGCAATATTGCTATAGATTGACACACTAATCTACCTTTATGAATATTACAAACTGACTACATTTTGCCATACTAGTAGATTGTTTAATTTAACTTGTCCCTGGCAGAACAAACATTTTTTCCATGAGTGATCATTTACATTTGTTGTTTCTTGGTTTAGAGCAGAGGCAAAGAGAATGAGTTTCTGATCCTCCATCTCTGCTCGAGGAGATACATGTGTTGTCCTCTTTGACGTTGGACAACACCATTACCATTGGTGACACTGCTCTGAGGTAAAAAGCTATTTACATGAGGATGAATACTTCTAATGACTTAAAAGCCACAACTACGTATTTATTAGGCATAATCTTAAATATTTTTCAAAAAGTAGATGTTTTGTCTCTATAAATTCATAGAACGTGAGCAAAAATGGAGAGAAAGGTATTAATAAAATTAGCTTATTATATCTTCATTAAAAGAAAACTTTGACATTTTTGTGCATAAATATAGAATGAGTGTTAGAATACCAATGACACTTTCCAAACTGACCATATTGGCTTATGTAGTTCAATGAATTTCTACCTTCTCTCTCTGATGAATACAGAATAAATGAGAGGAAAAGTTGCCTGCTTTTGATTCCAAATTTTTTCCTTAAAATAAATTTTAAAGGAAAATGTAACATGTTTCTACCCATGTAAAGCAAAATGGTGTCTGAAGTAATCTCTGGTTATTCTGTCAACATCTTACATGTAAGGGCCAACCACGAAATGAAGATGACACATGGACTTCACTCTTTCTAGACATAGGGAGCTAACACCTGGTGACTTCAGAATCTCACACTGAGCACTAGACCACTGAAAGCACTGATGTTAACTGAGCCAATTCATTAAGCAAGTGGATCAAGTGTTGATAGTCACCAACATATCCCAGGAGACATGGCAGTCTGATGGCAATATAGGGGTAGTTGTCAGTGAGTTGTAGTACACGCCATGTAGGTTTTTAAGCACTGTACACTAACTTTGCCATGGGGCCTCTGTCATGTAGGTATATGTAGACTTCTCTGGGGTGACTATATGTTCATGAGCACCATCAAGGAACCAAAAAACTCATGCAGTTCAAAACTTTTAAAAAATGGGCTGGGGCTGTAGCTCAGTGGTAGAGTGCTTGCCTAGCACATGTGAGGCACTGGGTTCAGACCTTAGCGCCACATAAATATAAAGAAATAAGGCATTCTGTCTATCTACAACTATAAAAATTAAAAAAATAACTTTAAAAAAGTTACTACTTGAATAGAGAGCCAAATAGCTAGGCAAGTGATCTACCTAGATAAGAATGAAGGTATCTATATTTTTCCAGGATGTAGAAATATACTAGTCACAAAGTAATGAAATACCATGGCATGTAGCACGATCTGAAAGTTTTTGCTCATCTGGGAAAGCAAGATCCAGAGATAATGATTAGGGCATTTTATAAGCAGAAAAGACCAGCAGAAAAGAAATTAGACTCAGAGTTCAGCTTATTCAAATTCATCTATGGTATACTAAAGGGGGAGACAGAGCAGAAGGTACATGATCCTCATTTGCCCAGTTAGTTTAATTTCAATCACTTGGTCTATTTTTCTCTTTATAATTAATAATTACTTGTGAGGACAAATTCTGAGAATTTTAAATATACTATATAAATATCCTGTTTCTTATCATACTTACCCACTAGTTGTAGAATCCATTAGGGATTTTGCCTTAAAACAATTATTATTATGGTGATTGACAGGTACCCTCTGTCCAATTCCATCATTTTGGAGTTATTTTTTCACAGGAAGTCATACTGGAATGATTCTGAGGAAGGTGATCACACTCCAAGAAGATCTAATCTGGGTCCTTTTACCTGAGAGTAAGGCTTCCAGAGGAGGCTAGACCAACACCATTTCTACCAGTAGGAAGTAGTCCCATCTGCCAGAACACCAGATTTGGCATGTCAATTAATCACTAACAAACAGATAGAAATCTATAGAAAAAATGTAGGTGATGAATGGGGTAGAAGCAAGGATTAATCTCCTTCTCGCTTCAAGGATACACATATGTTGTTTTCAGAGGTATTATAGGTAAGAATATAATAATGCATCCCTTAAGTTAACCACACCTGTTGTTGTAAATAAGCCCACAAAACCAAACGCATGAACCTTCACCTTAAAGATGAGTCAATGAGTTATTAGGGTAAAAAATAAAATAAAATATGGATGAATTCAGAGAGGCACTAGTTACTAATTACCTTAGGCCCAGCAGTCCCTAGAGTAGCTGAAATAAGAAAAAGGTGAGAGGAGAATTCTATTCCCATGGGGAGAGGGTCAACCAAAGCATTCATCCTTTACTGGGAATAAGGTACCAGGCCAATGAAACCTTGAGAAATATTGTAAATAAAATTTAAAAAGATTAAAAAGAATATATTGATTCAAATTTATCTTTTACTTGTAAAATAAAACATGATCCTTCCCTGTAAAAGTACCATTTGGCAATACTGGAAACTTAACATTTATGGAGCTGTATAATCTAAAGCAATTTCTTCAGTTAACACAGAGAAGCCAAATAAAAATTCTAAATTTTCCCACAGGATTAAAACTTTACTTATCCACCAATTCTGTTTCTTCATAAGTAAATATGAATATAACTATTCCAATCTTAAAATACTCCTGAAGCATAAAATGCTATTTCTTTAATCCTGGTCCTCGGATGAGTCAGGCTTGACTTTATTAAAACTACTAACATGGACTCTTTAGGTTATTTCAATAAAATCATTTCCTACATAAAATACTCCAGACAGTTAATCATCTGAATCCCTGTCCACCATTCAAAAGACTTTATCTGTAATTCTAGCTAGAGTGGATTGTATTGCACACATTCCTCTCCAAGAGAAAAATAAATGTTAAGTTGAACAACTCTAAAACAAAAATTTTTATGTCCAACAGCTTCCGTCAGCCTTGGCATAGACTTGAACTTGGCATATAACTTGCCCTTGAGCTTTGCTGGCTAAACTCCAGGAGCTTTGTTCCTCTACTCCTAGACTATTGTGCTGTGTTGTTCCCATCTTCATTCAATGATTGCTTTCCAAATATTTTTTTGGTGCCTAGTATGAAAGTATATGCTGGAGTTTTTTTTTTTTTTTTTTTAAATAAAAAAAGAGTGTCAGTCTACCCAAGAGTTGCTCCACAGAAGACCACAGTCTAGTTTAAGCCACATCTTATTGGGATTTTTAAAGACAACAGTATTTTTTACTTTTAAAGTCAATTTCACATAACTTACATGCAATAAAATGCACCCATTTTATAGGTTTAGAGTTTAATGGGTATTATTAAATGTTCACAATAATAAACCACAACTCCAATTACATTTAGAATGCTTCAGACACCTCCCGAATCCCAAATGCTTTAGCTCCTTTCCAGTTTTCTTTCTCTCCCTGTTCCCTAGCAATCATGGATTTGCTTTCTGTCGTTAAGAGTTTTCTTGTTCTAAATTTTATATTTATGAAATAATGCAGTGTGTAATATAATATGTCTGATTTCTTTCACTCAGGATATTTTCGAAATATACCATGTTCTTATGTGTAGCAATGGTTTGGTTTCCTTTTTCTTGTAGAGCACTATGGATATAATTTGTGGGCCCCTTCGGCTGTGGCTCTCAACATTTTCATTCAATTCATGATAGACAATTAAGTGGTTTCTAGTTTGACTGGTATTTGTAAATAATGGTGCTATGAATATTCATAGACAAATGTTTGTGTGGACACAAACACTTCTTTCATTCATTCTTAAGTTATATGCAGGAGAACTACTGGGTCAGAGGGAAAGCCCATTTAACTTTACAAGGCATTTCCAAACTGTTTTCCCAAATGGTTGTACCACCTGATAAGAATGAGAAAAATAAAATGTAAAAATCATCATAGGAAACATAGTTGAATGAATTTCAACTGTAGTCTAAAGTTTGCTACTTCTGCTTTAGAGATTTCTATACATACAATCACGTACCCTAAGGGAAAAGAAGTTTTACTTTTTCTTTAAAATGTGTGCCTTCTATTTCTTTTCTTAGCGGACTGGCTAAAATTTTAGAAGGAAAGCATTCAGTCTTTCATCTTTAAGATTGTTATAAATTTTCCATAGACACGTTTTACCCTAATTTGTTGAGAGACTGCATCATGAGTAAGTATTGAATTTTATTTATGCTTTTTATTTATCTACTGAGATAATTGCATGGATTTTCTCCTTTATTAATTTGAATATGAATTATATTGTTTATTTTTCAAACATTAAGCCAATCTTTTATCTTCAAACAAATCACACTTGGTTATAGAAAGAGTTACCACTTTACATATTGTTGAATTAGATTTGGTAATACTTTTCAAATAATTTAGACTTATAATATCACTGCTGATTTTGGTTTAAAAGTAATATTACATGACTATATATATTAAGATATACTTAAGGGTTCTTTCCTTTATAATAGTCTGATTTTCTCCATCAAAACACTTAAAACATATTTGCATTTCGCAAGTAGTTCTCTTGCTAAAGTTATTGAGACATATTTGCTACATAAGTTACTACCCTAATTTATTGTTTTAAAATGGGGTTCAAAGTTCAAACCAGATAAGTCAAACTCCAAAGGCCATTCTCTGAACAGCCATGCCACCTGGACCCCTCCACCTGGCTACCTAGTCAGTAGGAACACTGTATGACAAGAAGTCAAGGGTCTTTTATAAAATCACCCAGGTCCAGTAACAGAATAAACACTGAAAACAAAAACAAAAACAAAAACAAAAAAGCAGCTGCCATTTGACTTGTGTATTATGAATCCAACTTGTTTCTTATTTTTCCTCCCAGAACTTTGACACATTGGTCATTACTGCACAGTTCCAGATCAAGTTTTTTTCCATCTTTGTGTAAATCATCTTTCTCTGCTCTTTACCCATAACCTGTGCCAACCTCAATGCTCCCATGCTGTTTTCCTTTGCTATTCTCAATTCTGAGCTGCAATGTCTGAGAAGAAATCTTTTTTTCTCAAAAAGTGAAATTAGTCTGAATTTGATTCCTCCCTTGGGCTGCCTACTAGTACATTTCTTGGCTTATGCCCTTGCTGCTACTTTTCTCAACCAAAATTTCACTTTTATTTCCTGTATTCTGAGAATGACAACCAAACCCCCAAATATCTTCTGACTGCTCTAAAAAGGAAGATCCCCAAAGCATCAGGTTTAAATATGCAGTGCCTACTGTTTTTGCCACCAAACTATCTTTTTCTGAGCATTTCCTGTTTGTAGACGTCTCTGAATGCAGTTATAGAAGACACAGTTTTCATAACCTTGCAAAAAGAAAGAAATGAAAATCTGAAGAAAACTGGTATTTGAACAAAAGAAAACTATAGGACAAAATAAAAAAAAGAACTTCATATGGCAAAGGAATCTAAAAAGGGTTCATATTTTAGAATTTTCTTGTTCTTTTTAATATAATTTAAAGCATATTATATAGATTCCTATAAAAAAGTTTCAAGTAAAACCCAGAATAGTGATACAAATTCAGCATACATTTTGAAAATAATCTGACAGTATAATGCAGACAGTTTGAAGGGCAATGTCCAAATATTGATACGTACTGCAGGTATAACTGAGTGAACAATTATCAGCTGCACCTGAATCTATGCTTCATATTTTTTAAGATTCAAACCAGTAAGACTAATTCAGTATCAATCTCAACCAAAAATATACTTCTAATTTTTAAATACTGTCAAAGGCATTTCATATAAACTTTCCTTGATTGATTATGAGAAACTAAACCTATACCAGAGATATTGAGTCCTAGAAATTACACAAAGGAAGCAATCATAATTCTTGGTATTTATGTAGGAAATTTACCTTCAAAGAGTTTTCAAAAGCATTAAGCTAATTAAATTATGCATTGCACTTGTGAAAACTCATGTGTTTACAACTAGAAAAAAGTATGGTATCAGGTTTCAAATGAGCATGACCCTATATATACGTATATATAGCGAATGGTTGTTCTTATTCATGGATATGATTAAAAGCTATGAGAAGTAGGTTTAAATAAGATTATAAACTAAATGCAGGCATTAATAGGAAATCCCTAACTTGCTACAACTGCTTACACCTCATAATCATTGTACTCTGTTATATGAAAACCTTTAGGCTCATGAGATTTTATTAGTACTCTACGGTATTAAACAGCTGTTAAAGCAAGGGACTACAGGGTGAGAGAGCAGAGCCCTAACTGCCTGGTTAAAAAGCTGAGCCCCCTAAGGAAGAAGAAATGAAAGACTTCCTCCTGAGCTATCGAGTGCTGATAAAAAATAATGCCCAGCTGTCTTATTCTCAGTGGCTCCAAAATAAATGTGGACGACCTAAGCTAGACATGCTCTTTTTTACACATTGAGCTCAAGACTACAAATGTTGATTCTATGTCCAAAGGCACTGTGTGTTCACATGGAGAGAACCAGATTCTAATCTCTGAATAAGAGGCCTTTGGGGATAGAGGTCTCTGGGTGGACAGTGGACTTCCATTCATTAAGCTCTAGCTTCCTTAAAAGTCTCCTTACTGCCAAAGTTCCCTATTTCCACCGGAAGTTAAAGAGGTCTCTCCTGACATGGTTTCTACCCCCTTGAAGACCCAACAGCCTGAACATGAATGCATCACGGGATCTATATGGATAATCGATGGACTGGAGCCAGCAAAGATATGCTCTGCATATAATGAATTGAATGAATGACTGAATGAGAACACAGTACAGGATCTTTTGGTGTCTAGTGGCATGTCTAACTCATACCACATCTATTAATCAGTGCACAGTATTCTCACAATATTTTTTATGCAGCCTACATATCAATGGAATGAAATAAATATACCTGGGAATTATCTTGTTGAGTTTGGGAGGGGGTGGAAGAAAGACATTTATGGAGGAGAGAAATAAATTTTTAAAAAATATATTTTTAATTGTAGAAGGACACAATACCCTCATTTTATTTGTTTATTTATGTGTAGTGCTGAGGATCAAACCCAGGACCTCACATGTGAGGCAAGCGCTCTACCACTAAACCACAACTCCAGTCCCTTAAGTTTGATTTCTTCTTTTTTTGTTTTTAATTTATTTTATTTTTTAAATACATGACAGCAGAATGCATTACAATTCTTATTACACATATAGAGCACAATTTTTCATACCTTTGTTTGTATATAAAGTATGTTCACTCCAATTCGTGTCTTCATACATGTACTTGGATAATAGTGTCCATCACATTCCACCATCATTACTGACCCCTCCCTACCCCAGTATGAGTCAGTCACCTTGTATCAGAGAAAACATTCGGCATTTGGTTTTTTGGGATTGGCTAACTACACTCAGCATTTTCTTTTCTTTCTTTTTTTTTTTTAGGTTATATTTCTTTTTTTTTATTATGAGTTGTTCAAAACATTACAAAGCTCTTGACATATCATGTTTCATACATTAGATTCAAGTTGGTTATGAACTCCCATTTTTACCCCAAAACTCAGCATTTTCTTCCCCAACGCCATCCACTTACCTGCAAATGCCATAATTTTATTCTCTTTTATTGCTGAGTAATATTCCATTGTGTATATATGCCACATTTTTAAAAAATCCATTCATCTATAGAAGGGCATCAAGGTTGGTCCCACAGTTTAGCAACTGTGAATTGTGCTGCTATAAACATTGATGTGGCTGTGTCCCAGTAGTATGCTGTCTTTAATTCCTTTTGATTTCTAATTTGAAAGTATTTGAGGTCTAAATTAACTCTCTTATTTCTTTTATTAATTCATTATACTTATACATAATTGATGGGTTCATTTTGACAAAATCATACATGCATGGAGTTTAATTTATTCCATTTCAATATATGGTTCCACTGTTTTCCTTTGTGCCCCCTCATTCTCCTTCCTCTTGGTCTTCCTTTCACTTGTATATTTATTTTTGATTGGTGCTTTGTATATGCATAAAGGTGGAATTCACACATATGTATACAATTTGTCAAATGTAATTTGCAGTGTAATTTTGTCAAATTAATTTCTCATGTCCTCCTCTTTCCCGTTCCTCCCTCTTGAACTCTTTCTTCTATTCTACTGATCGGCCCTATATATTTGATAAACAAGCCCCTTCCCTTATTTTGCTCTAGCTTCCTCATATGATCGAAAACATTCTACCCTTCATTTTCCAAGCCTGACTTATTTTTACTCAGCATGGAGTTCTTCAGTTCTATCCATTTACCAGCAAATTTCATTGTTCTTCATGGTTGAGTAAAATTCCATTGTGTATATATGTCACATTTTCTTAATCCATTAATCCACTAATGGGCATCTGGGCTGGTTTAATAACTTGGCTATTATGAATTGTGTTGCTATAAACATTGATGAAAATGTATCACCATAGTATGCTGATTTCGGTTCTTTTGGAATAATACCGAGTGGGATTCTGGGCCATTTGATGGTTCCAGTCAGAATTTTTTGAGGAATTGCCATACTGCTTTACAGAGTGGTTGTACTAATTTGCAGTCCCATTCCCATCAACCTTTTGCCCCACATTCTACAGTTGTTTATTATTATTTGACAGTTTAGTTTTGATTTGCATATCCTCGATTGCTAGAAATGCTGAAAATATTTTTCATGTTTTTTTTTTTTTGCCATTTGTGGTTCTTCTTGAGAAACTAAAGTTCTTTTGCCCATTTACTGACTGTCTAACTCTTAATTTTAATGCAGAACATTATGTAATAATACTCCCCAAATAGAAATAACTTCATTCTCATTCTTCTGATTGTAACATCATAGCAATTTTACGCAGCCAGTAGTCAACTAGTCACTTATTCTCACTAGGAAGTGGTTTTGCATATGAGCTCTGTGACTAGTGGTGACTTGGGGAGTAGTGGAGGGGGGTGTGCTAGGGGAGGGGAGAATTCCTTCTAATTGTTTATGAATTATGAGACCAATAACAGCTATTTAACCCATTTATACCTCAGTTCCTCATATTTAAAATGGGATAATCCTCAAAATTCCTAAATTGCAAGGTGATGAGAAATTACATGAGGTATGCGTGTTATCACCAGCACAGTGAAGCCCAAAGCAAGTGTTCAGTAAACAGCATTTATTCTCTTTTTTTTTGAAATTTTATTTTATTTTTTATATTTATATGATAGTAGAGTGTATTTTGGCATATTAAACATGCATAGGTATAACTTTTTCTAATTAGGATCCCATTCTTGTAGTTATACATGATGTGGAGTTTCACTGGGGGGTATATTCATATATGAACATAGGAAAGTTATGTCAGATTCATTCTACCATCTTTCCTATTCCCATTCCTCCTTCCTTCCCTTCATTCCCTTTTGTCTAATACACTGAATTTCTATTCTTCCCTTATTATAACACAAAATTATTTATTCTAATGACAAAATTCTACAGTGCCTCTCTGATTGTCTAACCCTTAATTTTAATTCAGAATGTTATGAAATAATACATAGGATAGATGGGTGGGACTAATCTGGTCATTTAGTGCTATTCCCTCAAACCAGTTATGACCTTTTGATGAATTACTTTTAAAAAAACTGGTTACTTGATCCTTTTTGCTATTTAATAATTTTTCATTTCACTGTCATTTTCTAATAAAAAGCTGTTTAATATGATTAAAATTTTCAAATATCCAAAACTTATTCTTCAAATGCCAATTTATTTTCTAATTTCAAATACTACTGAAGTATGCTTTTTTCTAATTAAATAGAATATATGGAATGCATAGATATTTCTTGACTGATACTACCACCATGAACATTCATAATCATATGGAGGAACTATCAGTCCATAGGTGCATGTTTCAATTGTTCTGACTCATCCCAGACACATAGTCTTCAGTTGGTACTATTGCTGTTCCTCTTCTTTTTTCTTTCTTTCCTCTTCTCACCCGCCCTGCTTAACCAAATGTACACATCTAAAATACCTTTCAAAATACACAGAAACAACTAAATTATATATTTCATAATAGAGTAAATAAGATTGAGGGGTTAGGAAGTAAAAGGTAAAATATAGGATTGTTGTAGTTTTTCAGAGCCATTTCAGGGTAGCTTTGGTGTGTTTCAAAGACCTGACTTGTACACAGATATACACCTGTTTGTGTGTTTACATGTACATGGGTGTACTTAATTTTATGTTTATGGCTGATGAACTGAGTATCTGAGAGATACTGACTACAGTCACAATCTCTTTAAGTGCTTGAAAATGTTTTAGATTTAAAAAATTAAATAATTTAGTCAACATATACTTGATTACTATCCTTCTCACATACTAAGTACTCTACTAGGTACTGAGAATAAAACATTTAACATGATAGATAACTTTCCTACTCTATGGATCAGAATGTTTGATATTAGAAAACTTTTTCTGTCAACCTAAAAAAATAAAAAAGGAATGCTTTAGTTGAGAGTATACTTTGAAATTTGCTCATTTTCAATTATAAAATGAAATGGAAAAATTTTTCAGCAATTGGGAAAAATGTGTTTGACGTGCTTACATAATTTGAGATTCTTAGTACTCTGGAGAGAAACCTAATAATCTTTGAAAATAAATTTAAATTTAAAAATTTTGGAGTAATATAATAAATATTCCAAATGCAGAAACTAAGAAGAAATAAAAACAAGACATTCAGGATCTCATAACAACATTAATTACTCATGCTACAAATACTTAGTAACTTCCACTATTATTTTAAAAGGTAACAATAATATGAAAAGTTCATTACAAAGATTTTTTGAAAATTAATATTTGTAACATCCTAAAAAATCAGTATCTTAAGACCTAGAGAGAAAAATGAACCTGAAAAGAAATGCTTTAAAATAAAAACTTACTGAGAACACAAGGAAATAAAATTTTATTCTATCCTCCACAGCACCTCTTTATTATATACATTAAACAAAATCATGTTCTAAGAAATGTAAGAATCTGAATAATGATTCTGAGTCTGTTCCTTTATGGGCCATTATAGAGCATCCAGAACAGCCCAGCACAGCCTAAAACTAATTGAAAGGACACAGGAAGCAGATAGAAAAGCAGAGGAGAGCACCAAGGCTCAAGTGCCAGAGCACTCAAATACAGCACTCAAAACAGACTGGCAGAAACTGCATCTTGTTTAAGGTCATGTAGGCTGAACACTTGACTGCTTAAGCAAGATGCAATTCTCAGCTTCTGGGGCAGCCTGTTGTGGCCACAGGGCCAAGATCCCTGCATGTGAGAAACAAGTCCCTTCTACCTATACTTTCCCAAAGGAATGTGGATGATCACATGGTTCTTCTCCCCCCCCCCCCCCCACTCACCTGCTGTTGGGACCTAATGAGAATTGGAATCTATGTCTGCTCAAAGAGGGCAACCACACAGCAAAGCTGCCCTGGCTAGCTCTGGACTGCTGCTCTCTGAACTGTTTCATGATAAAGAAATATATTTCCATCTTGTTTAAGCCATAGTATTTGGATTTGTCACTATTAACAGATGCAAAACCTGAAGCCTAATTAACGCACAGATTTAAGACAGAGCTGTTTTAGTGCCTTGGCTGTTTCATCTCTTATTCTAAAGCTCTGAAGCAGCTGCTCAGTGATGCTCTTCTAAACAAAATATATTCTGAACACCTTTATCAGGTTCTAAGGATCTTCACTGGCTTATTCATTTGGAGGGCTTAGTACCATTTCCTCTATATCCTTTTATTTTTCTAAAACTGTCTAATACAGGTGTGAGGAGGGAGGAGAGGGAGCAGGAAAATGAAATAAATTTAATCTGTAGGCTTTAGGGTCAGCCAACCTCCTGGAATTGAAGCCCTTGGTAATCCTTAGAGTCTAACCAGATGTTCAGGTTCAGTCATCCAACAAATTTCAACTAAATATCTATTATGCAGCAGACCCCATTTTAGAAACAAATATACATGTTGTTTGATGTTATTTGCATTCTTGTAGACTTAAGTTTCATAGACTCTCTCACCCTCAGCTTCTTCATGTGTAAAATGGGTAAAATACCCACGAATTTATAGGACTGTTGGGAGGACTAAATTAAGTGATGCATACATAGTATGATGTGTACTTGATGCCACACAGAGTAGTATTCCCTTAATATTAGCAATAATTAAGAACTATCAATTAATTTGTGCTTGGAATATGAACTCATGGCATATAAGTACTCACTAAAGAGGTACGACAGAACCAGGCACAACGGTGTATGCCTGAAGTGACAGCTATAGGGGAGGCTGAACTGGAAGGATTGTGAGTTTGAGGTCATCCTGGGCAACTTAATGAGACCCCATCTCAAAACAATTCAATTTAATTAAAGAAAATTTAAAACCACAATGTCAGTACCATTGAGAACAAATAAGCCAGGAATGCTCAGTGCAATCAGAGTTTGGTATTAATTTTATTTATACTGTCTTCTTATTTCTACCATCTATGCATTCTCGACATACAGATGAGTAAGGCTTACTGAACATGTTATGGAACATTTTGGGGATAATATTAAAACTAAAAATATTAAAAACTCACAAGCAATCATTCCTCTTGCCAAGCTTATGTAAGTAAGTGAATAGACTTCAATAAAATAAACTGGGAATATTATTTGTAGAGTTCCAAATAGAATATCACCATCGAATGAGGATTTCAGTACCTAGAGCATAAGGAATCGTTTCAGTGTACCACCCTGCACTGTGATCCAAACCTAACCCTGTATTCAGCCACTACTCATAGTAGCAAACAATTCATGGTTTCTCAGAACCAGCAGACTGCTCCTTCAGAATGATCACACTGGATTGTCTTTGACTGCAGAATGTTCAGTGCATTTCAGGTAAGAAGGAACCATAAGGCAGGTTATAACAAGAAAAAAGGGGGTCATCTTAACTCACAAAACAAAATTGGGAGAATGGGAATTAAAGATCTCTGGCAGGGCTGGGGATGTGGCTCAAGCGGTAGCGCGCTCGCCTGGCATGCGTGCGGCCCGGGTTCGATCCTCAGCACCACATACCAACAAAGATGTTGTGTCCGCCGAGAACTAAAAAATAAATATTAAAAATTCTCTCTCTATCTCTCTCTCTCCTCTCTCACTCTCTCTTTTAAAAAAAAAGATCTCTGGCAGATGAAGATGAAAATAAACTTAATGCTAGGCAGGAAATAAAGAGCAACAGAGTAAATAATACTCCATGCAGGGCTTGTGGCTTCCTTTTGCTATAGCAATTTCAGGGGCAATTAGATTTGAATGCCAGTTTTATCACTAAAATCCCCAAAGAATGATAAAACTTCAATATTCATGAAACACCCAATAAATGAGATAGCTATGCTCCTGAAAAAGGACTCAACTACCTATTAAGAATCAAACACTTTATTAGCATTTTTAAATGGATGACATAACTCTATCTTCATCACAATCTTTGAACTAGGCATTATTAAGTTAATTTTACAGAGTTGGAAATAGGCTATGGGAGATTAAAGACTGCACTGAAAATCCTAAAGTTATTAGTAGGAGTCTGCACTTGATTCCATAGCAGTTTGAAAATAATGCCTGCATTCTTCCTACCATATGAACATGCATTTACAAATTTTACTTAATTTTTAGAAAAGTAGAATAAGCAATGTAAGGATCACTGATGGGTCAGGTCTATCAAATTATCACTATAAATATTAACAAAAGTAACAGAAATATCCACTATGGTACACTGATGTTCTAGGACACACTAAAGATCCCAGGGATCTGTGTGCCCTTTCTATAGGGTCTTGAGGGTTGGTTGGCTGTAAGGCATCATTGGGTTGATAGAGTGATCTACCCAGTACTACTTTCGAGGATGTCCGGCTGAAGGGACTGAGAAGGAGCTGTTTTCTTGGCTCAGTCTCCTCAGTCAATCATTTGGTTGGCTTTCAGGTTTAACATTTGTTGGGTTTGGTGGAAGGAATGCAAACCCTTCCAACTTGCCAATACGAATCTGGTAAAGTAATAAAAAGTTACTGTGCTAATTGACAGTTTTCTCAAGATGTTTTAAAGCAAATTTAGGGCAAACAGCTCATTAAAATAGCCACAAAATAGTAACTAGATCTTGCATCGTGTGACCAATCTATTCTATTTTATCAGCATTTCTAGTCTGCTTGAATTAAAAGCTTTGAAGCTGGACTCTTTCTTAAATACAACTGTACTAGAAATGGCTTCACATTCTTTTTTTTTTTTTTTTTTGCATAGTGCTAGCTCTAAAATAAGTGAGTCCTAATTGCCACATTTACCTTATTTTACATAGGAATATATCATAAGAAAACACTTAGAGTATACCAATGTGAGCTCTGCCAGTTCTAATAAATGAGTGCAAGTGATTATAGTTTGCTTTGGATTGCATCCAGGTTACAGAAGGCAAGAATAGATTGGTGGTGGTGTGGGGTAATGTGCCATCATAGCAGTGACAAACTCTTTGCCTTCTTTGTAAAACATCAGTATTTCTTCAGGCTTCAACATGACTCATTAAGGCTACATTTTCAATGAAAGATTGCTGGAAGCATTAAAAACTTTAAAATATAATCCTGTCAGTACAGATGCCTCTACCACTTCAAAAAAAGAGGTGACATCATTTCAAAGTCCAGCCAATCTGCTGTTAGCAAGCTGTTGGATTGATGTCTACAGAAGAAGCCCAAGAATGGTGTGGTCTGTTCAAGTTATAAAGACCATTATTTTACTTTAGAAATAGAAAAGATCCATGTTTGAACAAATTGCTTTTGGGTACTAATTTTATGCAAATTAATCTAATAGCAAAGGAAAATGTATCAGGTATAAGCTATCAAATACATGGCTTAAAGTAACTTTTATTTTTTAATTTTAATTTGTTATAATATGACAAAAGAATGCATTACAATTCATATTACACAAATAGAACACAATTTTTTCACATCTCTGGTTGTACACAGAGTCGAGTCATACCCTTCATGTCTTCACACAGGCAATGGTGACCATCACATTCCACTGTCTTTCCTACCTTTTCCCCTTTGCCCTATCTATAGTTCATTTAATCCTCCCACCCACCCTCCAACATATTATGGATCAGTATCCTTAAATCAGAGAAATCATTTGGCATTTGGTTTTTTGGGGGGATTGACTTAGCATTATATTGTCCAGCTCCATCCGTTTATCTACAAATGCTATGATTTTATTCTCTTTTAATGCTGAATAATATTCCATTGTGTATATATACCACATTTTCTTTATCCACTCATCTACTGAAGGGCATAAAAACACTCATCTAAGTGTTTTCTTATGATATATTCCTATGTAAAATCTTCTTGAATATTCAACCTCACTATTTTGGGGAGATGAGGGTTGTTACTCCCTCATCTCTCTTAGGGTAATTAATGTCAGTTTACTGTGAGAATATTTTCCATAACACTCATTTCAAATATTTTCAACAAATACACATTTAACAAGTATGGAAAGCTAACTAGTACCAAACATCTTTCTACTCTCTGGATTATGGTGGAAAACACCCTTGGAGTATATATCTTGAAGTATGGCAGACCAAAATATGTGGTATTTTTTTAAAAATATTTTTTAGCTGTAGACAGACACAATACCTTTATTTTATTTATTTTTATGTGGTGCTGAGGATTGAACCCAATGGTAGAACCAGCAAGTGCTCTACCACTGAGCCACAACCCCAGCCCCAAATATGTATTATTTTATATACTTCTCTGCATCTTCCTTCTTTAATATTTATTTTTTAGTTGTAGGTGGACACAATATCTTTATTTCCTTTTTATGTGGTGCTGAGGATCAAATCCAGTGGCTCACACATGCTAGGTGAGCAGTCTACCACTGAGCCAAGATGCATGGGCCACAACCCCAGCCCATGCATCTTCCTTCTCTTAATGACATTTTGTGTAATTCCCTTCAAGGTAATTGATAACGATAACTCCGAGGAAGTTCTTAATGGAATTTCTGAATATATATTCTGTAAAGATATATGAAAATAATTGTATTTGTAGAATTATTTTAAGATGATACAATCCATATGCCATAGGTTCAGATAAACATTGATCTTTCCAATCAGTTTATGAGACACCTTGATGGCATAAAGGCCATTCGTCATATGATAGAATCTCTTATCTCCCTCTAAACCTTCCATGGGCCAAGTCATCCTGAGCCCTCTGCCTGACTACTCCTCAGTCTGGATCCAGGTCCCTCCCAAGTTGCTCTGGGCTGGAACATGCTGTTTTCACTACCTTTCTACATCCCTGTCATCATAGGAATAACAACAAGTGATTGTTGAACACTTACTATTTAGTGGGATTGGAATCCTTATCCTTATTTTACAAATGAGGAAACTCAAGTAACTTCTTAAGGTCACACACCTCAGCAGGGGTGGAGGTGGAAGCTTCTGTGTTTACCACTATGCTATATTTTCTTCCAGATCTGAAAACTACTATCACAGTTGTAATAAATTTTCAATATTTCTAAGCAAGACAATCAAGTTTCTCAATCACAATTCATCTAACAAGTTTTCTACCATATACACTTATTTCTTTCCTTTCCTGTCAACCAACCTTAGCTCATAGTAGCTCTAAATTATTATTTTAATGAAGACTTTTTCCCCCACTAGTGATTTTGACTTGTGGCTTTAATTCTTGTTAAACATAGAATGTTTTTACATGAAAACTGGAAAATACAGGGGGGAAGCATCTGATGATATTGTGTTATAGGTATGTCTTTTTCTGTTTTATTATTGTATGCCTGTGTTTGGGGCATATATACATGAATATTCATTTCTATAGCAAAATTTTGAACATTCCATACTTATAGTTACATGCTTCATTTTTATCTGTATTTGTATTCGCCTATTATTAAAAATTCTTTAGGAAATATGATTTTAACTGGTGGTACATGCCTATAGATCCAGTGTCTTGGCAGGATGATAGCAAGTTCGAGGCCAGCATCAGCAACTTACAAAGCCCCAAGCATCTCAAAGTAAAAAATAAAATCACTGGGAATGTAGCTCAGTGGAAAGCATTCCCGGGGAAGGGAGGGAGGGAGGGAGGGAGGGAAGGAAGGAAGGAAGGAAGGAAGGAAGGATTGATTTTCCTTCCTTCCTTTCTTTCTTTAAGATTAAAATCCAATATTTTCTTAGATTGGACTCCTAGAACACTAGATTATACACAACAATTTTTTAAAGCCTTTACTACATGTGTATCATTAAAGCGCCTTCTAAAATAGTTGGGCCAGTTCACCTTCACCAATACTGCATAAAACTGGCAATATCATTATATTCACTCTTTGTATTTGATTTCATAGTTGACAATATGATAGGCAAATGCATTCTCAATATTTCAGCTTTTATTCCTGAGATTACTAGGGAAGTAGAACATTATTTCATATGCATATATGTTACTTATATTTTTTCTTTTCTCAATTGTCAGTTGATGTCAAATAACTCCCTTTTAGTTACTGTTTTCTCCCCTGATTTGAAATCATCTACATAGATCACATTCATCTATTCATACACAGGTACCTACCACACTGCGGTTGCTTACTTTTCCTTTGGTTGGGACAAAATTCTTAACCTTTGTAGTTAGAAACATCACTGGGAATTTCCTCCCAAGACTTTTTCTCAGTACATACTTTAACAGAAATAATATCATATTACTAATGTTGATATTTTAGGCACAATTAAAACAATATTCACAGGTTCAAGAATGATGACAACATGTGAATGAATATGGTCCTAGCTTAAAGTGCACATTTCTTTTTTTCTTTTTCTGTCTTTGCAAATTCAGTAAGCTAACAAACCATGGCACAAGACATTAAATAATCTTAAGTCATAAATAATGAAAAATGCCATTTAATTCTCAAGGGAAAGAGTGCACTGACTGGGAATTTGCCATGTACAGAGTCCAAAACGTGTAAGGAGATTAGATACTACTATGAAAAGCAATACTAATCAGAACAATACTAATGGCCAATAGCAACAATCACTAAACAGTAATTATCAGAGTATATAGATTGAAGACCATGAGAAGTAGGAGAAAATTGTAAAATATAACACCCAATAACCCTTGATTTGTGGTTTGGAATTATTACTATATATGAGGAATTTTTCATTCCTAAGTCTTAAATTTAAACTCTGAAGGGAACAAAACTTTAAATACCATAAAGGTACCAGGGCACAAGGATGAATATATTTCTTAGGCCGTTGAACATCTGAGAATATCTTTTTTTTTTTTTTTTTTAGAGAGAGAGAGAGAGAGAGAGAGAGAGAGAGAAAGAGAGAGAGAGAGAAAGAGAGAGAGAGAGAGAGAAGAGAGAAAGAGATAATTTTTAATGTTTATTTTTCAGTTTTCGGTGGACACAACATCTATATTTTTTAAATGTGGTGCTGAGGATAGAACCCAGCCCCGCACATGCCAGGCGAGCACGTTACTGCTTGAGCCATATCCCCAGCCCCTGAGAATATCTTTCTAATCTTTTACACACTAAAGACAATTTCGCTGGATATAAATTCTTAGATAAGAAGCATTTTTTCTTTCCTTTAAAACTGCATAGACACATTGTTCTAATCTCTTCTGGAATTTGCTGTTTCACCAAAGCTAGATTTGATCTTCTGATTTCTTTTATGGGGATTCTTGTAGAGTTTATCTCCTATTATCTTTGTAAAGAGAAATTTATCAAGTTAATTCCTAGACAGTTCTCTTTTTCAGAGGGGATGCCTACAATGGGATGACCTCTTTAAATCTGTTTACTCAGGGTTTTATTTTCTGCTCAGAAAATTCTGTTTTAAAATTATATTTAAATATTGCTTTTGTTCTAAATACCTCAAAATCCTTCTCAAAAAGATTCACAGTGTTTCCATTAAACCTGCTTTCTAAGGTCTGATCCATGTCCAGTAGCATTTATCAGGATTTCTATTCTATCCCCCATTTTGCAGAACTATTCAAATATGCTTGTCACCACCAATGATCCAGTTTTTCTCTATATCCATTCTTTCTCTTTATTGACTCTAACGCAGAATTTGTTTCATATGCAACTTTCGAGTATGACCATTTGAATATGAATCCCAGATATCCTATTTATGAACTATATAGTTTGGGTAAGTTACTTTTCTGAGCTTCAGTTTCCCCATGTATCTGTGTAATGCAGAGTTTTTAATTATAAACAACTAAAACCATTAGGGATAATTTAAGGATAAATATAACTTACTGAATGGGATACTGTATAGCTCAGGACTATGTATTTTCTCATAAAGTCTAATAAGTTGGGAAAATGCACAGAAAAACAACAACAAAAAAATGGGGGCCAGATGTTAAGTGGCACATAAAACCATTTTTTCACTATATTAACACAAAAAGCTGTGATAAGAAATATAGAAAATCTTCCACCTAAAGTCTGAAGCACAATGTTTGGCACATAGTAAGTACTAAATAAATGTTAGCTATTGGTTTCCTACTGACTTTCTATTCACTGATCTTATATGTTGTTGACATATCCAAAGATTTTCTAAATATTTCATTTGTTTCTTATAGAAACAGTAGAAGACACAAATCAAATATTTAGAAAATAGCAGTGATGTGTAGAGAAAAAAAAACACAACAATCTAATTACATTTCAAACAATGCAGGTTCTGAGTTCTCACAACAGCAAACCTGGCACAGATAACCCACTGAATATTTTAAATTCTTTTCTAGTAATCTTACAGTGAAAGAAACACTCTTCAACTCTGACATTAGGGTAAAATTCTATAGGTTTTTTTCTTTCTTTTTCTTTTCTTTTTTTCCCCTCCCAATAAATCTTCACAGATTTTTAAGGGGAAGTAAATAAATTATTTTATATAATTAGAAATACACAATAATTATACAAATTGAATGGGTTTCACTGTGGCATTTCCACACATGCATATATCATGCTTTGATAATATCAACTGTCCTTTTCTATCCCCCACTCCAGCTCCCCTTTTCCTACCCTAAGAATCCCTCATCTACTTTCAGGTCATTTTTGTTTTCAATTTATTTCCACATATGACCAAAAATATACCATACTTGTTTTTCTGAGTCTTGCTTATTTTGTTAGCATTCATTTGCTTGAAAATGACAAGATTTCACCCTTCTTTATCCATTACACATATTATGCATACATAGTTGATAGGTACTTTGGTTGATTCCATAACTTGGTAATGATGAATAATGCCAAAAAATATATACAGGTATCTCTTTTGTATGCTTTCTTCCTTTCCTTTGGGTATATACCCAGGAGATAGAAGAATTGGACCATATGGTAGATCTGGTTTTTGTTTCTTAAGGAAATTGTATTCTGTTTTCCATAGTTGTTATGTTACTTTACATTCCTAATAGTGATTAAGCATTCCTTTTTCTCCATATTCTTGCCAGCAATTTGTTTTTCTCCCCCCGTAACTGATTGGGGTGAAATTGAATTTTAGTGCGATTCTGATTTGCATTTCAGTAATAGGTAAAGATGGTGAGCATTTTTTTCATACATTTATTGGCCATTTATACTTTTTTTGAAAGTATAAGGTCAGATAATCCACCCATTTTTTTAAAAAAAATTGATTAGTTTTTTGTTTTGAGTTCTTAATGTATTCTAGATATAAATCCTCTATCAGTAATATTCCATTGTGTATACATGCCACATTTTTTAATCCATTCATCTATTGAAGGGCAACTAGGTTGGTTCCACAGTTTAGCTATTGTGAATTGTGCTGCTATAAACATTGATGTGGCTGTGTCCTTGTAGTATGCTGTGTTTAAGTCCTCTGGGTATAGACTGAGGAGAGGGATAGCTGAGTCAAATGGTGGTTTCATTCCCAGTTTTGCAAGGAATCTCCATACTGCTTTCCATATTGGCTGCATCAATTTGCAGTCCCATCAGCAATATATGAGTGTACCTTTTTCCCCATATCCTCTCCAACACTTATTGTTGTTTGTCTTCATAATTGCTGCCATTCTGTCTGGAGTGAGATGATATCTTAGTTTTGATTTGCATTTCTCAATTGCTAGAGATGATGAATATTTTTTTTTCATATATTTGTTGATTGATTGTATGTCCTCTTCTGAGAAGTGTTTGTGCAGGTCCTTGGCCCATTTATTGATTGGGTTATTTGTTTTTGGTGCTTAGCTTTTTGAGTTCTTTATATACCCTAGATATTAGCCTTCTATCTGATGTGTGAGGGGTAAAAATTTGCTCCCAAGATGTAGGCTTTCTATTCACCTCACAGATTGTTTCTTTTGCTCAGAAGAAACATTTTAGTTTGATCCATCCGATTTATTTATTCTTGATTTTAATTCTTGCGCCACAGGAGTCTTATTAAGGAAGTTGGGGCCTAATCCCACATAATAGAGATAAGGGCCTACTTTTTCTTCTACTAGACACAGGGTTTCTGGTTTTATTCCTAAATCCTTGATCCATTTTGAGTTGAGTTTTGTGAATGGTGAGAGATAGGGGTTTAATTTCATTTTGTTGCATATGGATTTCCAGTTTTCCCAGCACCTTTTGTTGAAGAGGCTATCTTTTCTCCAAAGCATGTTCTTGGCACCTTTATCTAAATAAGATATGTGGGTTAGTCTCTGTGTCCTGTATTCTGCACCATTGGTCTATCAGCCTGTTTTGGTGCCAATACCATGCTGTTTTTGTTACTACTGCTCTGTAGTATAGCTTAAGGTCTGGTATAGTGATGCCACCTGCTTCACTCTTCCTGCTAAGGAGTGCTTTAGCTATTGTGGGTCTACTATTTTTCCAGATAAATTCCATGATTGCTTTTTCTATTTCTATGAGGAATGTCACAATGGAATATTACTCAGCAATAAAAGAGAATAAAATCATGGCATTTGAAGGTAAGTAGATGGAGTTAGAGAAGATAATGTTAAGTTCGCCAACCCCAAAAAACCAAATGTCAAATGTTTTCTTTGATATAAGGAGGCTGATTCATAGTAGGATAGGGAAAGGGAGCATAGGAGGAATAGATGTACTCTAGATGGGGCTGAGGTTTTGGAGGGGAAGGGAGAGGTCATGGGGTTATTAATGATGGTAGATGTGAGGATCACTATTATCCAAAGTACATGTATGAAGACACAAATTGGTGTGAATGTACTTTGTATACAACAAGAGATATGAAAAAATTGAGCTCTATATGTGTAATAAGAATTGTAATGCATTCCACTGCCTTATATAAATAAAAAAATAAAAACAAAAGAGATTTCAGGCCAAAATGTTACAAATGTACAGTACTGAATAAATTGCCTTTAAAAAAAATCCTCTTCAGATGCATAGCTGGCAAAGACATTCTTTCATTCTGTAAGTTGTCTATTCGCTCACTTCCTTCCCTGTGCAGAAGCTTTTTAATTCGATATGATCTCTTTTGTCAATTCTTCTTCAGTTACTGGAGTCCTATTCAGGAAGAAGTGTTGACTGTGCCAGTATTATCTTGCAGTGTTTCCCTTATGTTATCCTTTAGTAGTTTAGTTCTCACAGTAAGGTGTTTAATCCATTTTTAGTTGATTCTTCTGCACTATGAGAGAGATGGATATAGTGTCAATTTTGTAGACATGAATCTCTAGTTTTTCTAGCAACATTTGTTGAAGAGGCTCTCTTTTCTCCAAGATGTTTTTGGTGCCTTTGTGACGAATCAGATGTATGTAGATGCATCAGTTTATTTCTGATTTCTGTATTCCATTGGTCTGTTTCTGTCTTTTTGCCAATATTATGTTCCATGTCTGTAGTATATTTTGAAATCAGTTATTGTGATGTCTCCAGCATTATTTTTGTTTATTTGTTTGTTTTTTGGGTTTTATAGCTCAATATTGCTTTGGCTATTCTGGACCTTTAAAAGATTATGGGTTAAATAGTTATTTTTTATTTTAAAAAAGATTAAAAATTATTCAATCAGACAAAATAAGTTTCACATCAATAAAATGTTTGCCCAATTCTGGAATGCAAATGAAATAAATTTAGTTTAACAGCATTCTATTCATTACCCACAGTACAAACAAAAGTTTTATATTCTTACCTATAAACCTTCCAATCTTCTAATAGATCAGCTTAGAAGGATGCCAACAGAAGAAATCAATAAGATATTTTAAAAAAAATAATAAGAATTCACTTTTTCATTACTCTTTGCTAACTGAAATAAACAGAAAATCAAGATTCTGCTGTTAAGAGCTTACACTATATATACATTTTTAAATACATTATTCTCTTTACTAAGAAATATATAAGAGAATAATAGTACAATGGGAAAACTCAAGTATGTTTCTCCTACTTCCTACAGTTATATCTTTGAAGCAGGTGACATATGAGGTAGTTAAAAGTCCAGAATGAAAAATAGGGGACATTAATTTAGTCCATATTTGAGCAAAAAGGGCTTAATTTTTTTAAAAAAGGGCAATTTATGTATATATTTTGAAAAGGGAAGAAATCATACTTATGTCAATTCTGTGATGAAAAGTTATTTCTAAATCAATAATAGAAGGCAGAGATGCTAAACATGGACAAAATACTAAGAGTTACTTCCTTTAGAATAGCTTACTGGAAGGCCATCAAAGGTGGGCAAGAAACCTGTTGTTGACTAAGGCTTTAAGAGTGATCTTAGAAAAAAATCACTCTAAAATCATGCTGCACTGTGGGAATTTTTATATATAAATATCTACAAATGAAAATACTAGCTTAATAGTCTACATATTTAAACAATAAACGCCAATTATTAGAGGAAAATTAAATATTCTTTTAAGAGACAAAGATATTTCAATTTTAAGAATACTGTCTTCAAATTTATGATAGCTATTTTCATATTTGAAATATGATTACACACATATCATTGTATAATAAGTGTTTGCCTTTGAGTATCAAAGATGTTTATTTTTGATAGTCATTTCCATCTGAAATGATTATATAGAATATAATTATATAATTACTTATGATTATATATAACATACATAGCACTGACTCAAATTCCAATGTGTTCTTTCAATTTGCTTGCTGACCATTTATATATGTGTAATGCCTATATTATAAAGGTTTACGTGTACAAAAACTCTTAAAATTCTGTAAGTTAAGACATAGATTTGTCTTTGAACTACCTAAAAAAAACAACATTTTAAATGATTTTTCTTAGGAATGCCTGAAATGAAATAATCATGACCTAAAGTATTTTGCTGAAGTACAAGCAGAACTGATCGCTTTGGAAACATATGTTGATAAAATAAGATCACATGGATCTGTTTCTGCAAAATGACAAAAATGACAGTTCAGAAACTGAAACATGAAGACAGGCACCAGAAAACCTATTTTTGTGATAGCTGTGGAATAACTTTAGGGATACACCTGAAGGGAAAAGTATGTTTCTAAATATTTCTCTCCAGAAGTGATTCTAAAAAGAACGATCATGCAGAGCAGAGAATTTTATGCTGAAGGATCCTGTCATATATTTAATCTCACCAACTCAGCAGTCAGTCATTTCAAATTTAATAGCAGAAAGTGTGCATGTACAGGGGAAAAATTATTCCATATATTAATAATTTAACTCTGAACAAAAATTGTGAAGTGGGTTATTCAACAGAAAATTATAATTTTAAACATGCAAAGTCAGAGTTCGCTTTAAATATTAACAAAGGAAAAAATATTCTATTACTTTCAAATGTAAATGAAAGGTAATACTAAGTCAATGGTAAAATTAAAGTTAAAAATGCCTAAGTTAACAAATTTACATAATGCATATATGTAGCCCACTTAAATATAAAAGGGGCAAAATATTTTTGGATCTTATAGTTCAATTAAGGTATATTGGTCATGGGTCAATTACTCTCAAGTGAAATATATAATAAATTTTGTGCCTATGCATTCTTCTGAGGATAGAAACTATATGAAGATGATCATCTTTATATGCCTTCTTACCAGCCCTTCCCAACTCCTTCCTTGATAAAGTGCAAATGCTTTACTCACAGCAGGCTGTCACTAAATATTTTTTTTTTATTAATTAAAAACAAAGTTAAGCTTCGTATAGAGGGTAGTGAGTATGCTTACGTTTTTATTTTTAGTTCATTTACCAGTAAGTATTATGAGGCATCTCCTATGTATTTCAATTTACATGTATGATCTAGCTATATGTGTACAACCAGGTAGAATCTGTTCAAATCCCTCAAGAGTTCTTTCAAAACAAAAACTAAATCCAAACAACAACCTTACAATGTCAATACACCTAAAAAGATGTTTACAATGGAATCAACAGAAGAAATGATCAGTTATTCCGAGTCATGTAAGACTAGGAAACTAGACTAGCTGACCACTCATCAGATCACCAGAAAACGTGTGCCAAAGTAAAAATATACAAGCTTTCTGTTAGCTAGTTTGAAAGATTATTCTTTAAGCCCAGAGATATACCTGAGGGACAGGATGCTCTGTATCTTTATCACAAAATAAATAAATGTTATATTTCAGTCATATACATGCAACTTACGAGGACTAATCTCTTCAGAGTCAAGAATAGAAGTTTAGAATTCTTGAATATGAACGAGCTAACTAATATCATAAAATGCTAGAATTTGACCTCATTTTGAACCTCATTTCTCTAATATTAAGGAAATAAAGCTATAAAATGAGATCACCCCACAAAAATCACTAAAAGAAAATCAAATCTTACCTTGTGTTTGATGCTGCATTTCATGCATGGAAGACTCCACTATAAGTTACACAATAATTACAACTGCCAGGATAATTTAATTACCAATAGAAAACAATAACTAAGTTAATAACAGGAAATGTTAGAAATTTTAGACCTATTACAGAATGATGCTTTTAATTAAGCCAAAAACTATGCTTATTTACAGATGAAGTAAAAATTTGTCTTTTGCATATGATTGGGGTGTGCTGAGAGGACTATTTCATTGTAAATAAACGTAGGGGTAGAATAAAAGGAAGTTGCAAAGGCAGGTGCCTAACAGTTGAGTTGTTTCAGTTTCAGAGGAATAAAGTAAATAATTATACTGGAATTTGTTCAGTTCTGGGCATTCTGCCATACAGGAAGGGTGTATAATTACTGAAGCTAAGATATCCATGTAAAAATGAAGTAATATCAATAGGACACAGTTGGACTCCAAATTTTCTTTCTTTAATCCTCAAAACTTAAGGATCTCTGGCTCTCATTTCATTCTTTGATATTTAAATATCACTTAAATCAATATGACAGCAGTGAAGGTAGAATTACAATTTCTACAAAAGCCAGAAAATATTATCTTAAAACGTGGTATCCTCTTTGAGATACCCACAAATTAGGAACATACTACACTCATCAAAGACAACAAAAGACACAAACAGAATCAAATGTGGGACCTCAACAGAGTAACAGAATTACACAAAATTTTAGCATGTTTACCAAATTATATTCTTGGCTTATCATTTCAGGCTATCTGGATTGGCCTCAACCTTAAATATGGATTCCAAGACTCTTAAATCATGAACCAAAAATAAGAGAATATGTTTCTGAGAGAACAGTGAAATGGCAGTGCCTGAAGAGTAAGGCCATGTTCAAATAGATCTCAGTCATTCAAGCCACTTTATGACAGAATATGAAAAAATTCTAATAAACATTACCTGCGCCCTATATAGAAATATGAAATATACTCGTTAATCCTATCTGTGATTGGCCATGTGGTCCTCTTTTAAAGATTATTCTAGAATCAAGAGATCATATACTATCAGTTATAAAAGTACAATGTACTCTACCCCTTGGCCTAGCCTTGGCCCACTGCTTCCTCGTGCCTGTGAAGTGAGTACTCTGGTGTTTCTGACTCAGCTGCAGGGGGGCAGGAGCAAGTCTCTGGATGAGTAGCCAATATTTTGCCAAATTATAATTCCTCCCCAGCCAAAGATGTACTAGGCATTGCAAGGATGATTTAATTATTTTAGTCTAACATTTTCATAGAAGGAGGTGGGGCCCTTTGAGGGTACCAGATTTGGAAATATTTATCTAATTACTACGTATAAGATGTTAAGCTAAGCACAGGAGTATCAAGTTTGCTAGATACCTGAAAACTATCAAGAAACAAACATTCCACCTTTCCTATATCTGTAATCATCATGGACTCCTGGATTCTTATTGGGAGTTAAATAACTGCAGAAGCTGCCAAGTGATGATCCTCATTACAGCCAACTGGTGGCTGGAGTTCAATGGACCTTTCCTGTAATTTTAGCCTCAAGACCAAGGATCCCATTACTTTGTTTTTCCGTGGGTGGACATTTTGTTTCTCTTAAAGAATGATCCTTAGCATTTCTTCAGCAGCTACCCATATCACTCTGTAAACATAGCACTGGGGACATCACTAAGATAACTGCCTCCTTTTATTCCCTGTACATAACTCAGCTAATTTGCAGAGATGGGAGATAAGCATTTAACATCTACACCATTATTTGAGCACTAATATGAAATAAATTTTACTTTGCTCTATGTAGAGACTGGATTTAATTTCTGGATTAGTATGGATATACTAAAGTTTAAATTGTCTTAAAAACAAGAATGTACAGCTGAGTAATGAGTTGTCTAGGTGCTGTCTGTGAGACTCTTGTGCTGACAATGTTTCTATAGTTGTGGCTACAGGTTACAGTATTATTATTTTTATTGAGGTAATTTTTAATAGCTTTATTTTATTCATTTATTTTTTATGTGGTGCTAAGAATTGAACCCAGGGCCTCATATGTGCTAGGCAAGCACTTGATCGATCACTGAGCCACAACCCCATCTCTACAGGTTCCATTATTAAAGGGGGGGGGCAAGGAACTGGAGATAAGGCAATTTGATAGTATTACTCTTCCATTTTCTCCTTGAACAATCATTTATTGCAGGACTAATACATTCAACATGGTAGGAGAGAAGAAACCTGTAAATGGGTATAAAATAATGTAAAACATGGCTCTGCCCTTAGGAAGCCAATTATATGAAGCCAAAGAAGCATACAATTAAAAGTCACAGCAGTGGTATAAAGTGCCAAAGAAGATCAGTAGAGATGTGACTACAGGCTAGGGTAAATATGGCTTCATTAAAAAAGTAGTCTTGAACAGAAGTGGGTTATTTCTGTCTGTCAAAGACTAAGGACTCTTTCTGTACCTGCATAGGTATGTATCTAAGTGAATGACATCAATGTGAAAGGCTATAACTTCTTAAAAGGAGGAGACTATGAATTTCAACATGATGCTAAGAAGCAGGAACACTTTCTGGCACTGGAGGATCCTAGGTAAAGCTTGGCCAGTGGAGGAAAATATCAATATTTTATGACACCCTAAATCCAATTTCAGATGTTTAACAGACTACTTATAGAAAGACTGCTACCTGTTGTTTGCCATTTCCTGCCTTATTACCCTGGGAGTACATGTGAACTATCTTAGTGGCTTGGATGCTCTTTGTTTGAAAAAGAACCCCCCCCCCTTGCTGGTACTGGGGATTAGAAACCCAGGGCCTTGTGCTTGCCAGGCAAGCACTCTACCAATTAAGCTATATCCCCAACCTGGTGATAAAAGATCTTATTTTGCAATTCTGTAACCAAGTGCCTTGATGTTAAGTTTGAGGTTGCAATAAATTGGCATATTAAAAAAAATTATTTTCACATTCTCTATATACATAAAACTATTCTAATTTGTAAGACCAGTATAGTGAATTTTTGAAAGTTTAATGCTGCATATGAGTAAAATACACAGCACAATCATTGTTCAAAGTTCAGAAAGGTGTTTTTGGTCTTCTGATACAAATATCCGAAAGAAAGCTCACTGAATTCCAGACAGATATGCCTAAAAGTAGAATAACGAGCTCCACCGAATAAGAACCTTTTCTTCTTATGTAGAGATGATGATGATGATGGTAACATTAGGCCTTATTAGATGTTGGTGCTACTATAAACATTTTACATGTTGATTAAATATCCTTTATAACTGTTATTATTCATCCCCAATTTTTTAAAAATCCATTCTCATTTTTATAAATGAGTCTACTAAGCACAGAGAAGTTAAGAAATCATCTCAAGATTATAAAGTGAACATAGAATCCAGGATAAAAAACCAGTCCATCTGCCTTGTTGCCCTGAAAGGATCCCTTGTTTCTGTACCCCAGTGAAACAGCATTCCTGAGACAGTGCTGCTATGAAACCAGGTTTGTCCTTTGAGATCTGCAGAGCTGATACCATCATTCCACAGCTATGAACACGGCACAACAGTAAGGATTTCCAGTAATTATGTACCCCATCTAAGAATATTGCTCTTTTGATACATAACATTATCAACATTAATCATCATAGTTGAGTATAAATTATAGCCTAAGAATGTCACTCTGATGAATATTTTATAAAATATATTGTAATTAGCTTCCTTATATATTACTTTTCTGTGTTCTGTCTCATTAAGCAGATGATAGGGAGTGGCATATTTCAGGAAAGTATTAAGAAGTTTTGATCCAATTATATGTTGTTTGATGCCAAAAAAATCAGATGGAAGCTGAAGTTAGCCCTATAAAATCAGGAGTGTTTCTCAGAACAAGAGACTGACATGATGTTTTTGGTGGAATGAATGAAATCCTGGGTAATGAGCATTGATAATTTTTTAAAGAAATTAAGTAAGAAAACTGCAAATGCATATTCATGGACTCAAATTCCTCAGGGCAGGAAAAGAAGCAAAGACTAGAGTATATCCTTCCACTAAGTAAATTATCTGAGAAATATATGATAAGTCTTTTAATGAATAACCCAAATACTTGCAATATGTTTTGCTAACTTGAGGAACAGGAATCCTTGCTATCGATCATAAAACATTCATTCAGATACTATTTACTGATAAAAGATAAAATTTAAAAGTCATCTGAGGCCATCAAGGATTTCTAGTGCCAAAAATTCTAACAGGCTTCCATATTTTCTTCAATTTGCAGGCATCTGGTCTAAGGCACAAATACCAAATTCCCATTGCTATGTTTATTGCACAGTTTCTAGTTTTAAGTCAGTTTTGGGCATTTTGATAAATTTATCATCATGTTTCTTCAGAACATATTATATGCTGCACATAAATCAGAACTTTTACGTCTTAGAGATCTAGATCCCTACGTCAACTCTTTACAATTATTGAGTATTACAGGAGGAAAGTCCTTTTCTCTCCCCTAATAGTGACAGAAGCTTAGACATTCCATAGTTTGGTGAAAGTAGAAAACCATACTGACTGTGCTTTTCTTGTGTTTAAATGTGGAAGGTTTAAAAACTTTAATTCCAGCAAAAAAATGGAAACATTTTCCATTTTCACATTTTACTGTTAGAATAAGTTGTGAAATGATTTTTCTTAAAAAACAGTTCTAATGTCAGATGCATGTCATAGGTTTAGAGTAATCTTTTACACCACATTCCTAATTTAAGCCATGGCAAATGGTAAAATAGCAAGGTATTAATTATTTCTTCACTCTCAGCCATCACTAGTCATTTGAGCTATGATACTGCTTTAAAAAAAAAATTCCAGAAAATACACATTTAGATTAAAGCACCCAGTGATTTAATCATAACATTTTTTAAAAGACCAATATTATATTATTTCAGCTAAATTCACGGGAGGGGGGCATTTAATTTTTTATTGGAGGGAAGGAGCAGAAAAGAAAACTACCCCTAGAACTTTAAATTTGCATTTACTTTATAAAGATTTTAAATATTAGGCAATTAAATTCCAGAATTCCAATTTCTCTAAGCACTACAGATAAGACCTAATGTTTATGGTTACTTGGGTTTAAAGGAAACAGAGAATTAGTTCCTTAAAAAAGAGGACATAAACATGACATTGAAGCAAATTGCCACAGTTTGACAAGTTTTAGAACATTAGCTCACAAAATGAATATACTTGGATTCAGACAAACACACAAATACAGCTTTTATCCAAAAATCACAGAGACAACCCTAATACCTATGTTAAAATGCTCAAAATATCTAAGGATAAGTATGACAGGCCTCAGAATGCCAGAGTCCTGATAGAAAAGTCAGCATTATGAAATATGCTTTACACAATTTTGCGTGCATGCACATACTCTGCAATGTGGGGGAGACAGAGACACCAATCACCATCAATATTGTCCTTACTTGCAGACGCACAAGTATCCTGCATGTTCCGATTCTGACTGGCACCTGGAGCGGCTCTACATGCCAGTCATCCCAATGTACTCAGGGATGTAAACACCTTATAATTAGAAAACGTGAAGGTGTCAAGGTCGTTAGACAAATTTAAAACATATCCAAAGATTAATTTTTAAAGGCACTGAAGAAATAATTGTAACTTTTAATAAAAGCATGTACCTGCTCCTTCACGGAAGCTAGAATAGTGGTGGCTGTGGTCTCGGGTTCCATGCCTGGGCCAGTGGAGGCAGCTTCCTGGTGGGTCTGTGGTTGCCCCTCCTCCACCAATGAGGCCTGCTCAGGAGCTGGCATTCCTCCTGCAACCAAGCAGGTAAAGGGTTAACACTTTCTCCTGGACTCCTGCATGGACAGAGGATTTACAGATGGTTCCTAAGAACAACAGTGGACTTCTACAGCAATGATCACAGTTCCTTACAGCATTTGGATTTCTGAAAGGTAACATCCAAAGCCAAAGTATAGCTTAGTGATACAAAAACAAAAAAGAATCAAATAAATAATGATAATAATAAAAAGTATTTAGACAATGTTTAAACAACATTTAGTAGAAAATGACACAAAAGGGTTGGGGAGGAAGGCTTATTAAAAATATATTACAGAGAGTAAGTTGTCAAAATTTGGTTAAATGTCTTAATTTTTTAACAGATAATAAATAAATATGAATATCAAGAAACTAAATAACAAACACTCTAGGTTGCTAGTAGAATCAGTTTTCAAAGAACTAGTAACACAAAGTAAGACATCTACAAACATTAAATGACAGAAGAAAAAAATGTTTTATTAATTACAGAAGAGGCTTATGCCTATGTATGTAGCACAAAAAAGGAATTTAAAATTGGGAAAGGTTTAAAAATAAATAAATAAAAATATGCAGAATTTAAACAAAATGAAAGACACCTTTGGTGGGGTCTTAGAGCTAACTTGGTTTCCTTAGAGGAGTGTGATTATCTAAAGATGACAATGATTACGGAGATGGTGTTGAAAGGATAACCTGTTTTCAAGGTCCATAACTTGTGACAGAATAGGTTCTTAGTAGGAGATAGAACATCTTTCCTAAGATAGCACTTCACTGAGAGCAGTGTATTTGCAAGGAGACTTAGTTATACCTGATACGGGCATTTTGCAATTTTGAAAAAGAGCAGAAAAATACACCCATATAAAATGCCAAAAATGTTACAATAACTTGTTTACATGTCAGCCTTTACAACTGTCTCCATGAGAGCACAGTCTATATCATACCATGAGATTAGTCTATTGCCTGGCATATGCAATAGATCCTCAATCTTTGCTGAATAAATGAATATATGAATGAAGGATGACACTTTTTCATTCCAGTCATTAGGTAAATACCATCAAGTAGGAGGATGCCCTGAAGACCCTATCTGTTTAGATGTGTTTGTTACACCATATACTGCTAGAGGGACATCTGAGGCCATGAATATTTTTCTCAATTTTCTTCATAGTTCTAAAAATTACTCTACTATCTTAATTTTTTATCACTAATTTCCATAGTGTTCAATTCTAGTTTGATCTGGGATTTTCCCCCCATACTCTCAAATTTCAATATCAGCCTGCTATATCCATTTTCAAAGTCATAGCCTATAAGTAAAAGACAAGATATGCATATCACCAAAGGTCCCTAGCTCCCAGGTTGGTGGGGAGGATCTTGGTTCTAGGTTCCACTAGTGGTTGTTTTATTCTTGCCATGTTAATAGGTGTAAAAATGGAAAACAGGTCTAATGAGCTTATTTGTGCATTTCCCCGGATGCTAGACTCATGGAGAGTTCTTGTGCCTATTCTATTCAGTGAATTCTCTAACTCCCAGTTTTATGTAATACAAGGCCCAAGTGGGCCCCAATCTGCAAGGAGGAGGATTTTCTCATGTAGGAATGGCAGGAAGAGCTTCAGGTTTGAAGTCAGTGGGTCTAGGATCAAAACCTAGGAGCCCTAGAACAAGTTACCACCCCTCTGAACCATACTTTCTTCTCTGATAAAAATGGGCTTACAAACTTTTTATGCAACAAAATAGAATAATTTTATGTCAATCTTTAGTTTTTAGTTTATGTGGTATGTTTACTTACAATAACAACCAAACAAAATTCCCTCCTGTAATTCATCAGCTGTTAAGATATGAGGTCTACTACTTTAAAAAACAAATGCCACACATAAATATACTAGATTAGCATTCAAGGTAAGTAAAGATGAGAAAGTGTTTTATGCCACTGAAAATAATCACACACCTTAAAATCAGCAGATGGTTGCAAAGAACAGAATTGTTACCATGCAACAGGGAAACAAATAATGCTAGAAACCAAAAATTATAAGTGTCAAAAGTATAATATAATGAAGCAACTAATATGTGATAAAAAAGAGAAGAAAAAATTCAGTGAGGGCTGGGATTGTGGCTCAGTAGTAAATCACTTGCCTAGCACTTGCAAGGCCTTGGGTTTGATCCTCAGCACCACATAAAACTAAATAAATAAAGGAATGTGTCCAACTACAACTAAAAAATAAATATATAAAAAATATGGAAAGCAGTATGGCGATTCCTTGGAAAATTGGGAATGGAACTAACATTTGACCCAGCTATCTCTCTCCTTGGTCTATACTCAAAAGACTTAAAAACAGCATACTACAGGGATACAGCCACATCAATGTTTATAGAAGCACAATTCACAGTAACTAAATTGTGAAACCAACCTAGATGCCATTGGGTGGATGAATGGATAAAAATGTGGCACATATACACAATGGAATATTACTCAGCAATAAAAGAATAAAATCATGTCATTTGCAGGTAAATGGATGGAGTCAGAGGAGATAATAAAGTTAGCCAATCCCCCCAAACCAAATGCCGAATGTTTTTTTCTGATATAAGGAGGCTGATTCATAGTGGGGTAGGGAGGGGGAACATGGGAGGAATAGATGAACTCTAGATAGGGTAGAGGGGTGGGAGGGGAGGGGGCATGGGGTTAGAAATAATGGTGGAATGTGATGGTTATCATAATCCAAAATACATGTATGAAGACACGAACTGGTGTGAATATACTTTTATACAATCAGAGATACATTGGTGTGAATATACTTTTATACAATCAGAGATGCTGTATATGTGTAATATGAATTGTCATGCATTCTGCTGTCTTTTTAAATTAATTTTTAAAATTTATTTATGTTAAAAAAAGAAAAAATATTCAGTGAACAAAGAGAATTTGAGAAAAGAAGCAGAAACATCTTTGGGAAAGTAATTATTTATTCTTACTACAAATAGGAGGAACCATACTATTTAAGAAACAGAAAAATGTGTTTTTGTAATTATGTCAGTTATTTTACATAATTTCATAATATTTACTTTGATGAGCTGATTACTCAAGAAGAAAGGAGATGAACATTTTTTGAGTACCACTCTGCCTATGTGCAATGCAGAGTTATAGGGGACACAGGCAAAAGGCAGTTATGGCTCATCATCTAGCTGATGTAGCAAAATAAGAAACAGTTCAGGGCAAAGGAGCATGATGCAAATGATATAACACTAAAATCAATAGAAAGAGGTTCAAAGAGTGTACAAATTTGTAAAGAAAACTGCTATATGTTAAGAAATTCAAGAAAAGAGGATATTTTCTTAGATGGGGATATTTTATTCTGATTCCTCGAAGACTGGAATATATCACTGATGATTACAAACATTCACTGGGTGAAAAGTGAGGACAGCAGTACTCATCCATTAATGAGGAGGAGACACACACCTGTTCCTGGAAGAGTCCCCAAAAACCACAACCAACAAGGAACAGGGAGAGACCACAATGCTGACAAGTTATCAGCCTATTAAGGTTTCCTGTCTATTTTCCTGTAGTTCTTCAATCATATATTATTTAATGATTTGGAAGGAATAAAGTAAATCTAAACAGAGCAGTTGAATCTACTTTTTACCAAGCCCAGAGGTGAATATTCATAATGACTAAAGTCACAGAATGACATTATTACTCTTTCCATTTATAAGGAAAGAAGCAATGAGTATAGAGCACAGAGACTTCAACAAGCCTGACATGACTGATCACATTCTGGAGACCTGAGAAAATTTACAAGAAGACTGCCAAAACATTTTGGGGGGCTCCGCAAAAAACTACAGAGAACAGAAGATATGCCAAAAAAAATCAAGGAGAAAATGCCATGGCTGTATTTAGAAAAAGAGAAGGTAGACTCTTCACATTAGAAGCTCTAGAGCTAGACAAGATCTTGGGTGAGATTTTTATAAAGGATGTTATCCAAGAGTGATTTGTGAGAAACAAAAAGAGGCACACCAAGGAAAAGTCGTGTTAAGCTGGTCTAATTTCTGTCTTTGGCAGTGTAACCATGGAAATGCAGTGTGTTTAAACTCCAGTGAAGCATGTACCATATTAGAAGGCCCCCAAGATACTATAATTAACATAGAAATGGGCCTGAAATAAGGGCAACTGCTGACTCCCAAAGTCTACAAATAACTAAATGAAATATATCACCTTATGGTGGTTTTTAATGTAATGCTTGAGTTCTGACCTTGACCCAATTCTAACCAAAACTTCAATCATAATATAAATAATAATACATAGAACATGCTGAAATTCTTGAATAACTAAAAGAATACTGAATTTATCAGATGATAAAAATCAAAACACAAAACATATATTGCTATGCTGTAGTAATGAGCTGCCTCAAATGATAAAAACAACAGGATAAATAAAGGGTTTTGTGTTTAGGTTAGCTCAACAGGACCTTGGGGTGGAAGGGGGAATGTGGGCACTTGCGGTACAAGGACAAAATGAATGAACAACTGCCATAAGCTAAGGTGATCTTATACTGTCCTGATTGAAGTATTTAAGATGATTGGAATAAGACAAGTGAGTGTACAACCCTCCTCAGGCTGCTTGGGATAGATTCACTTCCAGCTGTGAGTAGCACATTCACAGGAATGGAGACTGGATCCATTCAAGAAGGATTGAGGTGGGTGTTGAAAGGATTAAATCATTATTTCCAGGCACAAGAATAGCAATGAAATGAATGAACGATGTAGGTTGTGTTCCTTATGAGTTCAAAGCTTTTTAGGAGATATAGGATGGACAGACTCAAAAAGAGGTGGTCTGTATAGAGAAGTAAATTTTATAAACCTCTGAAGAACTGCCATGGATAAACATAGTTAAATTCTTTAAGTTACAATCCCAAAACCTAGACTAAAAGTGAATGACTATTTTAACAATGTGTATCATCCTACATAACTGCTTTCTTTATGACATATTATTATATTACAATGATTATATTACTTTGAATTGAAATTAAAGAAACCATAAGGGAAAACTCAGGAAGGTCTTTTCTTTTGGATCTAAGGGTCAAATGTTGGAAATTCAAGAAGTGATTGCCTTTGAATGTGGCACATTCCTCAGCACAAGAGCTCTTCATTCCAGGTGTGAATGGTTATATAGCAGGAAGAGTACAGAAGGGATGCTGATTCTGAGTGTGTTAGACACAGGAAACTCTGAGGCTTCTAAATTTTGAGTCTGGCACTAAAACAACTTCTATATTCTGATTCTTGTGAATGTTCCTCAGGATTCTTCAGAATGTTGACTTCTGCATCATACTGTCTCTGTAAACAGGCACCTGAAAAGCAGGAAGCTATGCTTTTCCTGAGGAAATGGTAGAAATCATAGCACTGGCTCTGTTTCTCTCTTTATTTGGCTGCAGAAAGCTCAGATGAATCTGTGACCAACTCTTAAATGTGTGGTTATGCATATCTCTGCTCTCAAACTTCTTCTCTTTTTATCACATCCTTGGGCTGCATTCTTTTGTACCTCTTCAAACACTTTTTGGAGGAAGGTGATTTGAACAGTTGTGTGTCTTCATTATAATTTTAAGTAAAGAAGTTTTTGTGTGGAACTGTTAGTATGATAGGGTGAGTGTTCATGTCCACAGTTGCACTTATGTCTACTTTATATTGAACTACCACTGATTAATAGGCAATTTTAATGCTCAAGACTTTAAGGTCACATACACTCTCATATGATCACTGAAGTCTCTCTTTGCAGGTTATGCATGCAATATATGGGCAACTAAATACTCAATATATGTAATCCCTTTTATTGCAAATGATACTAATTCACAAGTCATCTTTGTGCTAAATCTCTGAAATAAGAGATCAACCAAATACTGTTATTTTCCTCTATTTACTCCCTTCTACTCTTCTTATTGAAAATTTTTGGACAAAATACACTAAGAATATTTTGTTTAATTCAGCAAAAAAAGCTGGTTTCTACATATTTTTTCCCCTTCCTCTTTCGAGTTTGTAATCTGGAGTATAAAATACATCTTGTAACTTCATTTACAACACCCAGGAAAATGTTATATTGGTAAGAATCACAATTTCAAAATTCATAAAATAAAATACTAAGTTTAGGAACAAACTAAGAAAAAGTAAAGTGCAAAAAATATGTGAAAATACCTAAATTTAATTTAAAATCTTTAGACACTAATGATATAGGATATAGGATAATTGAAAAGTTTAAATAAACATTAAATGAACCAAATATTTTAAAAGAAAAACCAGAAAAAAACTATTATCATTACGTAGCAAAGAGAAGCTTCTCTTTGAATTATTTATAATGAAATGGGAACAAGATATTACAGAAGAAAATAATGAAGTACAGTACTGGGAAATTAAGAATGTGCCTGAAAGTTTAATATCTTCAGGACCATATGGAATTTAGTCTAGAATTATAAAAGGAACACTAGATAAAGTTTTTACAGTTATATTTTTGAGACGTCCTGAAAATAGATGCAGTATGAAAAACTGCAACTATTTAGGATGATTGGTAGTTAACCTAATCATGCAGTTCATCTAAAAATTGCATTTTTTTTGGAAAGAATTTGTAGAGAAGGGAGCTATATGCCAACTACATAGTAATTCTAGAATAATATATGCATAGTATTTAAATATTTTGATTTGTAAATTTGTAAGTAATTTTATCAGGGAAAGAGAGACGGAGGGATGGGAGGTGGGGACTAGTTTGGAGACTAGAGATTAGGTCCAGGAGTAACATTTACCTACTTGTAAAAGAGAAAAAAGGATTTGCATTTGCAGTTAAATGGATGGAGTTAAGAGAAGATAATGCTAAGTGAAGTTAGCCAATCCCAAAAACCAAAATGCCAAATGTTTTCTTTGATATAAGGAGGCTGATTCATGGTGGACAGGGAGAGGGAGCATGGGAGGAATAGAGGAACTCTAGATAGGGCAGAGGGACTGGAGGGGAAGGAAGAGGGCATGGGGTAATTAATGATGGTGGAATGCAATGATCATTATCATTCAAAGTACAGGTAATAAGACACAAATTGATGTGAATATACTATGTATACAACCAGAGATATGAAAAGTTGTGCTCTATATATGTAATAGGAATTGTAATGCATTCTGCTATCATATATCGATAAATAAATAAAATTCACCAATTAAAAAAAAGAAAAAAAATGGAGAATACTAAAAGGTGTATTGAAATGATATGCGAGTTACCCAGCATTAAAAAGAAACTTTAATTTAAAATGGGACAACAAGTAAATAAAGTGAATGAAACATACCAGACTAACTCATGGAAATCTCCAGGTTCCAAAGATAAAGAAAAGATTGTACAGGTTATTACAGAGGAAACAAAGACTGAGAATTGGATTGGCAATACATCTCAAGAATTTACAGTAGATACAGATACAGATAGAAGATATTGCTTCCAAATATCCACCAAAAATCATGATTCATATATGAAGACAAAATCATGGCATTTGAGGACAATAACAATAATCAGAATTTGTTTCCATACTCTTTAAAGAAATCTTACCATATGATAGAGTAAGGTTTAGGAGCCAAGAAATAGCACTAAGCAAACAATTCAGGAAAAATGAAGATTACATCTAAATTAATTCCACTTCTGCTATCAATCAGAGCAATGAGGTACCAACGAAAGTAAAATTATACCAATGTCCTTATTTAACTTAGGGGGAGAAAAAGAAATAAAATAACTCTAGGTTAGACTGTGATTTTGCAGATCCACTCAAAAGAGGCAGCACCTACCACCCTCCCTTGCATCTGGGCTGTTCATGTGATAAGCTCTGACCACAGGATGTGGCAAATATGCTCTTAAGAGCCTGGCAGCTTCCTCTTTTGGAACTCTGAGCTCACTCTGCTATGAGGGACATCAGGATTAAAGACACCATAGAGACAGAAGTACAGTGATTCTACTCATTCCAGCCCAAATCTCAGAATATATGACAAGCCATCCTGGATAGTCATATCCTGACTGAGTTGCCAGGTGACTGCAGCCACCTCAATGAGCCTGGGCAAGACCAGCACAGCAATCTTATTACCAATTAAGAAGGGTGAGAAATAAAACAGTTGCTGCTATTTGAACAACAAGATTTAGGATGGCCTGTTACATCTTGAATAAGTAATGCTATCCCATACAATCTCCAAGAGAGAAGATGAAGACAAAGAAAAAAATAGCATATTATTCAAAATATCATAAGAATAAAAAATTAAAATTTATATATTGAATTTTATTACAAAGATATCATTTATTTAATGCATTCACAATCTTCTTCTTATGTACCGCACTATAAACTAGGTGTTAAAGTATAAAGATGAACAAGACATTAATTTCTAATCCAATTCATATACTAAGAGGTAAGACAAGGCAAATTAAAAAATAACTATAATAAATGCAACTAGTGAAAAAGAAGGCAGGTGCTCAAAAATGTTTTCAATTGGGGATACGTAAATGAGGATACTATTCCAGTTGGTGCAGAAGGATCCAAATGGAGAAAAGTCCACCTATATTAATTTTATTAAGCTTTTTTAGTTCAAAATTTTAGATTTCAAAAAATCTCCCTATTCTTTTATATCATTTGCAATTAAAGCTATGGTAAACCATATCAAACCTCAATCTGTTCCAAGTAAAAGATTTGCTTTTGTTATTAGTTTTTTATATCAAATACTATGGTTAACAAAGATTAAAGACTAATGAAATCACTAGTAAAGCACATGGGGATTTAGAAATATGGTAACTGATACGTGAATTAGTAAAGTAAAATTGTTCAATGAAGGACTTGGGCATTTAGTAACATTCAGAGGTCTATTAAAGAAAAGTACATATACAGTAACGACTTACTATCTTATGTGGTGGCTATCATTTTAGCTCATGACATTGGCTTTTCTTTCTACATGGTTTTCTTTTTAGTAGCTAAATGGCTTTTCAGAGTCTTGAGAGGTACTAGGCAGTCTGGCCAATCATAACCTAGAAGTTCTTCATTAGACTTCTATTTAAATTATAAATTAATTAATTTGTAACCTTAAAGATTCAATTTAAAATATAAAATTCTTTTTTTATTGATTTTATTATTTTTTTAAATACAAGACAACAGTGGAATGCATTACAATCCTTATTACACATATAGAGCACAATTTTTTGTAGCTCTGTATATAAAGTATGTTCATGTCAATTTATGCCATTATACATATACTTTTTTTGCATTACAATTCTTAATACACATGTATAGCACAATTTTCATATTTCTGTTTGTATATCCGATATGTTGACACCCAATTCAAGTCTTCATACATGTACTTTGTATAATGATGACCATCACATTCCACCATCCTTGTTAATCCTCTTCCCCCTCCCTTCCCTTCCCACCCCTCTTCCCTATTTGGAATTAATCTAATCCTCCCATGCTCTTCCTCCCTACCCCATTATGAGTCACCCCCATTATATCAAAAAAAACATTCAGCATTTTTTTGGGGGGGACTGGCTGACTTCACTTAGCATTTTCTTCTCCAACTCCATCCATTTACCTGCAAATGCCATGATTTTCTTCTTTTTTTAATGCTGAGTAATATTCCATTGTGTATATTCTTTTTTAATGCTGAGTAATATTCCATTGTTATAAGTGCCACGTTTTTTTTAATCCATTCATTCACTGAAGGACATCTAAGTTGGCTCCACAGTTTAGCTCTTGTGAATTGTGCTGCTATAAACATTGATGTGGCTGTGTTCCTGTAGTACGCTGGTTTTAAGTCCTTTGGGTATAGACTGAGAAGAGGAATAGCTGAGTCAAATGGTGGTTCCATTCCCAGATATCCAAGGAATCTCCATACTGCTTTCCAAATTGGCTGCAACAATTTGCAGTCCCACCAGCAATGTATGAGTGTACCTTTTCCCTCACATCCTCGCCAACACTTGTTGTTGTTTGTCTTCATAATAGCTGCCATTCTGACTGGAATGATATGATATCTTAGAGTAGTTTTGATTTTATACTTTAGAAATGATGAGCATTTTTTCATATAAAATTAATCAACAAATATATGAAAAACGCTCATCATCTCTAAAATATAAAACTTTTGAAGCATGCTCCATGGATCATTTCTTGCATCTCAAAATGAAGCGCCTATGGTCGATAACTCTGGGAAAAGTTACAGACCATGCTTCCTCTTGAAAATCTCTAAGCATCTTGGTATTCTAAGTGTGATCTGCCTATCAGCTACACTGATAGCACCTTGGAACTAAATGAAGAATTTCAAGCCTGCCTTAGACTTTTCTTGAGAATAAGATTTCTGATGTTTTGTTTACACTTTAAGAAAGTTTGAGAAGTACTCATTTAGAACTTTGTAAAGTCTCCAAGAAATCCTGAAACTAAAGAAGCCTGTTTAGTTTCATCTAAGCCAACATCTCAACACGTATTTGTTATTTGTTTTAATTTTGGTTTTTGTGGTGCAGGAGATCAAATACAAGACCTCATACCTATTAGGCAAGCACTTTTCCACTCAGCTATACCTCCAGTTTCTCAACACTTACTTGATCACAGACCCCCACCTTTTCCTGAGGATCATCTATCAACATTCTGAGTAACATACTTCAGGGAATCCTGCAATACAACAATCATCATAGATAAGCAAATATTGCTAGAAAGAGGTACTGTTCCATCCTTCACAACTAAAATTTGGTCTTTCGCTTTTCCATTGATGTCAGGCTATTAAAACAAAAATACCAATTAAGTACTTTAAAGAATATTGTACAGAATAATTTAAACTCTTTTCAGTAAAGATTCTAACAAAATTAAGCATGAAATTGTGTTTTGGCTGTATGATGATTACTAGTTTCTTGAAAACTTAGTATGTAACTAAGAATGAATGATTCTTCTAATAAAAGAAGCCAGCCTGTTTCAGGCTGGCTGCAGGTTTCAATTATTTTTTCATACATTTTTCATGAACATTCATGTGGAATTAAACTAGGTATATGGTACACACTGGTGTTTTGATTGTATACAGATTAATTCCCCAACTGGGATATATAACAATTTGCCTAAAACATGTCTAGTACAGATATTAATCTATAAGGTGTTTAGTAAAAACTGTCAAAAAGTGACAGTTTTGAATTGGAGCATCATGAAAAACACTATACAAGTTTAAAGATTTTTTTCTTTTTTACATAATATTGATTTATGCAATTCTGCATGTAATGATTTGTAGTTTTTAAAAGTAGCTCTTTAGAGTAAAGGAGGAAAACCTAAATTAGAAAAAGGTATTTTAAAAAATACCGTAGATAAACAATTTTAATAACATCCTTTTTTACTCCTGTCTGCAGCAAGGTAAATTCTGAAGAATAATGGTTATATTTCAGGCTCTTTCATTCAGTTTCAAACTCTGCGTGCTTAATACCATGTTTTGTTTTCAAGGAGCCAAATACAGTTTCATACTTAAAATGTCCAAACAGCTTTCTGAAGAAAGCATAAGAAAAAAATACCAACCATTACAGAAATAACTTCTAAAATTTTGCTCACAGACGGGGCAAGCCATGGACTTTACTATATTATCCTATTTACTTTTCTGTACTCCACCAACCAGCGAGGGCAGGAATTATTTCCATCTGGATTGCCACCATATTCTCAACACCTAGAAAAGTGCTGAAACACAAAGTATGCATTCAATAAGTGTCTGTTCAATGGAAGCACAAAAACAAATTGAGAAAGAAAGACAACATATCAGGGCTGGGGTTGTGGCTCAGTGGCAGAGCGCTTGCTTAGCATGTGTGAGGCACTGGATTTAATTCTCAGCACTGCATATAAATAAGTAAATAGAATAAAGGTCTATCGACAACTAATAAAAATATTTAAAAAGAATGACAACATATCTGTGTTTTCATTGAAACACTAGACAGTGTTAGGTTTCAAGACCATTAAGATGCTGAAAGAGCTCACAGCTTAGCAGGGGAAAAAAAGTAAAAATAATGTGATAAATGTAATAGTAAAAATGCATGAAACATACCACAATGAAAGTGACAGGAGAGATAAGCTTCATATGGGAGAAGAGGGTCATCAGAGAAGATGAGGGTTACTATAAAAACACAAAGTCATAAAATCTCACAGTGAGCCAATATTCAGAGACTGCCTAAAAGAGTCTAAAACTGGGTGATGAAAGCAGGAGAAGAAAATGATGAAAAGAGGCAGAAAACTCAGAAGATAGAAGATAAAGAAACCATAAAGACAGGTACAGAAATGAGTTATCTACACAGCCTTTAAAATTACCTAAGAGGATGATGAATGTTGAGGCAAAGAATTAAACCAAAACAGGAACCACCGACTCAGTCAATGTGCTAAGGTCACCTAGAGTTAGATAACATTGGTAAGGAGGTGTTAAAGAGAGTAAAAGACAGGGTCAAGGTAGAAGAGTATTGGAGAAATCCTAGTGAAGAGATATGAATTAACTGTAGGGAAAAGAATACTTTTATTTAAAAAAATCATTTAGAACCTGTATGAGAAAAGAAATTATTATTCTATCCTTCTTGTGCCTGTGCCAAGTCCCTTGGGAATAAAATGATAAATATAATGCTAGAAAATTTTATTTTTCACTGTCCAGGTCCAAGTAATCCTTGAGCAGATTATAAAGGAGTACTTGAACATCACCACTCTCCTTGCCTCAATTTCCTCATAGGGTACATTCAGATGCAATCTGGAAATGCCTTTAACCTGGAAAGAAAAATGACAGGCAGAGTCCTCCAGAAAAATCAATAAAATAAGGGTAAGCTTATACATGAATGAAATAAACTAGGAAATCAGTAAATGCACCCCTCCACCAAGAGATCTAGAAATTATAATCAAGGAACTATGATCCATCATGGGTGACTGGCATCAAAACTGGAGAAGGGTGTGGTCAGTATACAGCACAAGAAAGGAAAACCATGATTCCCACTCCATCTGAGGAAACAAAAATGGGAGACTACAAGAACAATATTCAGCTGTTGGTGCAGAGACAGTCCTGAGATGAAACCTCTCTTGAAGCTATCTCTTCACCTTTAACAAGATTCTGGATTCACCAGAGCACATGTTACCCTGATTCAGAGGAAGCCTCTTTAGCAAACATGATATTGTGGTAATTCTGCATTAAGAAAGAAGTGTCTGGTTTATGTATTACTCCTAATTCTTAGAACTATATAACTGAAGGCAGCCTCAGGACTGCAGTGACTTCAAAGTTTGTGATGTGATGCTGGGAAGGCCTTGTTGCTACAGCTAGTTGTTCTCTCCACACAAAAATCCAGCTGAATAATCCTAGATATTTAAGAAAGGGTTAACACAAAGCCCATACAAATGAATGGTTAGTCACTCCAGAAGATGCTGAAAACAGCAATATACATATTAAAAAATGTATAAGGGTGACAGTGGTGCTCTGTGCACATGGGCATATTAGAGCTTGTCAGTTGGAATCTGTTTCACTCCTGTACATGCCTACAATCCTTGAATCTACACTATTACTCTGCAATGGCTATGCTCAGGTGTTACACTGCCACTAAGCCCATGAATTTAATTCTATTCTTTCAATATAAACTGGTTTAAATCACCTTTTACAGAATGATGTCTTAATTTTGGAATATCATTTATGTCTAAAAATCTGTTTAAAATTTTTGCTTTCACAGTGCATGTAAGTTTCATCAAAAGTACAAATAAAAGCCAGACATGGTAGCCCACACCTAAAATCCCAGTGGCTTGGGGATGGAGGCAGGAGGATCGTGAGTTCAAAGCCAGCCTCAGCAATTTAGCGAGGTGAGACCCTGTCTCTAAATAAAATACAAAATAGAACTGGGGATGTGGCTGAGTGCCCCTGAGTTCAATCCCTGGTATCCCCTCCCCGCCAAAAAAAGTAAGAATAATTTCAAAATCATGAACCAGGTTAACATAGTTCAGTATTTCACATACAATATCCAGAGAAGACCTATGCAATCATCCCTGTTTTGTTTTTAAATAATTCCATTCTAAATAAATACTTCTTATTAAATTATGTATTTTGTATTTCTAGTATGGTCACCCCAAAAGCATAAATGTATACAAATGCATACATAGTAATATAGGTATAGGATTTTCTTCGAATTTTCCATAAGCAACCAGAAAAATTTCTCTCTAGGCAAGAAATAGAATATTTTAAAATAATCATTAATCACACTTTTTTTTTACTGGTTTTTAATACTACTTATTTTATGACTAAATATGCTTTACTGACGATTTTTTCCCACCTAAACACCCAATGGAACAACTGACTCAGAATGAAATACTTTTATGGTTAGCTTGAGTTTGCATGTGCTCCTATCTCATCCATAAAGATTAAATGGCATGTCATAGACAGATAAATGGTTTGTATAAAAATTAAAATTGCAAAACAAAAAGTTTTCACTTTAGAAATATCTTTCTAAGTATTGGTTGGTTTTGTCCCCTTCAAATCTCGTCTCATCTCTCTAATACAATTTGTCAGTAATTTCTAAAATAAAATTCAGTCAAATGACACAGTTAACTGAGCAAATGTAATTCAGATAAATAATACATCAAATTTTTTCAAGGTTAAAGCAAACTCTCCAATTTATTCAATTCTTCAAAAGGGTAGAATATTTGTTTTGAAGCTCTGATAAATTATAGCATTTAAATAAAATTGTGTATCTTAAATTAACCCAAAATCACTCTTTTCATCAACATACTATAACATGTACAGAAAATAAAATATGTCAACTTAAAGGCCTTGGGGAATGGCTCTGTCCTGACTGTTAACAGTCTCAGAAAACTCTAACATGAGTTTTGCAGGCCTTTGTATGCTCTTTGTGTCCACATTTCTCGAAGAGCTCTTCCTTTATCTGACTCTGGCTACAGAGGCCTTCCTGTACCACTTTGTGGTTTTTCAGAACAAGAATTGAGCAAGACTTGGATGAGGCTGGATGTGGTGGAACACATCTATAATTCTAGCAATTCAGGAGGCCGAGGCAGGAGAATCATGAGTTCTAGACCAGCCTCAGCAAGGTCTTAAACAACTTAGATCCTGCTATGAAATATAAAACAAAAAGGCCTGGGAGTTCAATCCTCAATACCACCCTCTGCTCCCCCACCCTCGCAAAAAAAAAAAAAAAAAAAAAAGAGGTGGATTAATCAAGAATCAAGAATGGTGAAAGAGAATGGAGGTATAACTCTGTTGTAGTGCATTTGCTTAGCATGTGCAAGGTCCTAAGTTTGATCCTCTACACGAAGGGGAAGAGGAAGAAGAATGGCTAGAGAACAGTAGAGCAGGAATAGTAGTAGAGAGATCACTAAAGAAATCAGTAGGGCTGCTCTCATGTCTCCTGAGATGCTTAGGCTGGGGATTGGACTCAATCCCTCCACCCTATTGTTTTCCAGTCCTGCTCTTGCTTTCATTTCAAGTCCACAAGCCAGTGTGATTCCTCATTACCTGACACCTGAATCACCAAGCCACTTTTTCCTTTACATACACAGAATATATGTGCCTTGTTCTTATTTATTTATTTGGAACCAGGAAATGAACCCAGCAGCCTTTAATCACTGAGACACATCCCCCAGCCTGTTTTTAATTTTTATTTATGTTATCATTTTTTTCCCCACTTTTTATTTTGGGACAGGGTCTTACTAAGTTGCTTAGGACCTCACTTTGTTGCTGAGTCTGGCTTTAAACTTGCGATCCTTCTGCCTCTGCCTCCACCTCCTGAGCTGCTGAGATTACTATGAATCCACTGGCTTGGTGCATTGTTCTTAAGAAGGCACTATTAGTTGGGTGGTGTGCCTGTAAAATTGGCAACTAGAGATGTGAAGGCAGGGGGAAGCAGAGTTCAAGTCCTTTCTGAACAACTTAGCAAGACCCTGTGTCAAAATTAAAAGGGCTAGGGATATATATAGCTCAGTAGTGGAGTGATTCTGGGTTCAATCCCCAGTACTGCAAAACAAACAAAACAACCATCACCACATAACCATCATCTACTTATATTAAAGTTCATTGAGACTAGGATCCCTGTCTTATATGTCTGTATTTTCTATAGTGTAACACATGTGCTGAGGCTTTTAATAAAATGCTTGCTGACAGTACTGATTTTACTACTTGAAGAACTGAAAATAGAAACTGGCACTACACTACTGCACTTTCGGGAAAATGTTTAATGTATTACATAGCTCATATTCAGACACAAAGAACCACTGAACAACCTGCTCCCTTAAAGAAGTCTTTTGTTCATTAGTTGGCACTAAAAATGTCAGAAAGAATCATATTTCATCTTTAATCTTCCTAGTTGGGTAACTTGTTTCTTTTTGGGAAAGGGTTTTGAGTCCCTTAAAGGAAGAATTTTTGAAAATAACCACAAGTCAAGGAAGCGACATTCCTTTACCAGAAGATAAGGCTACTTATGTCACAACTTCATTATACCAGTATTTCTAAATTCTCACCTGCTCAACATGTAACTAAAGAGTGTTTTCAACATTATCCTGTGAATCATAGGTATATTTCTAGCAACCATCTGGAAAACTGTTGTTAGAAAAGTCTTGAGTATGTCTCAATATATGAAACATGACCTGACTGGGGTAAATCAGCAAGAAAACAAAGACTACATTACTTTTTATTTTATAGATGTATTTTTTATTGCTGCCACTAAAAATACAGATAACTGTGCCCTGACTTAATCAATACATTAAATACACCATTAGTGATTCTAAGAGTGTGGGAAAATACCTAAAATACCTCCATGATTTAACTATGTTTACATCTCTTATAATTTTGTTATTTTGAAATTTTTGCTTAATAGCTCATCTATTCCTAGTGCAAAGAAAACTATCAAACTGATTTGATTATGAATTCATAATTAGAATAGAAATTAATGTGACATAATTATATTTCAAAAAGTAAATATTTTAAGTTTAACATATTGTGAAGGTCCCTAACACATTTTTTGTGCCATTTTATTTCTTAGGAGAAGGGCTTACTAATTAATCTGAACAGCATAAACTATAATTTGAAATTCACTGACAGATTCCATTTAGGTATTATAGAAAATTTACCTAATACCCTGTAAAAGCAGAATATGCACCAATAAAGTATAGTGTTACCAAGTATAAATAAATAACAATTAATAAATATTTAGAACCCTGGCAGTGCAAAGTAAGAGAACACATGTCAGATGACTTTCCACAATCACCCTAGCACCTCCCCACAATTAAGGTAATGGGATGAGTATAAAATTTTGATGTCCAATCAGCTTACTGGGATTGTAAAGATTGTATCAAAAGTACCATCTGTCCAAACAGAAGCATGTATGTTCACAACTCATAATAAACATAGCAATATATATAATCTTGATATCAGAGGTACCATAATAAAGAGGACATTTATTTTCATGTTTGGTGAAGTGAGAGCAAGCTGGCACTTTGATAGAGTACAAAAAGAACCTGAAAAGACAATCTGTTTCTTATACAGCCCAACGATTCGATTCTCTCCTCTTTCTGAGTCACACTGCTACTTGAAGTGCAGCTAGATCTCTCAATATCAATTTTCTACCTATACACCAATTAAAAATCTATTTTAACAAAACTATGCTAGAATTTTCCATGGGAATTAGCTATGGTCTAGGACATGTAGTGTTTTCTGACTTTTTGTTGGGGGCATCTTCATTTCTACTTTCCATTTCTTATATAGAATGGCTAAGAGATGAAATGCTCTTTAGGGGTAAACTGAACATCTCTGTTATGGTTTATGTAGGAGGTATGCCCCCAAAAGCTCATGTGTGAGATGATGCAAGAAAGTTTAAAGGTGAAATTATTGGGTTATCAAAGTCATAACCTAATGGGTGCATTAATCCCCTGATAGGAATTAACTGGATGGTAACTGTAAGCAGGTGAGGTGTGGCTGGAGGAGCTAGGTGAATGAGGGCCTGCCCTTGGAGTTTATATTTTGTCCTTGTTGCAGAGCTCTCTCTGTCCTGCTCGGTTCCATGTCCTCATGTGCTTTCCTTCACCACACCCTTCTGCCATGATGTCTGCCTCACCTGGCAGCCAGAGCAACAGAATCAGTCATCTTTAGACTAAGACCTCTCAAACTGTGAGCCCCGAAATGGTCACAGCAGCCAAAAAGCCAACACAGAACCTATTAAAGAAGAAAGGCGGGGCTGGGGATGTGGCTCAAGTGGTAGCGCGCTCGCCTGGCATGCGTGCGGCCCGGGTTCGATCCTCAGCACCACATACAAACAAAGATGTTGTGTCCGCCGAGAACTAAAAAATAAATATTAAAAAAAATATTTAAAATAAATAAATAGAAGAAAGGCAACAAGCACCCTATGGCAGAGCCACAATAACCAGAGATAAAGTCCACTATAAAGGATACATGTAGAAATATTCAGTTATGGACAGAAGCTTACTATGAAGAGCAACAGGCTCATATCAGTCTAAATGCAATCAGCAGTGAAGATTTAGAGCTTTTCCCACACAGTATTCCACATTCAAGGAGTTCTATGCATCCCAAGGTCCCAAATACTATCTTATCAGACTGCTTAAAACAATGTACTTCCTCTGCTCTTTTGAGATCTATGAGAGAAACAAAAGAAGTTTGAACAGGGCATCAATGTTAATGCCAGAAAACTGATGGTCACAAAAGAACTGAAAAATACTAAACTAAGAAGCCAAAGTCTATGTCTCTGTCAAGGCCTGCAATTCATTCTTCCAAGGAGTAAAATTTTACAAGAAGGGAAAGTTAAGCAAGGGATTGAGCTGGAAAGTATCAGGTGAAACACATCAGAAAGAATTAGTTGGAATAGTTTCATGTTGCCATCCATGACTGAGTCCCGGTTTCATGGCACTCAGTTGATCTTCACCACTGTGATAAACCATGTGGCTTTCAACTTACCTTTGACATATAACTGCCACAGGCAGTCACTGAAATTACATCACAACAAAGCCATCCCATTAACAGCATAAACTTATCTTCATACTTTACAGTGGTCAATCATACAAGAAATGCTGAGAAACAATCAGGTCTCTCTCTGCATTTAATCCATGTTTCTTGATTTGGTAAGTGGTACTAATCATTTATGGATCCACAGATCTAAACCACTGCAAAATACGTGGAGCAAGATAAATATACAAAATGTAGACACGCCCAGGTGATAAGTACGTGAAGTTGACTTTCAAAGCCAAAGAAAGAACAGGAGTCAGTCAGTGGCCAGATGGAGCAGACTTTATGATCACCTGGGAATTCAATTGATTGTTTCCCACCCCTTTTGTCCATAATCCCATACTGTTATTCAGAAGTGGTGGCAGCAATCTAAAAAGAACATGCCCTGTAAAGTGGGTGCAATTATCAAGAATGGCCACTAAATAAACATAGTACTTTTAGAAAACTCTTAGCAGTTCTTTTCTTAACCACTTTTGATATATCTTCCCTAGTGAAAAATAAAACATTTTAACCAGCAGTTGGCTGGCCCATCATCCTAAAAGTACACAAGGTGAAATTACATCTACAGGAACTTCTTGGCAAAATTTCACATAAACACATTAGTCAGAGGAAAGAGGAAAAAGTTTCATTCTAATGTTCCTTTCTGATTCTCTTCAGGATGTTAGAATATTTCAATTAACAAAGTTTTACTAAAAGGTTGAAAATAAAGATACTTGTCATTTTTTATTTTAAAGATACTTAAGTAAATTTTTAAGAGGTAATTTTGTTATTTCTTTAGCATATTTTAAAAACAACAAAGAGCCAACAGTATTTAAACCTAGTAGAAAGCCTATTGCCAAGAAAACCACAGGACGCAGTGATGCACACCTGTAATCCCAGCAGTTTGTGAGGCTGAGGCAGGAGGATCACAAGTTCAAAGCCAGCCTCAGCAACTTAGTGAGGCCCATAAACTCAGTGAGACCTTGTCTCTAAATAAAATATAAAAAAAGGTCTGGAGATGTGGCTCAGTGGTTAAGCAACCCTGGGTTCAATCTCTTGCACAAAAAAAAAAAGAAAAAGAAAAGAAAAAGGAGGAGGCTTGGTACTGAATACATTAATAATCCAAAAGCACTTTTCAAAAGCCCTGAGGTTACTGACACCTATCTAAATATTTTTGTGGTTAAATTATATGGTAGCAACATATACTTAAGATTTCTAATAAAAACAATAGCTTCAAAGAACTCTAGAAATGGGAAGAACCTTGAAGATTATCTAGTTGAGTGGTTTTCCAAATTCCTCATTTTCTGAACCCTTTTTTTTCTAAATAATATTGAAAGGAACATCAACACATAACAACATACAAACACAGGAGTTGCTCCTCCTGGGCTACCTTTGTCTTAACCACAACCAGTGCTGAGGCTTCCCAAAGCTTGGAGGAGGCCCAAAATGTCAAGGGTCACACTGTACAGCAAGGTGATTGGAAGCTCTGAGCTGAGATACTACCTGCCCACTGTCTTTCTCTTGGGAGTACGCTTCTTAAGGCAGGACTCTCAATTAAATGGCTGACCAAAACAGTACAATTCTAAAAGAAATATGAATCAGTTCCTATGTAATTCAAAAGTACTTTCTTCACATTTCACAATCAATATTTTCAGAATTCACGTTTTATAGTATAGCTTGAAGGAAAAATTTCAGGCTTAATATTATGGTTTGGATCTGGAATATTCCCCAAAGGCTCATGTGTTGAATACTTGCTCCTGATACAGTAATGATTAGAGGTGGGGTTTGGGGAAGTGATAGATCATAAGGACTTTGACCTCATTAATATATTATTCCATAGAAGGATTCATAGATGAATGGACTATTGGGAAGTGATAGAAAGGTAGATGGTAGAATCTAGCTGAAGGGAGTGTGTCCTTGGGGGCGTGTCCTTGAAGACTATGCCTCATTCTGCCCCCTCTCTGCTTCCTGGCTTCCATAGGTGAAGGCTTTCCTCTGCCACACCCTTCCACCAGGATGTTTCTGCCTCACTCAGGTCTAAAAGCAATGGAGCCAGCTGACTATGGACTGAAATCTCTAAAACCATGAGCCAAAATAAACTTTTCCTGCTTTCAGTTGGCTCTCTCAGGTATCTGGTCACAGTTACGGACGGCTGACTAGCACACTTATTATTTTCCAAATGTTTTACTCAATGTTTCAAAATGAGTGCTATTAGAACTTGAAAATGTGTACCAGAGTACTCAGAAGTTTTCCTCTGAAGAGTATCTGCTGGCAGAGAGGTGGGCCTTCAGGCCCTACCTCTTGCACCTTCCAGAAACAGCAGCACTCTGTTCCTCCTTCCAATTGCATTTGCAGTTGCTATTCCAGGTTGTGGCATGTCCCTTGTCCCAGCTCTTTGTTTCTTACCTCAGGCTGCTGAGTCAACTTACCTGAGAAATCTTCCTTGAACTCCTCCCTCACCAACTCCCTCCTGGCCAGTATAACAAACACTCACTCCTTTTTCCTCACTCAACTTAAAGCACTTATTGCCACCTGATATATTTGTCTCATCACCCCTCACCTTGAATATAAACTACATGAGTACAGAAGAGACTTTGTTCACTGGTTTATCAAAAGCTATAGTAGTTCCAGGCAGCACACTACAGGAGGAAAAACCTGGTCCTCTGTAAAGCCCTGGCCACATGATGTTGGCTCAGCATTGATTCTTATCCCCACTGAACTCCAGGAGTTCCTAAGGGGTTGTGTTTGGTTTTCCTGGTTGGCCTGTGTTTATGGAGTAGGTAGAATCTTAAGGCTTTGATGATCACTTCTAGGTTATCCGTTAAAAAAAAATCTGATTCTTGAACCCTGAGCTCAGTTTTGATTTTCATGTCTCTTAGATATCAACAGAGAGCCCTCTCAGATGCTCAAACTCAGAGCTGAATTCATGGTCTTCCTAAACCTGTCTGGCTTACAAAGAACCTGGGTCTGAAACCATTCAAAATAGTTATCAAATTCATTCTTTGTCAAGTAAGCAGGAATAGTATAAAACTATTTTATAACTTAAATCATGCTAGTCAGGAACATGTCAGGAATGGAGCTTTCTCTTAAATTCTACCTGCAAAGACTATTAAACTCTTTAGTACACTTTCTACCATGGAAGAAGAATTTTTGTTAAGACGTACTATACAAATGGTAACTTGGCAATCTATTATAACCCTTACCTGTTTCAATAAAGAGGACAGCCATTAAAAACAAAAATGAGAGATCACTGAAATTGCTGGAAAATACATTATGAAAATATTTAATATTTTTAAAACTTTCATAATAAACTTTGTTAGAATATAACAAAGAATTGGAAATTCCTTTGAATTTATAACAAGTGTATAAAAGTAGTATCTAATTTACTATATGCTTATAATTCAGATAAGGTGGCAAAGCTTTCTTAATTAAAATTATAAAGACATTTAGAAGATCATAAGGCCAACTTGAATAAGTGAACCCAGTTCATTCCAGAAGAGACTTTAAGTTACTATTCTAGTAACTAATTATGTGCTACTAATAACAAGAGTGAAGGCTTAATTTTATGTTTAATTTGACTCCTATTCTTGCTGGTAGAAGGGCTAAACTATCAGGGAGATCATGATCTTTCATGATTATAAGCATGAGAAATGCAGAAATGGTAAAGATCAATACATCAGACAACTCTTGGATATTTAATGTAGGATCAGTCAAGTTTTTAAAGAGTAAATGAATTACATTAGGAGAAAGTAAGTTGTTTCTTTGCTTATTCATTCCAACATTTACTAAGCATCCCTCAGTATCAGGTACTTTACAGGAACCTGTTTATATTGATTTCCTAATTTTAATACAAAGTTGACAGTATAAAAGTCATTGGGGAAGCCAAATTTGCCACCTCTCAAATTATTAAAGAAATTAGCAAATGTACATTGGGTCATCTGCCAAGTTATACCAGTCATACTGTTAGAAGTATATAAATTCAAATCAAGTAAGTAAAATGCCATATCCCCCAAACAGCAAGAAAGCTAATATGGTTTAAAATGAACTTAAATATGATTTGTTAACTATAAAATCTATAGTAAACTTTTCCTGTGCTCTTATATCTTAAACTCATTACATTTGAAAAGCACAATAAATTACTATTTATGTTCCTGAAGAAGATGGCAGATTAGAGAAAGGATGTATTTCCCAGTTATTACTTAGCACCAGACTTATAAACTAGGGAAACTGTCCTCAACAAGGTGGGTAACTAAGGGAACTCATTGAAACTTAATACTGGACTGTAAAAGAAACCCTGTGAACACAGAAATTCAGAAACTTTGAACAAAATATAATTAATACTTTAGAGATGTGCCAGCTTGGCTGTAATGGCTGAGGGGAATGGGGAGTGCAAGCAAAGAGAGAAGACAGCCTGGCTGGTGGATTAAAAATAAAAATTGGCTTGGAGAAACCTGTGGATTAGAGAGGAAAGCTAAACAATGGACAGAATGAATCCCCGGGGGAAGTGGTTCAGTGAAAACCAACCCCTCCCCCCAAAAAAGTGCTGGACCCAGGGATGGATGGCTCAGCAGGAAACAGGATCGCTGGCATTGAAAGCCTTTGTGGGCACTGAAACTGGCCACCAGTGCAGGAATCATCTATAAGCATTGTGCAGCAGTGAGCAGACACAGGAGACTGGGACCTCATAAAGAAAGTTGCCAGTAGTTGCCTCTTATGATCCCCTGTGTGTGCCTGAACCAGAGTGACAAAAATAGGCACAAAGAAAACTGTACCTGGATCACACAAGTTCTGGATACTAAGGGAAGAAAGCTCCCTTTGTTGCTGGTGCTTCATAAGCGCTCTAGGGAAAACACCTATAGAGGCCACAGAGGAGCGTCTGCATTCTAGTGTAGATACCCAGTATTTCATATTCATAGCAGTGAAGGTGAGACCTGTGGAGTCCCTATACCCTAAAAGTGGATTTTACCAGAGGCCCTGGAGATCCAGACATCCTGTAGAGACCAGCATTTTCCCAGCAAAAGGAGGCATGGATCAAATCTCAAATACTCACCAACAGAGTTCCAAAGTTCAGTCAGTACTAAATCCCAACTACTGGAACTTCTAATTTTGAACCCTGTGCCAGCCCCGATATAGGAATACACAATTTCTCAGCACACCCCAGTTTTTCCCACCATATATTGGGAGATTAAAAGCCCAGATCTACTATAACCAGCTGTGGCCCCTAGCCACAATGGCTGGAAGTTAGTGAGGAACACAAAGACATTGCACTTAACAACACTCAGTCCTTGACCCAAGGGTGGCAAAGTAAAAAATTAAGAATGAAAATCCATCCCTACCAAGAGGGAAATAAGCCTTTTTATTTCTCATTATGATTTTTTCCTTTTTTCTTTTGTTCTTATCTTTTCTTATTATTTCTTTATCTCCATAGTACACCCATTTAAAAAATATTTTCTTTTTTTAAAATTACTACATGACCAGTGTAATTCCACATCATGTACAAGCAGAAGAATGAGAAGTTATACTCCATTTATTTATGATGTATCAAAATGGATTCTACTGTCATGTATAACTATTTAGACTTAAAAAATCTTCAAAGTTTTTTCAAACATTATTCAATTATATTTTCTTATTTTTAATATTTTCCATTCTGCAAGACATTTTTTGTATTTTATGTGTGTGTAGGTGTGTAAGTTCTGTGCCAACAGGTTCAAAAATACGCATATATATTTTCATATAATTTTAGTTTCACTTTAACTGCTTTGCTCTGCACCTGTTTATTATTTGGTCTTGGTTTGACATACGAGGTATAATTATATGTGGGTTTGAGTTGTTTTGATCTTACATTTGCTTGTTTGCGCCTTGTTTTCCGTCCCTATTATTGCCCCTTAATCAATATCTTCCCCCATAGACAGTCAAATTTTCCTTTTCCTCCTCCTTTCTTTTGTTAATTACTTTTAGTTAATTATTTATTCTTTCCTTAACAGTTGACATCTGCTACCTATCTTCTGTCTCTCCCATGATAACTTTTTAACTAATTCAAACTTTCTCTTCCCTTCCTTTATGCAGTTTATGAAATTCCTAGCCCATTCATGTTATTGTGATTATTAATACAGTAGAAGACATAACAGATACTTACCATCTAATGCCTGATCCAGTTCCAGTTTTAATTGTTGATACTGTTCTTAAATACTGATCTTACCAATATTATGTGGGTGGCAAATAGTGTTACAGATGTCAAAGTAGACATTGGAAATTTATCTTAAGGCTGACTATCTGTTGCTAACATTACTGTGATTCCTGGCTGTCCCCTTCCTATAAGAGAAAAGTGATTGTGACTCTTCAAGTTCACAGAGATCCTGCTGCAGGGCAATACCCACAACTCAACTAAGTTACATCGAATCTCTCCTCACTTGAGGCTCAACATTAATTAATATTACACAGAACTGGGGAGAAAAACTCCATACCAACAAATAGGCCACAAGGGGGAACAACCAAAGAGATTCCTCAGGCCACACCCATGGACATCTACTTATATATCAAAAACAGAGGGTAGTCAGAGAATACAAAAGGAAACAACACACAAAAAGACACATATATAAAAAAAAAGAAGGGGAGCCCATCTCAATTGATGCAAAAGTCCAAGATCTCTGAAAACATGAGAAAACAGGCAAAGAATTCCCTCCCCCACCAAATTCAGAATCACCCAACAAAGAATATGGAAGAAGATGAAATTTCAGAGAAAGATTATTTTAAAAAATGATTATAAAAATGTTCAGGGAATTAAACAAAGACCCAAGGAATGAATAAAGAAAGCAGATAACGAAGACAAAAGGCCATTTCAATGAAGAAACAGAGATATTGAAAAAATACCAATCAAAACTCCTGGAAATGAAAGACACATGAACAAAATTAAAAATTCACTTTAAAGCATCACCAACAGGTTAGAATGCTAAGAAAACAGAATGTCAGACAGTGAAGACAGTGTATAGGAATTTAAACACTCAGTATGCAGTAAAAGAAAAAATTAAACGACCATGACCAGATATAAGAACTCTGGGATAGATGAGAACATGGAGATACAGGGTAAAGGTATAAAGATCATTTTCAATGAAATGGTAACAGAAAACTTTCCCCATATCAGAAATAAAATAGACATCAACATATAGAAGCATGCAGAACCCCAAACAGACAGATCAGAAAAGAAATTCTCCAGCACATGTCAAGATCAAAATGATTAACATAGAAAATAAGGAAAGAATATTAAAACCTGTAAGAAAAAAAAGTCAGGTCACATTTAAAACCAAACCAATAAGGCTCACCTCTGACTTCTCAACTCAGATTGTAAAATCAAGGAGAATCTAGAATGAGCTATCCAGACATTAAAAGAAAGCAAATGCCAGTCAAACTCTTTCAAAATCATTGAGGAAATAAAAACTTCCCATGACAAGGATAAAGTAAAAAAAAAAAAAAAAATCATGACCACTAAGGCCAGCACTACAAAGAATACTCTTTAAGATATACTGCACACAGAGGAACTTAAAAACAACACCCAAAGTCCCCAAGTAGATGCAGATCATTAAAAAAGTAATCAACTAAATGAAAATCATGACAGAATTAATTACTGCAAATAGATCAAAATGGCAGGAAACCACAAACACACATACATCATAATATTTAATGTAAATGGTCTCAATATCCCAGTTAAAAGACACAGATTATCAGAATGGAAAAAAAGAGAAGATCCAACTATGTGGTATTTGTAAAAGATGCATCTCATAGGCAAAAGCACTCAAAGGCTGATGGTAAGAATAGAAAAAAAAAATTCCATGCAAATTGAGTCTGAAAACAAATAGGAGTAACTATTCTCCTATCTGACAAGTAAATTTCAAGCATGAATTCTAAAGAGACAAAGAAGGCTACTACATCCAGGTAAAGGGAACAATCCAATGAGAAGATATAACAATAGCAAACAAATATGGTCCTAACTGAATAAATAACAACACACTTCTTGACAGGAAATCCCAGACAGACCCCAGTGCAATAATACTGGGTGATTTCACCACACTCTAATCATCAGTACAGATAATTCAGACATAAAATCTATAAAGATATTACTAATTTAAATAATACTATAAAATCAAATGGACCTAATGAACATCTACAGAATAATTTACCCAAAATAGGTGAATTTACCTTCTTTTGGTAATGGAATCTTTTGCTCAAGGAATCTTCTCCAGAATGAAATATATTCTAGGTTACAATGTTAAATCTTAGTAAATACAAAATAATTATGTAAATAAATAAATTTTTTAAAGGATATAATTTAATATAATCCTGTTAGAAATCAATAGCAAGAAAATATTAGAAACCACATAAACACACAAGATTGGACAATAATCTTTTAAATGAAGAATGGATCACAGAAAAGTTAGAGAAGAAATTGAGAAATTTTTAGATACAAATGAGAACAGAGATACAATCTATCAAAATCTCTGGAATAATATGAAATAAGTTGTACAAGGAAAATTTATAGCACCAAGTGTCTACATTTAAAAAAATGTAGAGAAATTCCAAATAAATAAGCTTATGCTCTACCTCAAGATCTTAAGAAAGGAAAAACAAACTAATTCCAAAATCAGAAGACAGGAAATAATTAATTAAGATCAGAGCCAAAATTAATGAAATTCAGAATTTAAAAAACACAAAGAATCAATGCAACGAAGATGTAGTAGATGCAAAAATCTTAATAAAATATTAGCAAACCACATTCAAAAACACATGAAGAAGATAATACACCAAGATAAAGTGAGAAGTGAGTTTCATCCCAGAGACACAAGATTGGCTAAACATATGCAAATCATTAATTATAATTCACCAATTAAATAGAATTAGGGACAAGAACCATATGATCATCTCAGTAGATGCAGAAAAGGCCTCTCATAACAGCAGACATTCATGTTTAAAAAGGCTAGGTAAACTAGGACTACAAGAAACTTACCTTCACTTTACAAAAGCTATTTAGGACTAATCCAAAGTCAATATATCATACCAAATGAGGAAAAACTGAAAACATTTCAGTTAAGATCAGGAAGAAGACAAGGTTGTTCACTCTCAATACTTAAACTCAATGAGATTCTCGAAACTCTAACCACAGCAATCAGGCAATAGAAGGAAATTAAAGGGCTTACAAATAGGAAAAGTAAAAGTATCTCTGCTGATGATATTATCTTATATCTATAAGACTCAAAAAACCATAAAATTTCCTCTACCAGATGACTTTTGCATCTGATAAATGAATTCAGCAAACTAACAGAATACAAAATCAACATACCTAAATCAATAGCTTCCCAATACTCTGACAGATATTTTGCTAAGAAACCATCCTTTCCCAATAACCTGAAAAAAATATGGAAATAAATCTAAGCAAGGAGGAGAACGATCTCTACAATGAAATTTATAGAAAACTGAAAACCCTAAAGATCTTCGAAGATGGAAAGACTTCCATGCACTTGAACAGGGATAATTAATACTGTCAAAATGGCCATACTATGAAAGGCAATATACATTATTCAATGGAATCCCCATTGAAATATCAATGACATTTTTCACAGAAATAGAAAAAAAAAGTCCTTAAATTCATTTGGAAGAATAAGAGACCCAAAGTAACTAAAGTAATCCTGAGCAAGAAGAGCAATGCTCCTGGTATCACAATACCCAAGCTTAAATTATATTATGGAGCTACAGTAATAAATACAGCATGGTATTGGCATCAAAATAGACACAAAGACCAATGGAACAGAATAGAAGACAGAGAGAAAACTACATACTTATACCCATTTGATACTTGACAAAGATGCCAAAAATATATGTTGGAGAAAAGAAAGCCTTCTAAACAAATGGAGCTGGGAAAATTGCATATCCATATATGGAAAAATGAAATTAGATACCCATCTCTCAACCCTGCACACAAGTCAAATCAAACAGGACCAAAGACCTAGGTATTTGATCATAAATCTTGAAATTGCTAGATGAAAACACAGTGAAAACTCCATCTCAAAGGTACGGACACTGATTTCCTTAACAGGACCCCTAAAAGCTCAAGAAATAATACCAAAAATTTATACATAGGATGCCATTAAATTAAAAAGCTTCTGTACAGCAAAGAAAAAGTTTAACTGCATGAAGAGAGAGCCTACAGAATGGTTGAAAAATCTTTGCCAGCTGCTCCTCTGATAGGGTATTAATACTCAGAATATATAAGGAAATAAAAAAAACCCCTAACACCAAATAAATAAATAGCCCAATCAAATGGGGAAAATAACTAAACAGATACTTCTCAAAAGAAGAAATACAAATGGCTAACACACATATGACAAAATGTTCAATATATCTAGCAATCAGGGAAATGCAAATAAAACTATACTGAGATTTTAACTCACTCCATTCAAAACATGACAATTATCAAGAATACAAATATTAATAAATGCTGGTGAGGATGTGGGAAAAAAAGGTGCATGCATGCATTGTTGAAGGGAATGCAAATTAGTACAACTCTCAGGAAAGCAGTAAAAAGTCCTCAAAAAATTAGGAATAGAACCACAATATGATTCAGCTACCCCACTACTCAATATATATCCAAAAGAACTAAAGTCAGTATACTATAGCAATACAGCCATTTCAATGTTTATAATAGCACAATTTACAATAGTCAGCTTATGGAATGAGCCCAGATGTCTGTCGATAGGTGAATGAATCAAACAAAGTAATACGTATGCACAACAGAATTTTATTCACCCATAAAGAATAAAATTATGGCATTTGCTGGTACATGTAGGAAATGGAACACATCATGCTAAGTGCAATAAGACACACTTAGAAAATCAGGACAGAAATTTTCTCTCATATGTGAGAGCTACAACAAAATAAAGAAAAGAAAGCAGGAAATAGGGAGGACATCACAAAGATATTGGGATCAGTAAAGTGGAAGAAGATTGAGAGGGGGAAGAGGAGGAAATATGAAATAAATTTAACAGCATATATCAATATACCACACGGAATTTCACCTTTCTGTATATGTAGAAAGTACCAAACAAAAATAAATAAATGAATGAGTGAAAGGAAGATCAGTAGAACAGAGGAAGGAGCACAGGAGGAGAGAAGAGGGAAAGGAAAAGGAGATAGGGATTGAAATCAAATTCTATGTATATAAAATTCTGTCAAAATGAACCCAACTACTATGTATAGTTATAATGCTCTAATTAAAAAAAATTATTTAAATTTATTTTTCTGTTTACCAAAAATCCTAAACCAATGATTCTCAAAGTGTGATCTGGCAATATCATCAACAGCCCACACCTACTGAATCAGAAACTCTAAGAACAGGGCCCAATAATCTGAATTTTAACAATCTATCCAGGTGATTCTGATACACACTGAAGGCTGAGAATCACTATCCTAAATAAAAATCATTTAGTAATACAATTAAACAAGTGCTTTTATAACTGTATATGTAAAGATGAAAGTAAGTTTATGTTCATATTTGTAGAAAATTCTATAATAAAAATGGTAGATAATTTCTTCTTTTCAAAATTTGTTCTTTTGGGGCTGGGGATGTGGCTCAAGCGGTAGCATGCTCGCCTGGCATGCGTGCGGCCTGTGTTCGATCCTCAGCACCACATACAAACAAAGATGTTGTGTCTGCCGAGAACTAAAAAATAAATATTAAAAAAATTCTCTTTCTCTCTCTTAAAAAAATTGTTCTTTTTAGATATACATGAAAGTATATTTTGACGTATTATACATACATGGAGTATAATATTCTAATTAGAATCCTATTCTTGTGATTATACATCTGGAGTTTCACTGTGGTGTATTCCTATATGAACACAGTGAAGTTATGTCTGATTCATTCCACTGTCTTTCCTATTCCTATCTCCCCTGTTCCCTTCATTCCCCTTTCTCTACTCCAAAGTTGTATTTTTCCTGTCATCCCCCTTGTTGTGTGTTAGTATCCACATCAGAAAGAACATTTGGCCTTTGTTTTTTTTTGGGGGGGGGGGGAGTGTGGCTTATTTCACTTAGCATGATAGTTTCTAGATTCATTCATTTACCAGCAAAAGTCACAAAGTCATTCTTTTTTATGGCTGAGTAATAGTCCATTGTGTATATAGTATCACATTTTCTTTACCCATTCATATGTTGAAGGGCACTTTGGTTGGTTCCATAGTTTAGGTATTGTGAGTAGAGCTGTTATAAACATTGATGTGGCTGAATCACTATAGTATGCTGATTTTAACTCCTTTGGATATGCACCAAGGAGTTGTATAATCAGGTCAAATGGCGATTCTACTCTTTGTTTTCTGAGAAATTTTCATGCTGCTTTCCATAGTGGTTGCAACAATTTGCAGTCTCACCAACAATGTATGAGTGTCCCCCTTTCCCCACATCCTCACCAACATTAATTATTGCTTATATTCTTGAAAAATGCTATTCTGACTGGAGTGAGATGAAATCTCAGTAATTTTTATTTGCGCTTCTCTAATTGGTAGAGATGTCAAACATTTTTCTCATATATTTGTTGACCATTCATATTATTTCTTCTGTGAAGTCCTATTCAGTTCCTTTGCCCATTTATTGATTGGGTTATTTGGGTTTTTGTTAAAAGAGTTTTGAGTTCTTTATATATCCTAGAGATTAATGTTCTGAGTTACAGGTGGCAAAGGTTTACTCCCATTCTGTAGGTTCTCTCTTCATATTCTTAATTTTTTTCCTTTGGTGTAAAGAGGCCTTTTAGTTGGACACTCTCCTATTTATTGATTCTTGATTTTATTCCTTGAGCTTTAGGAGTCTTGTTGCAGAAGTCAGTTCTTAAATGGACATGATGGAGAGTTGGGCCTAAACTTTCTTTTCTATGTACAAAACTATGGAATGCTTCACAGATTTGTGTCTCATTCTTGTGCAGGGACCACGCTAATCTTCTCTGTATGGTTCCAATTTTAGCATACATGCTGCCAAAGAGAGCATGATAATTTCTTCTTAACAACGCAAATAATACTGCTCTTTTAGGCTGTCAATAATTAACTCAAAAATATTTAATCTACTGAGTTTGATTAAATAGTTTCAAGAAAATGAATGGCATAATAATCTCTGACTGGGTGTTAAAATTACCAATTACAAAGAAGACGGTTTTAGAATATATAAAGTTTTAACAAAATTTCAATGAACAACGGAAGATCTTAATTTTTGGAAGTAACATTTCAAAACTAAAAGTGTATCCTCACTTTAAAAAAACAATCTGAGGGCTGTGTTGTAGCTCAGTGGTAGAGAGCTTGCATAGCATGTGTGAGTCCCTGGGTTTGATCCCCAGCACCACATAAAACTAAATAAACAAAATAAAGGTACTGTTCCATCTATAACTAAAAATATTCTTTAAAAAAGTAAAGGATTTGATAAAATATAAATTTATATCACAATATTTCATTTTACAAAGACATTCTTTGCCTTATAAAATTACCTATAGGCTTTAATTTTCCTAACAAGTTTAATGTCTTAGACATTAAAGTATTTGCTTAAAAATTATCAAAATATTTCTGACTCCTCAGGGAAGAAATGAGAAGCAAAATGAGACAAGGAAATCACACACTGAAGTGTTAAGAGTCAGCCATCAATTAAATATGAAACAATTTATAAAGATAAAGCATTACTGAAATTCCTTTTGCTAGATCTTCCATGAGTTAACAACATGTCCATGAAATATTAGAAGCATAGCAAGTAGAGTCAACACTTGAACATTGCTTACATCATCTGACATATGTCATTTCCAGGAGCTTTTTCAATTCCTTCACATGTGTTATGGCTCCAACTTTTAATTAGGCTTAAGAATTCCTACAAGGGGAGATTCTAACAGGATTTATACAAAACAGATGTGGATAGAAAAGCTGAGTTACATGACAGGCCTAAGGACTTTAACATGTATTACCAAGAATTCCCACAGTATTCTTAAATATATAAATACAAGACCACAGAACAGAAAGTCTCAAGGATTTGTGCCAAAAGTTTATTTTAAAACATAAAGAGTTTACTATGCTTTTATGAATGACTTTTATTCTTATAAAAGCCATCTCTAACATATTACAGAAGTTGTACCAATGTAAGCAAACATTCTGCAACACCATAGCTCCTATTAGCATGTGAGTGAACCCAACTAGTTGACTGACTCACTTTGTGTGTCTATGTGGGCCAAGGGTATTTGGTAATTTCCCTAACCGATGAGTTCTTATGTTTTACAAGAGATTAGTCGGGCTGCAGAACTGCAAAGACATCAGGTGGTAGGAGGGAGTTCAACTCTGAAGTGACTTTAGTAATCTAAGTGGAGCTGGACCTGAGAGGAAGGTGAGGGGTGAAGAGAAGACACTTCCCTTGAACACAGGTATGTGCCCTGGAAAAAGGCAGAGGTAAGAACTGAAAGAGGCAATCTTGTCATTTGAGTTTTAGTGCTTAAGGGGATTGAAAGACAATTCAAACTAAGGTTTCTAGCCCAGGACACTAACTTGGAAATAAAGACTTCTCTTAAAGCTGCTTTACAAGCTTTTTGGGGAACCCTCCTCCACTAGCAATAGTCTCAGAAGAGATCAGAACCAGAGACTTATGGACCCTATGCTGCAAAAAAGAAATATAGGTGCTAATGGATCTGGGGGTCACTACTGTGTCCATTACCTTATTTCCAGGCATCATCTTCAAGAGTTCTGTTAAGTTTACACCAATCAGCTAAGCCAGGTTGTAACAGTTTCTAAAACATGTTTGCTGACTGGTAGTAGGGGCTTGAGATTTTCATGATATTAATCTTTCAAATCCAAGTGGATGGTCTACTCTTCATCATGAAAGCAGTAAAGCAAAGTCAAATAAACAGCTTTCCCCTTTTACTCTATTTTATGTAGTTAAGTGTTTCTACCTTCAAAAAAAAAAAATCTAAACATCATCAAATGTGCTTTATAAACATTGTCCAGACACTGCCCAACGTAATCAGACTCTTAAGGTATCCATTGTGGAAAGCCCTCTGATTTTATAAATGATTCTGTAGCTATAAGTATACTAAGGTCTAAAAACTAAATGGGAAGATTTAAGTCACAACCTGTCTTAGACAAGAAAACTTAACCCAGGCAAACATCTACATAGTGATGTTATACATTGGCTGAAACAGTGCAAAAATGAATCAAAACAGGTACATTTTAGGGCAACTGAAATAATAATCATGCACCTTTCACTGATCTATGAAACTTGGTTCCGCCCTCACTTAAGTGCTTTAATCTCCCTCTTCTACAAAACACTTAGCATCAGGTAGAGGCAGGAGTGAAAAGTTCTGGAGCACGGCCAACCCACTGGCACTGCAGTGACACTTGCTGCAGTTTAGCTTGGTGGGCTAATCAAGTGCCATGGATGCGTGTCAGTGGAGAGTACAAGCAGCTACTCCATGAGAACCTCAAACAGGGAGACTGTGCAGGACAGGGAAGGAAAATCTGTTAAGATGCATTAAAGCACAGCTTTGAGCAGTGTGGCATCTGTGGAATGCTGAGAAACAGAAGTACGTAAACCAACTTGGCATGTAGCTATCAGAAATTAAATGGTTCATTTTAAGTGATGTCAGTGGATATCCAGAGGCCAAAAGGAGAGAGCTACAAGGCAACAGTAAATGTTGGGGTTTGTTGTTGTTGTTTTGTTTTTATTAAGTGAATATTGGTAATATTAGCCTTTTTTGTTAATGCATCTCAGAAGTCAGTTAATACACCAGAGTCCACAGTCCAGCAATAAGGTCTGGTACAACAAAACAGGGAAACCTGCCAAAAGAGTACAGTATTCACAAAGTGCTGCTGAGCTCAACCTTTCTTTAGGGAGATTCTAAGATGCTTGCCATCCTTGCCAAGTTGAATCTAAAGCCCTTCTGTGCTCAGGTTTAGCAGCCATGCTAAATTTCCCTGGATTTCTGAGGTCTCAAAGTAACAGCTCTACAAAATGACTCCAAGTTAGAGGCGACATCAAACAGCAGAGTATAAACAGGGAGGCTAATGAAGATTTTGAGTATATCATAACCCCCCTGAAATAGGGACCGATAGCTCTTATAAGTACAATTATCATAGAAGCTCAGAACATGAGTACTTTCTCACTAGCCCATTTCCTCTCGTAGATATCTGCATCTCTCTGAATTATTTCCCACATTCAAGGTCCAAAGCGGCCAACTCTACAAAAGTAGTCCATGGTCTGGTCCAGCAATGTGGGAGAGCTCTCTCAGTCTCATCCATGATGTCATTGACTCTGTGGTTGCAGTTAACTCGGAGTTGGAGGTACCTCATGAAAAAACAACCAGAAAACATGGATACCCTTACCATCTGTAGGCTTATATTTTTCCCCCTGTGGTACTGCTGTTAAGTTAAATAAGCACTGCATTTTCTGTTGCTCAGGGAAACAAACTATCTATAAACATGAAGAGCTTTTGTGCCTTTTCTTTATAGAACCAGGTTTTATTGAGGAAGGGTTATCTTTATATGTTACTATTATACATGTTTATCAAAAAATAAAAACATATTTGTAAGGCAAAAATGAAATTGTCTGCATGCTTAATAATAGATCTTGACTGATATAATCAACAAGGTTGTCATTACTGGCAGTTATCTGAATGATTGCTTTCTCTACAAAAGCAACTGAATAGACTAGGGCCTTAACATTTGCTACTGTTCCATGGTGTGCGCTACACTGCGGTTAGGACGTTCCAGCTCCTCGCCAAAGAAAGAGAAACAATGGGAGTGCTAAAAATAATTAGGAAACAAACATGCAAGATTAGCCTGCCCTGATTATTCATGAATGTAAAATACACTAAATTACTTTATACTGTCCATAAAAGTGCGAACCACTTACCATTGAAGATGATTTTCATGACTGCTTTCTCTAGCAGTAGTATACTAATTAGAACTTTCTAACATTTCTGGGAAATTACTGCCTCACCTTTTGATATATGCTGTTCTGCATCATAAAGGAATCAGAAGTTGCAAATTCAAGTCTAGAGAGGTGAGACTAATTCATGCATCCTACTCTCTAAACCCCCTATAGCTATATTCTGTGTGCTCTAATATCATTCATTTTATTTAAGAAATCTATAACTAATCTATGGGCAGGGACATTTTTTTAAAAAATTCAGTTCAAGTATTGCCATTCCCCTACCCCCCCCCAAAAAAAAAATAACCTCATTTCTATCTGGGTAGATGAAGAACATGTACAATGGTATGATTTAGAACACACTGTAATGAAGCCAGTCCACCAAGATTTCAATATATAGTAAGGGTCAGTGGTCTTCTGCTCTGCCACCCACATAGATACAAATGTTCCTCCAGGCCAGGATACATATGCCCAATTATCCTTTAGGAATGTCAGAACACTGACCTCGCTATTCTAACTCAAATGCAAGCATGTGAGCTAAATTTTATTGGGCCAAAACTCAGTAGTGTTACAGTTTCTCTGTAACTAGAGACAAAACTGGGTCACAAGAACTATCTTCTTCTAAGAACAAGCTAGGTAAACAAGCAAGGTAGGTCACTGGTATTACTTCACTGATAGAAGTTGTCAGATGGGGCAGGCTATTGGGCTTGCTCTGGGTTTTGCTTTGTATGAATGGACAATGCCCTGGGTTGGCTGAAGTACACCCTCTACAGAGCTGTTGTAAAAGGGGTCAATTTATTTAATCTTAAAAAAAAAAGTGTAATGGACCATTTAGTCTTATGTACTTGAACTTCACAAGCCAGGCATGATTGTGCATGCCTGTAATCCTAGTGACTTAGGAGGCTGAAGTAGGAGAATTCAAGTTTGAGACCAGGCTCAACAGCTTAGCAAGGCCCTAAGCAATACAGTGAGAATCTGTCTCAAAATAAAAAATAAAAAAGGGCTGGGGATATAACTCAGTGGTAAAGCACCCCTAGGTTCAATCCTCAGTAGAACCCCCACCCCGCCAAAAAAAAGCTTCATAAGCTTTCCCCCTTAACCACATAGTAAACTGCTCAAATTATAAAGTGATTATTCTGGACCCCAGAAAGCACCCCTTCAGTAGACTATTTCATGTAGGGTGCTTTACTGACCTTCCTGTAAGCATGTACACTTGTTTTGAATCCAAGAACAATGAGCTGATGGACCAGTCCTACTCTTTTCTGTGGCCACAGGCTGTGCTACAGAAAGCTGAGCCTGGTCAGCAGAACCAGAATTGACTAGATCACCAAAAAGTCTCTTAACCCTGGAAGGTTTAAAATCAATCAATCAATCAATCAATCAATCAATCAATCCCAATGCCGGAACAGGGTTGCTGGTATTATCTGAATGAATGGAGCAAGAGTAGAGTCAAGGTTCTATGAACAGCTGAAAACTGTCCTTTCTACCAACTTGTCTGCACTGTTTAATACTGCAGATATTGAGAAGAAATATCCTGGAGAAGGTGACTATTAGGCAAGCATCAGTCAGCACAGTATACTAGTTTCCTAATGAATATCACTAAAGGAATGCTGGAAAGAAAAATGAAGCTGAAGAAACAAAATTACATTTAACAACATTAAAAAAAAGAAAGAAAAAATAGTTCACCTTTTAAAAGTATTTCACAACACTAATTTGAAACAAAGTACCAAAATACAGAGTGCACAGTAAGAATAAAAGATTGTTAAAATACTTTTTATGCTTGGATAGGTTTTTTTTTCTTTTTTCAAATCACCATATAATTCTAATTTTATATTCAGATTCATTTTAAAATGTATAAAACGCTACACAACTTATTAGCCCCCCCCACTCTTTTCTGCCCATCCTCACAAAGCATTAAGGCTATTATCCATTTTTGTTTGTATTTTCTGGTTTATTCTGGAGCAAAGACTTAGAATGGGGTGGGGGGAACCTTCCCTCATTATTTTCCTACAACACTCCATATCAAAGTTCATAATACCTAAAAACACCATATAAACCTGAGTTCTACCCTATACGACTTCTGTTTATTTTTTAATCTATCCAGCTATCTATCTATTGGTGTGTGTGTGTGTGTGTGTGTGTGTGTGTGTGTGTATGAGAGAGAGAGAGAGAGAGAGAGAGATTTTGAGTGTACACTGATAGTAAATGTTAACTGTGATTTTAAATGTTGAAACAGTATTTGAAATCAGATGTCTGAGCTCCACCTTTGACTTTGAATTGTAAATGCTATAACAGCAACATCAGCAACAATATGTTGAATATTCTCTTGAGTCAGGCAATGTGGAGCACTTTACAACCCTACACTGCCTAAACTTGAAGGGAAAACTAATTACACGGAATACTTGTTTCACAATTGAGAACACAAAGCCAGAAAAGGTAAATAACTTGCCTAAGGTCACACAGCTAATAAGTGACACATCTGGGCCCACGGCCAGGACCATCTGACACTGGAGCTCTTAACCACCACATTCCCTGTCAGTTTCAAGAGGACTGCGACACTATTTCTATAATCCCAGACTAAAAAATTAGAGAAAAAACAAAAAAGAGATTAAAAGACTATAACTCTTGCTCAATCAGTATTTATTTTCTCCATGTGATTTCTATCTAGCACTAGGCAAGAGGAGGCAAAGGAACTAAAGAGAAATAGGGACAGCAGGAAAGAGAGAAGGGAACTTGGAGATATAAACAAGGCAGAGTCCAGGGAAAAAAGGAAGACCATTCAAAAACCTATAAACACAAATGTAGCCTAGCACAGAACAGTAAACTTATTATACTACTGTAGTCCTTTCAAAATTATTTGTTTGGGGCCTGGGATAGAGCTCAGTGGTACAGCATATACTTAGCATGAAAAAGGCCCTGAATTTGATCCCTAGAACCCTCCCCCCAAAATAATAAAAAAAAAAAAGAAAAATAAATGTGTTTCAATGAATCCTTATTCACCATAATGAAACATTAAAAATACCTGCATGTAAACATATCCTTAAGAATGGCTATGATTACTGGATATATATAAAAGTATATTATATATGATGTGTTAATTGAATATTCAAAATTATAATTTTTAATACTATAAACAATTTAGCAGAAGATCTTTGTCTACTTGAGTATTTCCTTACAATTCACTAGAAGTCATAAGCCAATTGAAAATTTTGGGATTTTCTTAAGGCCTTCGATGCCTAGTGTCAATTTTCTATCCAGAAGAATTTTGGCAACAAGAGTCCAACCCACTAAGCCTCATCCACATGAGAGTCTATCATTCTTTCCAGTAAGTCTGATCTGTGAAAAAAAATGTTATCTCATTGCCTTAATAGTTTTCTTCAACCCCTAATAAGCAGAACTTCAAAAAATATACATAAGACAATACATAGGACATTTATTTCATCTAACTCAAGTTTTGAAAAACACTACTAGGAGAAATTATTATTACTTCACTGGTAAGAAAAGACTCAAAACTAAAATATCTTACCAAATTTGTTTAACAAGCAATAGCAAAACTAAAAATTTTAAGAATTGTAACTCTTTACCTACAAATCAAAAGAACTATTAGATACATTTTTATCTATAATAAAATGTTGAGTATCTCGAAAAAGTCTTTGCAATTGGTTTAGGAAATTAAATATTAAAAATGTAAAAAATATATAATTGAATAATGAAAGTGATATATTACCATATTTAAAGTGTTTTTACCATCCATGATTGCCTAGTTCATATATTTTATTCCAAATCATTCTCAATATTATTAATCACCACTTCTGACATATCAGATTTATAATTTACTCATTTACTTTCAAATAAATAAGATATAGTTTGGATTACTTATTCAGAACATTGCAACTTTCTAGTTCATAGTACATTTTTGGCACAGTTGATATTTCAACTAAACTTCAGGTAAGATTGATTAAAGGTCACACTTTTTAGGATTTTTTAAATAATTTTTTCTTATTTTACACACAATCCATTCCCTATTTCAAAATTTTAAAAAGTGTAATGTTGAGGTGAAATGATTTTCAGAATGCACATAATGAAAATATACATCCTCTTGTCCTCAAGTGGCAAATGAGTAAAATGTCTTAAGTAGCATAATGATGAGTGTCTTCGTTGAAGTATAATGAGAAATACACTAAGTGCAAACAACTTTCCCCTGTTCATCAGTTAAGTGTTTTAAGTTCTTAGATTAAAAAAAAAAAAAAAAAAAAAAAAAAACCCATGATTTGATTTTTATAATGGGCAAGACTGCCTACTTTCTGATAAGTCTAAAAACATCACTGCCATTTTAAATAAATTTTACATCCCTAGATTCCATTCTTTTCCTTGCCAAAGACCAAGAAAAATTAGCAGGTCCATCAATAATCATGCCAGGGAGTGAAAGGCGACTGAGAGAGGGTTCTACATGGAGTGAGTGGAGTGAGGCAAGAAAGGAGGTAAGCAACAGTCAGATATAGACTAGCAGAAAGGACTCATATCCTGGAACATTAAGGAGAAGAGTGTTTTGTAAAATAAGCAGGCACTCACCTATCAGAGTTCAGGACCAACCATGTTCACTGCCATCATGAAGCAAGAGTTAGATAACCACAGGCATTAGAAGAGCTCCTAGGACCTTCTCAAATCCATTTGGTAACATCATTGTATCACTGACTTTCTCTCCTAATGTGTGGGAGAATATCAGGGATCCCTCAGTGTTTGGTGAGGGTTACTTAGGTGTGGTGACACTGAGCAGCAGGCCTAGGGAGCAACCAGCACAGCCTGGAACAGGAAAGCAGAGGGCTAGCTCCAAAAGTGTGAGTCAAGGGAAAAACTGGAACTCACTGATTATCTGCTAGGTTTACCACACAGAAAAATGGTACTAGGAGAATGAAACAGGATCTAGGAAGATTCAGCTATAGAATGAAGCAAAATGATGGAAATGGGAAAATGAGACAACTATTTTCTTTGGGGAAAAAGCACTTGTACTTAAAAAAAAAAAAAGAAAAAAAAAGCAAAGAGATTACTTGGCTTATTGGTGATTATATGTCCATAGTCAAAGCAATGCAGACAATGACTAGTGATTTAATAAAGAATTGTGATATGTTAGTATCAGGGAAATGGGAAGAGAAGAAAGGGGTAAAAGGCAGAAACCCCTATCATGTAACACAATAAGTAAATGAAGTCTTAAAACTCATGATGGAACAAAGAGTGTGATCATATTATTTTGAAATAGGGAGATGAATATCATTAAGAAATATATAAAATAAATGTAAGTAAATGTTACTTGAAAAAAATGAGGCAAGGGGGTCAAGGGACTATTAAATGTCTCTCAACATTACTTAAAATTAGAAACAGTAACCAATGCTAAACATGAACAGCTTGGATAATATGTATTATGAGGTGGGGTGGGGAATTAAAAGCCATGTATAAAGATATGCAGTATTAATCCTTTTTTTCACAGAAAAACAAGGCTAAAATGCTATTTATAAGTAGTAAATTTTTTTTATATTATTCCACATTTTCTACTGTAAGCATGTATAACATTTTTATACAAAGAAAAAAGAAACAATTTAAGAAAATAAGAAGGAGGAAAGTGGTTAGCTGGAAATAAAATTGAAGTAGTAAAAGTCAGAAAGATAAAAGGAGACAGAGAAACATAGTATTCTAACAGGCAAGGGAGGAAAGGAAAGGAATTTCACTAGGGAGTGGGTAGTCCATGGAGCCATATGCTGCTGGGCCAGAAGAGCCCTAAGAGATCTTTGTTAGCAGATCAAGAGTGGTTTCAGGAGCACATCTCCTGCAGGGAGTGGAGAAGCAGGGATGGACAGACGCTGAGCAGGAGGAAAGGGAACAGAAAGAGCACCAATAGTAGGACTGTCCTCTGGGAGTGAAGGCATGTTGATGGTTACTATTAAAATCTGAGAAGACAGAAAATGTTCAAAAAGTAGTGACCAGACAGGAAAAAAGGGTGATTTTCCATTGAGAGAGAGACAGAATACTTAACTTTGAATAAATGATTTTTTGGGGGGAGGAGGGCTTCTAATTTTTATAAACCTTAGTTTCTATGGAACAACTGACTTCATTTTACCACTTGGCACAATGAAAACACAGCACCCACAAGGTCTCAGAACATGCATTATGAGTTTTGGTGAACTCTGAATCCTACTATAAAAAGGGAAGAATTCTATACTACTATTATGTGTAGGTCAAAAGTTACATTATTCAAATGAACTCAGTTTAAAATAATTCAGAATGCTTATCAAGTTGATTAATAGGGCTTTCATGTTGGATGATAACATTTTCAAAATAAATGGATTTTTTTCTTAGAGTTAAATTTTAAACTAAAGATAGGGTTTTAAATATCATTTAGCAAGTACTTTGGGGGGAAAAGCAAGATGCTGCACAAAATGTTGGTATGATCCATTTTTATTTTTTTGAGGTATTTTAAAGAGCCAGTTATTTCTAAATTTGGCTACATTTTTAGAGTCACCTAGTGTTATGATTTAGATATGAGGTATCCCCAAAAGCTCATATGTGAGACAATACAAGAAAAGTTTAGAGGTGCAATGTTTGGTTTATGAGAATTTTAACTTAAATCAGTGCATCGATCCCCTAAAAGGGATTAACTAGGTGTTAACTATAGACTATTAGGATATATATATATATATATATATATATATATATATATATATATATATATATATATATATATATATATATATATATATATAGCTGGAGGAGGTGGATCATTTGGGACATGACTTTGGGATACATATTTTATTCTTGGTGAGTAGAGCTCTCTGCTTCCTGATACGATGTCCTGAGCTGCTTTCCTCTGCCATGCCCTTCTACCATGATATTCAGCCATACCTTTGGCACAGAATAATGGAGCTGGCCATCCATGGGCCGAAATCTCTGAAACCTTTAGTCCCAAATAAACTTTTCCTTTCCTAAAACTATTCCTGTCTTTCAGTACCAGCAATAGAAAAGCTGAATAAAACACCTAGTAAATCATTAAAAATACCAATGCCTGGGTTCTACCCCAGCAATTCTGACTTATTTGGTTAGGGACCTGGCCCTGGCTTTGAGATATCTGACATCTCCCCTCTCACACCCTTTCCTGAATGATTTTACAAAAGGAGAAAAGAAAGGTATGGAAAAGGTTAGGATTTGGAATTTTCCATTTCTTTTCAATTTTCTGTATTGTTCGAATTCTGAAACAGTGAAAATGTGTAATTTAAATAGAAGTTTTTCTACTAAATATTAATAAGAAATACTTCTTTATTGGCTTTAAAATAATTCAAGTAGGAAAAATACTTTCTGAATTAAGTCACAATACTCACTTATCTGTTAGAAGGTGTTTTTAGAAAATAATAAATTCAGCATATTGGGAGCACAAAAATGAACAAGTAATAGTATGAATACCTCAAAACAGAAAAAAGGTGAGAGATCTTGAGAGGTTTACCATGCCCTGTTAGCATTCTGGACTCTCTCTGTAGGCAACTGGGGCTACTTAAGACTTTTAATCAGGGTAGTGACATGATATGGACTCCATGTGAAAGGAAGCTGAATTGTAAAGGTGAAGCTATAAAGTTAAAAGAAGAAAATGGGAAGCTAGCTCAGTGGTTGTTATGGGTCGAATGTGAGGTGTCCCCAAAAGTTCACATGTGAGGCAATGCAAGAAGGTTCAGGAGAAATAATTGGGCTGTGAGTCTTAACCTAATCAGTAAATTTTACCTGATGGTATTAACTGGGTGGTGCCTGGAGGCAGGTGGGGTGAGGCTGGAAGAAGTAATTAATTAGGGGCATGGCTATGGGGTATATATTTTATATCTGGAGCATGGAGTCTCTCTCTCTCTCTCTGCTACCTTGTCATGAAGTAAGCTGCTTCACTCCACCAGGATGTTCAGCTTGAACCCTGAGGAATGGAGGCGGCCTTCTATGGACTAAAGCCTCTGAAACTGTGAGCCCTCAAATAAACTTTTCCTCCTCCATAATTGTGTGGTAGGACCCTTTAGTCACAGCAGCGAAAAAGCTGACCAAAACAGTGATAGACTGCTTACCTCTTGCTTAGCCAGTACAAAGTCCTTGGAGTGATCCCCAGCACTGCAATCTGAACCATGCCAAACAAGGTTATGGGGGCATACAGATGGTACTGTCATTCTGGAGAACATGGGGCACAGTTTAATAAAGAGTACTCAAAGTCTATGAGCCAGCAATTCTGATACTAGGCATATTTCCAAAAAAAAATGTCACATAGGTCCCAGAAGATATGGAAGCCTTCTTTGTGGTAATGGGACATGGAAACAGTCTAAATACCCTTCACAGAAAGAGTGGAGACATACAACTGGATGGATGTATATTATGAAATACTGAATCATGGTAATAATCAACAAACTAATGCTGACACAGCAGCAGGAACAGATTTTCAACATAAATAGCTGAGTGGAAAATATTTACTGAATGAGAATAGTAACATTTATATAATAATTTTCATAATACAAGACATGTATCATACAGAGTATATAGAACAAATAAAAACACTAACCATATCAGAATAATATGGTTTAATTAGACTTTATTCTCATCCCCTGTATCTGCCTTCCACCACCAAAGGTTATGGAAAAAAAAAAAAAAAAGGCTACAAAATAAAGACCAGCCATGTGAAGAGAGTAAGGAGAATGCAGACAAGGAGAAACAAGGAAACTGAGATTTCATTAGTCTTCAGGATATTAACTCTTGAAAATCCAGAGACTCACACACACCTCAGGACAGCTTAGACAGATGTTTAAAATTATTCCCCACAAAAACTTCTGAGGAACTCTATTTGCATTTCTTCAGAAAATTTCCTGCTTATCCCAGCTTACTATTGCCCACTTCCAAACTTCAGCCATCTATGACAAATGTTATTCTCACCATTTGAAGTCCAACAGCATTTTTTAAAAATACAGCATTACAAATGAAGATTTGTTATGGGCTTTTAGAAAAATATATCTCCTTATGTATCTTTTAATACTTTCCAAAAATTCGATTGTGTTTGTGTGTGTGTATATGTCTTTTCTTATAGATATTACATTTGTTTTTCCTCTGGAGAGTTTCTTAAAATTTAATTTGGTGACTTTGTTATTGGATAGACACAGGATGCCTAGGAGAAAATAAAGATGGACACTCCAAATCCTCTGGCATCAATATTTTCATTGCATTTGCAATCCTACTGGTACAACTGTTCAGAAGCTAAATTTACATATCTTGGCTACATGTATCTCAATTTCACCCCTCAAAAAGTACTAGGTAGCTGCCACCTGGTATTAATGAGTTGCACACCTTTAAACTGAATAAAAATATCTTAAGTAAATCTTTCAAGAATCACTAATATCTGTTTTAAAAGGCGATTTGAGAATAACTCTAATTGTTTCCCTAACGATGACTAAGCACTGAAGAATTACTCATATTGTTAGTTGTTTTTTTCAAAGTCAGTGTGTGTTTGGGGGGGGGTGGGTAACACACAGTGGTTATGCCCATGGTTATGGAGATCATCATCATGAGACCTTAGGAATCCATATTCCCCCTTTAAACTTAAAAAGCAGTTTTAAAGTTAAACTTTAAAAAACAGTTCATATATGCTAATATCCAGAAAAATAATATCAGAATATTTAGGATATAATATAAATATTATACCTACAACATGATTTCTGAAAGAAAAAGTATCTAGATGGTTTTTTATTTTAAATAAAACTTGCATACCAAAATGCAAAATTAATTAATTAACTAATTAATTTCTAGATCTATGAATGTGAATTGAAGAGTTTCATCAAAACCGTCAAGTTCAACTTCATTCATTGTAGAGATGAAAAAATAATGGCTAAGAAAGATAATATGCCTTCCTCAAGTTATACTGCTTCACATACCTGTTCCCATTTCCAGACACTATTTGGACAGTTCTTGAAAGGATTCAAGAGCTTCGCCTGACTAAGGGTAAGGATTCTAAATTCTTTCACCAGAAAGCCATTAAGAATCATTGATAGGGGCTGCAGCTGTGGCTTAATGGTAAAGCACTTACCTAGCACGTGTGAGGCACTGGGTTCAATCCTCAGTACCACATAAAAATAAATACAATAAAGATTGTGTCCATATACAACCAAAAAAATTTTTTTAAAAAAAGAATCATTGATAACATTGATAATACTGGTAACATCAACAGACTGATAACATTGCTATTTGGAAGTGTGAAATTTCCACATCCTAAAGAAATATTCAATCCATTAGAAGTGAAAAATAAATATAAGCAATGCTCAAAAGGACAGTTACTTCACAAAGGCATGAATTCTGGGGGTGGGATCACTAGAGGCTATCTTAAAAGCTGCCTAGTTGTAAAAGGATACTTGGACAGAAGGAAGACATTGAGTGTTGAATATCCAACACAGGGTTGGTGATGACCTCTGCTTTAGGAATGCTTCCCCACCAGATGAAAAACTGTTAGGACAATATTAGTGTTAAAATAAAATGTATGGGAAGAGCAAATGGCATATAGGGGAATGTAGTTATACATCAGAATAAGAACAAATGGGGCTGGGGATATAGCTCAGTTGATAGAGTACCTGCCTCGTATGCACAAGACCCTGGGTTCAATCCCCAGCACCACCTTAAAAAAAAAAAAAAAGAACAAATGGAAAGTCACTGCTGAAAGAAATGAAGAAAATGCTGAGGAGGTGGTGAAGAAATTCTAATACAAATAAGCTGTGCTAAAGAAAAGGATGTTCCCAGTAAGAGTGGGTTAACAAATGCTCGATAAATTAACCTTTCATATCTGATCTGTACCTTATAACCCCTTCCCACCATTTTTTAAATAAGCGGCTTTCATGAGAATGTGAAATTTAAGTTACATGTGGTACAGAAATAGGACCACAAAATGGTTATAAATAATTTGTAGGTAGCAGTGAAAAATTTGTGGATGTGGAAGGAAAAAGTAAAAAAAAAAAAAAAAAAAAAAAGAAGGTCTACCTAGCATATGGTGTAATCTCATAGCCTGGATTCAAAAGTGAATGAGTCTACAAGTGAAGAAGCAAATCCATATCATTTGTGATTTAGACACATCTTGGGAATTTACTACTAAACTGATTTTACATGCCTTATTTCATTACCATATTTATTCCTCCAAAGAGCTTCTCTTACAAGATGCAAGAACCTGCCAAATTTGTTTTCCACTCATTTGCCCATTTAATACCATGTGCTTCAATCCAGGACTGTGCTGTGTAGAACTATAGTATGACATCCTTACTTAGAGTAGAATTCAAAACGGCATCAAGAAAACAGTGTGGGATAGTATTTGTAAAAGCTATTCTAATCATTCAAGTTCTTTCGGCACTTGAACAATTATATAAACAGCATATCTGAACAAACACAAACTTTAAACTTATAAGTATTTCACACATGACTCTCCTTAGCTTAGAACACTGGCAATGGTCAAACAGGCCTTTTGTCTTTACAGTGGAAACTGTTTGGATTCAGATTGTCACTTGCTAGTTACAAAAGCTTAGCAAGTTACAGACTTCTTTTTACTCTTTCTTGTGTATAAAATTCATAAGAATTATAATATTTAGCTATTTCCAAAGATTAAGACAAAGACATTGCCAAATGAAGAAATATACAGAACTACTATATGGTTTACACAAACATGCTGTTAAAAAAGCTTTGTGTCAGTTAGAAACATCTTATTTAGAGCCTTCAGGATCCAGTATGTCACTTGCAAATACTTTTAGCTGCCATACAAAGCTGACAGGTTAGTGTAAAAATCACTACTATAGGCTGACTCATAAGGTGACAAACTCTGTATTCCAGTCACTTCATTCTCTGCATTCTTTGTCAAGTACCTGTTTATAAATATACCTTATATAAGGATGTTGATGCAACACATTTCACAAGGAATATATCACAGGGCTGCGAACAAGATTATGAAGTCATAGAAAATGTTCTCCTTTGTGTTTAAAATGTTTCCATAATTCTGACCACAATCTATTTTCTGCATGCTTAGCTATGACTAAAATGGCCAGAACCCAAACAATATTATTCAGCCTACAAAGACTATCATTGTGTGCTCACATCTTTTTTTTTTTTTTTGGTGGGGGAAGGGGTACGGGGGTACTGGGGATTGAACTCAAGGGGCAATGAGCCATATCTCCAATCCTATTTTGGATTTTATTCAGAGACAGGAGCTCACTGAGTTGCTTAGCTCCTTGCCCATTGCTAAGGCTGGTTTTAAACTCATGATCCTCCTGTCTTGGCCTCCCAAGGCATGCACCACTGCTCCTGGAATGCTCACATCTTTTATTATCTCCAACACAGCCTAGAGAGACTTTGTGTTCATGCACAAGAGAGACCATCCCAAGCAAGGGAGAATGAATTTCAGTTGCTCTTATTCTATATTTCATGGCAATAGCCTGTTGCAGATAATATGTATCTGTACATATTTCAAATAAATTTCTGCTTCCCAAATTCAGTTTACTATGTAGCTGTTAGTAGTAATTTATACTTTATTTAGTCCTTTCTCTGCCTTAGTCATAAAAAGCTAACTGAAAAGCAAGAATATGGGTCACACTGTTCTGTACACCACCCTATACCATATATCACTTGATCTTACACAACTGAAGCACTGCTCAAAGAGCTAGATAGTATTTGTAGGCTCTATGGGTCACAGTCCTTCAAAACTCTGTTCTTCAAATCTTTAGTTTCACCTAAAACTCAGTACCACACTGCCACCAAACTATTAGCTTTCCAAAAAAACCCATTAGATTTGATACAGTGGAAAATGTTCAGTAATATTCTGTTTAAATTACTGCACTTCACCATGATTTATTACTGTAATAATAACCTCAAGGAAAAAAATTCTACTTTGTATGACATAATTAATATTGTTTCCATACTTCATACAATTTAATATAATAATAAAAATTTTTTATTATATAAAAACTACATATATTCAAATAGGAAGAAACTAATTTTAACTATAGCTATCACAAAAATAAGAAGTTAGAAACTCAACTGTGGCTTGGTGCTGTGGCACACTCCTGAAATCCCAGCGGCTTGGGAGGCTAAGACAGGAGGATTGTGAATTCGAAATCATCCTCAGCAAAAACTGAGGCATTAAGCAAATCAGTGAGATCCTGTCTCTAAATAAAATACAAAATAGGGTTGGGGATGTGGCTCAGTGGTTGTGTCCCTGAGTTCAATCCCTGGTACCAAAAAAAGAAAGAAAAAGAAATTGAACTGCAAAGTTTGTTCAAAATAATTTAACCATGATTACAAATTACTAAATGTTTTAAAATCAAATTCTCCTTATAAAATTCCATTTTTAAAATTCTTTTAGTGTGAATTCCACTATTAATGAGTATACATATTGAAATAAAAATAAATTCAATGTGCTAAAAGCAGGATGTGTATTTCCTTATAGTAACAAATATGTATCCTGTTCAAAACTGCTCTAAATGAATTAAAATAACAGGTTATTTAAAAGTAACTTCAATTTGATTACATATCACTGTACTTCAATTATTGACACTAAAGATGAATGTTACTACATGTAAGTTAATCAACACCTATTCTCATACTTGTGACCAAAACAAACCTACAGAAACCAATCTTTAGGCATTACAAAGTTGTTTTTTTTTTAATTAGAATCCACACACATATAGAAACTTTAATTCTCTCATTTTAAGATGATCATGAGCTAAAAGGTCAAATTTTGATTATAAAAAGATTCTGGATGGCACTGCTACTAGAATAGCTAGGACAGGAGGACTACCTTGGGCAATTTAGTGGGAACCTATCTCAAAAAATAAAAGGGCTGGAATGAAGCTTATTACACAAGGCCCTGGGTTCAATTCCCAGAAAGCGAAAGAGTGAGGGGCTTGGGGGAAATATTGGTTTAAAGTCCAACTTCAGTGATGGATTGTATCCTGAACTTTTATTCATTCTTTCATTCAACAAAAATACACTAAAACCTAATAAATGTCAGATGCTTGTAATGGGGTCTGAAAATGCAATGGCATAGTTCTTCCTCCATGCAGCTTACAATCTTGTTGGGGAGACAAATTTCAGATAATTCTACAAACAAATGTGAAATTAAGAATAGTGACCTTATGGGTTACATGGTGAACCTATCTCAGACAGCAGGTAGTGAAGAGCATGGGGTGTAGGACTGAACAGCTGCAATGAGATGCCAGTGCTTTCTCTTCCTAGCTATTTGTCTGGATGACAAGTTTTTGTTATGGTTTAGATGACGTATCCCCCAAAAGTTTAGAGATGAAACCATTGGGCTGTGAGAGCCTTAAACTAATCAGTGTATTAATTAATTGAATGCATTAACTGGGTGCTAACAATGGACATATAGGGTGTAGCTGGAGGATGGATCACTGGGGGCATGCCTGTGGGGTACATATTTTTTTTCTGGTAAGCAGAACTCTCTGCTTCCTTGTTGCCATGTCATGAGCTGCTTTCCTCCGCCATGCCCTTCTGCCTTGATGTTCTGCCTAATGTTGGACCCAGAGCAATGGAGTTGGCTGTCTATGAATCGAGATCTCTGAACTGTGACCCCCTAACAAACTTTTCCTTCTCTTCTCCTTCTTGTCAGGTATTTTTAAATTTAAATTATTTATTTATTCTAACTTGTTATACATGATGGCAGAATGCAGTTCATTTCATATTGCACATATAGAACACGATTTTTCAAGTCACTGATTGTACACAAAGTATTTTCACAACATTTGTGTCTTAATATATGTACTTAGGGTAATGGTATCTAACTCATCTACCCACATTCCTACTCCTTTGCCCCCTCCCTTCCCTGCCCTCCTCTTTGCCCTATCTAAAGTTTTTTCATTCTTCCCATGCTCTGCCACCCATCGCCATTATGAGTCAGCATTCTCATATCAAAGAAAACATTCTGCCTTTGGTTTTTGGGGATTGGCTTACTTCAATTAGCATTATATTCTCCAACTCCATCAGTTTACCTGTAAATGCCATGATTTTATTCCCTTTTAATGCCAAAGTAATGTTCCACTGTGTATATATACCAAAGTTTCTCTATCCATGCATCTACTGAAGGGCATCTAGGTTGGTTCCATAATTTAGTTATTGTGAATTTTGCTGCAATAAACATTGATATGGCTGTGTCCCTGTAGTATAATGTTTTTAAGTCCTTCGTGTTTAAACCGAGGAATGGGACTGCTGGGTCAAATGGTGGTTCCATTCCCAGTTTTCCAAGGAATCTCCATACTGCTTTCAATATTGGCTGCACCAGTTTGCAGTCCCACTAGCAATGTATTAGTGTGCCTTTTCCCCCACATCCTCACCAACACTTATTGTTATTTGTATTTTTGATAGCTGCCATTTTTACTGGAGTGAGATGATATCTTAAAGTAGTTTTGATTTCCATTTCTCTAATTGCTAATTCTCTAATTGTTGAACATTTTTTCATATATTTGTTGATTGATTGTATATCTTCTTCCGAGAATTGTCTGTTCAGTTCCTGGGCCCTTTTATGGTTGGATTATTTGCTTTTTTGGCATTAAGGTTTTTGAGTGCTTTATATATCCTAGAGATTAGTGCTCTATTTGATGTGCTTGTAGCAAACATTTCCTCCCATTCTGTAAGTTCTCTATTCACCTCACTGAGTGTTTCTTTTGCTAAGAAGCTTTTTAGTTTGAATCCATCACATTTACTGATTCTTGGTTTTAATTCTTGCACTATAGGAGTCTTATTAAGAAAGTTGGGAAAAAAAAAAAGAAAGAAAGTTGGGGCCTAACCTGACATGATGGAGATTTAGGCCTACTTTTTCTTCCATTAGGTATAAAGTTTAATTCCTAGGTCCTTGGTCCACTTTTGAGTTAAATTTTGTTTAGGGTGAGAGATAGAGGTTTAATTTCATTTTGTTACATGTGGATTTCCAATTTTCCCAACCATTTGTTGAAGAAGCTATCTTTTTTCCAGTGTACATTATTGGTGCCTTTGTCTAATATAACTGTAGTTATGTGGGTTGGACTCTGTGTCCTATAATCTGTACCATTGGTTGACAGGACTATTTTGGTGCCAATACCATGCTATTTTTGTTACTATTGCTCTGTAGTATAGTTTAAGGTCTAGAATAGTAATGCCACCAGCTTCACTTTTCTTGCTAAGGATTGCTTTGGCTATTCTGGGTCTCTTATTTATTTTTCCATATAAATTTTATGATTGCTTTTTCTATTTCTATAAGGAATGTCATTGGGATTTTGATTGGAATCTGTATAGTGCTATTGGTAGTATGGTCATTTTTTCTTGTTAGGTATTTAGGTTGCAAAATTTGACTAACATACACTTGTTACATATTTTTCATTCTCATCTGTAAAACGGGGCTAATAAAACCTGGCTCATAGAGTTGTTGTGACTCAATGAGTTAATTTACATAAGATGTGTGGAGTAGCACTTGATGTACAGAAAGCTTTCAATAAACACTGGCTATTAGTTGAAAAGAAACTGGATATCTGGACTTGGTTACAGGCCAAGCTGTCACTTTGAAACCTCTGCTTATAGAGAAAGGCAAGTCACATAAGGCCATGAAGCCATGATTGGGTATTTTCAGTTTTTTATCACAAAGCAACAGTAAGTCACTTAGGTAAGGAAGTGACCTAATCTAATCAAATGGCTTTTTCCTGTTTTCAAAGACCTGGTAGTTGGAGAGAACAGGGTGAGGTACAATGAGGTGAAGTGTGAGATGTCCTAGACTATATGGGTTACAACAAAATCTTAGTATCTTCTATTCTGATTGCCACCATTAGAATTTTTCCTAACATAAGTACTCCCGTTTGAAAAGTATATATGAGGCAGGCTAACACCATGCATATTAGCAGTTTTTAGTGTTTACCGAACAAGGCAATCTTCTGTTTACCATACTTACCTGAAACCACATCTATAAAGAATAGATTCACGACTAACAATCCAGTAATAAAGGCAGATAGTCTATTTATTACAACTTTCTAAAATGCCACTTGGTATAAAGGTCAATTATCAACACTTTTATCATAGGAAATAAACCAGAAGCCTCATTAGGTAAGCACTTCTTTGAGAATGGCACATGGGTGCATATCCAAGATGAATCAAGCATTTTAGTCTTTAAAAGTTCAGAGTGTACAAGTGAAAGAAAAAGTCTAAGAATAGAGAATATACAGTAAGACAAAATGTTAACCTTGAACCATAAACATCTTGAAAATTTACCAAGAATTTATGAATTGAATGCTTCAGTTCATAAAAGCAAGTAAAGAAGAATTAGCTCAGATTCAAGAGGCTTTGAAAATGTGCAACTATTCATGTTCCTGTTATGCTTACACGAAAGAACATATACATATGGCACAGATTCATTAGGTTGACAATAGATGGATAAAGAAAACTCATATTGCTAGCAGGTTTTAAAATGCTTTGCAAATGAACTGTAGTAAAAACCAATACCTTTCAAATTACACGTTAATTCCTCTGTCTTCTAAATTAACCTACTCATTTTCTTACAACAGAACATAATTCCAGGTTCAACCAGTTATAATAAAACATTAAAAAATCCAAGAGTTAAAAAATAATAATTTAAGTAAAGCTTATGCTCCTTAGAATTTCCTTTATAGAGGTAACAGCTTTAAAAAAGTTGAAAATATTTCAAAAATAGAGACATCACTTTTGTAGGCAGTAGATTGCCCAACTCTCATCTCAAATGCATCAAAAAGAAAAAAAAAAAAGCTACTTGCTTTCCAACTTAACGCACCCATGGTCTTTATAAGCTTATATTACATATTTTGTCACCAATACCTAGCTAGAGTTAATTCATGTATAGATGACTATACTGACTCATGAAATTTATATGAAATAATCAGAAATTATGTACTAAAAGCTGAAGATATAAACCTCAATAATGGAACAGAATGATGGAGGAAATGGAAAACACACACACACAAAAACAGAAGAGCAATCTGTTTATAACATAGAAAGGAAAAAGTAGAGAAATGACCAAGAATTTCCAAAATGGCAACAGAACTTAGGGAGACTGAAAAAAAAAAAGTATTAAATTAGGAATAGAACAAATAATAGAGGACAAAACTTGAGAGTAAAAATTGAACAAGAAAAAAAACCCACCAATTACAAGTTCCTAATACTTACTTTTATTTTCCAAAAGACAGCAACATCCCAAACTCAAAATACTGATTTTTCTAAGGATATACTAATAAACCGACAGTTGGTGATAATTATGAATGGGCCAAATGATTATTTTTGATTTCCAAATTTTAAGACCTTGATATGAATATTCAATATATCCACATTGGGTGGAAAAAAGCTAATTAAAAACCAACCAAAGATTTGTACATAGGCTAAGAACCACTATACCACAAACCTCCAGAATTAAATTCTCTCCCTTTGCACTGTTAATCTGCAAGTAAGATTCCAAGGAACTTAAGATAGGTTGTAGAAAATTAAAGAAATAAGTCAATCTTTTTGTGAGAAAAACAGCAACAAGAACAAAAACCTTACATCGCAAATGACACCACAAGTAGTAAGATGTAGCTTAGTAGTAGAGCCCTTACCTAGCAGGTTCAAGGCCCTGGATTCAATGCCCAATACCACTTAAAAAAAAAAATAGACAAAAAAGGCTATTACTACAAATATTAAAGGCACATGGAATACACAGGAGAGAAAGATTTTAACAGGAAGAACATGTACAGGTGTACTGTCCAATCCAATTGAATTTTCTGTGATGATGGAAATGCACACTTGCTCTCTCTCCTATACAAGTAAGTATCAGTCATGTGTGGGAACTGAGCACTTGAAATGTAGCTAGTGGGACTGAGAAACTGACTTTTTAATTTTAATTAATTTAAATTTAAATAGCCCATGTGACTAGCATATATCTTAGATAATACAGATAATGAAGGCATGATAGACGAGTTAACAACTTGATAAACTTTACCAGTATTACTCTAAGTACAATATAATAAAACATCACTAAAATTAACAACGATGTTTTAAAATCAACGCTAAAGCTATAAGCTAATTTAGCACCATTTCAATAATACATATGATGGATAATGTTCATTTGTATAACCAGTTTTGCTGTTTTCATGTGTTATATGGCAGTCAATTCTCCATATATTTTACAAAATTTTCTCTCTCCGAAAGTAATCGTTGTAATAGCACTTGAAATAAGCCAATTAAAAATGGGCCATGGATCTAATAGATATTTCTATAAAGAAGACATGTAAATGATCAGTAAGCACATGCAAAGCTGTTTAACTCTAGTCATTAGGGAAATGTGAATCAAAACTACAGTAACTTACCACTTAATACTAATTAGAAAAGCTATAATTAAAGACAGACAACTAAGTGTAGGTGAGAATGTGGAGGACTGGACTCCTCACACATTGCTAGTGGGAAAGTAAAACTGTGCAGCTGCTTTGGAAACAGTATGGTAGTTTCTCAAAAAAAAAAAAAAAAAAAAAAGTTAAAGTTACCATATGGCCCAGTTACTCTACTTCTAGTCATATACCCAGACCTGAAAACTATAGAAGCAACCCATAGCCCATAGCTGATGAATTGATAAGCAATCTGATATATCTATACAATAGAATATTAATCAGACATAAAAGGAAATGAAATGTTGATTCAAGTAAAAGCAGCCAGACACAAAAAGTCATATTTTATATAATTTTATTTATATGAAATGTCCTATATAGACAAATCCATAGAGGGAAAAAAAGTGGATTAGAGGTTGCCAAGGGGAGAAGGAAACAGTAAAAGACTGTTACATAGGCACAGGATTTTTTAAAGAAATGATGAAAATGTTCTGGAATTAAGGATGATGACTGCACAACTTTGGAAGCACTAAAAATCACTGAATTGTATTCTTTGGAAGAGTGAATTTAGGTATGTGAATTCTATCCCATTTGTAAAAATTAATTCAACTATTAATCAAAATTCTTTAAAAGTGTGTTAATTTCACACACACACACACACACACACACACACACACACACAAGAAATTTGTTAAATATCTTCTGTGTGTTTTTTTCTTTTCCTTCAAAGAAATACCTGGCATTTTAGTAAGTGGATTTTCTGTAAAGAGAGATATCTGCAAACTAAAATTCTATATAGGAGAAAAATTTTTAAGAAAAAAAAAAATCGGGCTGGGGATGTGGCTCAAGTGGTAGTATACTTGCCTGGCATGCATGCGGCCTGGATTCAATCCTCAGCACCACATACAAAAAAAAAAAAACAAAGATGATGTATCCGCCGAAAACTAAAAAATAAATATTAAAAATTCTCTCTCTCAAAAAAAAAGTATTAAAACATTAAAATCTCTGACTGGCACTAATTTCCAAGTGGAATAAGCTAGTCCATACACTCCTGACCTACAGATATGAGATAGGTTGGTAATTCGGCACTTTGTGTGAAACATTCATAGTTCAGAGCCAAAGTTTGTAAAGACTGAGTCTTTCCTCTTCTGAAATCTTCCTCAGCTGACAAATGATTTAAAGACTAAACCACATTAGCAGCCCCAACTCATCCTAGGGCAGAATAAAGTTATGGTTAAGCTCTGGATTTCAACAGTAAGTCAAAGAAACATGAAAAATGAGCTGGAATTTTTCTTCTTGAATTTACAAATAAAAATAGGGCTAAAGAATAAGGCAATAAGAATACTGAAATATAAAATTTGAATCAAATTCAAGGAAGAATTATAAATGCTTTAGAAATATGCTTCTATCCCATGATCAGGAAACGGTTTGCATATCTGTGTCACATAGAGACTCATTCATTTCTATTAAAGACAGAGAATAGAATTATTACATGTGGTAAGCTAAATGAAGATTTTTTCCCCCTTAATACAGTTGCTATTAGTTGAATTCATTTCCTAATTGATAAGAACATGACTCTCATTTTGGGTACAAAAATGATAATCTGCCTATAGATGCATATTAAGGACATATTAAGAAAAAATAAGATTTTAAAATAATCCCAAATTTAATATTTAGTATCTAAATTGTTGGATAACTGAAAAAGTTGAAAAAACATGACACTGTTTAATTGCCTCCTATTAATGGAAAAATAAAAATAATAGAAACCTCCTGGAGAATGCAGGCTTGGCAGCCCAGCCTAGAAATGGAATGAGAACAAGTCCTTTCCATGAATGTACTTAGTGGGTGGAATTTACTAACTCTAACACTGGGAAGACAACAGGAAATCATAACCATAACAAAGATTTTCAGCATTTAAAAGCCCATTCTTACAGTAACATACATATATATTAAAAATAAAAATATAACAAAAGAACAGAAACACCAAATTTAGAAACCTTAAGTATATTTGGCAAAATAAGATCTTAAAAATTGGAAGAGTAGTTCCATGGCCATTTATTACATTATTCTCTGTATTTTCCCATAATATGCTACAAAAACTCTAAACAGAAAATTCTGTTATTATTAGTGATCATCAATATCATTTACCCTAAAGTTTCAAGTTATGTTTTTGAATAACCACCAAAATATTGTGTAGATATTTCACATCTTATCTGTGCTTCACATTGTTGATTAAGCTTTGTCATTCCTAATAATTTAGGTAGTTCAATCAAAATATTCAGAAAGCTATTTAATATAAAAATATGATCCACTGCCAAGCTACAACATTGGACAATAGGCAGATGGCATGCCTTCTGATGATTCCATTTATCTTGATTAATACAGCACCTAGTATAACACTTCTAGAACGTGTTAATGTCCTTCAATGTCTTTCCACACAAGCAATGTAAAGACCATGAATATTGTCAGCACAGACCAAAGCACTTATTAAGCTCTGAAAGTCAAAGTCATAGCATGTCATCTGCTTGTAAGTATCCCATAATACATTACTCACCAAAAGAAAGACACATACTGTATATCTTAATGTAATTACTTTTAAGATTCAGAAGAAATTTTTATGAATGCTTCCCTAAAATATAATCTAAATAATGATTTCTTTATAATCTAGGATAAAGCTATAACTTCTTTTCAGCAGCCTCATATTTGCAGCATAACAAGAGGTTAAGATTAAGCTTCGAACCACACCCTTTCAAAAACAAAACTGCAAATTTAAGACTTTGCCAGTCTATTTTAGGATACTGGAAATGTTTTTATCCTGAACTACAAATTTCTCTTTAGATCAAAAAGATGAGGAAATAAACTTTATCTCTGAAGTATTATAGTTATCAACTAATTTATTTGCATTCCTAAAAGTCAATCCTTATAGCTTAGCTGGCAGGGGGCTTGCTTAAGCATTTTTTAAATCAGGAAATTATTGCCAAGAAATTAGACTTCTTCCTAATCACCGTTAATTAATACAACAGTAGAATTTCAAGGAACGTCATCATAAGTCTGATACTTCCCTACTCTTTAAATATCCTCTGTTATTTGACTTTCAAAGAAGTCAGGCCATAATTCATACTTTAGTGGTGCAGGAGCTGATATTTCTGCTGCAGTAAAGTAGTTTATTCCCTTTGGCATCATTTTCTTCAAATTCATTATTTGTAAAAAGCATACCTCCAGCTGGGATGGCCTAGATCATTTTCTGGTTTATTTTTATTTTGGGGTCGGGGGGGACTCATAGTCTCATCTATATTAGCTGATGGGGAAAAAGGTATCTTGCCCAGGATGCACTGCTACACAATCATTCTGGACCTGCAATTTTGAGAGGGTTTCCTATGGCCTTAGAACAACTGGTCACTATATATTGCTGTCAACAAGTTTTCTTCCTCTCCTTGATACAGTTAATGGAAGAAAGATTACAAATTTAAAGCTAATATAATGTGCTTAGCTCCCATGTGTGTTTCATTTTTTAGGCACAGGAGTATGCATGCAGACATCTAAGGGGTTTTGAGCAGGTCTGGGCCAAATCAAGTGGTTTCATATTAGGACTTAAATAAAACCTAAAGGTGTTGCCATTGTGAGTATTCCTAAATCAGAGATATTTAACCAGCACTTAAGTTTTTTTAAACATAATTACTGATCATAGCTGTACTTTTTTACTTTGGCATATTACTTAAGATCAACTGGTTCCTATCCTGAATTTGTTCTGGTCATCAACAAATTAAGGGTAGGTACAACTCTGGTACCAAGGAAGGAAAGACTTTACAAAAAGAACAAATTATAGTAAAACTGGAATAAAGTACCCCACAACTACATAAATTTTGGCAATGTGAATTCATAAGTAAAATATTTATATGCAATACAATCAAATTTTCACCTAGACTCCTGGAATTTTTGGCTAGCTAGCTTGGCAGGTTTGCTTTGGTGACTTCATTAATCTTGTGATGTATCCAACTCCACATTTCACTGGAGTGAATATTCTGTTCCTTATTAACACCAAAATGGTAAGTTTTGACTGTATTACTTGAGAGTTTTGTTTCTTTTTTTTTTTTTTAACTGACTAGCTAGGTAGCATGGACAGTCCTTTTTCTTCCTCCAAGTTTAATTTGTAGATACAAATAAAATAACTATATGATAGAATACTTGAAGCAACAAACTCCTTGAACCACATCAATAAAAGATAAATTTTGAATCAAATTTCTTTTTCTTTTTTTGGTATCAGGGATTGAACTCAGGGGAACATAACCACTAAGCCACATCCCCAGCCCTTTTCTATATTTTACTTAGAGATAGGGAGTTGCTTAGTGCCTCACTAAGTTACTGAGGCTGGCTTTGAACTCGTGATCCTCCTACCTCAGCCTCTTGAGCCATGGAGCCTTGATTGACACAAATTTCTTTAGTGCATCATTTATTGCTACCTCACCAGTTTGTTCTATGCTTCTTCTAGAGCCTAAGATTTGGCTAACAGTATCTTTAGTTTAGCTTCTCATATTTACTTATTGACATCACAATGCACATCCAGACCAACACTTCCAGTACTAAAGCCAGCTATTTAACAAGATGCAGGAATATTTTCCGAGATTAGGTCATTTCATCAATATATGAAGTCCAAAAACAAACAGAAGGCTATTTGAATGCTTTGATGATTCAACGAGAAGGACTAATTTAGGAAATAATTACTTGCTTTATCTTTCACTGAACATTTAAGTCTTTCAGGTAAACTGTCTTTTATTCACTTTTAAGAAAATGGTAATTTTGAATATGTAAAATATTTTCTATTCCTTTTTTAAAAATAGACATTTGAATGTCAAATCGTGAGCTACATCTGGATTCCATAAGACTTGGGTGTAGAATGTTGTTTTGAGTCCTTTCCTAGAATTTAAAAGCATGTGCACATACATATAAAGAAATTACAAAGAAAGCTAAAAGGAATTCAACACACCTAAAAATCAAACACGAAAATCAACCAATGAAATGTCAGAAAAATATGTTAACTCTCAAGAAGATCAATATTTCTTTTGCAACCTGCATAATACTTGGGGGACTGTAACATGGTATCAGGTTTTGGTTTCAGGCCAAGATTAAGGTCCCACTTGGCTTTAAAACTCAGACTTCACTTAGAGACTAGATGACAAAAATAATATCATACCACAAATCACACAAAAAAATGTATTATTGTTTTCTGCCACTCAACCTCAAGTCATACCTCCCAAGTAGCTTCTCCACAATAACCTAAGGCAAGTCGACCGCTGGAGCAGTAAACTGATTATATTAAGTGAAAGAGAGATGTGGCCTATAGAGGGTGATCCAGCAATCCTCACAGGAAGGACTCATCAGGAGTCTGGGAAGCTAAGCCTGCAAAGACTTCCCACAAAGAATAGCAATTGTGCATATACAAACCTGCACAAGCTCTGAGGAAAAGACCCAAGCCTGTGAATACAAGCATGACCATGAACCTGATTGATCCCCTCTCCAGATTTCATATTCTGTACCCATGAAAGAAAGAAGCTGCAGATAGTGATCTCTAACATCTTTCACTAAATAAAACTTTTGATTCTATCAGCTGTATTATTCTCAAATAAATGCAGTCATGATATCTGTGGCTTAATCTTAATGCAGTCATAAATTAGAAGATGAATTTCATTATTTACAAAATCAGAAGTCATAGCCAATGTCTAATTTTAAGGGATGGATTAAATAAATCATAGAACACCCACATAATAGATTCCATATAAATGTTTTAAATAGTTTTTTTTTTTTTTTAAATTTAAACCAATGGTTTAAGTTTTTTTTTTTTTTTTTTTTTTAAAGAGAGAGGAGAGGGGGAGGGAGAGAGAGAGAGAATTTATTTATTTATTTTAGTTATTGGCGGACACAACATCTTTGTCTGTATGTGGTGCTGAGGATCGAACCCGGGCTGCACGCATGCCAGGCGAGCGCGCTACCAATTGAGCCACATCCCCAGCCCCTAAATAGTTGTTTTAGAAAAACATTTAATGAGATAAGAATACAATGATTTTTTTTATTCAAATTCTTTAAAATATATACATGTTTAAAAAACAAAAGCCTCCTGGAAGTATATGCAACAAAATGCCAAAAGTGGTCACTTTTGAGAGCAGGCAAACCATTAAGTGGGTTTTCTTCTCCTTTTCTCCCTCTTCTTCTTTCCCCCTCCCCCCTTCTTTTTTGCTTCCCTGCATTAAAAGATTTTTAGGCAAAAGAGGCGATATTATGATTACGAAAAAAAGTGATATTTTCTAAATGTAAAGTAGCACTTCCCTAATCTGACATTAAGAATATTTTATTTCAATTAAAAGCTTCATGGGATGAGCCCCCAATTCAGAAATGCACTAGAAGGATTATATGATATTACAGCACATTTTTCACTGTGCATGTGGATGACGATAACCAGTAAGGTAAATGTAAGCCCTAATTCATATCTTAAAATCCTGTCACTGAGGCTGGCATATAGCACAGTGGTAGAATGCTTCCCTAGCACTGCCAAAATAAATAAATAAATAAAATCCAATTACTGAGAAATGATCCCTCACATACCCATACTACCCCAATAATTTTCTGATCATATCTAAAAAGATCCAGAGAACCAGTAATTTGAATGTCTTCAGTTAAAAATTTTAAAAACATATTTCTTTTTCCCTATTACAATACACACTAACTGTGGGGAAAGGAGAGAGGCAAAGAATAATTTGAAAATCTGATAAAAACTATAACACCCCCCCCCAATCAGACGCTCATCTCTTTGATTTTGTGAAATGTCCCTAATATGTAGTACTATTTCAAATGTCAGGATATTTGTGTGAATGAAAACTATCTATATTGGGTTGGTATTCCCTCAGAATCAGACCGAAAGACAGAGACAAAGGCAAGGAACTCATTTGGGCGGTGGACATGTGAGACAAATGGAACTTATTCCTGATGCGAAGTCTGCAGAGGACACATCTCTGAGATGTAGCAAAGAAGAGGATAAAAAAGTTATGCTATTGATTGAAGCATAGTTTCATAGTTCCTAGGAGGAACAACCCCTTAGCAATTCTGACCTGTCCCAACTCAGGAGTTGGGGAAGTCTTCAGTTAATTAGAAGTTTAGGGCTGACAGAAGGAAGCTGTTGGGTCTCTAGATGTGCCAAGGGATGCGAACAGGGCACAGACAGAATATTCTGTGAGGTCTTTCCCACTCATTAAGGGAGGGAGGGAGGGAGGGAGGGAGGGAGGAAGGAAGGAAGGAAGGAAGGAAGGAAGGAAGGAACTCAAAATTTAAAAACAAGAAAAAGATTAAAATGCAAATTATGATATCTACTTTTATTGTGCACCCCTTCTGAGGTGAAAGCTGAAGACTGAGATATGAAGTCAGTTTCACAGACTTTAAAGGCAATTTAGTGAGCAGATAGCACACAGACAGGATATCAAAAAATAAAAAGAACTTTAACAAAGAGATTTTAAAAGTGGAGTAAGAGGTTCTTGGAATTACAAGTGGAAAGGCGAGTTTCTTCAAAGCAGCTATAAAAATAAATAACAATTTTTCTGGTAAAAAGTAGAAAAGATCTGAAGCTCCACTCTGAAGACAACAAGAACAAAAACACACAGTCTGCCAATTCAATTTTCTTCTTCTAATCAAAATGTTAAAATCTCAGTATAACTAAATAACCTGAAACCTGGATGCACCTCCAAGTTTGAACTTGTTTACCTAGGTACGTGATGCATGATGCTATAACAACTGAGCTATAACGTGGCCAAGCAAGAAAATATAGAACCCCACAGGACCACAGACAGAGGTGAACTCATACCCAATTGAAGGGCCTTCTACAAGGGCTTGCGAAGATGCTAATAAGAAAGACTGGTTAGAAGCCAGTTGCAGTAGTAAATACATATCATCCCAGTGACTTTGTAGGCTGAAACGGGAAGGTCCCAAGTTTGAGACTAGACTGGGCAACTCTGCAAAACCCTGTCTCATAAAAAAAAAAAAAAAAAAAAAAAAGGCTGGGGATAAAGATCAGTGGTAGGGCACCCCTGGGTTCAATTCCCAGTATTACAAAAATAAATGTTACTTAATTAAAATTTAAAGACTGGCCAGAGTCTTATGAATGCTTCCAGTAGGTACAGGCCTGTGGAAGGGGACAACAGCCAATGTGGGAAAGGCAAGAAATTCTGCCTGGATTTTCCTCTCCCATCTCTTATTATGGAACAAAAGCTTTAAACTGCTGAGGGAGGGGAAAAAACAAAAACAAAACAACCTTGACTCCCTTGGGGCACTGGTGAAAACCTATGGCCAGTGAAAATTTTTATCAGAATGCCTAGACCATCCCATTTTTTAACACTCTAATTTGAAAACAACATGCTTGTTACATACACAACTTTAAAACCCTGATCCTTCCCTTCAGCAAGCCTAGCCTAAGAGCTTTCTCAACACGCTGGAACTACCACTAGTAGAGAAATCTCAAGGTCTTGGAGAATTATGGTCAAAATAGAGATTTAGTGGAAAAAAAGTTTTTAAGGTACAAAGATTTGAGCATGGTAATGAATGGTTTTGGGAAAGTCAGGGAATACAATTACAGAAATCAGAGTAAGGAGATAGGTTATAAATCACTTAGCATGACTTTCTTTTCTCAGTGTTATGTTACATCAGTGTAAATGCTTAGGCATGCAAGTTTAATTTTTGTTTAAAAACAGGGGAAACCCTACATGAATAGATCTCTGGATTAAATTTAGTATCAGAATTAATTTTTACAATCAAGAACAATTAAGTTGTCTGCTCGTATTTTCTGGATCATGAGAGCTATTCACAGTGAAATGTCTAACATTTTGCTCATTGTCCAAAAAAAGGCCTTCAAGTGCTGACATAAAGGATTGTGCTTTATTTCAAATTGTGCACATCACTGCAGTAACAGAGGCTTGCCACACATATGAGAGAAGACAAACTGGAAATAAGATTCATCTCTTCTTCTAGTTGATTTGACATAAGTAGCAGCATCCAACCTAAATATCAATGAATGCCTGTTTTAATATTTTTCCAATATCATTCACAGTTACAAAATCAGGATAATTTCTTTCTTCTATTAACTGCCATTTATTGAACTAAGCATTATTTCAAAGAAAGGAAGACTTAGTCATTGAAAAGTAATTCTTTTTTTAGATACTCCATTGAGTTTAACAAAGACATTAAACACTTCTGATTATTGAAAAATTAAACATGCCTAAATTATTCAGTCTCACTCTACACAAAGCCAAAATTTTAATATTTATCAAATAGCTTCTAAAAGGTAGAAAGTGAAAAAAAAAAAAGCCTTCTTCCTTAGCTCTTTTTCTGCTCCAAAAATTCTAAGAAATTTAAAACAAAACTGGAACTTAAAATGAGTCTAAAAAGATAGAATACAAAACTATCTTCAAGCTGATTCTATGAGCTCTAATGTCTTTACACCAGAGTTGAGTCAGGGAAAGGGAAAGGACCCGCACACTCATCACATCCTACACTTTTCCTATGGGGTAGGTCAATCACCAAATTTTAAAAAAAGCGGAGTGGGGAAGTGAAAAATAAGATCATAGACTAAAGCACAGATCTGTTATATTTTAAACGTTAGAATCTTAAAAGTTAAAACATATCCATTTAAGACAACTCATATTATATCTAGCATATTATGATATGTAGATTAAAGGTATTAAAAGGAGGGCTGGGGATGTGGCTCAAGCGGTAGCGTGCTCGCCTGGCATGCGTGCGGCCCGGGTTCGATTCTCAGAACCACATACAAACAAAGATGTTGTGTCCGCCAAAAAGTAAAAAAATAAATATTAAAAAAAAATTCCTCTCTCTCTCTCTCTCTCTCTCAAAAAAAAAAAGTATTAAAAGGAGAACATTAGAGGAGGGGGAGAACTCTGCTTTGATTTTCCTGTGGTGATGAACAAGGTGATACTCAAGTGCTAAATGAATTATATTTCTTATGTTGATTACCCTATTCTGTATACCAAGTTTTCTATGTGTACAGGCAGTTTTTGGTTTTAATATCTGAACCAAAGAAACAAATCAAAGATGTTCAGAACAATTATTTTCCTTCTTCATTCCAGAATCATGGACAAAAGTTTGTGATGACAACTTCCTGCCTTTTACATCTTTGCTACTCTTACAGGTCTCAGCACCAAGAAGAGTGTAAGAAAAGTAAGAGATTGGCAAACTTCAAGTTGGTACACAGATGAAGACAAATCTTTCTGTAATCAGTTATGACATTTCTGGGAGCTCTGAGACTTGCTTTCAATTGTCACATCACTTCTAGGCTATTATATACCAGAAATATTAGAAACTAAGGAACTGAGCATTCCCTCCCACACCTAGCCCAGGGCCTCAGTAATCAATGGTTATTGACTAGAATTCACTGAATTCCATTGAAAATACCAAAAAACTTTGATATTTTTAAGCAAAAGCAAGAATAACAGTACACATTTTTATGTCAAGTGTTTTCCACAATCCATTAATAGAGTATTGACTACCTACCTGTTTTGTAACAAGAAATGTAGATTTGGCCTCTGACCCCAGTCCTGGAACATAGCTTCCAAAACCTCATAACTTTCTGAGTGATAAAGGCCATAGGAGCATCTTTTTTCCTAAGACTTGGTTTTAGTCTCTGGTTCATGATACAAGTACGACTAAGACCCTTGGAACTTCTATAGTAGTGACTCCAATTTTATATGTACTTAGTGTCAGGAATGAATTGCAGGATATTGAGTTGGTGTCTGGAAAGTGGGAGGTGCTTATGTAAGTGAAAACTCTACTCATTAGGTATCAGAGGTGATGTCAGTAACCAAAAAGTTTTCACTCTTTCTTACTGCTAAATAACAACTTAAAACAACTGAAAAGAACTTACAGTATATTTTAATACCTTTTTATCTTTTGCTGTTGTGACTTTTATATAGAATATCCTTGTTTATGAAATGAAAGTAGCACTACTTTACAGTTACTGGAATATTGCAGAAATGCTTTCAAACTATAAAGCTTGGTTACTCTAAAAGCATCTGTAATTTTATTATTTTACTTATGACTGACCTCACTTATTCTCTATATCACTTCTGATAGAACTTTTTGCAACATATAATAATTCACCATTAAAATCTGGACAGTACAAATAAAGAACTGCATTTTTAATTTAAATAGCCCACAAGGCCAGAAGTACCATATTGGACAACATAACTCTGTAGCTTCAGAATCATGCTTTGATTTTTACAACAAAAAATTCAAGAACTAAAATTATATTTGTTTTCTTAGTTATAATTATCATTCCTTTCAATGTGGGATAGTACTACACACACACACACACACACACACACACACACACAAATACACAAAAAGGTAAGCAAAACTCTACTTAATATTACTTATTTGGCATGAGTCTCCAAAAGAACTGAATGATACATAGCAGAGACTAGCACATAACAGGTGCTTAGCAAATGAAGAGGACAACTGAGAGACTACCTTTTTGAATACATCTCAATATTCCTGAATTAGGTGTTGACCTTGCTTTCCAATGTCACCAACATTATCAGCAGACACAAACCTAATTCTTAAGTGATTTCAACATGAAATATGTCCTCTTGTTTAGAAAATGTACATGACTAATAACCCTCCCCTCAAGAAAATAGAATCTACTTGAAGGAAACAGCCAAAAGAAAAGTTAACCAGTGGAAATTAAAAGTCTAATACAAAAACAGAAAACTACCATAGAGAGTTTATCATTAAAAACCAAAGAACAAGTAAAGACATTTGGAAAAAAGAGAAATTACTGTTGACCACAGTGGTCTGAGATCACACAGAAGAGGAAAGATTTGGTTTAGGTCTTAGAGGACTACAAAGATTTGAGCACAGTCAGGCTAGGCAGGAAGCAGAGGATAGAGATTACTTTTGCTGAAGAGGAAGTTTCAGAAAGGAGATTAATTTGAATTGATAATGAGAGGCCTTAAATGGTAGATAAGGAATTTGCATGTGATCCTGCAGACTAAACAATGGGAAGACATTTAAGGTTAAAGGAGAGAGTTAACTAAGGTTGTACACAAAGTATTTAATTATTCATTGGCTGAGAGCAAGCATCTGGTGCTTACTACATCAGAAATATTGCTAGGTAAGAGAACTATAACGATGACAGTGACACAGTTCTAACTTGGACAAGGCTCACAACATAGCCAGGAAACAAACAAAAAAACAACTGGAACACAAAGTGACAAGTGCTCATAACAAGGTTATATATGGAAAGTACAGGGAGAAAAGGTTTGAATCTGAAATAGAGGGGAGACAGGGGCCAGAGAGGCTTCACTTAGGAAGGATCATTGAGTTAGATCCTGAAGAAAACAAAACAAAACAACAACAAAACCAAACAAGGGCTCACCATGTAGAGAAAGACATGCTAGGTACCTACAGAAAAGCTTTCAGGAAATATACATCCTTTGAGGAAGACCCTATTTCTGTAAAATTAAAAGTTATATATGCAAGTATGGGGAAAGGATCAAATCCTTAAAAGCTCAGTATTAAAGAAATGTTATTGTATAGAAACATTTTAGGAATGTGTGTAGGGTCAACATTTATCTTCTTAGTTATAATTTCTGAAGATTAAAATATTAATAAAAAAATTTCTGAATAAACACGAGTAATACAGGACAAAGTATAAAGCCAATTAAATAATCAGATGGCATTTTAAACTATGAAAACAAACATGTTTGACATTCAAAGTAGAAAAGAGATTAATTAAAAACTAATCAAATTATAACTATAAAAATTTTACTTAGGCCAGATATGATTTCAACATCTGTTTCTCATCCACGGGCACTCTACCACTGAGCTACACCACTTTTCCCTTTTATTTTGAGACAAGTTCTTCCTAAGTTGCCAAGGTGAGCCTCAATCGAAAGATCCCCCTGCCTCAACCTCCTGTTTGCAGGAGGATGATCACAGGTGTGTGCCATTGTGCCAGACCTAACAATTACAATTATAGTATTGTTACAGGAATTCTATGGGGGGTAGGGAGGTGGGGGTTGAACTCAGGGGCATTCAACCACTGATCCACATTCCCAGCCCTATTTTGTATTTTATTTAGAGACAGGGTCTCACTGAGTTGCTTAGTGCCTCACCATGGCTGAGTTTGGCTTTGAACTCGTGATGCTCCTGTCTTAGCCTCCTGAGCCCCTGGGATTACAGGAGTGTGCTACCATGCCCAGCCCAAAATCCAGAATTTTTAAAGTGCTAACATGAGACTCAACAATTATGGATTTTGCAACATTTCTGAGTTTGCATTTTCAGATCAGGGATGTTTACCTGATAAATTCTATGCAAATACTGAAAATTCCAGAAAAAACTCTGAAATTTAAACACTCTGGTCTGGTCCCAAGCATTTTGGCTAAGATACTCAACCTATACCAATTCACAAAAGGAAACGAAATCAGAAGTTTGCTCAATATCACATGTTCAAAGACTCTCCAAACTTTCAATGTAACACTTTTAAAGCCTGGTAAAGCTGGCCTCAGTGCTGCCTACTTATAGAGAATATTATGTAAATTGATTTTACTAGGATATAATCTAGATAATTAAGGTTAAAATTAATATAAATTGATCTTTTTGAAATCTTCTAATTAATGTTTTGCTGGGTAATTTAATACAATGAATTATGTATCTAGCAAAATGATTTACAAAGGAAATTTTTTAAAAGGAAAAATGAGGCTTTTCCCATGAAACATAAAATAAATCCTTAAGGGTCTCAGACCAGTTTACAAAGGAAATTTACAAAAGGACAGAGGATGAATGAGTAGCAGGCAGAGAAGTTATATTCAAATGTAGTATGTGAAGGTGTTTCAAAGCTCATTTGATAATTCTTGAATGACTAGGGGTTAAGATTAAGCCATGCAGAACTACCTAAGTTCCTGCTGTTGAGTAGCTTCAAGGAGTACAATTTTCCCATGGAACTGGTAGATTCTCATTATACCACAGGATAATGGACATTGTTTTTATAAAAAACTGGGCTGGGGATGTGGCTCAAGTGGTAGCGCGCTCGCCTGGCATGCGTGCGGCCCGGGTTCAATCCTCAGCACCACATACCAACAAAGATGTTGTGTCCGCCAAGAACTAAAAAATAAATATTAAAAATTCTCTCTCTCTCTCTCTCTCTCACTCTCTCTTTAAAAAAAAAAAAACAACTCAAAATTCTGAACAATATTTTGAGAGACTGACACTTTATAATACACTATAAATTTCAGACTGATATTTTCCATCTATTAACAATTTGAGTTAGACAACTGAGTTGTTTATCATAGATCTCAAAATAATAGCAGTTCTTGTGTAAGTTTAGCTGGGCTTTCTGATTCCTTATTCCAGTACCTTCTTAAAATGGACTTTGCTGCTTATTCAATCATTGACAAATTGACAATAAGTAGAAAATTCCCATCACTGCATTAGTTTGGTATTCAAGGTAAGATTCAATGAGTCCATTTATTCTAGCAAATGTCACAAGAGATTTTCAAAACATTCTGTTTATCCATAACAATGGGTGGAAATATTTTCATTAACAAGTTTGGACTTATAAAGGCACAAAATTGCATACAGAATAAAAGCACAAAACACAATAAACTAAAGTGCTGCCTACTTATAGTTTTTATTTTATATAAAATAAAACAAGAACTCACTAAAAAGGCAAGTCTTGATGCATAAATCATAACTCCTTATAAATAATGTATTTTCATTATGAACATTTTATATGGGCTATATGGTAAAGTGTTCTAAGAGTCACTACCTTATCAGTAGTAGAAAGCACCTTTTCAGATACACGATTTTTACAAAGACAGCCAATGACAGTGGCTATCACAATTGTCTCTCTAGATTTGAATAATTTATCAAGAAACAAATACCAAAGCAAGTAGCAGAATAAGCTAAAACCTTGTCATTTTACAGCTCATCCATAAACAGTTATAGAATGATTTTACAGGTTTATTTATATAACAAAGTTTCTAGGACAATCTCTACAGAGTTCATGTGTCTAATCTTTCCCAATCAGACTGTAAAATTTTTCATGGCTTCCTTAAAGGTAGAGATTCCATTACTGAATGCAACCCAGACTGTAACACTGCCTGGGGTAAACCATCTTTTTGGCCATGGGACCTAGCATAGTTTGGTAATAGAGCAGGATATTAAACGATTGTTGGTTAAAATAAGCTAAAATGAATAATTTTTAATATGAGCTATCTTTTAAAATAAGAGATACACGAAACAGCACACCAGTACTTCACACAGTAGGACTCCAAAATATCTAAAGCATCAATTGTTTATACTCCTCTCACTTAGATGCTGGTGGTACTCAGGAATAAGATACTTCTAATTAGACCAGTCCTTGTTTCCCTGTGAATCCAGGGTACAGGTGTCAGAAAACATGATCCACTTCCCTGCAAAATTATTATTACTGGTTTCCATTTTATATGAAGGTTTATGATCCTCATGAAGGTATGGAAACAGAAGAAGAGCCTGTTCACTTTGATCATGACACTGAGAATTCATTTAATATTGCATTCATTAACAGTATACTTGATTCTTTGAAAATAGTGTACTCATCTCATTAGCAAGGAAAATAGTCAATCTCAATACTTTGAAACTACTGTGGGTTCTTTTCATTTTTTATTTATTTATTTTTTTAGTAATAGAGATTGAACCCAGGAGTGTTCTATCATCAAGCCACATCTCTAGACCTTTTTGTTTTTCATTTTTGAAATTAGCCTCACTAAGTTGCCCACGCTGGCCTGGAACTTATGATTCCCCTGCCTTAGCCTCCCAAGTCACTTGGATTACACGTATACATCTTAGCACCTGGCTAAATTATTGTTTCATAGATGTATATATATTGAAGTTCTAGAAGAATTTTTTTCTCCTTTTGTGGAGAAGAGCAGGATTCTAGGAGACCCTCTCTTCAGTAAATTTTCAAACTGCTTTTTCTTTTTAAGAAAGAATGGAAATCCAAGCTTAAAAGTAAGGTCACCTTGTTGAAATCTACCACAATTTCTGAACACTGGTAGATTGCCTGTATGTAAAAATTGAGAGTGGAAAAGTACCTACATTGTATGAGATATAGATCAGTGAATTCCTATGAACAAAGTATTCATAGAATATATCCTTTCAGAGGAACAACTCTGTTTTGGTGGTTTGATTTCCTTGAGGACAAATCAAATCATTTGAACAAATGTTAAGTGGTTCTTTCTCATTTTAACAACACTAGTCCCCTTTAACTACTACCCTAAGTTCGCTTCTGTTTTTATCCAATTTCTGGAAAATTTATTCTTAATCAGGGTGAAGATTTCAATATGCACAGGGGATTGGTTGTTATAACAAATGAGTCCCAAAGGGTAGGGACTATGATGAACTAAGATGTGGTATATTCATTAGAGCCTGTTGCTCAACTCCTGCTGCCTACTGCCTGGTTAAGCCCCCAGGGTCACTGCCCTTCAATACTTCACATGACTGTCAGGCAACAGATATGGAGCCACTGACTCAGCCAGGTCTCATGTTTGCGTGGCTTGAACACTTATATTTCTAGGAATTTCAGGTATACAACTTCAATTTTCTCCCCCTATCCGAGGGGGTAAATTGCAATAAATTCTTGAGAAGACAGTATATTCTTGTTGAGAAAAATATATAACAGAAAGAAAATGCTTGATGTTCTAAGAGCTGTGAAATATAAGCACCAGAAGTACTCTAGAGAGTATCTAGTCCAACTCCTTCCTTTTATAAATAGGCAAGCTAAAGCCCAGAGGAGTGAAGTGACTTGTTCATGGGACACACACCTACTTAGTGGCAAAGCTAGGACTAGAACTGCAGCCTCTTGACATGAATAAAACCACTGTCTTTTGGTTTACATCAAGAGTCTTCCAAACTGCCTTCCTCTTTTCTAGTCTTCACTGGGTTCGATCCTCAGTACCACATAAAAATAAAATAAAGGTATTGTGACCACCTTCACCTAAAAAATAAATGTGTTTTTTTTTAAAGATGCATTTGGACAAATGGATTAATTATGAAATGATTAACACTTTCTAACACTTTGTTCATGTATTGACCAGAACAGACGTTGTGTAAAATGACTACTATAGAGAATTACAAATGCAATAGTCATATATTTGTGTGTGTACATATATAAAAGGTATTTTAAATTTGCAAATATTTCCCTTCTATCTTCTGTAATGTAATATTATTAGTCTTTATCTTATAAACATAACAGCTTATTAAGATGTGTTTTCCCAAACTTACTCCAACCTTTTGATTAGTTGTGTTTAATTCCTCTCTAATACCTATCACAAAAAGCTATAACTTTCTAGTTTAAGAAGGTCCATAATTATTTTGCTGGATTCTCTTTCTTACAATCTCTTACAAACTATAAAGCTTATAATATTTTTTCAGTACTTTTCCCCCTTAAAACATCCTGTTTTAATCCATAATCGTTTTGATTGAGTCCACAGAAAGCAAGTCAATAATTTGCCTGACACATAGTAGACAATGCTGTAGAAATCACCATAAAGTACCATGATGGAAGAATAAAAGTAACAAATGTTTTAAGTGCTATCCTTGAGCCAGGCCCTTTTGTAAGCACTTTACATGTATTAATTAATTTAATCTTCAAAATTACCATAGAAGGTGGGTACATTGGTCATTTCACTTTATACAATAACAAACTGAGATAGAGAGATTAACTGTAGTGCCAGATTTGAACCATGACAGTCTTGACTGCTAGCCCTGACACATCACTACCTAATGACACTTTTCATGAGCCTCATAAAAAGTGTTAAGATGTGATTCCAATGACTTTTCCTGGCCTAAATTACTACAGTTAATCTTGAACTGGGATGGAGGTAGAGAGCAAGACCTTAAAAATATCACATGCTTTATCTTTTCCCCCTCACTTCCCAAAATGATATTGTTAAAAACAACAATAACAATGGCAATAATAAATGCAATCTATTTATGATGAATGTGAAGGATGTTCAAAAGTCTCAAAACAAAAACTCAACTTCCTTGTTGCTGTGATTTGGACTCTGAGAGGAAACAAGATTGCTTAGGAAACTTTTTTCTAAACTCCTCCCCTCCAAAACAACAACAACAAAAACAAAAATGAAGGGCTGGGGATGTGGCTCAAGTGGTAGCGCGCTCGCCTGGCATGCGTGCGGCCCGGGTTCGATCCTCAGCACCACATACCAACAAAGATGTTGTGTCCGCCGAGAACTAAAAAATAAATATTAAAAATTCTCTCTCTCTCTCTCCTCTCTCACTCTCTCTTTAAAAAACAACAACAACAAAAAAAATGAAGCAAACTCTGAGAACTTCCAAAAACTTGAGCTGAAATGTAATTAAGATCAATGTAATCCAAATTCTTCATCTCTAAAGGAGGACACTATTGCCCAAATAACAAATGGTTTGTCAAGGTAGTGAGGGTTACTGGCACACTCCTAATTTTTGGTTCAGGGAGATTTTTGCCTCTCTCATGTTTGAAATTTAGGGAAAAGCTTATCATGGACCAAAATTTTAAAAATCACTAGTTCAGTGTTCCAAAACTCTGTTGTAAATAGATTATGGACTTCTATAATCTGCAATCTAAGTTTCAGGCCAGGACCCAAAAGCCTGCATAGTACTCTAACAGTCCAAGTTCTCTGGTTTTAATATGTAATATGATTTTTTTATGACAACACCCACACACACTCTAAATTCAACGTGGAACACTAGACACAAGCATTCGTATTTTGTGTAAATGGACTTAGGCCATGAAAAGGGGCTTCTGTTTTTTCTTCTAAGCAGACAGATATGTTGTTGTTGGTATAGAGGCATCCAGATTAGGCAAGAGCCAGATTAACAAACTGGTTTCCTGGCCACCACCCACCATACACTGTATCATGAGTTTTGGACTCTGTGAAAACTGTATGATACAAAAATCTGTCTACAGGGACTGGCACCCACTCAATTTTCAGGCATTATTCAGTTCCTGAAAAATGCTGCACATGACATGACTAAAAATTCAGACATTTCCATATTTTATTTATTTTATAGTACTAAATTTTTATAATCCAATACCTAATGATATTTTATCATCTGCAATGAATCATTATATGAATCATAATAAATTATGTTATCAAGACTATGAATAATAAGATGATCAGCAATGCAGCCAACATTTATCGGTACATCAAATGAAACTAAATCTAAGTTATGAAAAGAAAAACAATTTAGGCCAATGATGAATGGAATGTCTGAAGCATTTCTAAGTTTAATTGAATAATACCATCATGTAACACCCTAAATTTAGTAATGGTAACTTAGTCCCATAAGATTAAGATAATTCTGGATTATTAATAAGTGACAATGTGAGAACGATCTGAATGTTGTGAAAGAAGCCAGCACCTAAACTGTTGCTCTTAGTCCTTTACCGTGAAAGAACCTGTTATTTCTTACTCTTGGCCATCAAACTGACCTGCTGACTGCAATCATTGCTTCCTTGTAGTACATGAATACTTGCATCTCTGTCCATCTTCACATTTTATGTCCTTTCTCTGTGTTTACAGCTATGTGTAATTAAAGTCTGGCCATGAAATAGTTATTTAATTCTCCACACATACTAGTCCACTGGTGTTATGTTTCAGGTTCTTCCTCCCCCTTCAGTGCAGAATGGGCACTACAGAATCATTTAATACACTGGAGACTTATTATCTCCCAGTATGCTGAAAGTGTGAAGGCATCTTCCCAAAGGGGCATACAACTCCATGTATATTTATGTGCTAATAACCAATCATAACTTCTACTTTATCTTCTAATTAAAAATGAAGGTATACTGTCCACTTCAGAATTAAGCAAGGAAGGGAATTACCTCTCAATTGAAGTATTAAAAAAAACATAAGAATTTAGAACATTCTGAAAATATCTTAATATTTCTAAGAGTCAGATAAGAAGCTGGCTTATACCAGATGGTTCCCTGATTTAAAATATGGCAGTTATTCAGTTTATAAGTGGGCAATAACTGAATTTTTAGAAATTAAATGAATTTCAAATTTTTAAATTAAATTTACTTTGCCACTTTGTATGGATCAGAAGTGAAAGAAAATTGCAGTTGTGATTTGATACAATCTAAATATTCAAGGTCATTCAGTTGCTAAAGTTTTATTTAACTGAATTTGGCAGTAGGATCTTTAAATTCATATTGTCAGGATTATACACAGAAATTGATAGGTTTATTCAGTCTGTAAATGCAACAATAAAAGATGTATATGATTTTGAATACTAGCTGCCTCTACTTCCTATGCTTTCCATATCTTCTTTCTCCTCCTCTTCTTCCAAAAACAGTTTAAATGAGTTAAAATTAATACTTAATTTCTCTGATTTAGACTCTTCAGTATAACATATAAGACACCAAATGTAGTACCTTCTCCTTATATAACAGTGGGGAATAGAGAGGGCATGTACTTTGGTCAAAACATAATTCATATTATTTTCAATTATGAAAAATCATTAGTTTAAAAGATTCCTCTCTTTAAACATTGATAACAAGCAGAATGTATTTCTAACTGAAGCAGGTAAATTTTTTTGCACAATCAAATGTGTGTGTATACATATATACACACACACACACGAGCCCAGGTTATTCAATTTCTCATGGAACATAGAAACTAAATATGCTTTTACTTTCCAATCTTGACATCAAATCAAATAGGCAAGGGTTAAATTCTGCTGTAATATGATGTTGTTACATAATAAAAGTTTTCCTGTTAGCATTTACAAACACCTTCCAATATCCTCCACAGTGTTACTGGACATAAATTGAACCTCTAAAAACAATGTAGTAACCAAAAGACAACAATCTTTCCCTTGGTTCCTTAACTAAAAAGCTCTCATATGTTTCAATGTCCTTGAGTCACACAAAGTAGTGGTTGGAAGACAGCTGACTGATTGGACAACTGACTTCTTTTACTTGAATCTGATACAAAATAACCAGGTGCAGAGAGGCTTTACAGTAAATGCAACCTCCAAAGCAAACTGTGTCAAAGAAAAGTACACATAGTATGATTTTCCACATCCAGAAACACTTAATTCAGACATGGGTTACTCTCATTTTCATGTTGTCATTTTCATGTTTCATGGGCACCAGAAATGAAAATACTTCTATAGCAATATACTTGCAATATACTATATTTAAAATAGAGAGAAAGCATTCTTTCACTTTCTTAAAAAAAAGAATCAAAGCCCAATTCTATAAAAGTATTTTCTGTCAAAATTTTGCTTAAGAAAACAAAATTTGACTAAAAATGCACACTGACCATGACTGATTTTGTAAATAAATAATTACCATTTTCTAAAAGTTTTAAGGCTGCAGAGATTTTTTTCCCTTGTCAAACCCAGAAAAAAAGAAATAACTGGTACCTCTACGAATAAATTACATCTTGAAATATACATGATTTGTGGTGTTCCTGTGTCACTTGCAATGGTAACTGACACGCCCCGAATCCCGAATTTAACTGTACCAGACAGTTCTATCTGTCCCATCGCTGACCAAACACTGCTTCTCTGTTTCTATTCATAATGTATTATACAAGGTCTAAACACAGCCCAGTATGACAAGGAAAAAAATTACAATTCTTATGACAGCAAAGTGATGCATTCAAGATCTCTCTTGCAGTACATTCTCATCCATGAGCACTAACAGGCTTTTTTTTTTTTTTTTGAATGAAGCTAAACATGTGTTGGCTGCAGCCCATTACTCCAAGAACCTTCGACCCCCTGTTTCTGCAGGTTTTCAGGAAACCCTGGTAAAAACCAAACGCTATCCAAACCATGAAAACCAAACTTGCAAAGAGCCTTGTGCAATGATCAATAACCTTGGCTACACCGCCACGGGCCCCAAATTCACCGTCCTGGAGATCAATGCAGAAAAAAAAAAAAAAAAAGACGAAAGGCTAGCTGGAGCCCAAAGAAACTACAGCGCTTCCCCCTCCGCCGCCCTTTCTGCCGCATGGAGAGAAGCGAAGGGAGGAGAGGAGTGAAAGGAGGCTCACCAGCTCCGAAGATGCTCCTGTGACCTCTGGCTGCGCGGTGAGAGCTGGGCCGGGAAGGCGCTAGTGAAGCCCTGGCGGGCAGTATGGACTCTGCCCCTGGTGCATTCCTCGCATTCCGGCACAATCTGTCGCCAGCCTAGGAGCTGGCAACGCGCGTCACCCCCCCCCCCCCGCCTCCACCCCGGACACACACACCTGACTACTGCTGCGCCCCGAGCGGCCACGGCCGCCGCGGCGCCTCCACTGCCCGCGCTCGAGGTTTGTCGCACTCAGCCAACACACAGCCAAATACCGGGCCCGCCGCACGCCCCCTCACTTCCCGGTTAGGGGGAAAGAGGAGAGGAGAGGGCCGGGCAGCCCCGACAGGGGCAGGGACACGAGATTCGCCAAGGGGGTGCAGTAGCTCCGCTTCAACTCCTAGCAGGGAGAGGAGGAAGCGACGGCGCAGGAGGGCAGCCCGGAGGTTTGGGGCTGGGGAACTGGGAGGGGTGGAGCGTGAGGACGAGCCACGAGGAGAGAGGGGCGCACCGAACCGAAAGGAGTGTGGTAGACCCGCGGGAGTGAAGGGCTAAGGGGGCAGACACGAGACAGTGAGGCCAGCAGGGGCGTGGGAGGAAGAGAAGAGCCAGGATGCGGGTTCTAGGGCTGGAGGGGCGGACAGACCATCCGAAGGGCTGAGGGAGGCGAACGCCCCAGGGTGTTGGGGACGCGGGGCAGCGTGCCAGGCGGGAGGTAGTAGGGAATCCGCCGGGTAAACGTCCAGAAGAGCTCCGCACGGCGCTTAAGTTTGGGGCTGGGGGCTTAGAATCCGAAAAGGCAAACGTGGGGAGGGGTCGAGCGCACCGCGTAGGGGAGACCCGGGAAGAGTATTCGCGGGGAAAAGCAAATGGAGGGTGAAACTTGTGCGCCTGCCGGGGGGAGGGGAGCAGGCAGGCGAGTGCGGGCAAGAACACGAGGCGGGGCAGGAAAGCCGAGGCGGCCGCGAGTCGGTGGGGACCGAGTAACGGGAGGGAGACGCCTGTCCCTTCAGCGAGCAGGTCCTGGTTAGGGCGCAAGGGACCAAGGGCCAGGGGTCTCGTGCGCAGGAGTCTCCGCGCCCTCCCGCGAGCCCGCACACTTACTTTCCAGGTTAGGCAGCGGCCGTCGTCGCTCCAGGGATCTGGGACATCCACGCCGAAGGGTAGCCGCTGCGGCACCCGAAAAAATTAAAAAAGTGCCGCGGCCGTGTGATTGCCCGCCCCTCCCTCCCCCACCCGCCCCCTCCCCCGGAGAGGCTCTCCCACCACCCCCGGTGGCGGCGGTGGCCAACTTGTCCCTCTACCCGGTGCCCATGGTGCCGCCTCCGCGGCCGGCGTCGACTCGGACTCAGCCCCGGAGCCCCCTCTACTGCCCAGAGGCCGCAGCCGCCGCCCGCCCAGCCGCTAGCCCGCCTGCCCGGCCAGCCCCAGGCTCCCGGGAACGTCAGCACGCCGCCGTCTCCGGACAAGCTCCCCGACAGCCCCATTGGTCGGAAGAAAAAGGCTGACCCTCCCCATTGGCCCGGCCCTCATATTGAACCTGCCAATGGAAACTGCGGTTTCAGGTCGCCATAGAGACCGATGCTGTTAAGAGCCAGAGGGCCTGGAGAAGGTGGGGAGTGAAGATGAACCAGTCTCTGGCCTCTGGCGCCAGAGAGGGTGAGGGAAAGAAGTACTAGGGGATTCCCGAACGCCGGCTCTGAAATCTGGGGCAGGTTTGCTTTGTCAACCCAATTGTACATGGTAGGGTTTCCCTCTGGCGTCAAAGGCATGAACAGTTGAGCCCCTAGACTTATACTTGACTGTGAGAGCCCAGTAGTGGGCGTTTCACTTTACCAGCTTCTGAAGAGCCGGCAAGGCTAGGCCCTTTGACTTTTGACATCTGTGCAGCTTCTGCTTCTCCAGGTGAGTTTGCACCCCGTCCTTTAAATCTCTGCTTCCTCCTGACGTCACTGAGCCACTTGAATTCTATTTAGATTTGTTCTCAGCCACTCCCCCTTCCCTAAGGCCTCAGATTTTTGACTCTTCAAACCTATAAGCCCTTCCCAAAAGAGACTCAATGAGGATTTCCTTTGCATGATATTTTAGCAATTGAATGATAGACGCCAATTGATCAACGCAGAACAGTGTGTTCCTTGCTTCCCAAAGCAAACCTCTCATCCCCTCCAGGAACTAGTATTTATTAAACACCATTGTATGTGCATTCTGCACTATAAGGTTGACAGGTGCATGCTCTTTGACTTAAAGAGGTTACTAGCTGGAGAAGGATATAGGTGACAGTCAATCCTTCATGCATTCTAATGATTTTATGAAAAGAAAAGAAAATAGGTTACAGTTGATGGGGTTTTTTCCTAACTACTTTCCAGATTAACTCTAAATTTGATAAAGAAATGAAACAAGGCATAGAATCAGTGCACAATCTGTTTTTTCCTAACTACTTTCCAGATTAACTCTAAATTTGATAAAGAAATGAAACAAGGCATAGAATCAGTGCACAATCTTGAACTTTAATGATGAGTGTTCATTCATTAAAATCACTCTGCTAGTATATTAATACCAGTTGTTTTTGATCAACTACTTTCCTATTTAGATTCCACCTTTTAAAGCAGGACTTCATGAATATATTAAGCTTTTAAACACGATATCACTATAGTATGTAGTCACTAGTATTCTTATGCTCCTTTCTTTTGGTGATTTTGTTAGAAAAATAAGCTATGTTTATGTTACTGCCCCTCAAATTAGAGGGACCATATTGTGTGAAAAAGCTGATAGGATTTTGGAAATTACAAATATTTTGTTGAGGGAAACAGATTAATGTGTGTGCAAGCTACATATGTCTACCTACTGTTCTGAATTTTAAGTTGGATGATACTCTTTGCTATTGGTTTTTATCTTACTGTAACTGAGGATTATAAAAATGTAACCTGAGAAATGCTAATATGGTACCTTGATTGGAAAAATGAGTCCCAAAATTTTGTAGTAAAAACTTGACAATCCAGTGAAAGGTTAAACTGAGGAATAAAACAAGTGAACGTGTCAGTGCTCCCCCTAAATATTTTCAGAATTAGGAAAGGACTAGCAAGGGCCAGGAAGTGCTGTCTCATGCTTTGCCATCATGGAAATTAGCTGCTTTTGACTTCTTTGGACTTTTTTGATGTGTGTGTATGTTTAGAGGAGAATGGGAAAAGTACATTGTAAATGTTTACAAATAAGACTTTTTAAATATTCTGTGAAAATACCAATGATTTGGTTCTAATTTTTTCAATAACATTGAATAAAGATTGGTGTGTTTGAAAGAAAAAATGAATATTAATTTTTCATGCCTTAGATGAACATGGAAAGAAGAAAAATAGAGCTAGTTGTGTTTTTTTTACTCCAGTATTCTTTTTTTTTTGTATTTTCCTTAAAATATGCATGTGACTACTATTTTTGTATTGTATATTTCATGTTCATAATGATTAAAATGTTACTAAACTTCAACAGGAATAATGTCCCATAAAATAAGTTGTTAACATTAATTTTTTCTTGTTATATTTAATTCAAAGTTTTCTTTTGAACTTGCTCCTACATTACTAGGCACCTCTGGATAAGGCTAAGAAATCACTCCATTCCACTACAAACTGATTTTATTCAAATGCCTGGCTCTTCACTGATTCTCCAAGTTTCTTTCTTCATCAGGGATATAAACCAGGGCACATCTCCCAGATCTCCCATTTCAGCTCTCCTCAAGCCCCCATTGTACTTGGGCTCCTCCAAATTCTGAAAATGATCTTGTTGTATAGTTGACTGGGAGGATCCAGCATGGGTTTCCTCACCTTAGCTTTCCTAAGCCTCAGTCTCAATTTTCATTCTTTTTCACCACTTTCAGCCTTGACTAAGAAGGAGTGTTCATACTTCTCTTTTAAACTCATACTCCATTTGTGCTCCTAAACGTAGACCACACTCTCTCCACGAGGATTTTGCTGATTATAACTTCTATTTTATATATGTTTTACACTCTCTTCTCCAAAGATTTTGTTAATCCTTCCAAACATCTGGGCTTCTAGAAAACCATCTTCTTTTTACCCTACCTCTATCTTCATCTAGTAGTCTTTCCTTTTATCAAGAAACAATATAAAGGGGATTTCTTGAGGCATCTACTTTTTCATCCTTATATTTTGGCCCTTGAACACAACTAAATTTGTCACCAGAGGAGATTGAAGGAGTATCCACAGGGGAACACGACCAGTGGCATTCTTGGAAAACCATCACAGAAATTAATTTAAGGATGCATCAGAAGCACAGAGAGATTTATTTAGGAAAGCAGAGACACATTCAAAGGAAAATGTGGGCTGTCTCTAAGGTGAGAAACTTTGGCCATAAAGCAAGGAATACATATTCAAGGGAGAATGTGGGACATTTTGAGAGTGAGAAGCAATCCATTGGGCTGGGATATTGATATTTCTAGAGGGACAATACCTAAGGGCTGGACTAGAGGCAGAGTTAGAGTAGAGTTGTGCAGTTTTTACCAGTTTTCCTTTTGCTTGCCCATTGCCTTCACATCATGTTATTTTTATGGGCAAGGACATGGGCCAAGAACATGGGCTGGGATGCTCAGGAATTGCTTGTTTTGCATTCCAATAGTTCATAGTTGCTTCCTGCACTCCTATGGGTCATGTATACTTCTCTTTTGAGACTAAATATATCTTTCTTTCTCTGTATCCCCAAATTTCTAACTCAAAATGATTTTGGAAGATTGTGATCTTTCTCCTCAAAATCCCAGCTCATTTTGCCAGTTCAGTTATTTTATACAAAAAAAAAAAAAAAAACAAACCTTTGCTTACAAGTTGCATGCCCTAATTGCAGGTTTCCAGGGAATGATAGAAACCATTGTCACCTCTGCTGAGGATACGTTAGAAATGCTAATGACTCACTTGGGCAGAAAAAGTTTTTTTTATTGTTGGTTGTTCAAAATATTACATAGTTCTTGATATATCATATTTCACACTTTGATTCAAGTGGGTTATGAACTCCCATTTTTACCCCATATACAGATTGCAGAATCACATCAGTTACACTTCCATTGATTTACATATTGACATACTCATTTCTGTTGTATTCTGCTGCCTTTCCTATCCTCTACGATCCCCCCTCCCCTCCCCTCCCCTCCCCTCTTCTCTCTCTACCCCCTCTACTGTAATTCATTCCTCCCCCTTGTATTATTTTTCCCTTTCCCCTCACTTCCTCTTGTATGTAATTTTGTATAACCCTTAGGGTCTCCTTCCATTTCCATGCAATTTCCCTTCTCTCTCCCTTTCCCTCCAACCTCTCATCCTTGTTTAATGTTGGTCTTCAGAGAAAGTTTTAAACCTGTCATCCATTGCACTTGGTGTCCAAGTGCTGGGAGGTTGTGGTAGCAAGAGGAAGACTGAAGCAGTTGAGAGACTCCACCTCAAGAACCATAGTAAACAGCAGAAATCTAAGGAACTTTTCAATTACCACCTCAGAAAGAAGTCAACCTGATCCTTTCAAAGATTATGGAAACTTTTAAACTTTCCAATGTTTGTTGTTTTCATATTAGTACATAATAATTTGAGATAAATTCCTTTAAAAAAACATTTTAAGGATAGCAAGGAATAAGAAAACTGAAAGCAGGAAAACTCTTCTCATATTTAGCTATCTATGGAGGAGTGGGCTGAGTGAAGATAAAAACTACAATAATGGTGATAATTTCATTTTTTAAAAAGAGGAATATTAAAACAGAAGTAGGTGGCAAATGAGGGAGAGAGAGCAGAGCAGTGATGTAAGATGTTCCTGAAGAGGGTTCCTAAGGCTTAATAATAGTTCCACTCAGGTAGCTTCAGGATTGTCTATGCCCTTTCCCCATTCTCTGAATATTCACATCCTCCCCCTACCTTAAAGACCTAGCCCAATAGTTACTTTCAAGGTCTTAAAGTTTCCTGATCCTGTCATCTCTAGAGAGACTGATTTCTGCCTTAGTATATTACTGTGGCATATGACTTCTCTACCCCCTGCTGTAGTTACTTGTGTATGATCCTTCTCTCCTAGAGGCTGAGACTCATCATAATCATGAGTGTGTACCTCACAGTGCCTTATATTACTGAAGTATACTTTCCATACTAAGGAAAGCCAATATTCAATAAGTCATTTATTAGTCCTTGGAAAAAATTAACTTCTAACATTGAGAAATTGGAAGCAATAATATTGAGAAATAATTAGAAAAAAAGATGAGATTGGACATCCACTGTGGAAAAATGAGGTAAATTATGGCAGAGCAGAGTAGAGGTTTTTGCCATGTAACCTCCAAAAACAGAAAGGTCTCAGAAAGGTACCAGATTATGAGAAAGAGTGTGTGAAAAAGACTGTCTATGTGTGCTTTGACATATTCATAGCTAAGTCTGTAAAACTCTTGTGTATTAGGGAAAGTAATTGAAAGTCAGATTTGCAAGCACTTTAAATAAAGATCATTATTTCTTTTTATCTACTCAAAGCATCTAGGTTGCTCTGTTTCTTAGAACATAGTATAATCATGAAAATTTTATATTTCATAAATCCAGAAGTCATGAAACATCTGGTACATATAATAGACATATGGCATGTGTAATAGGTATGTTTTCTAGTGCCTATATCCCCAGTCCTTGAAGAAGGCGTCTCAGCATGACCTGTGACCACGTATCCTGGTCATAACACCCCTGCTCTGGGGACCTGATCCAAATGTAGCCAATGCATTGGCTAACCATTGACCTGTAACGTGTAATGGTACCAATCAGATTCTTCTGGCAGTTTGGAATTGAGAGAACAGGTGAGTTGCCTTGGTCCTGATGTTTTCTGGGCTTCTGCTAAAGAGGAACTACAATTTGCTACCTCAAAATATGCCACTTTATCATAAAGATTAATTCAAGCTGCATTCAATTGAGCAACAGTAGATGAAGGAAAAGACATTTTCCTTTCCTGCTTTCTGTCTAAAGGCAGATCTTGAGTTTCCCTTGTATAACACTTCACCTTTTCCCTAGCGGACATGCTTCAATACCCACAGTGGATGCCTGTAACTAAGGATAGAGCAAAATTCTACATATAGTAGTATGTTTCCAAAACATATGTAGCTATGATGAAGTTTAATTTATAAATTAGACACCATAAGAGATTAAAAGTAATAACCAATAATAAAATACAATATTATAACTATACTGTAACGAAAATTATGTGAATGTGATCTTTTTTTCTCAAAATATCTTATTGTGGTGTGTTCACTCCTCTTCCTGTGGTGTGTAACATGATACAATGCCTATTATGATGAAATTAAGTGAGATGAATGATATAAGCATTGTAAAGTAGCATTAGGCTACCACTGACCTTCTGATGACATATTAGAAGGAAGATCATCAGTTTCTTTTTGGAACAGGAAGGCTTAAGATTTTATCATGTTACTCAGAATGGCATGTGATTTAAAACTTATGAATTATTTATTTTTGGAATGTTCCATTTAATATTTTCAGACCACAGTTAACTGTGTGTTACTGGAACCGTAGAAAGTGAAACTATGGATAGTGGAGTACTGTATAGCATAAATTTCCAATTGTAAAGGTTTTTCTCTCTCTATTACTAGGAAGAGAATTATTTCAAAGACAGTCCCATCACCTGAGTGAATTCTTATAACAACCCTTATTAAACAACACTTTATTGTCACTTTTCTATGAGTTAACCTTTGACTCTTTGCAAGAAGTCTTGAGCCCCTTTCCTTTGTCTCATCTTTGTTTTCACACTTTATCCCCTTTGTTAAGATGGTATATAAGTCTCATATTATAACTGCCTTCCTGACTTGCAGTGCTTTGTGAATTCCTGTGTGCCTGAGTCCATTTTTTTCCTCTTGTTAATCTTTCCTTTGTAAATCTAACTCATAGAGTTCTAGCACTGAACTTAGGAGAGCGACAGGGCTTTTCCTCATCTATACTATTCTTCCCATGTAACCATATTTAAATAAGCTTCATTTTCTTAAAAAAATTATTGTTCCATAAAAATCTCTATTTTTTTCATCACCCTTACCATGTTCTTTTTCTGGTTTCCCTTTAGTGAGTTTCCCTATTTCTTCACTAAATAATATGCAAATATTTTGCAACAAAAGAAAACATATATTATGACCATCTTGTTTGACTATGAAGGATAAGAGTCTAATTTTTTATAATCAAAGAATAGAAATAAATTATCTATCAATTACTAAGTATTGCCAACCTTTGTTGGAAGAAAAGCTTCATTTAGTGTAGTGTCTATCCTTCCCACACTTTCACTTCAAAGTTCTGTATTCTTCAATTCTCGGTTTTCCTCCTTTTAAGTTAGGGACAAGAATGGATTGCAATTGTCTTCCTGCAGTAGGCTGCTTCAGGAAGCTAATGCTGAATTTCTCAGATATGTCTACTCAAGTGCCTTGAGAAATTGGAGTGTGAGGAGAGGCTGTCCTGACCTATCATCACAATAAATGAGGTAATCTATCTTCATGCTTTTGTGGTAGATTTCTCACCAGATTGGAAAAGGACATCAAGTTTTATTATTCTACAGATGTTCTTTAGTCCTTAGTATGTGTAAGGATCTGTGCTAGGTTCTGAGAATGTAATGGTGAATAACTAAAATGTGTCAGAGTATTCAGAGGCAAGTACTGTGAGGTACCACCATTTTATGTTACAACATAAATGACCCTCAGATTTTCTTGTGAAAATAGAGAACCTGTGTGATTTGGGACATTGTAAATTCTCAATAAATAAGCTTTAAAGATGTAAAAAAATATGTTAGGGGTAAGAAATAACTTTGAGAAAATAAGTAATCTGATGGCTTTTTCAAGGTAGAACCATTTTGCCACATCATTGGTAAAGAAGAAAATATTAGAATTTATATTTATAGTACACATTTATATAAATTGTTTTGGAGACAGGATAAAAATAAAAATTACAAAATTTATCAGAGACATCACTGACCTCACTACAGGTGAAAAGATCCTGAAATTAAGTTCCAGCAACTTAGAAAACCTCTTAGGTATTTTGGTGGGTTGAAACCCACCCATGACAGTGTGACCCAAATTTAGGAAAATATGAACTGAGTGGGCCTCTTGTTGGATTTAGTAGGCAACTAACTCAAAATGACTACTATGAATATGCTGTAAAATTTAAAGGGAAAAATAACAAATAGATCATTTCAATAGAAAAAGAAACACTATGCAAAAAAAAGCCAAATAGAAAATTTTAGAATTTCTATATTGAAAAATATAATAAAAACTGTAAAAATCCAGTATGTGATTGCATAGCACATCTGAGATTGCAAAATAAGGAGTCATGGAGGCTATCCAATCTAAAGAGCTGAAAGAAAAAAAGATTGAAGAAAAATTAATAGAGCCCTAGAGACTTGTGAGACAGGATTAAAGTGTATTTATTGCACATACTTGGAGTGTCAGAAGAAAAGAAGGGGGGTAAGAAGTCATTGAAAAATATATTTGAAGAAACAGTGTCCTAAGAATCCAAAAAATGTGACAAAAATTGAATCCACAGATTGAAGAAACTCAGCAAACCCAAAATAGAATGAACTCAAAAGAGAACCTCAACTAGAAACATCTTATTTGGATTGTTGAAAGACAAAGATAGGAAAACAATGAGTTATCAAGGGAATAATAATTCTTACACAAGGAAACCATAATAAAATTAACAGCTGACTTCTCATCAGAAAGAGATTAAAGGGTGGTGAAATGAGATATTGAAAATGCTGGGGGAAAAAATTCTTTCAATCATGGATTCAATGTCTATTAAAATTGTTCTTCAAAAATGAAGATTAACAGTCATTATAAATGAACCTATTTTGGAAGTATGATAAGTACTGAAAAAACTCATATGACTACCAGCTTTGAGTCTAACTCAATGCAAAAAAAGTTGTGAGACAGATGCAAGACACCTGGTAAGTTAGCAGTTTCCATTTGGAAAGCAGATTGCTATGGTTTAGATCAGGGCCTTGTGTTTAAGGCTTGTTTCCCAGAGTGGCACTATTGGGAGGTGGTAGAAACTTCAAGGAGTGGGGCTCAGTGAGATGTCTCAGATCATTGGAGGCAAGCTTTGAAAGAGACTGTGGGATTCTGATCTCTTTGTCTTCCTCTCTCTTTGCTTCCTGGTCAACTTGAAGTAAGCAGCTTGCTCTACCACATGTTCCCCACTGATAACTTGCCTTGCCACAGCCTCAAAGAGAGTGGAGTTTAGTCCCTGTGGACTGAAGCATCCGAAGCCATGAGCCAAAATCAATCTTTCCGCACTTTAAGTTGATTATCTCAGATATTCTTTATGCTAGTGGAAAGCTGATTAATACACATCTCTTTACTTGATACCAACCTGGGACATCAAATGATCATTACACATTAAGTGATCTCAAATTATTACCAAACCTAAACCACTACTATAAAATGCTAAGATTGAAGTTTTTCAAAGATAAATTCTCAGAAAGTAAGTGATCTCAAATTATTACCAAAGCTAAACCACTTCTATAAAATGCTAAGATTGAAGTTTTTCTAAGATAAATCCTCAGAAAGTAAAAAACAAACAAAAATAAAACCACAACATCATTTTCTTAACTCCACAACTACTGTCTTCAATGAGTTAAAATATACTTATTAGAACAGAAGGGAAGAGGAAATAAGTCACACGCAAAAGCTCTCTTCCCACTCTATCCTTTAGCCATGGGGCTTGGCTCTTTTTACCTCCCTGGGCCACTGTTTCCTTTATGTAACAGATAATTTTATTGTCACAGGGCCTTCACTTGGCTGGTTACAACTTCATGTACCTTTGAGATTGGCTGGAAGGGCAAGTCAACACCAATTGCTAATACAGCATCTTGTCAGGAGCCAGAAATCAAGAGCTGTCACATTTTCCTATAGTTTAGTAATTTTTAAATAAAATTTAAAATGAAGTTATCAATAGATCCACAAAAGCAATTGACAAGATCTAACACCCATTCATTTGCTTAGCATGATATTCTCTAGCTCCATCCATTTACCTGCAAATGCCATAATTTTATTCTTCCTTAAGGCTAAGTAACATTCCATTGTGTGTGTGTGTGTGTGTGTGTGTGTGTGTGTGTGTGTGTATCATATTTTCTTTATCCAAATCATCTGTTGGAGGACACCTAGATTGGTTCCATAGTTTAGCTATTGTAAGTTCAGCTGCTATAAACATTGATGTTGCTGCATCATTGAAGTAGGCTGATTTTAAGTCCTTTGGGTACAAACCATAGAGTGGGGATAGCTGGGTCAAATGGTGGCTCCATTCCAAGTTTTCTGAAGAATCTCCATACTGCTTTCCAGAGTGGTTGCACCAATTTGCAGTCCCACTAATAATGCATGAGTGTACCCTTTTCCCTTTTTCGCCAATAGTTATTGTTGCTTTCATTCTTGATAATTGCCATTTTGACTAAAGTGAGATAATTGTTAGAGTGGCTTTTGATTTACATTTCTCTAATTGCTAGAGATATTAAACATTTTTTCACATATTTTTTTGACCATTTGTATTTCTTCTTCTGTGAAGTGCCTGGCCAGTTCCTTAGCCCATTTGTTGATTGGGATGGAGATGTTGATTGGGATATGTGCGTGTATATATATATATATATATATATATATATATATATATATATATATTTGGTGTTAAGGTTTTGAGTTCTTTGTATATTCTGGAGATTCTGGAGATTAATGCTCTACCAGAGGTGCATGTGGTAAGATTTTCTCCTATTCTATAGGCTCTTCCTTTACATTACTGATTGTTTAATTTGCTGAGAAGTTTTTTAGTTTGAATTCATTCCATTTATTGGTTCTTGATTTTGTAAAAAGAATAAAGAATAATTACAATATCTAATTTCAAAACTTGCTATAAAGGTACAATAATAGAATGTAGTATGGGAATAACAATAACCATGTAGATTAATGACTAGAAGGTCCAACGATTAGACCTTATATTTATGGTCAATTACTTTTCAATAAAGATGTCAAGCAGATCAATGATGATTGTTTTTTTTCTTGAAGTGCTACTGGGATAATTGGATATCCATATACAGAATAATCAACTTAGACTCTTACATCACACTACACAGAGAAAATTTAACTAAATATATTTTATAGACTATATATAAGAGCTAAAATTATGAGACTTCTTAAAAGAACAGAAAATTCCTGTGACCTTGCTTTTGGCACACAGTTCTTAATTATGACATTAAAATCATGATCCATAAAAGAAGAAAAAAAATAACTGGATTTTATTAAAAAGTTTTGTTCTTCAAATACACCAAGATATCAGTAAGAAAATGAAGAGACAATTCTTGAGACTGGGACAATAAATTTGAATCCATATAATCTGATAAAAGACATATATCTAGATACATAAAGAACTTCTAAATATAAAAAAAGAAGTTAAGAAGTTCAATTAAAAATGGGAAAATTGTTATCATTAATGTTTACTAGTAAGGTATATGAAAGATTAGTAAGCACACAAAAGCTTGCTCATTATCATTAATCATTAGGTAAATTCAAATTAAAACCATAATATAATACCACTAGACTACCGTTAGAATGGGTATAAGGCAAAAGATTGAAAATACTATGTGATGACAAGATTATGAAAAAACTCTTATAAATTGCTGATTGGTTAAACTACATAAAAATATTATTTTTAGAAAACCACTTGGCAATTTCTTATAAATAAAACTTACCAGATGACCCTGCTATTCTACTTTAATATATTGTATATCCACACAAAAATTTTTATGAAAAATAGTATTATTAATAATAGCCAAAACTGGAAATAATTTAAAAGTTTATCAATTGATGATTGAAAAAAACAAAATGTAGTACAATGGAACACTATTCAGCTATAAAATTATGAACTACAAATGCAAGAGAAAACATTGAGTTGTAATTCCTTGCATTCAGTCCTCCCATCCCAGCCCACTGTAATCTCTGATGTGCTTTCCCTCTCCATATTTTTCCCATCTTTGAGGTTTCATATAAATGTTATCATGCAACACGGAATCTTTTGTCTTTAGCTTTTCTTTCTAAAGCATAATGTTTTGGAGGTTTACCTATATCTTGATGGAAATATCCTAAAACTGGATGATGGTAATAGTTGCACAACCCTATTTCTTAAAAATAACTGTAGTTACAAGAGTTGCATTTAAAAAAATCTTTTTAATCATTGATGGTCCTTTATTTTTTATTTATATACAGTGCTGAGAATCAAACCCAGTGCCTCACACATGCTGGGCAAGCGCTCTACTACTGAGCCACAACCCGCCCCTAATAGATGCATTTTTATGGAATGGAAATTAATACCTTACTAAAGATATTGTGAATAAAACTTTTTTAAAAATGACACAAACATTTTAAAACTCTTATATATGAACACTTAATAAACTTGGAACAATCATATGTCATGATTGAAAATCTTCCAAATGACATTTCACTGAAGTTACACCTCATTTATAAAACATTTTTTAAAAATGCACAGAAAACTGAATAACATCAGGGAAATCAGAAATTTACTAGGAAAAAAGAGTCTAACCTATAACCTTGCATAATTGGTGAAGGGAATTAAATTTTGAGTATCTTAATTGGGTACATGAAGCCAATTTTTTACTTCTTTCGTATCTATTTCTGGTGTCTATTTTAGCTATTATGTTCATTAAAGGCAAATATAGGAATAAACTGACCTTAGGCTTAGAATTCTCCTATTACCTGGTATTATACCATAATTTCAAGAAATAAAACATTTTCTATCACATAACTCTCAGTAAAATTTGTTAGAATTATCAATATAATCTGTCAATACTGCATATCTTTTCCTTATATGTATGGATTTTTCTGTACTTGTGTTTTATAATTTATTTAATGTTAGTACAATATTAAACTTAAAGAATTTAAAATAGCTGAGACCAGTGACAGGAGGATTTTAAGGCTGAAGGCAGCCTGGGCAAATAAGTAATAACTGTCTCCAAAAAAAAAAAAAAAAATTAGAAAGGGCTAGAGACACAGCTTAGTGGTAAAGTTCTTGCCTAGAATGTTCGAGACCCTTGGTTCAATCCCCATTACTGCAAAACACAATAGTATAAAACATTATAAAAAGAATTTAAAATAAATAATTTTGGAAACGTGCTCAATATTTAGTAGTTTAGCAATAGAGGTGTGTGCTTATTTTTGGAGACTTTGGTTTTAGTGGAATAATTCAAATAAAATGTTCATTCTGACCAGGCATTGAGCTCAGGCCTCTAATGCCAACCACTTGGGAAGCTGAGCATTTTGAGACTCACCTTGGCAACATATCAAAATCAATATAATTAAGAGGGCTGGGTTGGGGCTAGGGTTGGGGCTCAGTGGTAGAGTACTTGCCTAGCATGTATGAGACACTGGGTTTAAGCCTCAGTATCACATATAAGTAAATAAAAATAAAAGGTACATCAACAACTAAAAAGTATTTTTAAAAAGAGGGCTAGAAATGTAGCTTAATGGTAGAGCAACATAGGCTCAATCCCTGTGTTTATTATTTCCCTTTTGTTTGCTTGTTGTTATTTTTTTGTTTTTATTAGTGTGTTATTGTTTTACATAGTTTTACATAATATTGGTGTTTATTTTGAAATAATCATACAAGCATGGAATATAATTTGCTCTAATTTACTCACCAGTACTTCCCCTTTCATTCCTCCTCCCTCCTTCTGTTCCCCTCCTCTACTCTATGGGTCTTTCTTCCGCTTATTTATAGTTTTCTTTTTAATTAGTGCTTTATCAACATACATAAAGGTGAAATTCACTGTGATATATTCATATATGTATATAGGATAGCTTAATCAATTCCACTTCACTGTTATGCCCTTTCCTGGTCCATTCTCCCTTCAATCCCCTTTCTCTATTCATCCTATCTATTTTTTGTGAGTCTCCCTTCCCCACTTTTTTTTTTTCCTTCCCCACTTTTTATTCCTTAGTTTTGTTTAGCTTCCACATATGAGAGAAGACATCTGATCCTTGACTTTCTGAAGTCTGGCTTATTTCACTTAGCATGATGTTCTCCAGTTCCATTCATTTACCAGAAAATGCCATACTTTTATTCTTCGTTATAGCTGAATAAAGCTTCATTGTTGTGGTATAGATATGAGGTGTTCCCCAAAAGCTCAGGTATGAGAAAATGCAAGAAAATTAAGAGGTCAAATGACTGGGTTATAAGAGCCTTTACCTAATCACTGGATTGATCCACTGATATGAATTAAGAGCAGTAACCATAGGCAGGTAGGGTGTGACTGGAGGAGGTAAGTCACTGGGGGTGTGCCTTTGGGGCTTATATTTTGTCCCTGGTGAGCAGAGCCAGGATGTGCTCTCTCTCTTTTTCTGCTGACTCCCCACTCCTCTGCTTTCTGAATGCTATGTCCTGAACTACTTTCCTTCTCCACACCCTTCCACTTCTACAATATTCTGCTCAATCTTGGGTTCAGAGCATAGTATCAACTGAGTATAGACCAAGACCTCTAAAATCTTGAGCACTAAATCAACTTTTCCTTCTCTAAATTGCTCTTTTAAAGACTTTTGTTCTGACCAAAATTAATTTGGTGATACAAAGCTGATTAAATCATCCATTATTTATATTTTCCACATTTTCTTTATTCATTAATCTGTTGACAGGCATCTGTGTTGGTTCCATAACTTGGTTATTTTGAATTACACTGCTATAAACATTGTTGTGACTCTACCCCAATAGTTTACTGGTTTCAGATCTTTTGGATCTATATACTGGGGAGTGGAATATCTGGGTTATATGATAGTCCTTTTTCTAGTATTTTTGAGGAATCTCCATACTGCTTTCCAGAGTGGTTGTACTAATTTGCAGTCCCACCAACAAAGAATGAGTAAAACTTTTCCCACATCCTTGGCAGCATTTATTATTTGTATTCTTGATAATTACAATTTTCTGGCTGGAGGAAGATGAAATCTCAATTTAATTTTGATTTGCATTTTCCCGAATGCCAGAGGTGTTTAACATGTTTTTCCATATGTTTTTTGATCATTTGTATTTCTTCTTTTGAGAAGTGTCTTTAGTACTTTGGCCCATTTATTAATTGGGTTATTGGGATTCTGGAATTGGTGATTTTTTTGAGATCTTTTTATATTCTAGACATTAATCCTCCATGTAAGGATCAGGTGGCAAAAAATATTTTCCCATTCTGTAGGCTCTCTCTTCATGCTCTTAATCATTACTATTTTCATGCAGAAGCTTTTTAATTTGATGCTATCCTACTTTTTTTTTGGTTCTTGGTTTTATTTCTTATACTTCAGGAGTCTTTTTAAGGAATATGGTACCTGCTCCAATATGTTAGAATGTTGAGCTACATTGTCTTATACCAGTTGCAGTTTCTAGTCTAATTCCTAAGACTTTGATCCACTTTGAGTTGACTTTTGTGTAGGGTTAGAGAGAGAAATTTAATTTCATTCTTCTACATATGGGTATCCAGTTTTCCTAGCACCATTCATTAAAAAGACTATCTTTTATCCAACACTTTTTGGCACCTTTGTTGAATATCAGATGACTTTAACTATGTGGGTTTGTCTCTGTGTCTTCTATTCCATTGGTCTTCATGTTTGTTTTGGTGCCAATACCTTGCTGTTTTTATTACTATAGCTCATAGTATAATTTGAGGTCTGGTATTTTGATGTCTACAGCATTCCTCTTCTTGCTCAGGATTGCTTTGGATATTCTTGGTCTCTTATTCCTCCAAATGAATTTTAGGACTGTTTTTTTCTAGATATGTGAAGATGTCATTAGTATTTTAATAGGGATTGCACTGATCTGTATAACTTTCTCATAGTTTTGCCATTTTGACAATATTAATTCTGCCTATCCAAATAGGAGGTCTTTCCATATTCTAAGGTATTTTTTAGTTTCTTTCTTCAGTTTTATATAGTTTTCAGTGCTGAGATCTTTAACCTCCTTGGTTAAATTTTTGTTTGTTTGTTTTTGTGTTATTGTTAAGTGAGATAGTTTTCCTGATTTTTTTCCTCAGCAGATTCATAATATTGGAGTACAAAAAAGAAATTGATTTATGTATACTGATATGGTATCTTACTGATTTGCTAAATTTATCAGCTCTAGAAGTCTTCTGGTGGAGTTTTTTTTTTGTTCTAAATATAGGATCCTATCATGAGCAAATGGAGAAAATTTGACATCTTTTCCTATTTATATCCTTTTAATTTTCTTCTCTTGCCTAATTGCTCTGGCTGTAGTTTGAAGAACTATGTTGAATAGGAATGGTGAGTGTGGACATTCTTTTCTTGTTCCTGATTTTAAAGGAAATGCTTTCAGTTTTTCACCAGTCAATATAATATTGGCCTTAAATTTATCACATATAGCCTTTACAATGCTGAGGTAAGCTCCTTCTACCTTCTCAAGCATTTTAAACATGAATGGGTGCTACACTTTGTTGAATCCTTTCCTGCACCCATTGAGATGATCATATGATTCTTATTTTTAACTCTATTTATGTGATGAATTACATTTGTTGATTTGTTAGTGTTGAACTATCCTTGTACCCCTGGGATGAAACCCAATTGATCATACTGTACTATCTTCTAAATGTATCTTGAGTGCGGTTTACCAGTATTTTTTAAAAGGATTTTTGCATCTATGTTCATCAGGGACATTGATCTTTATTTTTATTTTCTTGATGTACCTCTGTCTGGGTTTGGTGTCAGGATGATACTGATTTCATACAATGAACTTGACAGTGTTCACTTCCTTTTCATGGAATAATCTGAGAAATATTGTCATTAATTACATGGTAGAATTTTGCTTAGAATCCATCTGGACCTGAGCTTTTCTTTACTGGAAGGTTTTTTTGTTGTTCCTTCAGTCTCATTGCTTGATATTGGTCTGTTTATGCTTTGTGTAACCTCATTGTTTACTTTGGGTGGATCATATATATCTAGAAATATATCAATGTATTCTAGATTTTCTAGTTTGTTGGAGTATAAATTTTCAAAATAGTTTTTAATGATCTTCTGTGTTTCAGAAGTATCTTTAGTGATAGCACCTTTCTCATCTCTAATTTTGTTAGTTTGGGTCTTTTGTCTTTCTTTTGGTTAACTTAACTAATGGTTTATTAACCTTATTTATCTTTTCAAAGAACCAACTCTTTGCTGCATTGGTCTTTTTTATTTTTTTTAATTCTGAATTTCATTAACTTTGGCTCTGATCTTAATAATTTCCTGTCTTATATTGATTTTAGAATTAATTTGTTCTTTTGTAGGGCCTTGAGGTTTAATGTTAGATTTTTTAATTTGTTTTCTTTCTATTTTTTAATATGTGGACTCATTGCAGTAAACTCTCCTTTTATAACTGCCTTCATACTTTCCCACAGAATTTGATATGTTGTATCTCTTGTAATTTGTTTCTAAGAATTTTTCCCCCTGATTTCTTCTGTGATCCATTTCTCATTCAAAAATATATTATTTAATCTGAAGGTGTTAAAATGCTTTCAGATGGTTGTGAGGTGCTTGGATGGCACGCCTCAGGAGGTCCTATCAGAGGGGGATATAAGTACTTATATAAAAGTATATAAATGCTTTCTTTTTTAAATCTTGATGCAAGAAATTGTCTGCATTTTTTTGTATTTTATAGGAGTTGCCGTCTGCCCTAAAATATGATCTATTTTAGAGAAATTCCATTGTGCTGCTGAGAAGAAAGTTATAGATAGATAACTTATTCTATAAATGTCTATTAGATCCATTTTATTAATAGTGTTTTTTTTATTCTAAAGAATATTTACTTAGTGTGTGTCTGGATGACCTGTATATTGGTGAGAGAGGTGTGTTAAAATTACCCAATGTTATGTATTGTCATCTATTTGATTCTTAATATTGGGAAGGTTTTTTAAAATGAATATAGGTGCATCAATGTTTGAAATATAAATATTTATAATCATTAAATATGTTGTTGATGAATAATTTCCCTTAACCAATATTAAGTGACCTTTGTCTCTTTTGATTACTTGTGGCTTGAAGTCTACTTTGTCTGAGAGTAGCTACTTCTGCTTGCTTTCAGTTTCCACTTGCAAGATATATATATTTCTATCCTTTTACCTTCAGTCTGTGAAGATTTTTGCCTGTAAGGTGAGTCTCTTATAAATAGCACATGGTTGGGTATTGTTTTTAAATCTGCCAATCTATGCTTTTTGATCAGAGAGTTTAGACCACTTACATTCATTTTTCATATAGAGAAATGTTTTTTATTTCCTCTCATTTTGATTTATTTTTAATGATTAATTCAGATTTGATTCTCCTTTAATTAACTGTTATAGTATGATTCATCTCTATGCTAATTTTTATTTTTGTTTTTCATTTTTTCTGTATGAAATTTTCATTAAGTAGGTTTTATAGTGCAGGCTTAGTGGTTATATATCTTTTATTTTCTCCTTATTGTGGAAGGTTTTTATTTCATCTTCAGTTCTGAAGAATAGTTTTCTAGAAATAGTTATCTTGATTTGCATTTGTTTTCTTTCATGGCTTAATATGTATTATTTCAAGCCTTCCTGGCTTTTAGCGTGTAGGCTGAGAAATCAGCTGAAGTTCAAACTGACTTACCTATCAATGTCACCTGCTATTTTTCTCTCAAAATGTTTATAGTTACATTTTTATTCTGTTTCTTTGGAATTTTAATTATAATGTGTCTTGGAGATGACCTTTTTATCTTGACTATTTGGGTTCTATATGTATCTTGCATTTCAATTTCCATTTCATTCCTAAGGTTTCAATAATTTTCGAATATTATTTCATTGAAAAGAATGTTCATTCCTTTAGTTTTTATTTCAGTGCCTCTGTCTATGCCTATGATTCTCAGATTTGGTCTCCTAATGTTTTTTGATATTTCTTGAATATAATGGTTATAATCTTTTAATATCTTTATTGCCCACTTTATTTTTAAGATAATCTGCTTTGTTTTCAAGGTCTCAGTATTTGTTTTCAAAGTGGTCTAAGTGGTCTAATCTATTGGTGATGCTTTCTAATGCATCACCAATAGATTAGATTTATTGATTCTTTTATTTCCAGGATTTCTGTTTGATTCTTTTTAATAATCTCTCTTTATTGAAGTGATCTTTCATTTCCTATGCTTTTTCCTCTAAATTTATTCCTTATATCATCTTTTAGTTCATTGAACATTTTAACTATGAGCTATTCTTTCTCTAACATTTCCTCCACTGTGGTGCCAATGCAATTAAATAATTGCATTGAAATGTTGTGGGCTATTTGTAGTGGTTTGTTCCCTTGCTTTTTTATAAGGTCTGTTAATCTTCTAGGATGATTATTGCTTCTACTTTTATGCGAGGTACTATTTTGTGAGTTTCTTTTTCTTCAGAGCCCTGATTGGGCAAATATCCAAGTATTGATATTCTCATTCAATTTTTGTCTCATGCTATTCCCAGTATCATCACTACTTTGAGAGAAGACACTAAACCCTATTTACTACCATCACTTTTAAGAACAGACATGCACTAATCGCTTTTTGAAAAACAAAACTGCTGCAGTCTGGCTGGGCACAATTCAGGAGCCACTTGTCAAAAGAAACTAACTTTATTTTTAGAACCACACATGCCAAACAAAACAGCTCCTCAGGAAAAAACCCTCAGAGCCCAACTGCCACCACCGGCTTCCCACAAGCCTCTTACCCCAACACCAGCCTCTCCACCTCCCACAATCCTCCTGCTCTTGAGGCCGATTGGCTGGGTCGCGTGGGCAGAGCCAAAGAAGTCCCCCAATGAGCAGCTTCATGGTCTGAAAGGGCAGGGAAACAGCCCAATGAGCATCACCGCAGAGGAGCCAATCAGCTAGATGTTGCTGGGGCCGCTGTGAGCCAATCATCAGCCAGCAGCTGGAAGTTTGCTGGCAGCTGGAAGTTTGCTGGGGCCCCTTTGGCTGTGGCTCTCAACATCTCCCCCTCTCTGTTTAAACAATAAGCATGTGGCTTAGGGACCGTGCCTGGCTTAGGTTGTCTAATACTACATATGGTCCTTACCCGTCATTGGATGAGCTGACCTCAGGGCGTCAGCCTCCTGTCTTAGGTTGGTACCATTGTAATTGGATCTTACCCGTCATTGACTACTGGTCCAGTATACAGCCACACCTGTGGAGAGGTGCCATTGCTGTGAGCCAATCATCAGCCGGCAGCTGGAAGTTTGCTGGCAGCTGGAAGTTTGCTGGGGGCCCTTTGGCTGTGGCTCTCAACACAAAACTTGTTGAAAATGTTCTCCACATTTCCTCTAATTCAGGTAATAATGTTCCAGAATAGGTTGAAAATTTTGTTATTCAAGATAGTCAAATTATTATTATAAAGGGGCAGAAAGGGAGAGGAAAATATGGGCAAAAGAAACTAAGAGAGAAGAATAATAATACAAACCAAGGTAAGAAGAAGAAAAAGATGGATAAGATGAAGGGGGAAGATTTGAGGCAGTGACAGGTAATTAAGTGCAACAGTGGGGCTAAGAGGAGCAAGTGTCAACCTGAGCTGGGAAAAGAAAGATAAAATGATTTCAGTTAATGCTTTCAAACATTAAAAAAAATACAATTAAATGAGTTGAGGGCACAGTATCAAATACTAGGGAAACAACTGTAGATTGAAAATAAAGAGTAATATATTTAAAATCAAAATTGATGTTATAGCTATTTATTATAATCTATGTTAAAGTAGAAAAATTTCTCATTGAGACTTCCTGGTTTGGATTTCATCACCATTTGGGACCTTTAGGAGATGTACAACACTCTTCATTTTTGGATCCTCTTAGAAGTGCTGGGGCACAGAGGTACTTCTAAGATTGCAATGAATTTCTTACTAGCCGGTTCTTACTGGTCAGCCCAGGGCCCCTGACCCCCTTTTCAAAAGGTGCTGTGCTATGTCTGCTGGCTATTTCTACTAGATATGGGAGCATAGGATCCAGAACTCAGGGTTGTCCTGTGGGCTGTTGTGGGATGCTGTGTACCTGCTGTCCTCCACGGGGCTCTCTTTAAAGTGGTATAGAGCCTGGTGACTATCTGCAAGTGTAGCATCTATGATGGCAGGCCCTCTGCAGGTGATGTGTTGTTCAGAAACCTTCTCCATGACTGATGTAGATTGCCAGGGTACCATTCTTCTAACTCTGATAGAGTTTGGTGTCTGTGGAGCTCCCACTGTTTGCAGTTGTGAATTGAAGTTTCTTGCTTCCCTCCACTGGGTCTTCTCTAGAAAAGTGCTATCTAAGCAGGTAACTGCCTGTAACCATGTGGCTCATGGGTGTAGGCTCTCCCTGGGGCATCTGTGGAATGAATATATATATATATAAAATCACAGTGATACTGTTCTTGTTACAGGGAATTGTTTGATAAGACTGCTACTGCCTATGGTTGTTAATCCAAGGGCCACTTCCTTCTGCTGACTGGAATAGAATTGACTATCTCACTTGCATCTGAGCTTTCACTGTCCAGGGCTGTGAATCTCATTCATCAGTTCCACACTGCTAGGATCTCCTGAGGTGGTACTATTCAAGCACCTCATAGCCATCCAAAACTATGGAGCTTGTGCTGCAGGTCCTCTGTGGGCTATCTGTGGCACAAAAGCCTCCATCCTTGCTAGTGCAGATCACCAGGATTTTACCAATCACTTTGATAGGAGTGGGATGTCAGCTGGCCTGTGTTTGTCTAAACTCCCCTAGAAGCTGTGTTGAGCCCCTGGGTCAGGGCTCATTCCCAGAGGTGATTAGCTCTGGGAGCCAGCTTTACCCCACTCCCCTTGTCTGTGGTAAGGGGGAAAGGTTTTCAGTAACTTTCAGCTAGCAGCCATCCCTGTACAAATTCCTTGGACAGATTACTGAGACAACCCATTTTAGAAGTATTCCCTCTGGTTTTATTTGTTGCTGTCTAAAGGTGGGGAGAAGCCATGTTGATTTAATTTCTCTAGGAAAGTTGACTAGATGTGGGGCTACAAAATGGCTGCCATACCCTGCACAACTTTCACTTCACAATTTTGGTTAAACTGCTTGATCTCCTTCACTATCTTTGCTGTTATGGCCATATTTTACTTGGTCTGCTTTTCTTTCTAGATGTTGATAAGAAAGTAAGTTTATGTGCTTTTCCACTCCCTCTTTTCTCTGTTACCTGTCCCCCTGACCCCAGCCTGGTCAGGGTTTGGAGTCAAGGAATTCTGTCCTTATTTCCTGTTCCAATAACCCAAACTCCAAGCCCCTACAAGTCTCTGTCCAATATTGAGTTTTAGAGTATTTATTCTCTCACCTACATCTCTGGCCTATTGTTCTTTCATTGATTCCTTTCTGGGGTATGGAGAGACCAGAGGTTGCTGCCTGCATCCCCCCACCATTTTCCTTCTTCTGTTTTTTTCTTTTTGTTGTTGTTGTTTTTTAAATTTTTTCTTTTCTCCAACTCAGGTACTTCAAAATAAGTTTTTAGAATAGTGTATTCTAATAGTATTTTGCTCTTTTCTTTGTCTAAAAAAACCCTTAGATGATTTACCTCCAATAAATCACAGTTGAATTTCTAAAATTTCCAGAGACACTGATCACCATTGTGATTCACCTGAGGATAATTAATAATGTCTCCAGTGCTACTGAGAATACTAGTATTCTTCAAACACAAAAAATGTTTTGAAAGTGAAACATAATAAAAAATACAACAGAAAGAAATCTAGGGAAACTGTTTTAATGTCAAGAATTTGACAAAATTAATACATTTTATGGTCAATAGAAATCCTGCTTTTGAAAATAAAGGTCTTCAAGGATTTTCTATGTAACCTTGTAAAAGTAACTTTATTTTTTTATTTCCTTTCCCTACATTAATGAAAATGAGGTTTTATGTACTTCCATATTTCTCATAAACATTATTAACTTAAAAACTGTAAACCATGTAAACTCCTGAAATTTTAGTATGAGAATGTTACCACTGAATTTATCTCAGTAAAGGCCTAGTAATATATACTTAACATCAGCTTTTTTCCTTCTATTTGTTCATATAGGTAAACGGTTTTTGTTAACTAACATAATTTGCTATACCATGGATAATGTAATCATTGATATTTTATCAACTGCTTATAAATCCCCGCCTTGTTTGAAGTAATTAGAAACAATCTTTCCATTGGCTTGTTTTAGGTGATATATCAATTTCATTGGTCAAACACACTTCAATATTTCATCTAATCTTTTCAATTATTATCTTTCTGAAATTATACAAAGGATTTTAGAGATTATAAATTAACATTAAAATTTGCCAAAATAACTCCCAGTGTAAGACTGTTTCCACCCAACCTAATTAATTTATCTGATAAAAAAATCAGTAAGATATTGGGGAGGGGGGAACTCTGGCCATCATCTCATTAAAGGGTCCTTATTCCTGCCCAGGATAATCCAAGCCACCCTAAGACTTACAACTTCAAATAATTAGTAAATAACAAAGCAAAAATATTCAGAAATATTTACAAAAAACGAAGCCTCTGATAGATCTAGTTCACATGGGTTCTGGAACTAGACAGAAGACAAAATGGCTCTGGTAGTTTATTTAAGGGGGTACATCAATGTTGAGAGTCACAGCCAAAGTGGTCCCAGCAAACTTCCAGCTGATTGGCTCACAGCAGCCCCAGAAAACTTCTAGCTGATTGGCTCCTCTGCAGTGATGCTCATTGGGCTGTTTCCCTGCCCTTTCAGACCACGGAGCTGCTCATTGGGGGACTCTTTTGGCTCCGCCCACACGACCCAGCCAATCGGCCTCAAGAGCGGGAGGAGTGGAGGTTGAGAGCCTCACTGGAAGCCAGTGGTGGCAGTTGGGCTCTGAGGAAATTCCTGAAGAACTGGTGTGGTGCTGCGTGTGTTCTAAAAATAAAGTTCGTTTCTGCTTGACAGAAACGTGAATTTGTGAATTTGTGGCTCGTGAATTGTGCTAGCTCGTACAGGGATCCCCCTCTCTGTTTAATTAAACAATAAGCATGTGGCTTAGGGACCGTGCCTGCCTTAGGTTGTCCAATACTACATATGGTCCTTACCCATCATCAGATGAGCTGACCTCAAGGTGTCAGCCTCCTGTCTTAGGTTGGAACCATTGCAATTGGATCTTACCCATCATTGACTACTGGTCCAGTGTACAGCCACACCTGTGGATAGGCCTTTGTACCAGCAGGGGGTGAGGTTCTTTGCCTCACCTCTGTTGGCTCCCAAATTTTAGCTTAACAAGCAGAAGGGAGGAGGATATACCAAGCCAACTGAAGGCTCCTTTTGGAAAAATTGTACCACTGATGACACCATCAGCAAAAATACCCCAACAGTACCACAAGTCGCTGCACCAACAGATAGTTCACAATGCATACAAGTGATACATAGTCCAGGCAAGTTCTGCAAGCAGTTCAGTGATAGCTATTGCAGAAGCTGTAGATTGGTTTTATCTTTGTCTTTATCAGCACTGGGATGAAGATAGGAATTCTGGCAATAATGGCTAAAGAAAAAATTATGTAACATTCCAGCAGGCACTAAAAGAAAACAATTTTCTGAACAATTTACATTATCCTGAACAGAATTATTACATATAATGAAAAGGAAGAGTGAAAGTAAACAAACAGATCTGTTAACCTCCTTTTTTGTTCACATATTAAAACAATCCTCAACAGCTGTTTACCCAATTTAAATTAAACCATTTAAATCATGTGAATAAGAAAAAGAAAAAAAAATATTTGGATCCTTTTTTTCATGAGCGCTCATCATATATGATATATGGACATATGCACATACAAACATACAACACAAAACACAAGTGTGCACACATAATATAATACATACAAAACATAACATAATAGTAAAGGCCTTATAACTTTTTACAGGTGAAATCTCCATTGCAATGTTTAAAAACTCCATAGTCAAAAAATAGAACTGGTCAGCAAAACATTAACCTAGGTCTGTATGAGTTCAAAAAATAAAATAGAATTTCATTATGTGGGAAAGGGCAATAATAAATAAATAAAGCATCCTGGTTTCATTAGCTTCCAGGTGTGGGAGAACCACTGTTGCAGATGTAAGGATAGCCAATCTGGAGTTCTGGATATCAGCTGTTATGGATTTGAGCCAAATCATCTTCTTTTTGGTCTGTAGAAATCGCTTTAGTTAGTCTCTCTGGAATCCAAATCAGCTGCTCTTCTCCCTGTGGAAACACACAAACAGACCCCCAACTCCAGACAATCACTGGGGCAGGATCTTTCCATTGTCCTGTTAGAATATCCTTCCAAAGTACCTAGGGCTTATGTACATTTTTTGGACACATATGCCTTTCTGCAGCACTAAGCCCTGATGAATCCAAATTTTAAAAGTTTAGAGTAAAAAGGGTTATTTTAAGTTTATCTTTGGGAAATATATACCCCTTCCCACATCAACTGCAGGAATAAGGTTTCAAGGGAAGAGTCTTGCTTAATGTCTTGCAGTCAGCAGGTTGATTGACATCTTGGCAGGGCACACCCATCTCAAGTACTGTGTGAGATCTTAGGCAGAGCCCAAGGGGGAAATTCACTTGCATCAACCAGTCAGTCCCTTTGCGGGGTGCCATGGGGAGTTCAGAATGCCAGACTTAACCCCTCCAGAGGCTACTATGTGCGGCAGTCCACACACAGCCCACAGACAGCTTGTGACAATAAGATATAGTCATTTCACTGTGTTTGCTCTTTGTGTGTGTATGTGTGTGTGTGTGCATGCGTGCACAAGTATGTGACTATATTTCCCAACATTAAAGTAATGTATATTTCGAAAATTTTGGAAGGATTAAATTTGGAGGGAACAATTAAGCAATTATACCAAGAATTCTCCTTGCAGTCAAATATTTTATCTATACTGACTCTCAGCAATATTGACCATTAATAAGGTGATAGCTTGAGGCATTTTCTATTTAGTCTTCAGTATGGGTGTGTTGTAGTTTTTGTGGTTGTTGTTGTTGTTTTTAAAATCAAGTTGCAACCTACTAACTACCACTTCTTTGTTTTAAAAGCTGACAAATCGTGTTGAAGGAAGAGTAGTGAGCTCAAAGTCAGGAGTTTTAGCTTGGTTCTATCCTTGCCTAATCTAGCTGATTCCTTGGTTCTTAAATATAGCATTTAATGTTTTTGACCTTTGTTTACTGATCTGTTAAATGTTTCCATCAGATTGAAAGTCCTTCTGGGCCTAGGGTAATTATATATAAAATTAAATACTTCATAACTTCACTCTAAACTTTGATTTTACTTTTCTTTAGAAGGAAATTTACTGAACATGTTCATCAGTTTACTATAGTCCCTAAATCTTAGTTTTGTTACCCTCTTTATTTTCTATTTTTCCATAACCTACCTTTGATTTGTATAAACTTCTTCCTTCACTCTCTCTTTTTCTTTTTTCTTTTCTTTTCTTTTCCTTCCTTCCTTCCTTCCTTCCTTCCTTCCTTCCTTCCTTCCTTCCTTCCTTCCTTTCTTTCTTTCTTTCTTTCTTTCTTTCTTTCTTTCTTTTTGAGGTATGCCTGCCCCATTTACTCCTGTTTATATCTTGCCTTCCTTTCCCTCCCTGAAGGAATTTGCCCTTATCTTAACAAGGGAGCAGCTATTTGCTAAAAAAGTAGTGACAGAGGTCTATTTCTATGACTATTGAGCAGCCACAACCTGTGAGTTGTTTCTCATCATTGGCAGAGAGTAGAATGGAGAGATTATGTGGGTGAGTTCTGGGGCCAGACTCACTTGGGTTAGCATCTGGCTCAGCCACTCTGTTGTATCATCTTGGAACTCAGTTTCCTCAACTGCAAAATGGGAACAACTGTGTTATCCAAACATTGTGAGGATTAAATAATCAACATAGGAAAAGTTCTTAGGATGGTATCTGGCATCTAGTAATTCCTGGAGTCTTTTATGCAATAGTAATCACTTAGCCCAGGCTGGAACAGAGGATAAAACCATCACAGGGAAGTAGCACTTGGGGCAGGGGAAGTGTGGATTGGTGTGTTTTTATAGTTCTGGGCCTTTTGAAACAATACTTTATTCCCTATTTCTTGCTATTTCCTTCCCTGATATCATCCTGGAATGTAAATATTGGCAAAAGTACAATGAAAAAGAAGACTAGCAATGATTTGTGTTTGATGATTCTTTAATTTGAAGGGCTACCTATAGCAACACTTTCTCCAAAGTAAATTTTCTGCTTGAAACATGATTTTTTTTGTATTCTACCATGCTTCTGAACTGTGTGTATAATTATTATACTCTAAGACAGCAAAGAAGAAAGAACAAGAATGGTCCTTTGGACAGCCTATTTATATATTATTCCATTTGTAAAACAACACTGGAAAAGCTGCTCTTAGCAAAGAATGTTAATTGATGGAAACATTTCTTTTCTAGAAATCTGAGGGAAGCAAGATGTTCTTAGTTCTTTCAAACCATATTTAACCACTGATTAACAAAACCCAGTTATTTATTTTGTACACTACTTTTAACAAATCTTTGTTTTTGACAGCAGGGCTCTTTTTTCATTCTTCATTTTAAAAAGCAAGTTTTTAAAAATATAACACTTGCTATTTTATAAGAAAAAGTTAACCAAATCTAATAGCATGATTCTCAAGTGGGTACAAAAAGTATTTAAGTGTCAATATTTAACTATAAGGTGGTTTTAAAAGGTAGGGGGGGAAGTGCTTATCCATTTTTATTAGAAAGTGACATTATACCTAATGTTCTAAGAAATGGCCATGACAAATATGTCTCATAAAAAACAAGGCACATTAAGATTTTCATGGTTAGAAACCAAAATTCTGTAGTATTTACAGTATTGTAATACTTCACAGACCTGATTAACATGGGAGATATAAATCTGGATAAATCACTAAATGTTTTACTTTCCTTTTCACTCTTCTAGGAATGTAAAGAAAACATAATACTAAAGAATATGGACAAGATTTTAATTAGTACATGTACTTTTTCAAATTTAAAGCAAGAGGGAGTGGGGGAGAGAAAGAATATATCAACAAAAATATAAATTATAATTCCTGAGTCATGGGATATCATATAGCAAAGAATTTGACTTTTTAATAAAACATCTTCAGCAAACATTTATTTCAAATATAAATAAGAATAAAATCATATAAAAACTACATGGCAATGTAAGAAATAGACTTTTTAGAATATTTCTGGCAAGCACATTCTACCTCATTTTTCAGTCTTTTGATTACATATTTATGATTTATTTAAAAATTTGGGGTATGATATTAAGTCTTATTATTAATGTAGCCAGTTCAGAGGATCTTTTAATTTTACTTTCTGTGTATTGTTCCTTTAGAGTATTCACTTATTTTTCAAAAGACCCAGAAGAAGAGTTGTTGAAAATATCCCTAGCTTGTCCAAGCAGGCACTAAGCAATTGATCCTGAGATTATAATTGTACTTCAGAGGGTGTTTTAAGTTCTCTTTCCATGAAATCATTGGTCTGTCTACTCATGTAGCCTAGATAATGTTTTTCAGTATTAAGTATGCTCCTTTTTTAAAAAATTGGCTATTAAACATCTATCATGTAAATGACATGAGTGGCCAACTACTGTATTTGTTGTCATTGCAATTTAGACAACAGGAGCGAATATTTACCTAGTATTTACTATATGCCTAACATAGTTCTAACAGTTCATATGTATTATTTCATTTAGTCCCTGTAAATATGATGAGGTGAATTTGCTATTATTATTTCCACTTTTGTAGTAAATTATGACAGATAAATTACATACCTCATCCAAAATTATTCTGCTACTAAATGGCAGAACTGAAATTTGAACCCAGGTAATCTGACAGGAGTCTGTACTCATAAATACTATAGAATATGAGAATTGAGTTTTCAATTTCGGAATTATTGTTTTCTTATGGGTCTTTATCATTTTTACTTTTTCATTTCTTCTCTTTCTAAATTGCCCTGAAAGGTGGAGATGAAGTGTATGATTTTTAAATCAATGTTATTGGGTATACAAGTACACAAAAACTTACCTATTTTAAAATTTCAGTTTGATGAGTGTTGACAAATGAGTCACTCTTGGAGGTACCAATAGAATCACTTCTATCACCTTCAAAAATTTCCCAAACTGCGCCTTCCCAAGCAACTGCTTTTTTTTTCTTTTTACAGATTAGATTTGTTTTATAAAATTGAATCATACAACATGTAATCTTTTAAAGTCTGATTTCCTTTATTTACCATAGGGACTTGATATTTACCCATATTGTAAATTCACAACATTAATTTATTCTTTTTTTTTGAGTGGTATTTCATTATATGCATTTGTTTCTTTATTTATGCATTTATTTCTTTATCTACCTATTGACAGACATTTGAGTTATTTCAGTTTTTGGATATTATGAATAATCTGTGAATTTTTATATACAAGTATTTGTGGATGTGTATATTTTTGTTTCTTTTAGAATTACTGGACCCTAATAATTTTATGTTTATTTAAAAAGCTGCCCATCTTATAAAGTGACTCTACATTCTTACCAGCAATGTATGAAGTTCCAGTTATTCCACATTCTTGCCAACACTAGATATTGTCAGTATTTAAATTTTAGCTATTCTAATGTATATGCAGTGCTTTAATTTGCATTTCCCTGACAAATAAAGATGCTGAGCATTAGCACTTATTAGGAATTTGTATAATTTTCATTGTGAAACATCTATTAAATCATTTGTCCTTTAAAATTCTTATTATTGATCTATTAAAATCCATGGTATGCCCTGCTTACAAGATTTTTTAAAATATATGTATCAGAGATATTTTCACATTGAAGGGGATATTGGGACATTGGCATTTCCTCCTCCTCTCTCTCTTTGCTTTCCTGCCACAAGGTGTACAGGGCTCCTCCACCATGTTTCTGCTGTGACATACTGTACCACCATAGGCCCAAAGTAATGGGGCCAAGTCATCATTTCTCTTAAATCTCCTTTTCCGCTCATCATCCCCTTCTTAGGCATAACATATTGGAAATTTTTTAGGCTTAGTGTTTTAAGTACCCTTTTCTCCTTACCTCATATTTTCTCCCTGATAAATCTCACCTTGAACATTAAAATCAGGAAGGCAACCAAACAAGGTGGCATACTCCTGTAATCTCAACTACTCAGTAGGCTGGAGCAGAGGGATTGCAAGTTGGCAACATAATGAAACACTGTCTCTAAAATAGATAGATAGATAGATAGATAGATAGATAGATAGATAGATAGATAGATAGATAAAAGGGGTGAGAGTGTAGCTTGTGGTAAATTGCTCACAGATTCAAACAAAAAGGCAAATAAAATCAGGAAGGAACTTCAAACCTCTCTCCCTAGCCTAAACATCTCCTACATGCTGTTTCCTCCTGCTTTCCTGTATGTCTTTAAGGCAACTAAAAATCAAGTTAATGAAATTATAATCTTCTTTCTTGCCCTAACACCTGCCCTCAGGTCTTGCCTTGCCTTTCAGTGTTGCATTTTCCAGTAAGTTATATCTCTGCCCATCTCATTGTGCTGATCAGAAACCAGGGGAAGAACTTGACAGTTTCCTTTCTGTTATTCCTCTTCAATCTCTGACATTGCCTCCTTGTATATTTTTTTCATCAGCAAGTCATGTAATTTTACCTTTTAAAATCTTTTGACTCCCTCCGTGTCTCATCATTACCACTTAATTAGTCCAAATTAAACACCATATCTCCCTGAGTCACTGTAATAGTGTTTTAAGAAGCCTCTCTATATCTCTTCTAATATTATCCAAATTTGTTCTCAATACCTTGGACTAGTGTAGCCTTCTAAAATGTAGATCTGAGCATGCCATTCACTTCCTTAAGTTTCCTTCATAGACTCTCATTAATTTTATGATAAAGATTCTAACCCTTAACAAAGCCTCAAATATTCCACATTTTGGCCTTTGAATACCTCTCCTGTCTCTTTTCTTACTGGAGTGCCCCTGACTCTCTTCCAGCCATACTGACTTACTTTCAGTTCTTGGTAGATGTCCCCTTTCTTTTTGCCATAGAATTTCAGAAGATGCAATTCTGGTTTTTTTTTTTTTTTAGAGTATCCTTTCACACATTTTCCAAGTTAACTCCTGTAGATTTTAGCTCATGTTAGTACCTTGTGCCTTTTTGTCCCTTAGTAGAAATCAGATTCATGTCCTCATCACTAGACACTACATAAATATTTTGTAAATGGACATGTGAATGATTACCTCTAAAAAAGAGAATCATGAGCATAATCGATTTAAAATAGGATTTGTTGACAACTTTATGAATTATTACCCAGTGTGCCATCATATTATATATTCTGAATGATGTGTTATTTATACTTTCATTGTGAGGGAAAATTATTATTTACGTATTTTTAATATGGTTAAAAGATTTTCCTTCTAGTTTACATTTGCAATTTGTCTTTTTAGAGGGGAAAAAGGCCTAATTTCAAAATATTTTGGCCTTCAAGTGAACAGATTGTGTGTTTTTAAAAAGTTAAAAATAGTATCCTCTTTCCTATGGGGGAAATGTGTTTATAGATATAGTTCTGATAATTAACCCTATTTACACACATACTCCTGATCACCATAGCCTTACATTGTCAATGCAATTTCATTCTCCAATTTAACTGCCATTTATTTTCTCAGATGTCCATAGTTCTATGTTCAGTATTTCAGAGTATCACTAATATGCAAAATAAGTATATAAGCACTATTAATTCTATTTTATAAATTAGAAGACTATGGCCCTAAGTATAAACAAATTTAAAAAAAACTAAAATCAGGCTGGGGATGTGACTCAAGTGGTAGCACATTTGCCTGGCATGTGCGGGGTGCTGGGTTCGATTCTCAACACCACATAAAAATAAAAAATAAAGACATTGTGTCCACCTAAAACTAAAATAAATAAATAAAATAAATATTTTAAAAAACTAAAATCAGATTATCTTTTCTGACTACATGCAATAAAACTAAAATTAATAACAACTTTGGAAACTATACAGATACATGAGAATTAAGCAATATGCTTCAGAGGAGCCAATAGCACAATGAAGAAATTATGAAGAAAAATTTGTAAATTTTTCGAAGTAAATGAAAATGGAAACTTAATATATAATAATCAATATGATACAAGAAAAAGAGTACTAAGGAGACATTATATAGCAGTCAATACCTACATCAAAAAATGATGTCATATAAACAACCCATCATACTTCAAGTAATTAGAAAAACAATAACAATCTAAATCTATTAATAGAAGGAAAGAAATAATAAAGATCAGAGACAAAGTACTGGGTATGTATCTCAGTGGCAGAGTGTTTGCCTATATGCATAAGTCACTAGTTTCAATCCCTAGCAGTACCAATACAAAACAAAACAAAAAACCAAAATGAGAAATAAAAAAGAGGAGACATTACAAGTGAAACCACAGAAATACAAAGGATCAAAAAAGACTATCCTAAACACTAATTATATAACAACAAATTGATAACCTAAAATATCCTTTTAAAAATATTTTTTAGTTGTAGATGGACACATTACATTTATTTTATTTGTTTATTTTTATGTGGTGACATGTATATAACCCAGTGTCTCATGCATGCCAGGCAAGTACTCTACCACTGAGCCACAAACCCAGCCCCTGATAACCTAAAATAAATGGACAAATTTCAGATATATACATACACCTTTAGAAAAATTGAACCATGAAGAAATAGAGAACCCGAATAGACCCCCAAATAAATAATGAAACTGAGTCAGTAATAAAAGAGTGCCAATCAAATATGAGCCTAGCACAAGATAGCTTCACTGCTGAGTTCTACCAAACAGTTTTTAAAAATGAATACCATGGGCTGGGGATGTGGCTCAAGCGGTAGCGCGCTCGCCTGGCATGCGTGCGGCCCGGGTTCGATCCTCAGCACCACATACCAACAAAGATGTTGTGTCCGCCGAGACTAAAAAATAAATATTAAAAAAATTCTCTCTCTCTCTCTCTCTCTCTCTCTCTCTCTCTCTCTCTCTCTCTCTCCTCTCTCACTCTCTCTTTTAAAAAAAATAAAAATAAAAAAAAATAAAAAAAAAATAAAAATGAATACTATTTCTTTTCAAATTATTTAAAAACATAATTAAATAGGAGGAAATTCTTCTGAGGTTGTTCTACAAAGCAAGCATTACCCAGATAGCAAGACTAGCAAGGACATAACAAAGAATAAATCTATAGACAAACATTACTGATCAACATAGATGCAAAAATACTAGCAAATTGAATCTAACAGCACATTAAAATGAGTAGTCACCATGTTTAAGTGGGATTCATTTCAGGGAAGCATGGATGGTTCGATATATGCAAATCAATAAATGTTGTACATAACATTAACAGATTGAAGGACAAAAACTATCTGATCATTTCAGTAGATGCAGAAAAGCATTTGATAAAATTAATGTCCCTTCATGATAAAAACTGAGCAAATGAATTATAGAAATGTTATGGTTTAGATATTAGGTAACCTCCAAAAGCTTATGTATAAGACAATTCAAGAAAGTTTAGAGGTTAATTGATTTTGTTGTAAGAGTTCAACCTAATCAGTGCACTAATCTCCTGATAGAGATTAATAGGGTGGTAACTATAGGCAGATAGGGTATGCCTGAAGGAGGTGGGTCATTGGGGGCATGCCTTTGGGATATATATTTTGACCATGTAGAGTGGAGCTGTCACTGTGTCTCTCTGCTTCCTGGTTCCATGTCTTGAGCTGCTTTTCTCCATCACACTTTTCTGCTATGATGTCCTGCCTCAGCTAGGGCTCTGAGGAATGGAATTGGCCATCTGTGGACTGAGACCTCTGAAATTGTGAGCCCCAAATAAACTCCTCCTCCTTTAAAATTGTTCTTGCCAGGTTTTAGGGGCTTAGCAGTGAAAAAGCTGACTAAAACAAGAAAGATCATACCTAAAATCTAAAGGTCTTGTATAAGAATTCCATAGCTAACCTCATATGGAATCAGAAAAACCTGAAAGATTTCTAAGATCTGGAATAATATAAAGGTTTGAATTTTGCCACTTTCATCCAGTCTAATCCTGGAAGTCTTTGCCAGAAAAGTATGGCAAGAGATAGAAATCAGGGGCATCCGAATTGAAATGGAAGAAGTTAAATTGTCATTGTTTGCAGATGACATAGTCTTATATATACAAAATCCAAAAGACTCAACCAAAACATCGACTAGAAAATTATAAACAAATTTAGCAAAGTTGCAGGGAACCAAAATCAAATACAAAAATCACCAACATTTCTTAAATGTCAAGAGCAATTCATCTGAAAAAAAGAAGAAACTAATTCCATTTACAATAGCTAAAAAATATTACCTAGGAATATATCTAACCAAAGATATGAACAATATCTACAAAGGAGAATATAAAATATTGATGAAAGAAATTGTTTAGAAGAATTGATAATATTAAAATATGCATATTACCCCAAATGATCTGTGGATTCAATGCAATACCAATGACATTCTCCATAGAACTAGGAAAAAATCATCTTAAAATTTGTATGGAGCCAGGTGTAATGGTGCAAACCTTCCACTTCCCAGTGGAAGGCAGAGGCAGGAGGATTGCAAGTACAAAGCCAGCACTAGCAACTTAGTGAGGCCTTAAGCAACTTAGTGAATCTTTTCTCAAAATAAAATATAAAAAGGGCTGGGGATGTGACTCAGTGGTTACATGCCCCTAGTGCAATACCTGGTACAAAAAAAAAAAACCCTTCTTTTGTTTGGAATCACAAAAAAACATGATTAGTCAAAGCAGCCTTGAGGGGAAGGGAAAACAAACAAAAATATAAATACCCCCCACCCCTGAAAACAGATGACATTATGCTAACTGACTTCAAAACATGCTGCAAAGCTATGGTAATTTTAAAAACATAGTATAGGCATGAAAACAGACACATGTACCAATGTAGCAGAATATAAAACCTTAAAGTAAATGCACATATGGAAAGCGAAATGATCTTCACCAAAGGTGCTCAAAACACACATTGTTTAAAAGACGGTGTTCAATAAATAGTGCTGGGAAATTTGGATATTTATGTGCATTTTGAAACTAGATCTTCATCTCTCACTATACACAAAAATGAACTGAAAATGGATGGAAGTTTCTCAAAAAATTAAAAATAAAAGTATAATATGATAAAGCAATCCCATTATTAGATATTTATCTAAAGAAAATGAAGTTAGTATGTCAAAGAGACATCTACACTGCCATATTATTGCAGCACTATTCACCATAGCAAATTAATGGAAATAATTTTAGTCCAGCAAATGATATAATGAATGAATAAATAAAGAAAATATGGTCCATATACACACACATGGAATAATATTAAGCCATGAAAAGTGTTAAGTCCTGTCTCATGTGAGAATATGGATGGAACCATAGGTTATTATGTTAAACGAAATAAGATAGTTACAGAAAGACAAAAACCACATTACTCCACTCGTGTCAAATCTAAAATAGTTGATTTTACAGAAGTAAAGAATAGAATAGTGGTTATCATAAGGAAGGAGCGAGGAACAGTAAAAGGTGGGTCAATTGATACATTACTATCCAAAGTAAATATATGAAGAAACCAATTGGTGTGAATATACTATGTATACAACCAGAGATATGAAAAATTATGCTTTATATATGTAATAAGAATTGTAATGCATTCTGCTGTCATATATAAAGTTTAAAAAGTTACATAGAAATAATTTCCAAACCAACAAGTCTTTAAGTGTTCCATTTTTTCTGTATTATTACAAGCATTTATTTATTTTTTATTCTTAATGTTTCCCATCCCAAATGTAATGAAGTGAAATGTCCGCATAGCTTTGATTTACATTTTCCTGATTGCTAAAAATGGTGAACATTTTAAAATAAGTTTATTGGTCATTTGTGTTTGAAGTAATAAAATTAGATATGAAAAATGAGAAATCACCACAGACATCACAACACCAGAGGATAATTAGAGACTATTTTGAAAAATAATATTCCAATTAATTGGAAAATCTAGGGTAACCAAAATTGAACCAAGAGGATATATAATACCTAAGCAGACCAATAACAAGCAATGAGATTCAAGCAATAATAATAAAAAAAATCTTCCAACGAGGAAAAGTCCAGGACCAAATGGATTCCCAACTGACTTCTACCAGAATTCTACATTTAAAGAATTAATGTCAATGCTTCTCAAATTATTACATAAAATGGAAAAGGGGAATACTCCCAAGTTCATTCTACAAAGCCAGTATCACCCTAATACCAAAACCAGAAACAGACACATCAATGAAAGAAAACTATATACAAATATCCTAGATAAACATAGATGTAAAAGAATTCTTAATAAAATATTAGTAATTTATATTCAAAAACAAGGTAAGAAGATCATACACCATGATCAATTTGGGTTTTACTACAGGGATGCAAGGATTATTCCAAGTACACACATTAGTAAATGTAATTTATTATATAAATAGAAATAAGAATTAAAAAATCACAGGGCTGGGATTGTGGCTCAGTGGTAGAGTGCTCGCGTAGCACGAGCACGACCCAGGTTCGATTCTTAGCACCACATAAAAAAAAAGGCATTGTGTTGTGTCCATCTACACCTAAAAAATAAATATTCTCTCTCTCTCTCTCTCTCTCTCTCTCTCTCTATATATATATATATATATATATATATATATATATATATATATAATTATCCTCTGGTGTTGTGATGTCTGTGGTGATTTCTCATTTTTCATATCTAATTTTATTACTTCAGGTCTTCTTTCTTTCTTTTGGTTTAATTGGTAAAGGGCTTAGCGATCTTCTTGATCTTTTCAAAGAGCCAGCTCTTTACTTCATTGATTCTTTGTATTATGTTTTCCCCCACTGTATCATTGATTATGGCTCTGATCTTAATATATATATATATTTGGGGGCTGGGGTTGTGGCTGAGCGTTAGAGCGCTTGTCTTGCATGTGTGAGGACCTGTATTTAATTCTCAGCACCACATATAAATAAATAAATAAAATAAAGGTATTGTGTAAACTACAACTAAAAAATATTAAAAAAGGAATAAAAATCACATTATAATTTCAATAGATGCAGAAAAAGTTTTGACAAAATCCAGTACCCACTCATATTAAATACAGTAAAGAAATTAGGGATAAAAAGAAACTTACCTAAGCCTCATAAAGGGTATATATGACAATCCCAAAGCCAACATCATAATAAATGGGAAAAAATGAAAGTGTTTCCTCTAAAATCAGCAACACCACAAGATGTCTGCTCTCACCACTCCTACTCAAAATAGTACTTAAATTTTAGCTAAAGAAATTAGGCAAGAGAGGAAATATAAGAGCTACAAGGAGGAAGGAAAGAAGTCAAATTATCATTGTTTGAAGATAATATGGACCTATATTTAAATATAAAAAATCTGTCAGAAGATTCAAAATAATAAACAAATTCATCAAAGTATCAGAATATGAAATTAATGTATACAACTTGATAGCTTTTATAAACACCAATACTTAATCTGCTCAAACAATCAGGAAGACAATTTTATTCACAATAACTTCAATAAAAATAAAATACCTAGTAATACATCTAACAAAGGTGGTGAAAGACCACCACAATGATAATTGTCAAAACCAAAGAAAGAAACTGAATAAGACACTAGAAGATGAAAAAATCTCCTATGTTCTTTCAGAAGCAGAATTAATATTCTTAAAAGAGCCATATAACCAAGAGAAATATGCATATTCAATAAAATCCTCATCAAGATATCAATAGCATTCTTTATAGAACTAGAAAAGACAGTTCTAAATTTTATATGGAATAAAAGAACCACAATAGCCAAGGAAATACTGAGCAAAAAGTGCAATACCAGAGGAATCACAGTTCCTGACTTCAAATTATACTACAGAGCCATGTTTAAAAAAACAGCATGGTACTTGCATTAAAAAAAAAAAGAAATGTATAAGAATGGAATAAAAGTTAAGATGCAGAAATTAACTCACACAGATACAGTTATCTGATCCTTGATAATAATGCCAAAAACATAAATTGACGCGTGACTCGGTGACCGTTGGCCGCCCGCCCGTGGCCCCTGCTACTGGGCAGCTAGCCTCCGAGGCGCAGCTCAGCAGGAGTGGCGCAGGGACTCTAGGATGAGGTCTCTAGCCAAGCCTTCATGAAATAGCGAACCAGTAACTAAAACCAACCAGAGACAGACCAGTCCCACCCCTCCCTTCGGACACTCCGGCAAGGAGGATGGGGCCCGTCATAACAGAGAGGTGACGTCACCAGAGTTCTGCCAACGAAATTCCTTCCCAGCAGAATCCACATTAGCAGGATTGAGAGACTCCCAGGAGCTGCCTTACAGGGATTGCTGTCGGCACTTAGAGGGCAGAAGCTTGGCTTGCTTGGAGGGCACAGCTCCGCCTACTGGAAGAGAAGAAAATGGATCTCTAAGACTTCATTTTTTTTTCTCTCTTTTTTCTTTTCTCCCCTTTTCCTTCTTTCTTTCCCATTTCAAGTTTTATTGTTCTTTCCATTCTCCTCTAATCTATCTATCTCTCTCTCCTTCTTTCTTTTTAAGAGCACCTTCCTTTCCTTACCCCCAAACTTTCATCCCTAGCATTATGTTTTCCATTAAGTGTAATTGTCTAAATGCAAGTGGGTGAATGTTTTGAGGCTGCCTATATGACTCCTAAATACCTAGATACTACCAAACATGCTGATCCAAATGCCTGTTAATATCTCCCTTCAGTAGAGCAATCTTCCACAGTAGCCAAGACATACTAACCCTCATACCATCATAGCACCTAACCTAAACATAAAGTCCTAAGACCAAACAACAGATCACTATATGCATACAGAATTCGGAAGCCTTTTATGAATTGAATGACTAAGACCAAACAACAGATCACTATATGCATACAGAATTCGGAAGCCTTTTATGAATTGAATGAATCCACTTTAAAGTACAATAAAGCCCAACATTTCTAGGCATAGTCTCCCACCACAAAGGAGAGACCACAGAGATATACAAAACCAAAACAAATTTATAGGAGAAAACAGAAACACAGCAGTTAAACAGAGTTGGAAAGTAACGTGAACAACATGAAAAAACAAGGGAAAAAAAGGATTACAAACAATGCAGGACAACCGTAATCTACAGGAGAACCTAGAGGCATCAGAAATATGGACAGAGAAAGAACTCAAGGCATACCTGACTCAGATGGAATGGAATCTTAGAGAAGTCATGAGACAGCAAGTCAAAATAATGAAAGAACACTTTGAAAACAAATTGTGTAAGCAAATTCAAATTGCAAAGAAGGAACTCTACCAGGAGATATAGATCCAAAAAAAAAAAAAAATCAAACAGTAATCCTAGAAATGCAGGGAACCATAAACCAAATAAAAACTCAAAGGAGAATATTACAAATAGACTAGATCAAGTAGAAGCCAGAACATCAGATAATGAAGACAAAGTTTATCAATTTGGAAAGAATATAGTCAATACAGAAAGGATGCTTTAAATTCACGAGCAATCTATCCAAGAGATATGGGATATCATAAAAAAACCAAACTTGAGAATCATTGGGATAGAAGAAGGAATAGGGGTTCAAACCAAAGGAATGAACAATATATTGAATGAAATAATCCCAGAAAACTTCCCAGATATGAAAGATGGAATGGATTGCCAAATCCTGGAAGCCTACAGGACCCCAAACATTCAAAACTGTAATAGACCAACTCTAAGACACATAATTATGAAGATATCCAACATACAGAACAAGGAGAGAATATTAAAAGCTATGAGAGAAAGGAGGCAGATTACATTCAGGGGTAAACCAATTAGGTTAATGGCTGATTTTTTCATCACAGACTTTGAAATTGAGAAGATCCTGGAACAACATATTTCAAACACTGAAAAATAATGGATTCTAACCAAGAATACTGTATCCAGCAAAATTAAGCTTCAGATTTGACAATGAAATTAAAATATTTCACGATAAACAAAAGCTAAATGAATTCGCAGCCAGAAAACCAGCACTGCAAAGCATTTTGAGCAAAATACTACAAGAAGAGGAATTGAAAAATAGCACCCAAAACTAACAGTGGGAGGTATCTCAGTAAAGGGGAGAAAAGTAACCAAAGAGGAAAAACTAGCCAAACTAAAATAAATAAATAAATAAACATGACTGGAAGTACAAATCATATTTCAATTGTAACCTTAAATGTTAATGGCTTAAATTCACAAATCAAGAGACATAGGCTAGTAACCTGGATTAAAAAAAACAAACCCAACAATATGCTGCCTTCAGGAGACTCATATGATAGGAAAAGACATACACAGGCTGAAGGTGAAAGGTTGGGAAAAATCATACTACTCACATGTCCCTTGGAAGCAAGCAGGAGTGGCCATACTCATATCGAATAAAATCAACGTCAAACCTAAGATAATCAAAAGGGATAAAGAAGGACACTATATACTGTTAAAAGGAACCATCCACCAAGAAGACATAACAATTATCAATTTGTATGCACCAAACAATGATGCTACAACGTTCATAAAACAAACTCTCCTCAAGTTCAAGAGTCAAGTAGACCACAACACAATAATTATGGGTGACTTCAACACACCGCTCTCGCCATTAGACAGATCCTCCAGACAAAAGCTGAATAAAAAAACTATAGAACTCAATAACACAATCAATAACCTAGACTTAACTGACATATATAGAATATATTAACCATCATCAAGTGGATACACGTTCTTCTCAGCAGCACATGGATCTTACTCAAAGATAGACCATATATTATGTCATATGGCAACTTTTAGTAAATATAAATTGTGGAGATAATACCATGCACCATATCTGATCATAATGGAATGAAACTGGAAATCAATGATAAAAGAAGGAAGGAAAAATCCTGCATCACCTGGAAAATGAACAATATGTTACTGAATGGTCAATGGGTTACAGAAGACATAAAGGAGGATATCAAAAAATTCTTAGAGATAAATGACAATATAGACACAACATATTGGAATCTATGGGACACAATGAAAGCAGTTTTAAGAGGGAACTTTGTTTCCTGGAGTTCATTCCTGAAAAAAAGAAAAAAACAGCAAATAAATGAACTCACACTTCATCTCAAAACCCTAGAAAAGGAAGAGAAAAACAACAGCAAATGAAGTAGAATGCAAGAAATAATTAAAATCAGAGCAGAAACCAATGAAATTGAAACAAAAAAAATCATTGAAAAATTGATAAAATTAAAAATTGGTTCTTTGAAAAAATAAATAAGATCAGCAGACCCTTAGCCATGCTAACGAAGAGAAGAAGCAAGAAAACTCACATTACTAACATACGGGATAAAAAAGGCAATATCACAACAGACACTACAGAAATACAGAAGATAATTAGAAAGTATTTTGAAACCCTATATTCCAATAAAATAGAAGATCGTGAAGATATCGATAAATTTCTTAAGTCATATGATCTGCCCAGATTGAGTCAGGAGGATATAGACAACCTGAACAGACCAATATCAATTGAGGAAATAGAAGAAGCCATCAAAAGACTACCAACCAAGAAAAGCCCAGGACCGGATGGGAATACAGCAGAGTTTTACAAAACCTTTAAAGAAGATCTAATACCAACACTTTTCAAGCTATTTCAGGAAATAGAAAAAGAGGGAGAACTTCCAAATTCATTCTACGAGACCAACATCACCCTGATTCCTAAACCAGACAAAGACACCTCAAAGAAAGAAAACTACAGACCAATATCTCTCATGAACCTAGATGCAAAAATCCTCAATAAAATTCTGGCAAATAGGATAGAAAAACATATAAAAAAAATTGTGCATCATGATCAAGTAGGATTCATCCCTGGGATGCAAGGATGGTTCAATATACGGAAATCAATAAATGTTATTCACCACATCATTAGACTTAAAGATAAGAACCATATGATCATCTTGATAGATGCAGAAAAAGCATTCGACAAAGTACAGCATCTCTTTATGTTCAAAACTCTAGAAAAACTAGGGATAACAGGAACTTAGCTATATATGCTAAGCCTCAGACTAGCATCATTCTAAATGGAGAAAAACTGAAGGCATTCCCTCTAAAATCTGGAACAACACAGGGATGCCCTCTATCACCATTTCTATTCAATTGAGTTCTTGAAATACTAGCCAGAGCAATTAGACCCAGAATAGCAAAAGCAATTCTAAGTAGGAAGTGTGAATCGGGAGGTATAGCGATAACAGATTTCAAACTGTACTACAGAGAAATAGTAACAAAAACAGCATGGTACTGGTACAAAAACAGGCAGGTGGACCAATGGTACAGAATAGAGGACACAGAGACCAATCCACAAAATTACAACTTTCTTATATTTGATAAAGGGGCTAAAAGCATGCAATGGAGGAAGGATAGCATCTTCAATAAATGGTGCTGGGAAAACTGGAAATCCATATGCAACAAAATGAAGCTGAATACCTTTCTCTCCCATGCACAAAAGTTAACTCAAAATGGATCAAAGAGCTTGATATCAAATCAGAGACTCTGCGCCTGATAGAAGAAAAAGTTGGCTCCGATCTACATATTGTGGGTTCAGTCTCCAAATTCCTTAATAGGACACCCATAGCACAAGAGTTAATTACTAGAATCAACAAATGGGACTTACTTAAACTAAAAAGTTTTTTCTCAGCAAGAGAAACAATAAGAGAGGTAAATAGGGAACCTACATCCTGGGAACAAATTTTTACTCCTCACACTTCAGATAGAGCCCTAATATCCAGAATATACAAAGAACTCAGAAAATTAAACAATAAGATAACAAATAACCCAATCAATAAATGGGCCAAGGACCTGAACAGACACTTCTCAGAGGAGGACAAACAATCAATCAATAAGTACATGAAAAAATGCTCACCATCACTAGCAGTCAGAGAAATGCAAATCAAAACCACCCTAAGATACCATCTCACTCCAGTAGATTGGCAGCCATTCTGAAGTCAAACAACAATAAGTGCTGGCGAGGATGCGGGGAAAAAGGTATACTCCTTCATTGCTGGTGGGACTGCAAATTGGTGCAGCCAATTTGGAAAACAGTATGGAGATTCCTTGGAGAGCTGGGAATGGAACCACCATTGGACCCAGCTATTCTCCTTCTCGGACTATACCCAAAAGACATAAAAAGAGCATACTACAGAGACACAGCCACATCAATGTTTATAGCAGCATAATTCACAATAGCTAGAATGTGGAACCAACCTAGATGCCCTTCAGTAGATGAATGGATTAAAAAATGTGGCATTTATACACAATGGAATATTACTCAGCACTAAAAAATCACAAGATCATGGCATTTGCAGGCAAATAGATGGCATTAGAGCAGATTATGCTAAGTGAAGTTAGCCAATCCCTAAAAAACAAATGCTGAATGTCTTCTCTGATATAAGAGGGGTGACTCAAAATGGGATAGGGAGAAAGAGCATGAGAAGAAGACTACAACTAAATAGGGAAGAGAGGTGGGAGGGAAAAAGAGGGAGAAGGGGAGTTGCACGGAAGATGGAAGGAGAACCTCATTGTTATACAGAATACATATATGATGTTGTGATTAGAAAAAGAAAAAAAAGAGTGTCACATTAGATTGGATAGAGAGAAAGGATGGGAGAGGAGGGGAGGAGTAGGGAGGATAGGAAGGGCAGCAGAATAGAATAGATAATATGATTGATGTATGTACATTCCATGTATGTATTATATGTCAAAATACATTCTGCTTACATGTAGGACTAAAAAAATAAAAATAAATCGTATGGTTAAAAGGGGGCTAAGGAAATGAACAGGCACTTCACAGAAGAAGAAATATGGGTGGTCAAAAAATATATGAAAAAATGTTCAATATCTCTAGAATTAGAGAAATACATTCAAAATTACTAAAATTTCCTGTCACTCCAGTCAGAATAACAATTATCAAGAATGCAAGCAACAATAAATGTTAGTGAGGATGTGGGGAAAAACGTACACTCATACACTGCTGGTGACATTGCTAGGATTGAAAATTGGTGCAACCACTCTGGAAAGCAGTATGGAGATTCCTTAGAAAACTTGGAATGGAACCACCATTTGACCCAGCTATCCCACTTCTTGATTACACCCAAAGGTCTTAAAGTCAGCCTACTACAGTGATACAGCAACATCAATATTTATAGCAGCTCAATTCACAATTGTCAAACTATGAAACCAACCTAGGTGCCCTTCAACAGATGAATGAATAAAGCAAATGTGGTATATATACACAATGGAATGTTACTCTGCCTTAAAGAAGAATAAAATTATGGCATTTGCAGGTAAATGGATGGAGCTGGAGAATATCATGCTAAGCAAAATAAGCCCATCCCCCCAAACCAAAGACTGAATCTTTTGTCTGATATGTGGATGGTAATTAATAGTAAGGGAGAGGGCTAAAAAAATAGAGGTACTTTGGATTAGGCAGAAGAGAGTGAAGGGAGGGGAGGGGGCATAGTGATAGGAAGGATAGTAGAATGAATCAGATATTATTACGCTATGTGCATATATGACTACATGACTGGTGTGATTCTATATCATGTATAATTAGAAATATGAGAAGTTATAGTTTATTTATGTATGATGCGTCCAAATGCATTCTACTATCATTAATAATTAATTAGAAAAAATAAAAAACTTTTGATGCAATATAATTATACATAACAGTGGTATTCATTTTTACATATTAGTATATTCACACAATATAAGTCAGTACAGTCTTTCCTGAGTTTATGTCCAGATGACCTAGCCAAGGTGAAGGAAATATGACAAAATTACTTGGTATTATTGTATTGTAGTCTGATATTACTTGGTAATATTGTATTGTAGTCAAATGTTTATTATATATAATTAGTTGCACTAATGTTTGGGGCATAAATATTTACTAATATTTCTATCTTCTTGTTGAAAAAGATATACCAATATGAAGTGACCTTCTCTGTTTCGGCTTGTAGTCTGATTTGTTGAGTATAAGATTAGCCACTCCTGCTTGGTTTTGGTCTCCATTTGCATGGAAAGTCTTTTTCCATTCTTTCATTTTCATCCTGTTTTTGCCTATAAGGTGAGTTTCTTACAAACAACATAATGTTGGGTTTTGTTTTTAAATGCAACTGAAACTTTATGTCTTGAATTGGAGAGTTCACCTAAAAACAATTTAGGTTCATTGTTTTTACAGAGATGTTAATTACTTCCTGTCATTTTAGTTAATTCTATGATTAATTTAGTCCTAATTCTCACATGCTTTGCTCTACTCTTCTGGTGAGTCTCATTCATTTGGGAGCTCTACCATTTGATTCCAACTTCTTTTGTATGTAGTATTTCTTTATCAATTTTCTGTACTTCTGGCTAAGTAGTCATAAATTCTTTTAGCTTATGTTTACCTTGGAAGATTTTTATTTTTTATACAATTATGAAGGATAACTTTGTTGGATAGAGTAATCTTGTTTGGCAGATATTTTCTTTTAGGACTTTGAATGCATATCACTCCAAACCCTCCTGATTTTTAGAGTTTCTGATGAGAAATCAGAAGTAATTATGATTGGGTTACTGCTAAATATGACATGACATTCTTCTCTTGAGTTTTTAAACCCCTATTTTTGTTTTGTATGTCATGCATTTTATTTATTTATTTATTTATTTATTACAGGAAAAATGTAGCTGCTTGTCTAAGCAGCCATGTTTATTTATACCAATAGGTTACATTAGTCATTAGTACCATAACTACATTACTGTTTAGAGTATCAGTAAAGTTGCTTATTCTGAAGTTACATTCACAGTTACAATATGCAATATCAGGAGCTTTGTGCAGCTCTTCAGAAAATCCATTGACTAAAGTTATATTAAGCAGGCACATCCAGGAACACTGAAGCTTGGTGAAACATTATAGTTATCTAGCAAGCAAGTTCCTTTATTCCCAGGAGTTATGTGCCTAAGATCAAGTCGAGTCTGGTAAGATTCACAGAGCTTCCTTGTGAAGGACATTGCTACAGTGGCCAGGCATCTCATGTCTTTACACAAAAATTTCCCAGCAGCCAAGCATTCTGCATCTTTGCACAGAAACTTCCTAGCAGCCAGACACTCTGTGCCTTTGCACAGAAACTTCCTAGCCACCAAACATGCGACAATCACAAGTTTATCAGAGACCCCAATCCCAATCACAGAACCCTACAACTAACAATATCTTTCAAAGATCAAAATTTGCAAAGTAGGTAGAATTGTTCTAATTAGAGTAAAAAAAAAAATGCTTTAGGTAAGTTTTCTCACAAACTGATGTTTCCTACCCCATATGGTTTAAATCTTTTTTTTTTTTGAGTGTCAACACTAATTATCATAAAAGAACTGACTGTGGCATAGCCATTGGCCACAAGCATCTGGAGACACAGCAGGATGGGGTCATTTCTCCATGTCATGTCTATGGCCAGTGAAAGCATAAAGTCTACAGAGTACAGGACAGCAAAGCAGCAGATCAGCTTCAGAATAGTGTGAGTGGCCTTTTGTTCTGGGGAGCTGTTTGAGGAGAACCTGAAACTTGCATTTGAAGTCACTTGGAATATCTGCATTTCCCAAATGTTTGTCGCTATAAGAAGTCCTTTGTGGAGGAGCATGAGGATGTTTGTTAGAGCCAAGTGGGTAATGGAGAGATCGGTGAGCTTGGGCTTGGTACCTACAAGGACAGTGAAGTCATTGATAAATGAGAAGTCCTTTCACCTTCCATCTGTGCCCTGGAATGGATTTTGAATGTGGAAGTATCTAAAGTTATTTCCATTTTCTGGCTTTCAGGATTCTTAGTGTTCCCCCTTAGTGTTCTTTCAGCTTCTGTGTAGCAGAGAAACCTGGGGCTCCTGATTAGGACTGGAAGTGTAGAAATAGATTCAAAGAATGTTGTGCATTTTAATAACTTTTGTGTGGAGGTTCTTGTGGATCTTCTGAAAACATCCTATATTTTGATTTACAACTCATTCCCAAGATTTGGCAATTTTCAAAAGTTATTTTACTGAAAATGTTATCTAAACACTTACCTGTGTCTTGTTATCCTCTTCAATTTCAATGATTCTTATATTTGGTATCTTAATGTCTTGGATTTCATGTATTTTTAGATTATTTCTTCTTTTTTCTCTTTTTTGTTGATACATTTTCAATTTCTCACATCTTGTCTTCAATGCATGAAAGTATATCTTTTACATAATCAAACATTGGTGAGACTTTCAGTTGAATTTTTTGTTTCATTGAATATTTCATTTCTGGTGTTTCTTTTTGTTTCTCTCTGGTTTTTTTTTTTTGTATTTGCTTCTTTTTCAGAATCTTTATTCTTTCACTGAAATGCTCTTTCACTTCCCATATTTTCTCCCTTAGTTTTTTTCTTTTAGTTCACTAATTATTTTAACCATCAATTTTTCAAATTCTTTTTTTGCAATTTTATCTACATCAATATCTGTGGCTTCAGTTATTGGTGGAGTTATAATTTTTTTAAACATCCTTTGAATCTTTTTCTTCATCTCATCTGAATTTTTGCACATCTTTTAAATAGATTTCATCTTCCTATTTTATATGGGAGTTTTTTAGTGAGTAATTATCTCTTAGTAATAAGCCCTAGGTTGGGGACTTAAGCATATCTGGTCAGCATAACCAAAGTGTTAATTTCAATCCCTAGTACTTCTTCAAAAGGAAAAAGTAATCACCAGGGAAAGTGCTAATTTAAGAGCAAATCATATATCAATATAGTATACAGGTTATAACAGCTCTATTGACCAAAAGGGAATATGGGTAAGAACTGATTTAGAATATACTGAGAAGATTAAGCATTAATGTTAGTGTGTTCAATTGCATTGGAACAAGGTATAATAAATATAAAAATAAAAGAGAATGAAAAAATGAAAGAAGAAAGAGTGGGGGAAGAAATAGAAACAAGTTAAAATTAGATGATTATAAAGCATGAAGGAGAAGGGAAGGGAATAGAGATGGAAGAGAAGAAAATAGTTTTACAGAAATGATCCATTTAATTGATAAAATACATAAAATTAGATGAATTTTGACAAAACATGTGGCAAGACACTGAGAATCATTTGATATCAAGCAGTTTATGCAATATTCATCCTAGAGAAATTCTTTTTTCTTTTACTTGAGGAGAATTTTAAAACAGAGACCTTTCTTTCCAAGGTTTTGAATTTAGAATCCCCTATAGGAAGCTTATGTGATGCTGGTATCCTGGTGGTTGGTTGTTCTCAGCTGTGACCCAAACCAGTTGAACTTGTTAGGGAACTTTGTATAATAAGCTCTACCCATCCTTACCTGCCCAGCTCTGTAAGACCTCTTTTCTGAGAATAGAGATAATGTGGGATGTCATTCTATCCTCCAGCTCCTTCTTAAGCCCCTACTTTCCATCTGACCTTGATCAACTCCAATCCCCCCATTTCAGCCACGCTTCTTATTCCAGAGCTCAGACCGCCATTTTCTAATGTAGACTTTCTTTGTTCTTCTCTACTGTGTGAACCAAAACAAAACAAAACAAAAAATCTGGTGCTGTGGCTATCCTGAGTTTCTCCCAATCTTTGTTTTAGTCTTTCCTTTATGCCCAAACAGATTCATATCATGGGCCCTCACCTATCCAGTGAATAATTAGAGCCTAAGTGGCTATTTAGTCTTGGATATTCAAAAAAGCAAGTATACAAGAGCCAGTCAAATTAGAAAAAAGGAAGAAAGGGGACAAATAAAAGAGAAAAACAGAGAGTACAAAATGAAAGATAAAGTTAAATTTTAGGGATATCTAATTTATTATGCAGGAATTCCACCACCGGGGGATGGTGGGGATTTCTCAAATCATGGTTTCCCTTGCTATTTATGAGTTTATTTTATGCATAGGATGTGACTCTGCTGAACAGTAGCTTCTACTTTTCTTAAACTTGGTGGGAGAAATCCTTTTCATCTCATTGGAGGGGAGCTTCCCCTTCCCCACTGAGTCAATGATCACAGGATGCTGGCACCATCTATTACTTTTATTAATTCTCTTTCTATTCTAGAAACTGCTATTTTTATTTTTCACCTCTTTGTTAGCTCTCTAGGTTGCCTACTGCATATTTTCACGGTATTCATACCTTAGTTTGCACTGCAGAACTGCTGTTTTAATTTACTGTTGGGAGGTTGCTATTGTATGTACCATCTTTAATCTCCTATTGATGGCTTTTAAATCAAATTTACATTTCTTTAAGAGCATGATGGTACAAATGTTGACATAGTACCTATCTATTTTTTATTGTAGCTCTGTGAGGTTCCTAACTTGATATTCTTATAACCTAAGGGAACCAAATATGGACTTCAGGTCTATACCAATTCTCTGTAGAGATGTACAGTTTTACACAACTGTGAATATCATTGCTTGTCCTCCAAAAAATTGACATTAAGGTAGGATTAGACATGTCAATATATGGGGAAATGTGTTTGTCAACTTTTCTCTGCTGTACCTAAAATACATAAACTACTTGAAGGGAGAAAGATTTATTTTTGCTTACAGTTTGAGAGATTTCAGATTTCAGAGATTACAGCTTGTTCCATTGCTTTTAGGCCTGTAACAAAAAAGAAGCATTATGGTGAAAGGACATGGCAGAGGAATACTGTTAACCTTTTTGTAGTCAATATGCAGAGCAGAGAGAGAGTGGAAGGCCTAGGACAAAACATACTCACAAAGTGCACACCCCCAAGGGCCCACCACATGCAACCAGGTTCTACTCCTATATCATCCACTACCTCCAAGTATTTCCATCAGTTATCAACAGATTAATCCACTAATGAGATCAGAGACCTCATGATACCTTACTTCCCCAAACCCTCCTTTGAATTCATTGTAGTGGATACAAGCCCTCAACTCATGAGCCTTTGGAGGATATTACAGATCTAAATCAGAACAGGACATGCTTATAGAATATAGGGAGAGAGAGTATGAGAAAGTAGAGCCTTGAGGGCTGGGATGCAGCTCAAGCAGTAGTGTGCTCGCCTGGCATGCATGTGGCCCGGGTTAGATCATCAGCACCACATACAAACAAAGATGTTGTGTCCATCAAAAACTAAAAAATAAATAAATAAATATTAAAATTCTCTCTCTCTCTCTAAAAAGAAAGAAAGAAAGAAAGTAAGTAGAGCCCTGAACTGCAAATTATTTCAAACGAAGCCTTATTTAGGCAGAGTAGTGTCACCAGCAACAATTGCCTATTGGCAGCATGGTGTGTCAAGCAGACAGTGGCACTAGTATTCCTTCCTGGGTCAGCTATTGGATCTGAGCTGTCCTGGAGGAAAGGTGGTTTTGCTGTAAATGCTGTGATGTATCTAAGAGGTCAAAAGTGAGGTCTGTCACGTTTGTTCATGATGCATTTTCAGCCACCTTGCTATATTTATGTGTATTCTTTTTTGGGGAAGTCTGTATTTTGTCATATTTTTCAAATGTTTGGGTCCTAAAGAAGGTTTAGAACTACTGTCTACTCTCACATCTAAATAGTTGTGCCCTAAGAACCTAAAAGATGGGCTCAAGTTTATTATCATAAATCAGTAAACAGAAGTTATTTACCAAATCATTAAAAACTGTGGGACTATTACCATTATTTATCCATGATTAGTAGAGACAGTCATAGTTTTTAAAAAATTTATGCTTATCACAATGAAAGTAAGGAGTATTAGAATACTGGCTGCAGGATTACACCATAGAGTGTAAATGTACCTATTTTCCCTTTGGAGACATGCTAAAGATTTTGAGCATAGATGATAGACAGAAATCTGTCATTCTGGAACTGATTAGTTGCTTGAACATGGGTAAATCACTTCACTTTCTGTGCCTAAAATTCCTCATTTCTAACATGAGCATAATAATATCATTGCATACCTTCTAGCATTATGGGGAGGATTCAGTAAGATGATCTCCTGAAAGCTCCTCATATAGTACCTGGCACACATTATTATCATGGTGAGAAGCTATAGGACTGTGAGCAATACAGTATTCCCTACTTGAGCCCTTCTAATGTCTAGAACTTAGGAAGTAAATGAATGGATGAAGTTTTGATCCTTTAAGCTGCAGAAAAATCCTTTGCATATAGAGCTCTTCTAACATATTTGAAAAATTATTTGGCAAAAAAGTAGTGTCTCTGGTTGAATAAGATTTGAAGATATGTTAATTTTTTCTTTGTACTTATTTTTAAAAAACGATTAAACATTATTTATAAATTAAATATATTAGGTTTTATGCTTGATTCATTAACACATCTGTTTTTTAAAGTTATGGCTAAAAAGGTGATTTCATATAGAAATGAATTATTCCATAATATAGTATAATATATAATAAAATAGTTTATTTTTATTTTCATTGTCATTGAATAACTGTTTTAATAGATTTAAATACAGCTTGGCATTTATTGACTCACTTTTATTGGGGTGATCCCACTTCTCTTCCTTTAACAACTTTGATTTCTGTCAGACTAATGTTTCTGTAATTCTCCTTTAAGTTCCTATCTCTTCAGTATATCTACTTTTAACAATTCCTAGCCTACAAGTTGTTATTAAAGCAGATATGACAAAAATTTGAAAGATTACAAGCACTCATGAACTATTTAGTTCAGTGGTACCAAACTATAGCCCAAAGGCAAATCTGATCAGCAGCCTATTTATGTAAATAAAATTTTACTGGAACCATATATTTAGATTACATATCATCTATGGTGACTTTTATACTTCACAGCTCGGTTCAGGAGAAAAATAGAGAGCAGGATAACTCCTTGAGCGTAGCATCTGTGACTTACTTTCTACTTCATTCTTAATAGCTAACCTAGAGCCAGTATTATAGTAGATACTAAACAAATATTTGTGAAACTGAGTGGATTATGATTTTACTTTACATTAATTACAAAAATGAAATACTTTAAAAGAGGTTCCTCCAAGTACATTGTTTTATAAAACATATACATGTTTTATAACATGTCACTAGAGTATACTTGTTAAACTAGCACATTAAAAGTGACCATTATAAATAATATCCTTGGGATGATTTGATGTTTAAAAGATTAGAAAAGCATTACTTTTATGTGAAAACTGTTTAATGAACTGATGTTTAAGAGAGACTACTGGATCCTCTGCTGCTTCTTTTAACATTTTTCTTTTTTGAAAAGATTCTTTTAAAATTTCTTCATAATTTAGACATAATAATTCATCAAATATTTAAACTAAAATGCATTTCCCAGAAAACTTTTCAGTAAATGCATTCAAATACCTGGTTTGGGAAAATTGTATAGTTAAACCTTTATGTGTGGCCACATGTGAAATATAAAATAAACTTTAATATTTATTTTCTGTATTATTATAAAGATAAAATGTTTTAAACTATTATAATTTCTCAATTGTTTGTATTAATAAATATTTCACAAAGAAATACAAGTTTAAGTGGATGATAGCTTTATTAAACTTAAGGCATGGATTTCTTGTTTCCTTTTTTAAAAGTTTGTTTCTGTGTGATGGACAAGGATATCAATTAATAGCAACTTTGGAAAAATTCCATGAAGTTTTTTTTCTACTAACAAGAATAAACATTAAAAAAATTCCTGACTATTCCCTTCTAAAAATCCTGATTAAATATTTCTGGGATGGAACCTAGGAGTTTTTGGTGGGAAATTTAACCCAGGGATGTTTTACCACTGAGCTATATCCCCAATCCTTTTAAAAAATTTCTGAGACAGAAATCTTTTTAAAATATGAACATCCTTAAATGCTAACTACCCTGTTTTTATCATTACATGTTTAATAAGCATATCAAATTATCACACTTTACCCCATAAGTGTGTATAATTAAAATGATAATGAATAAAAGCCAGACATAAATAAAAATAAAATAAAAGCATTTCAAGTGATTTAAATCATAAGAGTAGGAAATAATTCTTTAATTTCTTATTTTTATTGATACATTATAATTATAAAAATTATGGGATTCATTGTTACATATTCACACATATACACAATATAATAATATTTTGGCCAATCTTACTCCCCAGTATTTCCCCTTTACCTCTCTTTCTCCTACCACTTGATATTTTTCCTCTTCTCTACTGGTCTCCCTTTAATTTTGAAAATTTGATGCTTTGAAGAATTCCTTCATGAGAGTGATGTCAGCAAGATGGCAGATTAGGAAGTCCTAAAACTTGTCCTTCACAATGACACTGATATACTATACATAAATTAAAGTAGCTCTGGGAGAACATTATAATATATCTTAAAAGACTATAGCAATTCAGGGATCACAACAACTGAGGATGGGTACATAGAAAAATGTTGGAAACATTTTCCCTACAATCATCCAATCCCCTAGACTACCATAGCTCAGTACCAAAAGAAATTCCTTTGGCTGCAACTTCCTTCCACAGTGAAATGGAAAGCAAAAGGACCCTAGCAGTTTTCATCATCATGGACTCCTACAGCTTTTATAGCCAAGGAGCCCTGCAGTCTTTATCAATAAGACTCAAGGTGACAACTTCCCAAAGCCTACACTGCTGTGTCCTCCAGACACATAACTGCCTTTATTATACCCCTCAGAGTTCATGGCACTCTATTCTTCCAAGTCCCATCACTGATATATACCTGTAACCCAGTCTTGTTACTAAAGTGCACCCCCAAATCTAACACTGCTTCACAACCCATCCAGTCAGCATCTTCATAGCCACTTGCAGATGAAGCCAGTTGGTAAAATACAGAAGAGTTAACTTCTTCAAATGTGCAGATACCAACACAAGACTACAAGGAACAACAATAAAAACCAGGGATACCACTTAAGAAAGGCAGTTTCCTGTAATTAAGTCCAAAGTAATAGAGATCTACTAAGTGCCTGTTAATATTCAAAATAATTGTTCTTAAAATGTTGATGTAGTTACAAATAAACACAGATAATTCAATGAAATCAGGAGACTAATACATGAACAGAGTGAGCTCAACAAAGAGATAGGAATCATAAAGAACCAAATAAAAGAATTCTTCTTTCTTTTTCTTTTCTTTGTCTTTCTTTTTATTTTATTTTTTAGTACTAGGGGTTGAACCTAGGGGCACTTAATCACTAAGCCAATCCCCAGTCCTTTTTATTTTTTTATTTTGAGATGGGGTTTCACTAAGTTGCTTAGGACCCAATGAAGTTTCTGAGGCTGACCTCAAATTTGTAATGCTTTTTGCTGGGATTACAGGCATGCACCACATACCCAACCCAAACAAATTCTTGAGTTAAAGAATACAATGAATGAAATAAAAAATGGAATAGAGAACCTCAACTGTAAACTCAATCAGAAAAAAAAATAATAAGTGAAATTGAAGACAGTTCATTTGAAATTAACCAAGGGGGGAAAAATTTTTAAAAAAACCCAAGTCTTCAGGATTTATAAAACATCTTTAGAGAGGCTGGGGATGTGGCTCAAGTGGTAGGGTGCTCGCCTAGCATGCATGAGGCACTGGGTTCGATTCTCAGCACCACATAAAAACAAAATAAAGATATTGTGTCCACACACACACACACACACACACACACACACACAAAGATATTTAAAAAAAACATCTTTGGAGGGAAGGGGAGGGGGGATAGTAGAGGATAGGAAAGGCAGCAGAATACAACAGACACTAGTATGGCAGTATGTAAAAACGTGGATGTATAACTAATGTGATTCTGCAGTCTGTATACGGGGTAAAAATGGGAGTTCATAACCCACTTGAATCAAATATATGAAATAAGATATGTCAAGAGCTTTGTAATGTTTTGAACAACTAAAAAAAGCATCTTTAAATGAGCCAAAATATGATTTGTGGAAATAGCAGAAGGAGAAGAGATACAGAATATGGCAGAAAACTTACTTAAAGAACCAATGACTGAAAACTTCCCAAATCTGATGGGTGGTGGGGAAATCTAGATTTAAGAAGCCCAATGAAATCCAAGTAGTTTGATAATATTGCACGTTGTACTTTGGTAAAAATCAAAGACAAACAATTTCAAAAGAATTTTTTTTCTCACATTTTAAGGGAATGCCATAGGTTATTAGTGAATTTCTAAATAGAATTTCTAAATTAGTGAATTGCCATTTATATGATATATCATATATGTCATAAATCCCAAAGACTCTAAAACAACAGTAACAGGAGGAGACAAAAGGTGGTGGAGAAGAGGAAAGTTGAATTCCAAGCTGAGCCATGGCCTGGGACCAAAGTGTACTCCTTCTCAGTGAGGTGGGTGAATGAGAGATTTCTCTAAAATTTAATATTGGACACTCAAAGCAGTTTGGAAACTCAGAAATTTTGGTAAAATAAACAAAGAAAAAAGAATAGATCAGAGCTGACATGGTGACCCCATAGGTGCCTCAGGCATGGATTTACCACAGGTAAAGGGAGAGGGCTCACAGTTTTAGTATGGAGAAATCTGAGATAAAAAATGCTGCCTAGCCAGGCAAATCTGTAATTGGTGGTTTGGGAGGCTGAGCTAGGAGGATTACCAGTTCAAAGCCAGCCTCAGCAACTTAGTGAGACCCTGTCTTAAAAATAAAAAAAACGGGCTGAGGATATGGCTCAGTGTTTAAACACCCCTAGGTTCAATCCCCTGTACCAAAAAAAAAAAAAAAAAAAAACCAAACACAAAAAACCAAAACAACAACAAAACAAATGCTGCCTAATCTTAGGTGATACAGAGACTGCATAGCACACTGGTGCTTGAAAAGCATGCTCTGTATCTCAAATCACTGCAGAGAGCTGAGATGGGAGCCATCTTGGGGTGAGCACTCCATGGTGGCAACTGTGGAAGTAGGACTCAGGAGATCAGTCACACACACACACACACACACACACACACACAGTCCCAATATCATAGCAGGCATCTATCAAATCATCTACATATGGCCTGACAGAATGTGAATGAGACAGGTGTAGAATAGACTGTACTCAGGGAGATTTGATTAAAAAATGCAAGGAGGAGGCTGGCTCACCTCTCCTTCGTGTCTGACAGCTCATGTGACTAGCTGAAGTGGGCTGGGATTCTGAGCTGGTGGGGTTGAATATACTTAAGCCCAGGAAGGCTGTGCTCTTTGACATCAGTGAGGGGAAGATTGGCCCCCTTGCCCCACAATTGGATTTCTTGGGAGGCTTCGGAGAACCAGACCTGCAGAAGAGATTAGCAACTGTCTAGCTCTAGAGGCAGGTCAGTCTAGTCTCTGCAAAAAAGGCTGACTCTGAAGCTTCATTTGGCCTCAGTGTCTCCTGCTGGAACTTCCCTTACAGAACACTGTAGAAACTGTACCCTGGCAGTTCACTGAACTGGTCCCAATGAACTAAATGCTGACTGACAACCCATCCCACTTCCTACAAATGAGAAGGAAAGTTGAGTCTTATATCAAATAGCTTCAAGGAGCTCAGAGAGAGAGAGAGAAAAAAAAGAAAGGGTAAACTACCCACACCATTTTTTCTACCAGTACATAACTGAAGAAGAATTGGAAAGAATGAATATTGGACATAGGCAGTGACCACCCAAACTGGTCAATTATTTTGACCACTTCAGTGGAGAAGTTTCCTTCAGTCTTCACTAAGATTATTGGATGTACCAAAGTAGATGTATGAAGATATGAATGGTGTGAATATACTTTGTATACAAGCAGAGATATGAAAAATTGTGCTCTATGCATGTAATGCATTATTCTGCCATATATAATAAATTAGAACAAAAATTAAAAAGATATTGGATTTAAAATTGTTTTTAAATTTTAATTTTTTAATTTTATTATTTTTATTCCTTCTATGTGTGTATATGTGTGTGGAAGTATGGAGGCACATGTTTTAATTCTGGTTGTGCTGATTGATTCAGGGACATATATACATAGACTTATTTGTATCTTTTTCTCTCATTTTAGCATTTTTAATGTGATTTTTTCTCCTAGCATTGTCTTTTGTGAGTTCACTTTTTTGGGATTGTATATTTTGTATTATTTTTGTTTATTTCTCTTTTTTTTTTCTCCTATAGTCTCCTGCTAACCACCAAATTCTATTGTTTTCTTTCCCTCTCTCCCAATATCCTGCTTATTTTATTTCCCCCCTCCTTTTATAAAAACATCACCTGCTACATCTCTTTTGCATTCATTTTGTACAGTTTTTGAAATTGTAGTCTTTTCTAACTTCTTAACACATTTTCTTTTCCCCTAAATAACTGTATTTTTATCATCTTTCAGAATTAGATAACTCCTGTCTCACTATTAATGCTAATATAATCATTACTGCTATGAATGATATATTTGACATCTGCTGTTTAGTTCATAGTTATTGTTTTTGCTGTTGACAATTGCTGAATCTACCATTCCTCTTTATAGGAGGCAATTAATATTGAAGATGTCATAGTAGGAATGGGGTATTTACTTTAACACTGTGTATTGTTTGTTTTTTGCAATGGTTGTTTTCTTATTTATTTTGCTCCATTCCATGAGGTGCTGGGAATATATAGGGACACTAATTGTTCACAGACTAAAGACTATTGATGAACTCAGCATTCCCTGGCATTATTCCAACTCAAAGAAGTGAGGAGACAAAAGACACACATCAATAACAAGGACCCAAGAAACAATCAGAGAGGAAACCCAGGTTCCACACCTTTTCATCTATACATACATCAAAAAAAGAGTAAAGCCCCCCCCAAAATAAGATAATTACACACAAAAGAACATATGTAAAATAAGAGGTAGATACACAAGATGAAGATCTCTTGAAACATAGAAAACAGTCAAACAAATCTCTCCCCCAAATTCACAATTTCTTAATGGATCCCATTGATAGTGAGGTGGATAAAACCCAGAGAAAGCTTATAAAAATGTTATTAAAATAATCATCATAGAAATGATTATTAAAATGTTCAATGAACTAAAGCTCTAAGGAAGGAATTAAGAGAGCAAATATAGGAGATGAAAGTCCACTTTTCTAAAGAAATAGAAATAGTGGTAAGAAATGAAACAGAACTACTACAAATTAAAGACACAATTAATAAAAATGAAACTCATTTGAGAGCATTACTAACAGATTAAATTGTGTAAAAAAATAGAATCTTAGCCCTTGAAGATAGAACTTCAGACACTGAAGACAGGATGTACGATTTTGGGGTACACAGAAGGCAGTGAAGGGAAAAGAATAATATTATATGACCAGAATACACAAGAACTCTAGGTCTACTTTAAAAAAATCAAACCTGAGAATCATTGGAATAGAAGAGAACATGGTGATACAGGCTAAAGGCATAAAGAGCATTTTCAATGTTATATTACTGAAAACTTTTTCGATATCAGAAACAAGATAGACTTCCACATGTAGGAGCATGCGAGACCCTATATAGGCCTAGTCAAATAACCTTTCTGATGCATATCATAACTCAGGATTCTCACCTGAGTTCTCCAAGACCTTTACATATAAAGTAAAGAAAGAATATTAAAATTCACAAGAGAGAAACATCAGATCATATTTAAAGGCAAATCAATAACTCTCACTTCTGATTTCTCAGCTCAGACCCTAAAATTAAACAGGGTCTAGAATGAGCTCTTCCCAACTCTTAAAGAAAGAAATTGCCAGCCAAGATATGTATATGCAGCAAAGCTCTCTTGCAAAGTCAATGGTAAAATTAAAACTTTCCATAACAAGAATAAAATATAATAGAATAAAATGTAAAAGTATTCATGACCACTAAACCAGCACTACAAAGACTACTCTAAGATATATTACATACAGAGGAACTTAAAAACAACACTCAAAGTCCATAAGTAGATGAAAATCACTAGAAGAAAAACCAACTAAATGAAAATCAAAACAATTAAATATAGCAAATGGATCAAAAAATGTCAGGAAATCCATATATTATCAGAACGGATCAAAAAAGAAAATCCAACTACATGCTATTTGTAAAAGGTGTACCTTATAGGCAAAGACACTCAAATGTTGAAGGTAAAAGAATGGAAAAAAATATTTCATGCAAATGGAGTCTGAAAACAAGTAGAAATAACCATTCTCATATCTGACAAAGCACATTCCAAACAAAATTAATGAGAAGAGATAAAGAATTCCACTATAAACCTAGTAAAGAAAATAATCCAACAAGAATGTATAATGATAGCAAACATTTATGTCCCAAATGTCAACACACTCAATTATGTGGAAAAATACTCTTATGATATTAAATCCCACACAGACCAAAAAACAATAATACTCGGTGATTTCAACATGCCTTTATCACCGATAGGTCATAAAAACATAAAATTAATAAAGTTAACTCCAACCTAAACAACACAGTAAATTAAATGGATGTAATGGTCATCTACAGAGTAGTCCACCCCAAAACAACTGAATTTACCTTCTTCTCAGCTGCACATGAAACTTTTTCCAAAATGGATCATATTCTAGACCACAAAGGAATTCTTTAAAAATTGATAAAATATTTGTATTCTGTGAGAACATAATGGAATTAAGCTAGATATCAAAAGCAAGAAAAATAATAGAAACCACATAAGCACATTGAAATTGAATAATACTCTCTTAGATGAAGAATGGATCAAAGAAGAAATGAGAAGGAAATCAAGAAATTCTTAGAAATGAATGAGAACAGAGATACAACATATCAAAATCTCTGGGACAGTTCAAAACTGTTTGAAAACAGCTCAAAGAGGAAAATTTATAGCTCTGAGTGCCTACATTAAAAATTTAGAGAGATCCCACAATTAAGCTTCAGCTTAATTCATTAGAGAAAGAAAACAAATTAACCCCAAAACCAGTAGAAGAGAGAAAATAATTAAGATCAGATCTGAAATCAATGAAGTTGAGAATGAGAAAACAGTACACAAAATCAATGCAACAGTCAGTTCTTTGAAAATATAAAAACAACAAACCTTTAGCCAAACTAACCAAAAGAAAGAGTGAGGGGGCTGATGTTGTGGCTCAAGGCTAGTGAGCTTCCCTTTCGTGTGTTGGGCACTGGGTTCAATCCTCAGCACCACATAAATAAATAAAATAATAAAATAAAGGTACTGTGTCCATCTACAACTTAAAAAATTTTAAAAAAAGAAAGAGTGAGAAGAAGCAAATCAGTAAGATCAGAGATGAAAAAAGGAGATATCACCACAGACTCTTCTGAAATCCAGAGGATTATCACAACCTGTTTTGAAAATGTATATGCCAATAAACTGGAAAATCTGGAAGACATCATCAAATTTCTACACACATATGACCTGCCCAAATTTAATTGGGAATATATGGAAAACCTAAACAGACCAATATCATGTAGTACAATTGAAGCATCAGTCAAAAGCCTTATAAAAAGAAAAGCCCAGAACCTGGTGGATTCTCACCTGAGATCTCCCAGACCTTTACAGAAGAATTAACATTGGTCTTTCTCAAACTATTCCATGGAATTGAACAGGAGGGAAGAATCCTAAATACTTTCTATGAAGCCACTATAAAAAAACAGACAAAGATGTATCAGGGAGATAAAATTACACAAAGTTTCCCTGATGAACATGGATGCAAAAATCTTTAATAAAATATTAGCAGAGCTCATTAAAAATACATAAAATGATAATACACCATGATCAAGTTGGTTTCATTTCAGGTATGCAAGGTTGGTTCTAAATATGCAAATAAATAAATATAATTCACCACTTAAACAGAATTAAAGACAAAAATCACATGATCATCTCAATAAATACATAAAAGGCTTTTGATAAAATCCAACATCCATTCATTTTAAAAATGCTGGAGAAGCTAGGGGTCTAAGGAGTATAAGTCAACTTTGTAAAGGCCATTTATGACAAACTCAAAGCCAACATCATACTAAATGGAGAAAAACTAAAAGCATTTGCTCTACATTCAAGGACAAGACATGGCTGACCACTCTCCCTACCCTACTTCTATTCAATATAGTACTTGAAACATTAGCCGGAGCAATCAGGCAATAAAAGGAAATCAAAGGGATACAAATAGGGAATGAAATAGTCAAACTATCTCAGTTTGCTGACAATATGATCCTCTCTATCTGGAAGACCCAAAAAACTCTACTAAAAGGCTTCTAGAGCTTATAAATGGGTTTAGAAAAGTAGCAGGATACAATATCAACAGCCGTAAATCAATAGCTTTCCTATACTATAACAGTGATTCAGCTAAGGAAGAAATGAAAAAAAAAACACAATAAAAAACCCCATTCACATAACCTTAAAAAAATGATACTTGGGAATTAATCTAACCAAGGGGGTAAAAGGACTCTACAATATCAATTATAGGACACTAAAGAAAGAAGTTGAAGACGATCTTAGATGATGGAAAGACATCCTATGTTCTTGGATTGGCAGAATCAATATAGTCAAAGTGGCCATATTACCAAAAGTAATATACATATTCAGTGCAATCCACATCACAATACCAAAGACAATCCTCACAGAATTAGTGAAAAGAATTCTTAAATTTATTTGGAACGCTAAGCAAACCAGAATAGTCAAAGCAATACTAAACAAGAAAAGTGAAGCAGGAATCATCACAGTGCCTAATATGAAATTATTCTACAGAGCAATAGTAACAAATTATACTACATAGCAGTAGTAACAAATAACAAACATCATGATATGGACATAAAAATAGATATGACGACCAATAGAATGGAATAGAAGACACAGGGACAAATCCACATACATACAGTCTTCTGATATTTGATAAAGGTGCTAAAAGTATACCTTGGTGAAAAGAGAGCCTTTTAAACAAATGGTGCTGGGAAAACTGTATAGCTACATGTAGAAAAATGAAATTAGACTACTCTTACCTTGCACAAAATTCAAATTGAAAAGGATTAAAGACTTAGGAATCAGACTTAGGAATTTTACAACTGCTAGAAGAAAAATACAGTCAAAACTCCATCATTTAGTTGCTGGGATGGACTTCCTTAACAAGACCCCCAAAGCACAAGAAATAAAACCAAGAATCAATATGTGGGGTACCATTAAACTAAAAAGCTTCTGCATAATAAAGGACATGATTAAGAGCATGAAGATAGAGTCTATAGAATGGGAGAAAATCTTGGCCAGTTAGAGGATTAATATTCAGAATATACAAAGAACTCAAAAAACTTAACATTATAAAAGCAAATAACCCAATTAACAAGTGGGCAAAAGAAGTAAACATAAACTTCTCAAAAGAAGAAACACAAATGGTCAACAAAATACGAAAAATGTTCAGCATTTCTAGTAATCAGGGAAATGTGACTCAAAACTACAATCAGATTTCATCTCACTTCTGTAAGAGGGAAGAGAACAAGAGGTCAGTAAAGGGAAGGGGTTGGAAAGGTACTGGGGTCTGAATAAGATATATTCCATGATTGTATAATCTTATTAAAATGGATTCTACAGTTATGTGTAACTAAAACAAAATAAAACTTCAAAAAAGAATATGAATAACAATAAATGCTGGTGAGGTTGTGGGGAAAAGGTTACAGTTTTACATTGTTGGGACTGCACACTAGTTCAAACACTCTAGAAAGCAGTATGGAGATTCCTCAAAAAACTAGGGATGACCCAGTTATCCCACTCCTTAGTATTTTCCCAAAAGATCTACAATTGTCATAATACAGTGATACAGCACATGAAGATTTATGTAGCAGCACAATTCACAACAGCTAAATTATTAAATCAACCCAGATGCCCCTAAACAGGTGAATGGCTTAATAAATTTTGATTTATTAGAGGGGGAGACCCCTCTAACCTGGGTGCCAGGCTTTATATATATATATATATATATTCAAAGAATAAAATTATGGCATTTGCCAGTAAGTAAATGGAAGGAGACAGAGATATCATGCTAAGTGAAATCAGAAATTCAAAGGTTGAATATTTTCTCTCATATGCAGAAGCCAAAGTGAAGTTAAAGAAAGGGGAGGGGAGGGAAGGATAGGATAACATAAAGAACCAATCAAATATAAATTGACAAGAACAAAGAAGTCTGATAGAATAAATGAAGGAGAATGAGAGAGGAAAAGGAGGATGGCAAGGAAAAATGGAAGGGAAAAGGCAGATCATGAACTGAAATTTATTTCCAAATATGCATGACTTTGTCAGGATGAACCCAACTCTTATGTATAACTATAAAGCTCTAATAGAAAAAAAACAACAAAATTTTAGAACTAACATATGAGTGCAGTAAAGTTGCAGGACATAAAAACTAACACATGAAAATCAGTGATGTTTCTATACACAATGAACTAGTCAAGAAGAAAAAATTTTAAAAAATCATAAGTACAGTTTTGACAAATAGAATAAAATACTTAGGAATAAATAGCCAATGAGATGAAAGACACATACTGGAAATTATAAAACACTAATGAAGAAAATTAAAGAAGTCACAGATTAGTAGAAAGACATCCTTATTAAATGGAAGAATCAATATTGTTTAATATTTATACTACCATATGTGATCTACATAGTCATCGCAATCTCTATCAAAATCTCAGTGACTTTTTAATTAAGTGAAATAAAAAATTCTAAATTGCATGTGGAGTCTCAAAAGACCCCAAGTGGTAAAAACAGTCTTGGGCAAGAACAAAGGAACCTGAAAGCACTGATATTACTTCCTAATTTCAAATATGACAAAACTAAGTAATCCAAATGGTATAATTCTGGAATAAAAACAGACAGAAAGACCAATAGTACAGAATGGAAATCCCAGAAATAAATCTATGCATCTATGGTTGATTGATCTTCCACAAAGTTACCAAAAGCACACACAATGGGAAAAGGATAACCTCTTTAAAAAAACAGTGCTGGAAAAACTGAGTATCTACATGTAGAAGAATGAATTGGGATCTTGATCTCACACAATATATAAAAATCAACTCAAAATGAATTAGAGGTAAATGTAAGACCTGAAACTATAGAATGCCTAGAAGAAAACAGGGAAAAAAGTTCTTGACATTGTCTGGGTAATGAGTTCTTGGATACAATGCCAAAACAGCAAAGAAAAAAGTTAACAAAATGAAAAAGAGAAAATGCTTACAAGTCATATACCTGATTGGGTATTAATAACCAAAATACATAAAGTACATATACAATAGCAAAGAATTAAATAACCTAACTTGGAAATGAGCAAATGACCTGATAGACATTTTTCAAAAGAAGACATACAAATAAATGACTGGCAGGTATATGAGAAGGTGCTCACCATTACTTATTTTCAGAGAAATGCAAATTAAAATCACAAGGAGATATCACCTCAGACCTATTTGAATGCCTTTTATCAAAAAGTCAAGATAAATGTTGGCCATGATGTTGAAAAAAGAGAATCCTTATCCATTGTTTGTGGGAGTGTAATTTGGTATCCTATTGTGGAAATTAAAAATAGAACTGCTTTATGATCTAGCACACCCACTTCTGGATATATAGCCAAGAGAAATAAAATCACTTCATTACCACATTGTTCATAATAGCTAGGATATGTAAACAACCTAATTAATGTCTGTGAATAAATGAATGTATAAGAAAGATGTGTTATATACACATATATGTAATGAAATATTTTCATCCTTAAAAAAAGAAATCTTGTCTTTTCTTTTGCAACTATATGAATGAAACTGGAGGACATTATGCTAATTGAAATATGCCAGGCACAGAAAGATAAGTACTGGAAAATTCATGTCTATGTGGAATCTCAAATAGTTGAACTCATGGAAGCGGAAAGCGTGTCAGTGGTTGCCGGAGGATAGGGAAGGACAAAATGGGGAGACATCAATCAAAAAGTACAAAGTTTTGGTTATGCAAGATGAATAATTCTAGAGATCTGATATATAACAATGTGGCTGTAGTTAACAATATTGTATTATATATTTGAAATTTGCTAAGATAATTTTGTGTGTGTGTATATATATACTTTTTCTTCCTTAACCTTGGGTGCTTTACAACTAGCACTGAAATACATTTCCAGCCCTTTTAATTTTTTGAGGCAGGGTCTCACTAAGTTGCATAGGCTTAACTAAAAAGATATCTTAAGTGCTGTCATCATAAAAAACAGAAATATAATGGTTATGTGCATTTATGGATACATTAATTAGCTTTATTGTGGTAATTATTTCATATTATATGGAAATACATAAATATTCCATTGTGTAACTTCATTACTTATAATTTTTATTTGTTAATTGTACTTCAATAAAGCTTAACACATACTTTCACACTTTAAAATCCTGTGTAAGGTGATTTGAATAGAACTTGAAAACCTTACTTGGACCCACCAGCTACTCCCTCCAATAAGTGAAATTTTTTCATATATTTGAACATAGAATTTAATACTTGTATGAAGACTGAATATTAGATAATTTTATCAGTTACTTAGAGCAAGTTTCTTTTGATATTTTAGTCACTGACTCTCTTTTAATATCTTAACCTTATTTGGGTCACAGATTCCCTCTGAGAAGTTGATGAAATCTGTGTAATCTTCCTAGGAAAATTAGCACACAAAATTTTTGCATCTAATTACAAGGCTTCTACAAACCATGACATATGACAATGGACTCCAGCCATGGACCAGTTTAAAAACTAATCTTTAGTTGTGGCCCATTTTATTTTTAATTTTGCTCTATATGTAGGTATATTAACTTTATCCTTAACTTCTTTTTTTTCTCTATAAGATGCTATGCTTCCAAAAATTTAATAACTTTTCAGTATTCTGTGTGTAATTTTAGTTACATAGGACATAATTTCCCTGTTCTTTTACTTATATGTCCATTTTTAAAAATTTTTCATGTATTTTGATACAACTCGAGTTTTGAGGGATGATATCTCTAGAAAGGGCAAAATGTTGACAGTTTGTTGGTAAAGTAGTAAATAGGCAAAGATAACTTGGGGTAGGGTGACTCTAAGAAAGAAGATGCCTGGGGGAAGGAGGTGAGGTGACTAGAAGCCAGAAGCAAAAAACATAGGGCAGACTGGAGTCAAGTGGGTGACTCCAGGGAAACTGGCAGCATATGCCCTCGATCCCTCCCTCAATGCAAAAATGAGAACTCAGGGAAGGATGTAAACAGCTTGGGTGGCAGATGGCCACAGAGAGAGCTGCTTCAACCCACATTTGAGTATTGCATCAAAATCCCAGGCAGAAAGAATTTCATTTTCTTCAAGGTCTTAGGGATGAGGTCAGAGGAGTAGAAAGAAGAAAGAAATATTGAGTGGGGAAGAAAGGGGAGTGGAGGGGGGTACAGAGAAAATTGAAGTAGAGAAAGACTGAGGGAGACAGCAAAGTTCCAGAGAGAGAACACTTTTTATCAATCTAGATAAAACTGGGCTCATTGATTACTCTGTGGAAATGTAATTTGTCTACCTGGCTGTATCCTCAAGAGTGTGTACTTTAAAATGACTTCCTGAATGTGTATATTGTAGTATTTTATGGCCTTACTGTGAGGGGAAGAGTATAAGAGAAACCAAAAGGGCTAGTTTTTCACCCTATGCCATATTATGGCTCAGGTGTCATACTAGCTCACAGACACTTTTGTTGGAATTTAAAAAAAACAAAACAAACATAAAACAAACAGATCCTCCTGCCCCTCCCAAAGGCATGTGGTAGAGAAAGCAGAGCACAGTTGGCATTTTAGCACTTACTTCTCCTCAGTGTCATCCTTATGTGTTAGCCCTTGTTATGGTTTAGATGAGTTTTCCCCAAGGCTCATAGGTTAAAAGTGTGGTCTCCAGGGTGGCAGTATTGACAGTATTGATAATGCCCTAAACTTAAAGGAGGGCATTATGGGAGGTCCTTAGATTATTGGGGGCCTGCCATTGCAAGGAGTTTGGGATCCTAGTCTCAGTCTCTGCTTCCTGGCTCATAATGTAAGTGCTTACTCCACCATATACTCCCTGCCACTGCCATCTGACAGCATCACTAGGGGCCCAAAGCAATGGGGCCAATCCCAACGTGGAACATCCAGAAGCATGAGAAAAATATATTCTTTCTCTTGTAAGTCAATTTCTGAGGTGCTTTGTTTTAGAAATGCAAATCTGACTAAATCAATTCTGTTAAAAGGATAGAATTTTTATTTAATCTTCAAGCTGTAGAGAGGATGAACAGAGCCTTTGAATCTATGTAAGGGCTTTTCAGGTCCCTTACAAGCTAAAACTTCTACAATATTATGATTTGTTTCGAGGATTCAGACTATCCAAGTGAAAGTGTGCTGTGGTAGGAAGGTCATAGAGCAGACAGATTTAGGAAAGATATATGGGGAGAGATCAAAGAGGAAGGTGATGCTGGTCCAGCCAGCCACATCACAACAACGCTACCAATCAGTAAGGAGGTAGATGTTTCAGCCAGTTGACTCTCACATCCAGAAACTATTATATGTTCATGTTTGCCCTAATAATCATAGAAGAATTTCCAAAAGTCACCATATTTTTTTCTCTTTCACAAATATGCACATACAATTTATATACATACATATGTATGTTTCATAGATTGATGAATTCTGGCCATTCTTCCATATAAATTACTTAAAACTATCACAATACCCAACCAATACCCAACCAATGTACCATCCAATAAATGCGATGAATATAAACAATTTCTTTTGTGTATCTACTGTAACAAAATATGTAATTAATTTGTTTGAAAAATTTTAAAACCATGATTCAATTTTATCAAACTCTTCTTCAATGCTAAAAGCTAATTAGCCAAACATCTATCACATTTTATTCATGTAAATAATTAAAATAATTTATCACATATTTCTAACATTTTTTTCTAACTTTTGCTCTTGTTTTTCCTCTTGCAAAGTCGTGAGAATCTTGGCAAAAGATATTGCTGATCAAATGTAAACTGTGTTCATACTTTTATTTGTATCAATTTGGATTGTCTTTAATTAATTAAGTCTGGATCATTTCCTTTAGTTAGATATAGTGAATGTCATATATTTACATTAATAAAATGTGTAGTTATAAGAAGTATTTTATAAATAAAATAAAGAGTACTTTATTTTCCCTATATTTAGATTCTGTTCAGTTTTAGGATTAAAGCAGTCTCTGTAGGTCTTTTTATTTTTTTAAAATAGACAGTTTAAAAAATTTTAAATTTGTAATGCTAAATATCAAAAATTAAGATGATATATAAGAAGAATATATACAAGAAGTCTTGTGATCACTTTATCCTATTCTTCTTGGACCTATGTGGAGCCATCATTAATAGTTTCTAGTTAATCTCTTTGGTATTTCTTTATGAAACAAACGTGGTTTTTTTCTCTCCTTTCCAAAACAGCCAAAATTTAAAAAAATTTCCCTACACTACATTTTTAATCTTGTTGTTGGCTAATTTTTTTAGTTGGCAACTTAATTATTTGCAAAGATAATTTATTTAGTCTTCTATATATATATGTATACTCACAGGATCACAAAATTCATTAAAATTAAGATATTTTTATTTTTTAATTTAAATTAAGTTTATTTTTAACTGATACATTATAACATTGTACATATTTATAGGATACCCAGTGATGTTTTGATATGTGCAAACATTGCATAATGGTTTAAATCAAGATAAACATATGTGTCTCCTTAAACATGTACCATTTCTTCATGGTGAAAACATTCAAAATCTTTTCTTTTAGCTTTTTGAAATATCGATTATTGTAATCTGTAGTCACCCTGCAATAGCACACCAGAACTACTTACTCCTATTCAACTATAACTTAGTATCCATTGATTAACCTCCTGCTTTCCTTCCCACCCCACAACTGTCCCCAGACTCTGGTAACCACCATTCTACTCTCGATTTTCAGCAATTTTTAATATTACACATATGAGTGAGATTGTGATATTTATCTTTCTATGCCTGAATTATTTATTTCATTTCTGACTATGTTGTTGCAAATGGCAAGATTTTGTTATTTTTATGGCTGAATAATATTCCGTTGTATATATATATACCAAAACATTGTCACCAAAACACACATGAAGACCAATGGCACAGAATAGAAGACACAGAGACAAACCCACATAAATACAGATATTTCATACTAGACAAAGGTGCCATAAACATACATTGGAGAAAATATAGCCTCTTCAACAAATGGTGCTGGGAAAACTGGAAGTCCACATGTAGTTGAATGAAATTGAACCCGTATCTCTCATCTCTCATCCAGCACAAAACTCAACATGGAGTGGGTCAAAGACATAGACATTAGACCAGGGTCCCTATGCTTACTAGAAGAAAAAGTAGGCGCATCTCTACATTATGTTGGGTTAGGAACTGATTGCCTCAGTAAGACTTCTAAAGCTTAAGAAGTAAAATGAAGAATTAATAAATGAGATGATATCAAACTAAAAAGCTTCTTTACTGCAAAGGAAGCAATCAAGAGCAAAACAAGAAGAGAGAGCCTAAATAATGGTAGAAAATCTTTGCCACCTGCTCTCCAGATAGATCATTAATATTAACAATTTACAAAGTACTCAAAAAAAATTAATACCGAAATCAATAAATGGGCAAAGGAACTGAACAGGACCTTCACAGAAGAAGCAAAAATGGTCAAAAAATATATAAAAATGTTCCACATCTCTAGCAATTAGAGAAATGTAAATTAAAATTACACTGAGATTTCATCTCACTCTAGTCAGAATGATAATTATCAAGAATGCAAGTAACAATAAATTTAGGTGAGGATGTGCAGAAAAACATTCACTCATACATTGCTGGTAGGACTGAAAATTGGTGCCACCACTCTGGAAAGCAATATGGAGATTCCTCAGAAAACTTGGAATGGAACCACCATTTGACCCAGCTATCCCACTCTTCAGTTTATACCCACAAGACTTAAAATCAACATACTACAGTGACTCAGTCACATCAATGTTTATAGTAGCTCAATTTATAATAGCTAAGCCATGGAACCAACCTAGGTGCTTTTCAACAGATGATATACAAAGAAAATGTGAGATACACACACAATGTATATGTACATATGTGTGTGTATATATATATATATATATATACACACATATGTGTATATATATATACACACACATATACACAATGGAATATTACTCATCCATAAAGAAGAATGAAATTATGTCATTTCCTGATAAATAGATGAAACTGGAAACTATTATGCTGAGTGAAATGAGCCAATCTCCCAAAACCAACACTGAATATTCTCTCTTATATGTGAATGCTAACATGAAATAAAGGGATTGGGAATATAGATGTTTATTGGATTAGACAAAGGGGAAGAAAGGGAAAGGTGGAGGATGGGAACAGAAAAAATAGTAGAATGAATCATACATAACTTTCTTATATTCATATATGAATGAATACATGTCCAGTGAAGTTCCATATTATGTACAACCACAAGAATGGGATTCTAATTAGAGTATGTTATACTCCTTGTATGTATAATATGTCAAAATATATTCTACTGTCATGTATATCTAAAAAGAACAAAAAAAATAAAAATACAAGAAAGTATTTGTGTGCCACAACAGAGTGCTTTTAAATAAACATTAATGGATTGGAACTTTACAAGTTTTCAGAATGGATTGAGTAGTTTTCTGGAAATACAGTGCTTGAATTAAGGACATCTGAGAGGAAACCTGGTACTCTCTGGTGAATGAATGTTCTGGTGCACTATTCAAGTTACTGTCTCTTATTTTGAGAATGTGGGTAACTATTGTATTCTTTTTTTCTAATTTTTAAATTAATTTAAGTCTAGCATAAAACTTATTTTTAAAACATCACATAGGAAACTATGAATTCATCTAAGAAGAAATAGTGGAGGATATTTTATGAAAATACAGATTTAAGAAAGTTATACTTTCAAAGACTTATGTCAGGGGATGCTGCAAGAATTTGACCTGTGTGAATTTAGAACGTTGAAAAAAGTTTTATACTAATAGTTGTCTCTGGTGTCATCATATCATCAACTGATTATAGAATTGGACGTTTTGGACTCACAAGGGCCCTACTTCTCATTGCTCATATTTCCCTTTAGGGGTGGGTAGGTATCCTCATTTACTGATATGATTTTGTGTTGCATGTTTCCTATCACTGGGACCTTGCTTCTGGTCCTAGTATTCCATCACCAGACTGTGCTGCACAGACTAAAATAGTGTGATCTTCCATCCTGGCTAATATATTGCTAATAGAGCTCCCTTTTAAGCTCAGAAGTACCTTGGATTGCTCTGTGGTTACTGTATGAAAGTGCTCAATGATGATTATGGTTACATGTTTTTTGAAGGGGGATGAGTAATTGGTAATTAAACCCTTGGCATTGTGCATGCCAGGCAAGCACTCTATCACTAAGCTGTATCTCCAGTTCTTTAAAAAAAAATTTATGTTGAGAAATAGTCTTGCTAAATTTCTGAGGCTAGCCTCAAACTAGTAATCCTGTTTCCTCAGCTTCCCAAGTAGCTAGAATTACAGGTGTGTGCCACCATGCCTGGCAAATGGCTAAGTTTTATGGGGGTATTTCCTTTTATCAGGCACTATGTTAAGTGCTTTACATATGTAGTTTCTTTTATGACTTTACATAGCATAATTTTTCTATTAAGCAACTAGCATTATACACATACATATGTATATTATAAAAGGCAATGGGAACTGAGAGGTTAAGTAGTTTACCCAAAGTCATGAAGCTAGTAACTAAGGAGCTAGGGTTTGTTTTCAAGCCAGTTGGATCCACACACTAACTATTTGAACATCTATTGTCTCATGAGGGATGAGTTTGTGGCCACCAATACCAGATTGGGTTGGCAACAGCTTGAGGAGTTGGGACCACTAAATTTCTTTTGATTCCCTTAAATTTATTTAGCCCATTCATCTGCTAAATAAATAAAAAAATTCTTTTCCTATTTTTTAATTACATACGAAGATAAAACAGTGTTTTGTATATATGTGTGGTTTTTTTGTCTGTTTGTTTTTTTATATAGGACCAATAATCTTGGGCAGTGTTGTTTTACAATGCCTTTGTAAATTTTGTACTAAATGCCATTTTTGATTGTTTAATTTGATGGGTGTATTAGGGACAGTGGTTCACTGTTTCACTTTGGAAAAGCTGCTCTCTGTCAGGTTTGTGAACAACTTCATTGTTCAATTCTGATAAAGGTCAGTAGTTCTAAAAATATGCACTTTCAGTATGGCTGATATAGTAGATATTTTCTGTGTGTTGCGGGTATATGCCTGCCTGCAGTAGCTGAAATCAGTCCTCTGTGCCTTCTGGAGAGAAGATATGTGTAGGTATGGTTTGTTAAGGTATCTGCTATCTAGATGTACACTATCTAGTCTTATAATCTTGCAAACTGATCTCTAAAAATCTCTATCATGAAATATTAACATCTCTTAATTTATTCTATATCATTGAATTCAACAGAAATTTTATTATGCTACTTTGAAGCACAGGCTTTGGGTCAGAACAAGAAAGAAAAAAATTATGTGTGGCCCTTCTGTTTGATTAAAAAATATTGAATCAATTGATTTAATTCAGCTTGGCAGTCTTAAGAGCAACTTCAGCTTCTGCATCTTCAGACCTACCCCAGCTTTTTCTCTGGTCTGTGAGACTGTTTTCTTTTTTTCTTCTTTTGTTTCTTTTCTTAGCTTGATGAAGTGTTAAGATTCGTTCATTTCAAAACAGACCATTTTAAAATGAAGAAGCCACATTGTTTAGCTCAGTAGACTGGAAGCCTTAGAGACATGTTCTATTCTCAGCTCTGGAAAATCTTTTAAAGCAAAATCACATGACACCCCCACCCCCCAAAAAAGATATTACCTAGTTTGAGATAGTACATTTTACTTTTTAATCTGTGTTGAAACATAATATTAGCTGAAAAGACCTTGGCAAAATTGTATTATCTAAATAGGTAACTTCTAAATCCTGGCAGAGAATATTTCTTTAAGTTATATTTTTTACAACTTTTTTTTATAGTCTCTTCTTGACTGTAATCCTTCATTTCTACCAGAATAATATAAGATTAATATATCCATTGAGAGAAGGACGATATTTTGGGTAAAGCTATTATAAATCTCTCATGGAAATGTAACACATAACAGTCCTCAACAATAGTGATCTGGGGGCTGGGCTAGTAGCACTGGAATTGGGGTTACTCTGTTCTGTGGTAGAACTGTTGGTAACTCTATGCTTGATACCCTAAGGAAATTGATCTCCTTGGCTATGCTGATCCAGGTATGGATATACCTTTTCCACTATCTGTGGCAGAACTGCTTTAAAAGTAAAAACCAAACAACAAAACAGAACTACTTTAAGGAAATTATTCAGGAAAAACCAAACTTTGAAACTGTGTGGTGAACAAAGAGCAAGTTCTGAACATGGTGTGATGAACAGTACAAAATATTTGATTTCAGAAGTAAGCCTAGAACTCCACACCATTTAAATGGTTCTGTGCCTTTAAATAATTGACATAATCTTTTCATTCTTTATCTGTAAAATAGGAGTGCAATACCTCATATGGCTAGTGTGGTATCATGTAATAACTCTGAAAGTACTTTGTAAAAGATAGATGTTAGTTGTTGTGCTGGTGATCCATGTCCTGGCTTGGGGTTATTAGGTACATAGTCCAGTTGTTTTTCTTCACTTTGTGGAAACACCAAGGAGAAGTAATTTTGGACTGTGTGCTGTTACACATGGTGGAATTCTCACTGTCTACAGGATCATTTTGCTCTTCTAGTCTTTGAGTTCTCTAGCTAAAGTCTGGGCTATTCTGCTCTGGCCACAGTTTGCACACCATTTCCTCTGTGCCTCCATTCTGCTTCAACCTTCATCCCACAGAGAAGGGATTTGCCTTATCCAAGTCAGCATCACCATGTGGACACCTCCCAAGCCCCTCTGAAGCTTTCTGACTTTAGGTCCTTAGGTTCCTTATCTTCTGCTCACTCTAGTTTTTCCTGCTGGGTTGGTTTATCTGAAACATATTTCTTACAGGGATTTTGAGACAGATTCTTCCCTTTTCCACTGGGGCTTGACTGTGGGTCTGGCTGGTGGGTGGATTTCTACCTTGGAAGTGGGAGCTTTCTCATTTCTTTTCTGTAGCCTACCTCCCTGTACTTGTGGTCATCAGCATATAAGAGCTGCTCTGTCCCACTTTTGAAAAGTTCCATATTCTTTAGGCTTTCCAAGTGAACCTTAATTTCCAGTTTAAGAAAGCAGAGACAAGATTGAAGACAACCATTTGCCCTTGAGGATTCACCCTTTTCAACTAATAATAGGAATATTTTGGTAATATTTAGCATTTGCAGTGGTAGAACTGTAGAACTAGCAGCAGCAATAGTAGTTGTAGTACTCGTCATTATCAACATAGTAATAGTTAACACTTATTTCCACTTTTTACAATCACATATGATAAAGTTTTTTACATACATTATATTTTTAAACCTCTCAATAACTCCACAAAATAAATCTATTAGCTATTTCTCTTGTTGAGTTGGTGGACCTGTAAAAGTGAAGTACTTGCCTAAAGTCACAAAACTAGTAATCTGGGCAATCAGTGTTTGAAGTCAGGCATGTCTGACTTCAGAACTTGAATATACTGCTATAAATTCTGGAATGCAGAATTCCAGAATTCTATGGGATTCAGGTCAGAAATGAAAAACTAGTGGAGAGGGCCAGAGTTGTAAAGACAACAGTACAAGCTGGATGATCAATGGCAACTGACACTTTTCCTCAGTGCTGGGTGATGTATTGTGGGGACTGTGGGTTATTGGAGAATGCATGTCCTATCTGAAAAGGAAAGTTGCTACTTTAGCATTCATTCTCATAAAGGAATAACCTTTTTAAAATATGAATTTTGAAGAGATGGAACTATGGATTTTATGTGATATTTCCTGATTATTAAATGTTAGTACCTAATGCAAATATTTTAAAAACATAGACAAAACACCATGAAGGTTAAAGTACCTCTTTCAAGGGAAATGTTTTTGCAATGTCTAGCTATTTCAGTGAGTGATGCCATAGTATGATAAGAGATGGTGATTAGTAGTTGAGCCATTCTTAGACACTCCATTAACTATTGCTTAACAGAACACTCTGAGAAAATCCCAGTTTTTAAAATGTTTATAACGACTGAAAGAAATAACATAAATAACAATGATCCTATTCCACATGACTCCTGTGTGTCAAATATTGTTTATATGCTATTTAATTAATTTTAATTTCCATAGCAGTCCAGATTAACATATGAGGGGAAAGATCTAAGAGGTGAAACAACAACAGGAACAATTTGCTAAAGACATTTCTCTTGTAAGGGGGCAGGTGCAATTTGAATCAAGATATTCATTGTTTCAAAGCCCTCCATCTTCCTGCTCAGCATTGCTACCTTACAAAGTAATAGTACAATGAAGTTTTTGTTATGCTAAAATTCTCTTGGACTTAAGGGTAGTTTTTCTGTGTTGCTCAGTGTGATTTTCAGTTTCTGTAGGGATGATTTCCTTAATTAAAATGATCTCTGCACACTCCTAGAAATGCTTCCCTTTTACTTTATCATCCCAACTAAAATTCTACCCCTTAAATTCTCCTGGAAAGGTCCATGCTACAGTATTTCCTTCATTCCCATATTAACATGAAGTTAGTTAGATTATATCCTTCAAAAAACCCAGCTGGGATCATGGTGGTTTTCCTCGACAGTGGGGAGGAAGCAGGGCTATTCTGAGGTAAGAATTATGGCTCAGATGAGGTTGTTGGACTGTGTAACTTGGGAAAGTCCCCTTGTGCTATAGGCAGGTTTCTGGCTGCTGTGGGAGAAGGAAACCAGGCACACAAGCTTGTTAACTACTCTTACCTTTTCCCCTCAAGTACATCAAGTCATATTATTATTCTTGATCCTTTTATTCTTTTTATATTTATGATATCAGAATGCAGCATTTTTGCTGTGAATAGAAATCTGAACATTTTTATACTTCAAAAATAAAAATATAATCTTTAAAAATTAGTGGGTATTTTTTGTTTTAATGAAAGAACACACCCAACCAATAATGGATGAGGAAAAAGATAATAATCATAAATGGCTGCCTCTAAGGGTAGGACTAAGATGGACTTTGTAATGTTTTATTTGAATGTGTTGTAATAGGATAACTCATTTTAGAAGAAAAGCAAATAACATTATTGTTAGAGCAGGCTGAATAAAAAATTATTAGTTGACAGGTTGTAGAAGAATGAGATAGGTAAGAATAAGGTAGGGAAGAGTGAAAATCTGTACCTCATGGAGTGGGGCCCTGCTGAGGGTAGATGTAACACATGAAAGATAGACATGTCCTTGAAGGTTGACTAGTTCTTGAAATCCTCTCCTTGGAGACTTTTCCTTGATCTTCTCCCAACTCCTGGAGCCTGAAGAAGGGTGGGGTTCCTACAAAGGAGAATAAGAACTTGAAAGAATTCAGAGTGATTCAAAATGCTGAGTTCCCAGACATCTGTTAAGCCTTAGTACTAAATATTTTATTAAACAGCTTTACCCAAAACATCCACTTAATGTTTACTGTGCCAACCCCTGTAGAATTTGCTCATGCCTTCTTGCAACATGAAAACTACCTCCCAATTTTTGGGTAATCCTGGAAGAGTTCAATTTTCTTCTCCTTTTCTTTCATTTTGGAAATCAGTATGGCAAAATAAATAAATAAATATGTTTGATTCAGTTGCTACTTGGAATTCTCAACTCAATTCCCTTAATACTTATCAGTGAAAATTGCTACTTTGTCTTAACTGTAATATATTGTCTTCTTGCAATTTAAAAATTCCTAGGAATACCGAAATAGTTTTTGAATATTTGTGTGTATTAGTTTATAATATCTAAAATTTACCCTCTGTAAATACTCAAAACTGGTTGATAGTGTTTTTTAGTGAAATAAGACTTAATGATACCAATTCATCTATTTAAACCTTGTACACGTGTCTCGGATCTCGGAGTCCCTTCAATAGTCATTGAAGAATTAGAGGTCTACAGAGGAATAGCAGTATCTAGGAATTTAGAAAGTTTTCTGGTCATTAAAAGCCAAAGGATAATCACATCCTTTAAAATCAAATTAGTTTTGTGCTATGGTTTGAATGTGTCCTCCAAAAGTTCATAAGTTTAAAACTGTCCAAATGCAGCAGTATTGAGAGGTGGGACCTGTGGGAAGTGATAGGTCATGAGGGCTTAGTCCTCATGAGTGGACTAGCACTGGAATGACTTTGTTACGAAAACATCTTCCCTGGGCTGGGGCTGGGGTTCAGCGGTGGAGCGTTCTCCCAGCACACTCGGGGCACTGTGTTTGATTCTCAGCACCACATAAAAATAAAATAAAGGTATTGTGTCCAACTACAACTTAAAAAAAATCTTTCTGTCAAGCTTGCTATGCGTCATCAAGTAATGCCCTGCATCATGTCACGATCCAACAAGAAGGTCCTTACCAGAAGATAAGCAGATGCTGGTGCCATGCTCTTGGACTTCCCAGCCTCTAGAACCATGAGTTAAATAAACCTGTATTCTTTACAAATTAAACAGTCTGTGGTATTCAGTTATAGCAATAAAAAATAGACCATTTTGAAATTATTCCATTTGTATTATCCATCTATCTGTACTAGAAAAGACGTTTGTGTACTAGGAAAGGATTTTTAAAAATGTCTGCTCTCCATGATATTCTTAGAAATTTATTTAATTCTCCCCAAAATGGCCTACAACAATGTCTTTTGTGTGTTCTTGAGGTACTGGGGATTGTACATGCTGGGCAAGCACTCTATCACTGGGTAAAGTCCCAGTCCTTTTTAACATTTTTTTAATGTCGTGAAAGGTTTCACTGTTGCTCATGCTGGCCTTGAACTTGTGATCTTCCTGTTTTAGCCTCTTTGTTAGCTAGCATTATAGGCATGAGCCACCATGCCTGGATAAAGCAATATCTTTTAATATGTCATGCTCCTCAATGATTTCTCTTTAAAAATCTGTCCACCTTTGTGATGTGCTCTCTTGTCAGCTCATCTATTTAATTTTGGCTGCCCTTTTTCTAAATTGAAGTCATCAGTGTTTTGGCAACAGCAGATTTCTGTCAATCTTCTTTTTTCCATTTTTCCTCTGTTTCTAAGACTGTCCACTGGTTCCTAATCTGCAGTAACACAGAATTGCTTTCTTTTACTACCCCCCACACATCAAGATATTGTGTTCCCCAGATTTAAATATCTGTGTTTTCTAAAATCCTCCCTCTCACTATGCCCAAACTAGTCTACTTTTCAAGACCTACCTTTCATATCACCTACCCTATCTTTTTCCTCCTTTGGTCTTTGGCCCCATGTAGAATTAGGCTGTCTGTCTGGTGTGTTCCCATAACATATTATATGTATTTCCAATATTATAACCTCTGACTCACTCTATAGACCAGTGTTCTTCAATGTGGAGTCATTGTGCTGGTGCTACAAAGATGCATCCAAACAGTGCTAGATCTTCTATTTATATTTATTACAATTTTGAGGTACAATAATCTTTCATGCATGAATTCATTGTGGCACCTTCATTCCATTTCCCCATTAGTCCAGATTTCCTCTCATACATTTTCTCTATTCAGCATTTTATGAAATGTTATAGTTACTTTCTTTTGATTTTAAGAGGACTTACAGGTTAAGTGTTTTTTTTTAACTGAAATTACTTCCTTAAGATGGACAAGTGCCATAAAGAATCCTGGAATTATAAATAATACTTGGAATGTGAACAGAACAAGTGATAAAGAAAATTGAGAGCTGACTGTTCTAAGCTTCTGTGAGGAATTCCTCAGCAGAAGTGTGGTATGTGGTGTTTTTGATGATATCCAGTCTGCCTAATGTCAGAGCCATTACAGGTAAAAGCAAAGGCAATAGCAGTCTATTTATGTCTTGTGGAAGATTTAAAATCACTAATATCATTTCAACTATTGCTGTATACGAACATTATCTTAAGGTTTTATGTTGCTCTGATATAGTAGATGAAAATTATATAGTAATAAAAATTATAATTTGTATGCAATAAATATTTATTATTGACAGAACATGCTAAAAAGTTTATTGGCGATGCTATGTAATAAAAATACTTAGAGGATACTACAGTGAGTTTAGACACCATATGTCTATGCCTGCTACAGCTTTTGGAAGATACAGACTGTGTTGTCTTCATCTTTGCAGCACCAGCACAATGACTGGAACATAACATATGCTCAATAAATATTGAATGAATTAAAAAAATCAAGGCCAGTACAGGGGTGCATGCATATAATCCCAATGGCTTCGAGAGGCTGAGATAGGAGGATCATGATTTCAAAGCCAGCCTTAGCAAAAGTGAGGTGCTAAGCAACTCGGTGAGATCCCTTCTCTAAATAAAATACTAAATAGTGATGGGGATGGACATATGGCTCAATGGTTGAGTGCCCCTGAGTTCAATCCCTAGTACCTGCCTGAACCAAAAAAACAACAAAAAAATAATAATAATGGAAGAACCAATGCAGGAAGGTGAATGCTCTTCAGAAAAACTACATTCAGTGCAACCTCTAACTATAGGTGAGGAGTCAACATCAAAGAGGAAGTAATATTGTTTTTGTTTTTTCATTTTCAGTGCCAGGGATTGAACAAAGGGCCTTTATGCATGGTAGGCAAGTACTCTACCACTGGATTATATCCCCAGTTCTAGAAAGTGAATTTCTGTCTGAGAATACAGTGAAATTTTTTAATTTCACAATAAATTCGATTGGTGAGTCCATCACTTCCTATCTCTTGGGGAAAGAGAAATGCTGCCAGTTAAAGAGAAGAATCCTCCTCCTTTTGATTTCATCCCCAAACTGCACCCTTCTCAGATCCTCATCCAGGTCTTATCCCCTTATACCTCCAGGTTTTGTCCTTTTTACCATGGAAGCTCTGTTGCCTAAAATGCTCACTTGAATTTCTGAATGATTTTACTTATATCTCTGTGATCACAGTCCCAAAGGTATTTTCTGATGAATGATTACAACTTTACTTATATAATTCTGCAAGGCTAGGCTTCATCCTTCAATATAGGTAAAGAAGAATATTTTAAATTCACATTATGATATTGCACTAAAAATTTTACCTTAGGACTTGATTGTTTTATTATAGTTATCCTTGGAAATTCTGATTTCCTAATACAGAGATCCTTTAATCATTTTTATTAATATATAATGTTAAGTGCTAAAAAAAGCAACATGGACTAGCAATAAATTTGTGTTTCCAGAAGTAAAGAAAAATATTTTCCTATTTTCTAAAAAGAGCAAACCAATTTCAGTAACTAGTAATATAAAATAAAGTCTCATTACTTGTTCAATTCATCTATGTCATCTCAATGAAACGTTCACTAAGATTTTATGGTAATTATAAGCAGACCTAATATATTTTAGACTGGTAATGTAGGCATTTTACAAATAATATTGGCTTTTTAATTAAATGTTCATGATAAATATAGAATATCCATTTTGAACACAAATATTTTTGATTGCATTGTTGGGAAAGAAAAGCAACCATCAGTAACAAATGGAGCTTGTCTTTCTGCAATTCACTGCCTGATATAGTTTGGATCTGAATGTCCCCTAAAAGCTCATGTGGCAGAAGAGGTTGAATCCCAGCTGGTAGAGTGATTAGGAGGTGTGGAGACTTTAGGAGGTAGGCCTAGTTGAAAGAGGTGAATCACTGGGGGAATGTCTTTGAAGGCTGTATCTTTTCTCTGGTCTCTCTCTCTCCCTCTGCTTTCTAATCCCCATAACATGAGCAGCTTGGCTCTGGCCCTCCCTTCTACCATGACTCAGAGATGAGGCCAAGTAACCAAGGACTGAAACCTCTGAAACCATGAACCAAAATAAATCCTTTCTCCTTAACTTGATTTTCTGTGCTTTTTTGCCATAATGATGAAAAGCTAACTAACATAAAATTGGTACCAAGAAGTGGTAGTGTTGCTGTGACTATACCTTAGTCATGCGATCTAGAAGCTTTTTCAACTGATTTATGGAAATAATTTGGAAAGATTTGGAGATGCAAGCTAGAGAAGCCTTAGAATACTATAAGCAGAGCTTAACAGACAATTTTGATGTGAACTTCAAAGACCAGAGAGCTGATAGGAATATAGAAAATAAAGACTGTGCTTGTAAGGTTTCAGATGAGAGTAAGGACTCCATTGGGAATGATACTGAAGGCCATTCATGTTACAATTTGGCAAAGAACTTGTCTACATTTTATTCATATCCTGAGACTTTGCTTGAGGCTAAATTTAAAGGTAATGTACTAATTGATCTGGTGGAATAAATTGAAAGGTATCAAAGCATTCAGGCAGTCAAATAGGTATTGCTGCTTTTAGCCAAATTTACAATGAAAATTGGGAACCAAAAACAGAGCAGAAAGATTTTTTAAAAACTTGCATTTGGCCAGAAAAGATACATGTAAAATTGGGGCCTTAGAAGGTTTGTTTGCTGAAGAGATTAGTGCCATTAAAAAGAAGCCATATAATTTGCACTGGGACAATAGTAACAATGCCTTAAAAGCATCTCAGAAGTTGAACAGACCCCATCCATCTCAGGCTCAAGGGTGTAAATGTATAAACTTGTTTTACAAACTTTGTTTTGAAAGGAGAACAGGCACCCTGATCCCACAGGTTCACCTAAGAAGTTGTTCCTTCAGAAATTATTTCACCATGTTAGTCATCTGGATACTCAGAGGCCACTATGGCTGTGATTCAAGTGGCCCAGCTACTGTTCCCACTGGTAGCAGACCTTGACATTATCCATGTGGTATTGGCTTTGTAGGTATGCAGAATGCAAGAGTTAGGTGTCACCTAGGCTTCCACTGAGATTCCAAAGGAAAGCCTGGGAGGCTAAGCATTGTGTGGCATGGTCAAAGTCCCTGTGGCAGCCTCTAAGAAGGTGATGAGTGAAGCTAAGGCTATACTGAAGAATCCAGGCAATTTGAGATGCCAGGAAAGTAGAACTTCTGCAGATGAAAGTGGCAGGCAATGAGAAAAGCCAGTTCAAGAGAAAGGAATATAGGCTACAGCCAGCAAGACTATGGGGTGGGGATGCCCAAGCCCTTTGGAGTCCACCTTTTGCCATCATATTCCCTAGATGCTGCACATGTAACTGTAGGATTTAATGTTTGCTGTGAGGGGTTTCACTTTTCTTTTGGTCCCATCTTTGCTTTCTATGTCCTATTCCTCCATTCTGGAGTAAGAATGTTTACTCTGTGCCTGTCCTACCATTGTGTGTTGAAGCATGTAATTTTTTCTCTTGATTTTGGTAAGGGTTCAGAGCAGAGAGTTTCCTTGAGTCTCAGCAGAGACTTTGGACTTTGACTTTTGAGCAATGCAGGAGCTGTTAAGATTTTGAGGATACTTGGAGATGAACTGAATTCATTTTATGTTGTGAGATGGGAATGAACCTTTGAGGACTAGGAGCAGAATGTTATTTTTTAGATATGGAATGACCTTTAAACACTCATGGAATGAAGGCTTGGTGCTCAGCTGGTGGTGTATTGGGAGGTGGTTGAGACTTAGGAGGTGGGCCTAGTTGGAGGATGTAGGACCCTGGTCCCTATGTGAGTGTCTTTGAAGGATGTATCTTGTCTTTGAATTCTCTCTCTCTCTCTCTCTCTCTCTCTCTCTTTCTTTCATGCCATGAGAATGAGATGAGCAGTTTTGCCCTGATTTATCCTTTCTACCATGGATTTATCCTTTCTACCCCTATTGCTCGACCATGGGCTATAGTGATGGGGCCAATTGACCATGTACTGAAATCTCTAAAATTGAGCTAAAGTAAATATTTCCTCCTGGTTGATTTTCTTTGGTATTTTGTCACACCTAAAAGCTGATTAATATACTGCCTGTGAGCACAAAACGTGACTGGATGGTAAGTATCATGAAGGCAGGAAACATGTCTCTGGTAATCACTTTTGTTGCCCCCATACTTAGAATAGTGTACAGCAATAATAAGACTCCAATAAATATTTATCAAATGAATAAGTGTATGTAAATTCACCCTTGACACCAGCCACGTATTACACCTCTCTCTGCCCATAAAGATAAGTCTCAAATAATAACTATTAATTGGGAGCAATGGCTTCCAATTTCTGATCTGGGAAAACTTGGTACTCTGTGGAGATGCTGAGGGGTTCTGCAAACATGGAATTACTTTCTTCCAAATGTTATACATCTCTTGAGTGTCGGGATTGTTAGTTATGGCAATGCTTTAAGCAAAAGAAAAATGTATGGGCTCAGTAATACCAAAACGGTGGAACAAAAGATATCAGGAAAAGGGCAGGATTCAGCCTGGGTCTCAGAAAAACAAACAACAACAAAAACTACCATCTCCATCTGTCAGCATGTTAGCTTCATGATCACTGAAGATGAGTTTCTTTTATTGGGAGATGTGGCTTATGACAGCTGTGAAGCTTTATATCTTGGAACTTTAGTCACTGGATAAAGGTTCACTGTAAGCTTTCTTTGGCTTCATGTTTAACATCTTGGAGGAGGGATTTTGTTTACAAGAGTTTGGCTATTAAAATGGGTTTGAAAGATTTCTCCTCTTGTTAGTTTGCAACTCAACCACCCTGTTCTTAGCCTCCCAGTTTTATCCTCATCTGTTCCTCCTCAGCCTCATTTCTTCAGTTTTGAACTTGTACTCTATGCCCAGTCTTTTCCATTCTTGACTCTCTTCCAGGCCTATTTGGTCCTGAGCTTTCCATTTTTTGTGTCATGATAGATCTTTTGGTCCTTAGTCTTCTGGTCATAAGTGAACACTCCTCTGTCTATAGAATCCTTTTCCAGATTTCTGTCTGGAAGAAATTGAACCATATGCATGTGTCAAGATTATGTAAACCATGGCTGCTTCATATCTTTCTTATACTTGTATGTATGTATGTGTGAGCATGTGTGTGTGCGTGCACGTGTGTCTGTGCATGTGCACATGTATGTTACTGGGTATTGAACCCAATGGTGCTCTAACATAGAGCTACACACCAGCTCTTTTTATTTTTGATTTTGAGTCAGGGTCTTGCTAAATTGTCCAGGCTCTGCCTTGAACTTAAATCCTCCTCGTTAAGCTTCCCAAGTAGCTAGGATTGTAGGCATGTGCTGCCAAACCCCACCTTCCCTGTACTTTTAAAAGACTTTCACTTAAGGACTAGAGGCAGTTATTTGATGTCTACTGTAGTCCCAACAGCATTTATATATATAGGGTAGAAGTTCTTAAAATAACTTCTTTTGTAAAATGGGACACCTTCAATCATCAGACACCTTGAATTTTCTCTGATACAAGTGATAAGAAATGACCTTGATCCACTAAAATGGTGCATATGTATTGAAGCATGAGAATGATCTTTTCTTTCACTCTCTGGACAGTCTATTAAGTCTCCTACATCTCCACCTGCCATAGCAAAGTCTGACCCAAGTCAGCTTTGACAATAGCATTATTTCATTATAACCAAAGGAGGTGCAAGCCCATTTTTAGAGTAGACATTTCACCTTCACTATTCCTTAATCTTTTATGCTGAATTAGAAAATGTGAGAAACTTGTTCTGATTTTTTTTTTTAGATGGCATCTTGCCAGGTTGTCAAGGCTGCTTCCATAGCTGGGCTTAAGTGAACCTCTTGCTTTAGCTTCCCGGTTAGCTGGGACTACAGATGTATACAACCATGCCTACCTTGGAAATAAATTATGAATCTTGAGAAAATAATTTCAAATAAATTCAAAGAGCAGGGTAAATTCTAATAAAAATATTCATGGAAATATATAGACAAGGCTATGATCCTACAGAACATTCTTCACATAGATCTATGGTGAAATTATTTTAAAATGAAAAGGTTTTGCTTTAGTTTATAAAGACATGAATAAATGCCTTTGAAAGAATAATGATCTGGCTTTTTTAAAAAAAAAGATAATTATTTTTTGAGAATTAAAGTTGATTTGTACTCAGTTCAATTAACTATCACAATCTTTTCATGTTCCTCTGTAGATCAGCATAAATCCTATCATATATAAATTTTCTATTTTTTGTTCTAGGTTCTTTTTATTTAAAGTAATTGAAAGAAGTTCTGACTAAAATAAAATTCATTGAGGACTATTTAGTATGTTTACATTGACTCAAGTTGTAGAAAGAATAAAAAATGTTTTGTAGGGAATTTCTCATACCAAAGACCAATGAGTTATGCTAGGAAATTTACAAGTATGCTATGAGAATTTTACTATTTTTGTATGTTTATTTCAAATGTAGTCTTTAAGGAAGAGTACAAATATTTGGTCTAAAATAAATCCCAAAATTTTCAAGTCTATTTTTGCATATATGGATTTATAATGACATCGATGCCAAATGATCACTAAGTACATTGTCTATATTTTAATATATTGTTTATCAAGCCAAGGTATATTGATCATAGAATCTTTGAACATGTTTGAAGCATCTATGATACCCTTTTTGCAAGGTTAATAACTAATATTGTTGATGATATTTTTGACACCAGGTATATTCTAATAAATGGTTGTACATTATTTATTTGCTAAAATCTTTACAATAACTCTAGGAAAACCACTATTTTACTTATTTTTAAGATAGAGAAAAGCATAGACATAAAGAAATCAAGGAACCTGCCAAAGGCCTCAAGCTGGGTTTTGAATTATGTACTCTAACTTCAGCTATTCAAAGGCTTCCATACTTTTGGTTCTCTATTTTTTCTGCCTGGTAGGCATAGGGGTACTATTCCCTTCCTTTGTAATTGGTTATCCATATTTATGATCACATAAAAAGTAGTTGCTTTCTTTAATTTGATGGATATATATTTTATTTCTAAGAATAAAAAGACTTCAGAAAGGGGTATAACTACTTATTGAAGAAACTAATCTAAATATCAAACATGTTTATAGTTGCTAATAGGAAACTATTTAAGCATCATAGCAGCAACTCAGAAGACTTCTATAGACGTGCATTATGTAGAAAGAAAAAAAAATGTTTCCTTTTCCCAGTTTCCATTGTCTTTTCCACCTTACCTCAACAATTAGTCCTAAACACATTAGCTGGGGTGGGGGCTGATCTTTACACTGGACAGAGGAGGAGACTACAGTGGCCTAGAACATGATGTTAAAACCAAAAACTGGAAAAAAGGACATTTATTTAGGAAGACTGATCCATACTAATGTCAGAGACCAACCAGAGTCAGGAGAGTATCTATGTGTAGGGTAAGCCTGGTAGAAGTGCCAGAACTCAAGTGAGATGGGGGGCACTGTGAATGAGGTAAACTGGTGCAATGTGTCATTGCCTAGGGTGAGAAGGCATCAACATGGAGGCACAGCAGGATGTGGGGTTTTGAAGCTCAAATGGAGAGGGAGGCATATCTATGCAGTGGGGCAGGGGGAAGAGTGGGGATTCAGAGTGATAAAGGAGTCTGTTTGGAAGAGTACAGTATGCCATGGATTACTGAAGCCTATATGGGTGACAGCAGGAGGGCATCTGCTGTGGATTATTGATTGGAACAAGGGAGGCATTTGTGTAGAAGAGGGGTGGTATTAGAGATGGGATATTGATTATATACTGAAAGCTGACCAAATAAAAGATATAACAGTAATGGGAATCAGGTTTTTCACTCTTGCAGAAAGGAGTTATGAATATAGAAAGGAAAAATCTAGAATGAATCCTATAGTGCTGTAATACAATTGGAGATACCACTGTGCATTCATAGACATTACTACATGCACCTGTGTATGTACTTCCTACCTTTATCTACTGGGTGAGCCAAGGAGTCGTTATTTCCCAATAGCCATGACTTGGAGTGCCCACATCTCTCTTTTTAAATGCCATTCTCTAAGGAACATGAGTTCCGTGGAAAACTTGCTGATCTAGGACTGCGATCAGCAAAACACAAGATGAGCTTGAAAAATCATTTTGTGCTGGAAAGTAAGGAAGTGTTCCAAGAAAGATTTCAGTAGGACACAGAACTCTATGACCACATATGTGTTTTGTTTTTCTTTTCCCTCCCTTGCATAGATACTTTCACATATCTGGAATAAACTATAGGTTTGAGTTGTTTATCAGAGACCAATTGGCAAAAACTGGAACAAGAATGGGGAAAATTGTTAGAACTAGAGATGGGTAGAATTAAAGGTGAATGCAGATTGAATAGTACAGTATGGGTGAAGGTACAGTTTATGGAAAGAATGGGAGTATAAATCCTGGAGAAAAAGTGGACAATTTGGAGATGTTAAAGATCTAGACATTGATTTTTTAAAATCAAGAATTGTGACAGAGAATAATGAGAGATAGAAGAAATGAACCTTGGTATTAGGATCTATGGAGAGATGATAATTTCTCTGTGACTTGAAAGAGCAACCTGAACTTGTAGTTCAACTTGAACATTTAACTGGATTTCAAGTTAAAAGTGCATGTATTGATTTGAAATTTAAACTCTAGAAGGCTGGAGCTGTAATCTTTACTGTAACTACATTGCATATGGTCAGTTTGCCTTCATGTATAGGGACACAGTAATGTGTAGGGCAGTAAGTCTTTTTTTTTTTTTTTAATACTGGGGATTGAACACAGAGGCACTCTACCACTGAACTATATCCCCAGCCCTTTTCTCCTTCTCCTTCTCCTTTTTCTTCTTTTTAAGAGAGGGTCTCACTAAATTACTGAGGCTGGCCTTGAACTTTAGATTCTTCTGCTGCAGTCTTCTGATTTTCTGTGATTATAGGTTGAACCACCACACCTGGCTGGCATAGGTTTTAATGTTTCTTGTGAAGTTTTTAAAAGAAATACGTAATTAGAAACTCATCACCATACCAGTCAAAAATCACTGGCATGGTGAAAAGGATAAAGCTAATTGCTTTAAAACCTAGTTTTATCATTTCCTAAACCTGCATCCTTGAATAAGTTATTTAACTCTTTTGAGCTTCATCTTTCTCACTGTAAAATGGGGCTCATAGCTATAATGTTATAATATGCATCATAGTGCTTTCTTGGTAATTAACTTCTTCTTCTCCTTTCCCCCATAATACATCTATTTTACCAGATGGGATGCCTCATAGTATAGCTTTTATGGTTTAGATGTGAGATGTCCCCCAAAAGCTCATGTGTGAGACAATGCAAGAGAGTTCAGAGGTAAAATAATTAGATTATGAGAGTTGAAACCTAATGAGTGGATTAATCCACTTATATGGATCAACTGGGTGATAAGTGTATGCATATAAGGTATTGCTGGAGGAAGGAGGTCATTGGGGGTGTGCCTTTGGGGTTTATATTATGTCCCTTGTGAGTGGAGCTTTCTCTATGCTTCCTGGTTGTCATGTCCTGAGCTGTTTTCCTCTGCCACATCCTTCTGCCATGATGTTCTGCCTTACCCCAGGCTCAGAGTTATGAAGTTAGCTGAAATAAGCTGTTCTTCCTTTAAATTGGTCTTTTCAGGTATTTCAGTCCTAGTGATGCAAAAGTGGACTAATATAGTAGCAAAAGTGAAATGAAAGTTATATTCTAAAATCTTGTCTGAGTATAATTTAGTCAATTTGTTACAAGGGGCAATGCATAGGAGTGAGAAGCCAGACTACATCATATTTCCTTTAAGGGTTTGGATCAAAACCCCAGAAAAACAGAGAGACAATGCAAAACCTCCCTTTACAGGATGCCCTGGTTTTGGCAGATGGGCATGATCAGACAGATGGTGACAGGTTATGTTCCTTTCCTTTTCAAGTGACCCTATCTTGCCAAACGTCAACCTCAAACTCCAGGAAGAATGCTAGAGCTCCCTAAGAAGTTGCCAGAAGCCCTGTTTGACATGTGGCAATGTGATGAGGTGAAGAACTCCTTTAATATAGAAGTTTAACTATTATGTAGATCAAAAGAGATAAAGGAAAGATTTTCATTTAGTGTTTGTACAAAAATTTTATATGACTAGATAAGCAATTTTGTAATTCTTTTATTTATAACATGAGTATGTCTCCTTTCATTCAATGTTTTACAACCATGTATTTTTGTCTGTATTTTGTTTTTCTTTTTAAGGCTTTGTAATATTTTGTGGAATACCTATGCCATATCATTTAGTCTTTCTCCTAAATGAAATTAATGAGTTTTTAAAATATATTTATTATAAATCACACTATAATTAATATCTTCTTGTACATATTTTGTGTACCTCTGATTATATCATTAGGATAAACTCCTAGCACTGGGTTTTCGATACATATTGCCAGGTTGACTGGCCAAAAAAGTTCTATCAATGTACATTTCTTTATTGGTATTAACTGACTATTATTTTACCTTAACTGTGGCATTGTTATTTTTAAGATTTCTTTAAATTTTTCAGGTAATAAGTAATAATGATAATTAACACATACATTGTGCTTACTATGTTCAAAACACTATACTATCACTTTCTATATGTAATATGCAGATTTCTAAGATGACCTCCAAGATTGCCTTCCCCATACTGCACACACACACTTTATTACTCCCACAAGTGTGACTATGTGGAGCTACCTCTTCTTGTGACTATGTTACATTATATAACAAGAGATTGGAAGATGTAATTAAGGCTCCTGATAGTTGACCTTAAGGAAGATTATTTTGGTGGACCCAATCTTATCAAAATAAATTTTTATTTTTGAGTCTAGAGACCAGAGACTTGAAATAAAGAGATTCTAAGCATTACAGGAAGTTGACATGTTGGTGATTATCCAAGGCTGGTTTTGAAGATGGAAGAAATCACATTGTAATGGATGCAGGCAACCTGTAGTCATTAACAGCAGTCCCTGACTGACAATAAGCAAGTAAATAGGGACCTCAGTCCTGTAGCTGCAAGTAATTGAATTTTACTGACAACAAGAATGAACTTGCAAATAGGTTTCCTTGAATTCTCTGGACAAGAACTCAATCTGGTTGATACCTTGATTTCACCTTGTCTTACTCTGAGCAAAGGACCTAATCATGCCGTGCTGGACTTCTGATCTACAGAACTATGAGCTAACAAATATTTTATAAAACAAAGGATATAGAAGCCAGCTTAATGGGGTTCCCACTTGCCAAATTTGGGGTAATTTGAGCCTCAAAATAAATATTAGAACAGATTTTAATCTGTTGAATAAAATAAATCTGTGTAGATTATAAATGAATACATAAATTGTATGTTTAGTGATAAATTAAACCTCACTATTTTTAAAGTACCTCTCCACAAAAATACTTATTGCAAGTGGAAAAAAGAGTAACTTTATAAGGGGAAACTTGACTGATTCTATTTTAATTGAATGTTCTAAGTGAACCTCATCAGTAATGGACAAATAGAAAAACACAGTATCATTTCTCTGATATTCCCGCCACAGATGCATAATCAATGAAGAAACACCAAACAAACCTAGATTGAAGAACGTTGTACAAAACAAAAACATAACTTGCATGTAATCTTCAAAGTGAAAGGATCATGAAAGTCAAAGATAGACTGCATGGCCATTTCCAGACTGAAGGAGACTAAAGTGACATGATATTTAAATGTGACACTTGTCCTGAACTGGAACTTTTGCTCTAAAGGACATAATTGGAACAATTAGCAAACTTGGATTTTTTTCATTCTTATTTGTTAAAATTAGACACAACAGCAGAATACATTTCAATTCATATTATACATATAGAGCACAATTTTTCATGTCTCTGGATGTACACAAAGTAGAGTCACACCATTAGTGTCGTCAAACATGTACTTAGGGTAATGATGTCCCTCTCATCCCACCGTCTTTCCTGCCCCCACGCCCCCACCCTTCCCCTCCATCCCATTGGCCCTATGTAAAGTTTCTCCATTCCTCCCATACTCCCCCCATCCCCATTATGGAAAACTTGGGATATTTTATGGTAATATTATCAACATTAAATCTCTTGTTTTTTTTTTTAAAGAGAGAGTGAGAGAGGAGAGAGAGAGAGAGAGAGAGAGAGAGAGAGAGAGAGAGAGAGAATTTTTTTAATATTTATTTTTTAGTTCTCGGCGGACACAACACCTTTGTTGGTATGTGGTGCTGAAGATCGAACCCGTGCCGCACGCATGCCAGGCGAGCGCGCTACCGCTTGAGCCACATCCCCAGCCCCAAATCTCTTGTTTTTAATGGTTATCTTGTGGTTTTATCAAAGAATGTCCTTGTTTGTAGGACAGATACACTCAAGTATTCAGAGTGATGGGCAATCAGGGAAGCAATTCCTCTGAAATGGAATTCTTTCTGAAAAATGTATTTCTATATACTGTTTCTGAAACTTTTCTGTAGGTCATTCATTGTTTGAAAATGAGAGAAATTATTTTTGAACTTGTAAAAATATAACATTTTCTGTTGAATAAGTACAGAGCCAAAAGAAGCAAATAAAATCATTGAATTCAGGTTATTTCTGTTGCATTTTTATGTGTAACTTTACAATTATTTATTAAACATATTCATACACACTTTATATATGTGGGTATATATATGTATATATATATATACATATATATATGTGTGTGTGTGTGTGTGTGTGTGTGTGTGTATTTTCTTGTCCCTTTATACCATTCATTGGCCTATTTGCCCATCATTGTTCCAGTGACACACTGTCTTCATTACTGTAGGTTCATAATGGATCTCAGTGTATGGTACTGTAAATCCTGCAGCATTGCTCTCTTCATCAGGATTCTCCTGACTGTTCTTCATCCTTTGCATTTATGTACCCATTTTTGTAGCAGCTTGCCAATTTTCACACACACACACACACACACACACACACACACACAAACCTCCTAGGATTTCAGTTGAGATTATATAAATCAATTAGAAGGAGTTGACATTTTTACAATATTGAGTCTTTTTCACCCTTTAAATAGTTTGCTGATGGTCCCTTTGTTTATAAGCAGTAGAGCTGGAATCTTCTGCAGACTGACCTCAAACCCAACACTCTTGTAGAGTTTAGGTATACTTTGGTTTTGAGAATGTACTGTTTGATTTCAATTACATTTTAAATGAGCCTGTTTTAGTCAGCTTTTTTTCTTCTTTTTTTTATTGCTGTCACTGAAAGATCTGACCAGAACAACTGTAGAGAAGGAAAAGTTTATTTGAGGGTTCACAGTTTCAGAGGTCTCAATCCATAGAGCAGACTCCATTCCTCGGTGCTTAAGGTGAAGCCGAACATCTTGGAGGAAGAATTTGGCAGAGGGAAGCATCCCACATGATGATCAGGAAGGAGAGAGAGAGAGAGAGAGAGAGAGAGAGAGAGAGAGAGAGAGAGAGAGAGATTTTCCATGCTCCAGATACAAAATGTATATCCCATAGCCATGCCCCAGTGAACCACTTCCTCCATCCACACCTTACCTGCCTCTAGTTACCACTAAGGGTTAATCTACTGATTAGGTAAAGGTTATAACCCAATAATTTCTCCTTTGAACCTTCTTGCATTGTCTCTCATGTGCACTTTTGGGGGACATCACATCTAAACTATGAAGGGCCTCTTTTTGAGCTAATATAATGCGTTATTCTTCAGTATTATCTTTTAAAAAATATCCCATTATATGGATATTATAGAATTTAACCAATCCTATATTGTCATTCATTTTAAATTCATTTCCAGCCTTTCTCCAAATAAATAATTCTGTCATAAGTATCTTTATAAATATATGTTTTGTGTTCATCTTTTTGGGGTTATATCCTTAAAATTGTCACTGGGTCAAATGGTATGAAAAAAAAGTTAAGAATTTGGGCACATTGCCAAATAGTCACCTAGAATGATTATGTATGTTAGCCAGCAATGTGTGTGAGAATTAATTGACTGTTACCTTCATAATTCTTAATTCCTGGTCTTTAAAAAAATCTGATTGTTAGAGATGTTGTAATTACTTATTTCATTTGTGTCATTGATTGCCACCAGCAAGAGGTATTCTTCTATTACTGACTGTTTTATATGTTACTAACCATTATATTTTGAAGCAAAACATTTTGATAGGGTTTTTGTTTTTTATTTTTTGCAATGCTAGGGATCTAACCTAGGGCCTCTTGCATCCTAGCACAGATAGGGCAAACACTTGCCTCTGAACTACATCCTTGGCCCATTTTGATGGTATTTTTAAAAGTTAAGGGCAAAATTCTATATAGTCAAATCCTTACTGTTAATCCTGTGGTTCATGATAATTTTCCTCTCTCACCAACACTCTCTTTTGTTTACCCCTTCTCTTTGCAAAGAGGAGAATTCTCTCTTCCTTCCGTCCTTCTCTAGGAGAAAGGTCTTATTTTTCCTCTACCTTCCATAGATTTCATAAGACACTACTGAGATGTTTTGTAAAAGGACTTAGAAATTATCATTCAGATGATTCCATACAGATCCTTTACAAAGAGGTCATGAAATATGAGGACAGTGAAGAATTGCCCCTTCCTCTCCTGCATGAATGATGAGGTTGAATGACAGTTGAGAGGAGTGAAGCCTGACTGACATCCTCTCACTCTCCTCCCCACTGTGGACCTCTTCTCATGTCAGACTTTCTTCTCCCTAAGAAAACTGCTCATCCTGAGTTATTACCTCCTCTCACTGGATCCTACCCAGACCAGTATTTTTTTAAATATGTTTTTAACACATAATGAGTATGTGTATTTACAGGGTGCTGTGTAACACTTGGATACAAGTAGATCAGGGTGAATGTTATTTGTTACCTCAGACCAACATTGATTCTTCAAAATTATCCAGTCTGCTTCCTCTGCACTTCAGGGCTGCTGATCTAGAATATACTGCCTGGATAGGGAGAGAGAATGCTTTGTGTTTTGATCCAAACTCTAGGGATCTGGAAAAGGAAATAGGAAGGAAATGAAATTTTATGTTTTCTTCTTCTCTTGTTCACTCTGCTTTGCTTTTCCCCACTCTTTCTTTCCCTCCTTATAAACACCATCTTTACTCCTTTAATAGTCTCTATCATTTTTTACTTCCTAGCCTAGAGGTCTTTTCAAACTTAACTGGCAATAGCACAAACTGAATTAATCTCTTACCTATTATAGTTATTTCATTGATTCAAAACATATTAGTGGCTTGCATGTTCCAGGCACTGTCATTAAGAGTTTCATAATCTTTGTTAATAAAGTGTGGTAAATTGCTATTTTTTATTAAAATTGAAATAAAAGACCTTTTGTGTAACATTTTAGAAGGAAACTGCTTCATGCATAATTGATCCTTTATGGAGAAGCTATTTTCTTTGGAGTATTGCAAACTCACAGATATACTCTTCTCTGTTGCTTCTTTTCTGTGTGTTACTTTTTAATAGTGTAATGAAGTTTGAGGGTGTGTTTTTTTTTTAATCCTCTTCCAGAACCACCTACACATTTTTACCTACTTTCTTTCAGTTAAGTTGAAGTTGCAAATGAAACCCTATTGGAGTTTTAAAATGGGAAATTTAGCTAGATGTGTAATTCTCCCATGCTACTATTGAAGAGCAATGAAGGTAATAATTTCTAGGATTTTATCTCATGTCTTTATTGATGGGTATTGTTCTAGAAAAAATTTTTTTCTATTGCTTTATTGGAGAGGCACCATAATCTCCTGAGTGTTTCATATTATTCCAGTATATATCAGTTGAGAATTTTGTCTGGCTGAAAATTACAGAACCTGACTTGCAGAAGCTTTGGGATTTATTTTTCTCATAACAACATGTCCTGAGGGAAGTAGTCTAAGAAAGGTATAGCAGATTATTGATATCAGTGTCCCAGATGTCTCTTGCCTTCCTTCTCATGGTTGTTAAGTTATGTACCTTTCATTCTAATAGTTGCTACATAGTCATAGATGGCTTCTTCATGTCTAGTTTCATATCCACATATCAGGCAGGAAGAAAGAAGGAGGGGCAGGGAGGAAAGGAATTGCCTATATGAGAAGACAAGTCTTAAATTCCTAAGTGCCCAGCGTATCTCTGCTTATATCTCATTGTCTCGAACTGTATTGCATGGTCACTTAGAGCAATTTCTTGGTCTTGAATAAAACTGGGATTTATTAGGAAGGAAACAAGAATGGATATTAGCACTTAGCTATGTCTGTGAGTTTCAAACATGAAATAATAAAATTTCTACAGTAATAGTGAAAGGCGCATCAAATTTTCATTTAATTGTTTAATCTTATAAGCTTGCTTTTTTGCCTTTGGCTTCAACAGTTCTCTTTTAATGAACAAGCTTATAATCAAGAGAAAGAGCAATGCATTTGTGACCACTAGTGACAAGAAAAAGTAAAGAATTTTTGATCATTTTGTTAAAGAAGGTGTCAAAATTTTTTTCTATACAAACACAACAAATTTGTGTAAAAATTATATAACTATACTCAAATTAAAGATAAAGTTAACTGGATATTTCAGGCCATGCATCATAGGGCTGTTGCAGCTCACTAGGGTATAGACACTGCAGAAAGTGGTCTGAGCTTGGCAAGTTCAGAAATGGCTGTGAAGGGTGAACAGGCTCTGGGGATCTCACAAGCACAACCCTCTAGATAATTATACATAAACTCTGAAGTCATGGCATTTTTTCTACAACATAAGAGATAATTATTTAGAAGTAAATTTTTGGAAAAAAGTCTTTGGAATTTATTTATTACTCTTAATTATGTAAGCATACATTTCATAAAAACATAAAGACTATATTACAGATAAAGCTAAGTCCCTTTGGTAATAAACTCTAGATGCACCATCCTCTTTAGTTTGGTTTATTGAGAGATGGGCAGTGGAGGAGAGAATGGAATAATACAAAGTATTGTTGTGTGTCCATGAACATTTATGTAATGGTATCTTATGGTTTGTATCATAGTGCATCTCACTTCATTCACTCAATATATGTTGGTGATGAGTCCAGATTACCTGTTTTTGTCATGCAAAAAAGTCCTGCATAATCTCATGCTCTTGGAATTGTAAAATGAGTTAGATATCCTTAGGTTACTAATAAATGGATATATTGTCTATGTTTCCATATAAATGGATTGTGTGTTATGACTGGCAGCTGAATAGCTAATCAGGAGTACCTGTCAACTCCAGTTCATAAGAACTAACAGAACTGAAATTTTATCAGATAAAGTAGGCAAGTTTTTCCTTCCTCACTTTGTATATATGTTGATCTTCTGCCCGTTTTGATTTGGAGTCTGTTCATAATAATTTTTGTTTCATACAGCCTAGATTTAAAAATTGGAGAAGAAGAGATGAATACTGTATTTGCTTCTAATTCTACCATAAATTAGGGCCAGGACTGTGATCTATAATGCAATCACTTAAGGCTTTTTTTTTTTCAACAAATTTATTTGGAGTATCTAATATATGCTCAACTATATTAAAGCTACTCTGGAGAACTACAAATAATCAATTAAAGGTCTGGGTTTCATGGAACATATATCTGAGTTTTAAAGGTGAACAATAAACAACTTAATAAATATATAGTAATATATGGCATAATGCCACATATTGAGAAGCACTATGAAGGAAGATAACTAGTTTCAGGGAAGGAGTGATTGGGTGTAGCAAGTCTACTTCAAAGACTTGAATAAAATCTAGTATATGGTAGACGTTTCGCAAATGTGCAAATAAATAAGAGCAATTTCATGGCTATACACAAGTTACAATAGTAACACAATGGAGGGAGAAATCATTTCTATCTGAATTAGGAGAGGCCCTAGGAGGATGCTTATTTAGGATGAGACTGAAAAATAAGTAGGTGTTGGCCATAGGTATGGGGGGGTGGAGGGGTGAAAGCAGGGAAAGGCATTCCAAATGTTTGTAATAGTGTGTGTGCAAAGGCAAGAAGTTGTGCAAGAGATGTCAGATTCCTTATTGCTAAATAGCAAATGACTGCAAACTTAGTGACTTAAATAATACAAATATATTATCTTAGAATTCTGGAGGTCAGATGTCCAAAATAGGTCTCACTAGCTAACATCAAGGAGTCAGCAGGGCTGAATTTCATCTCTAGGGGAGAATATGTTTCCTTGCCCATGTTATTGTCTAGAGGTTACTTGCATTCTTTGGGTCATGGTCTTTTCTTACCATTTCCAGAATAAGAAGAAAGGTATCCTTAAATCTTTCTTCATGATCTCTGCTTCTGTTGTACATCTTCTCTGATCATGACCTTCCTGCCTCCCTCCTATACAGGCTCACATGGATAATCCAGGATAATCTCTCTATATTAGGTCAGCTAATTAGATAGCAACCAAAATTATCTCTGCAACCTTAATTCTCCTTTGCTATGTAAAATAACATATTCAAAGATTCTGACCTTTGTGGACATCTTTAGGGCATGATTTTTCTTTTCACAGCATTGTGTATTAGGGATTCTGTGAAGGGTTTGGGACTAGTCAAGTGTTTGTATGGAGTAATGGCTAACCAAAAGGCTAGGTCTTTGCACCTATGCTGAGTTTGGACTCTGTCCTGGAAAGCAATGAGAAACCATTTGGTAACTCATGGAGCTCTATGACATATATGGGTTTTTAAGGCATTATCCATTCAGGCAGTTATGTAATGATAGCAGGATCTAGGGGAGTACATAAAAAGAAAATTGCAAAAATCTACTCAGAAGATTCAGAGGAATGAATTATATGATATACTTCTACTTACAATGAGGTTAGAAATATAAGGAACCAGGAGGTTGAACCTCTTACATGAAGTGCAGGTGTATAAGATGGGAAAGTCAATTCCCAAATGGATAGATCATTGACAAAACCTTATATTTAAGCATATACAAAGTAGAAAGTCAAATGAGGAGGAAAAGTGGCGAGACTTTCCAAACAGAAGATTGCCTTCATGAATCCTTTGATATGATACAAAATTAATGAGAAAATTAAATTTTTTCATAAATACTTAATTTTTGCAAGATGATTTGCCAAAATTTTAAACTGCCAGTCATGGTTTCTGATCAGAATTTCTACAAGTACAAGCTATGTAAATTCATCTAGTCTTCTCAAAAAATGTTTGGAAGTCTTACATTTTACACAGTATATATTGCTTTAAGTAGGCATGTATACCTTTTGTTTTGGACTTTTGGAATGCTTTGAGGTCACAGAATTAAGGCCTGAGGGACTCAATTTTAGTACCTCCACTCTCTGGAACTCTGAAGTCCCACAGAAAGTGGCTTTTTCTAGGTTCTTTGCTTTGGTTGACTCATTTATTTCTACCTGACTCTGCTACCCAAACTGGAAGAGCAAATAAGTAGGTTTGTGTTTGAATCATTTTATTGGCAACATTAATTTAGGCTCTCTTCTTGAACTATTGTAGACATAAAAATAGAGACATTCACAAAGGTTGACTATATTTTGGCATTTGCTTCATAAGCAAAAATATATGAATTATAAAAAGGGCAGAGATTTTTATAGATTGTCTTTGTCTGATTAGGTATTTTGTTTTGCAGTGAAAGGGCATAATTTTTAAGAAATTTTTTTATGTTTGAGCTGTAACTTTATTTGTATTTTTCACTTAATTTAATTTTTATAAGTTTATTTCTACAGATGAAAGAAAACCTGTAATAATTGTATTTCTGTTTCTGGCTTATTTTGTTTAACAAGTTGTCCTTCAGTTCCATCCATTTTCCTTCAAATGACACCATTTCATTCTTCTTTATGGCTGATTAGTACATGAGTATTATACACACACACACACACACACACACACACACACACACACACCGTATATTCTTTATTCATTCATCTGTTGACAGGTACCTCATCTGATTCCATAACTTGGCTATTGTGAATAGTGCCACAATAAACATGGGTATGCAGGTTTCTCTTTTGTATGCTGACTTAATTCCATTCAGATATATACCCAAAAGTAGGATAGAACTACATATGATACTTTTATTTTAGTTTTTTGAGGAACCTTCATATATTATTTTCCATAGCGGCTATAGTAATTCATATTTACACCAACAGTGAATTATGGTTCTTATCAAGTTCTTACCACTGTTTTTTGGTTTTGGTTTTGGTTTTGTTTCATAGTAGCCATTCTGTCTATGGTGAGATGGAATCTCATAGTTTTGATTTGCATTTTTCTGATGTCTAATGACAATAAGGAGGTTCTCCCCCCCACTCGTTTATTGACCATTTGTGTTAGTCAGCTTTATATCACTGTGACCAAAATAGCTGATAAGAATAACTTCAGGGAAGAAAAGTTTATTTTGGGCTCATGTTTCAGAGGTTCAGTCCATAGCCAGCCCATTTCATTGTTCTGGGCCTAAGATGGGGCAGAACATTATAGTGGAAGGGCATGACTGAGTAAAGCTGCTCAGATCTGTAGCCAGGAAGCAGAGAGAAAGAAGTAGGGCACATTCCAGTGACCTACTTTCTTTTGCCATGTTCTGCCTACTATAGTTACCACGCAGTGCAAAAGTCCTTTCAAAATATCAATTCATCAAATGGATTAATCCACTGTTTATGTCACAGCTCTCATAATTAAATAATTTCACCTCCAAATATTTCTTCATGAATGCAGGAGATTTGGCGGGATACCTCATATCCAAATCATAACACCATTTGCATTTCTTCTTTTGAGAAGTGTCTATTCAAATCATTTCCCTATTTCTTAATTGAGTTAAGTTTTTTGAGCTATTTATATATACTGGATATTAATATCTTCTGCCTGATGCATGACAAAGTTTTTATCCCATTCTGTACATTATCTCTTTAATCTGTTGATTGTTTCCTTTGGTATGCAGAAGATTTTAGTTTGATGTTATCTCATTTCTCAATTTTAGCTTTTGTTTCCTGTGCTTTTAGAATCCTATCCAGAAAAAAATATTGCCTATACCAATATCTTGAAGGGTTACCCCTGTTTTCAATGAATAGTTTCAGAGTTTTACTTTTTATATTAAGGTCTCTGATATATTTTCAGTTGATATTTTGTAAAAAGTGAGAGAGGTCAATCTTCACTCTTTTGCATGAGAATATCCAAATGACCTAGCACCATTTGTTGAAGAGGCTTCCTCCAATGTATATTTTTGGCTCCTTTGTTTTGAGAATCAGTTGACTAAAGATGTGTGTTCTCTGTTCTGTTCCATAGGTGTATTTGTCTATTTCTAGCAAATTCCATTCTGTGTTTTTCACTGTGGTATAATATTTATATCTTGAAATCAGATATTTTAATGTTTCCAGATTTTTTTCTTTTTGCCCCAAATTGCTTTGGGTATTCAGTATCTTTTGTGCTTCCATGTGAATTTTAGGATTTTTTTTTCTAGTTCTAGAGAATGTCATTGTTATGTATATGGATTGCATTGATTCTATATATTGCTTGGACTACTAAGGGCATTTTAATGTTAATTCTTATAATTCATGAGCATTGAAGGTCCTTCTAACTTCAAATTTCTTCACTTTCTTTGGTGTTTTATAATTTTCATTGTAGAGATTTTTTTACATCCTTGGTTAAGTTTGTTCCTAGAAACTTTTATTTTTTGTGACTATTATAAAAGGAATTGCTTTAATAATTTCTTCTTTAACAAATTCATCATTAGTAGGTAGAGAAACTTCTGACTTTTGCATGCAAATTTTGATTCCTGCTACTTTGCTGAATTTATTTATCAATTCTAAAAATCTTTTGGTGGACTCTTAGATTTTCCTGTCAACAAGGATAATGCATCCTCCTCTTAACTAATAGTTTTGGCTAAAATTTCTAGCACTATAGTGAATAAAAAATTGGCAAGAGTGGATGTTATTTTCCTGTTTTCAATGTTAGAAGAAATGCTTTCAGTTTTTCCCCATTCTCTATGATGTTGGCTATCAGTTTGCCATATACAGCCTTTATTATGTTGAGGTATGAACCTTCTATGCCTAATTTTTTCAGGATATCATTAGGAAGAAATGTTGATTATTATTATCATATGCTTTCTCTTTTTCTATTGGGATAATCATGTGATTTTTGTCCTTTGATCTATTAATGTGATGTATTATATTTATTGATTTGTCATTCTTGTATTGCCATTCTTGTATCCCCAGAATTAAAAACTTATTTTTTGAATTCTTGTACTAGTAATATAATGAATACATACCATTTTACAGTTATTAACTATATAGCTAAATGTGCAAACATGGATGAGAAATAATCTGATAAAGATGGTAAGGAGACCCACATTATTATACAAAATACATGTATGAAGATGTGAATTTGTTGTCAACATCTTATATACAGAGATATGATAAATTGTGATATAAAGGTATATTAAGAATTGTAATGCAATAATAATAATAACAATAATAATAATAAGAGAGCTCATGTATAATGGCATAATTTGGCGTGAACATACTTTATATACAGAGTTACAAAAAATTGTGCTGTGAATGGATAATTATGATTGTAATGCATTGCTCTATTGTCATGTATGTAAGAAATTTAAAAAATTTTTAAAAATTTAAAAAATAAAGATGGTAAAGTTATATTATTAAATGAAAATCAAGTTTCAGAACTATATATTATTATTTCATTTATATAAAAATTATGCAAGTATTTGGATATGCCCAGAAAATTTGAAAGAATATAAAATAAAATATTGAATGACTCAGACATTATTGCCCTATATGCATGTATGATTACATAATTGATGTGATTTTACATCATGTACAACCAGAAGAATGAGAAATTTTACTCTATTCATGTACAATGTGTCAAAATGCTTTCTACTTGTATGTATAACTAATTAAAGCAAATTTTTAAAAAATTAAATATTGAAAATTACTACTAGGGCTAAATGCAACTGCGATTAGAGCTAAAAGAACAAGAAATTTTAATTTTTAAAAAATATATATGTTTAAAATTTATAGTTATACATGGACACAATATCTTTATTTTGTTTACTTATTTTTATGTGGGTCTGAGGATCAAACCCAATGCCTCACATGTGCAAAACAAGTGCTCTGCCACTGATCCACAACCCCAGCCCAGAAATTTTAACTTTTACCATATAATTTTCTATACAATTTGATATTTTAGCTGTACTTTTATAATTTAAAAAATAGTTTAATTTATTGATATATTTACTCATTTTCCCACAAAGCATTAAAAATGACCTTGTGGATATTGTAATGTTAACATGTTAAATTTCTATAAAACTTGACAAATGTATTTTAATATATCATGTCTTTTAGTGGAATAGGACAGTTGAGAAATAACTCAGTGTTTCAGTATGAAGAACTATTTGCATATATTTACAAGTTCATGTCTTAAAGGATTCTTGGTGTCATGAAATCCAGATTCTCTTCCAACTGCTAACATAAGGAAATCATAATGAAGTTTTCCCATTACATAGTGAAATAACCACTGTGTCAACTTAATACTTTTTAAAATGCATTTTTTTCTTTCTTTAAAAAAGAAAAATTTTAAAATTTTAAAAAGAAGAAATAAAAATGAACTTTAATCTTGCTCTCCAGAAATTGCCAACTAAATATTTGGCATGCAGAATTAGAATTGTTTCTCTCTGTTCAAGTGTTCTTTTATTTCCTTTAATACACTTTTGTACTTCTTTGGAGCGTAAGTCCTATAAACTTCTTGTGCAGTTTATTCCAAGATATCTTGCTTTGTTTTGACTCTTCTTTTGAATTAGATCTTTTCCCATTATGCTTGAATTGATTATAAAATATTTATTATGTAGCTAAGCAGTTTAAGTATTTTTATTAGTTTTAATCATTTATCTTTTGGTTCCATAAGTTTTTCCAGGACAACAATTTTATCTTATGCAAACTAGAATGCATAATGTTTCATAATGGAAACAATATGCACTATTCTGCTTAAAATTCAAAAGAGAACTTTAGATGTTAGGAAAAAATACTGCTCACACTAGGCTTTGGCCATAACATTTGAACTAACATTTAAAATGTCATGAGAACTTTCATATGAAAAAGGTTATAATTTGACACATCAAAGATATTTCATATTATTATTATTCTTATGCTATTTGGACTGGTAGAATCCCCATCAATTATAGGGGAATGAGACAAACCAAATTATACATTATGCATTCAAGAATGTATCACAATGTATGTCATTATTATGCATAATTTAAGACACCACTAAAAAAAGAATACAGTTTTCATACCTGAAATTTTGAAGAAGGGAAAGGAAGAAGAAAAAGAAAATTGCCATTATCTTACAAAACTCATGGAATGATTGACTAATCCATATATCTATGTAACTAATTAGTTTGAAATTAACAAGTTACCTATATTTTCCAATTTTTAGCCTAAATACAACTTTTTCTTCCTCAGAGTATTAAAGGATAACATAAATTTTAACAATGTGAAAGTCTGCCCCATTATATAAATGATCTCTTTGGTATTTTTCCCTCTCATTTTTTAGAGAAGTCATCTTTCATCTACCCTGTAGAGACTACTTAGGCTGTGTTTATTTTAACAAAGGTTTGGATTCTTTGCCAAATCTGCACAAATAAATTTCATATTAAAATATTTTAACCTTTTAAGCCCCCAGAAAGCTATCATTGCATTATGTATCATAGTGCTTTTCTTATACTCTTAAGAAATTTCTCATGAAACTATGTATCTTAAAATATTTTCAGGGCTGGGGTTGTGGCTAAGCAGTAGAGCACTTGCCTAGCATGTGTGAAGCTTTGGGTTAGATCCTCAGCACAACATATAAATAAATAAATAAAGTTATAAAAAATATTTTCAGTAGTTGAATATATCTAAAAATTTAACATTTTGATAACACTCAAGGAATTTCTAAAATGTCATATAGTGTGAATGTGAAATAATTTTCAAAGTTAAGTGCTCTTAAATTATTTAGCTAGAAAAATTCTGTTCAAGTAAAAGTTACTCAGCCTGAATCCTTCTAAACAATGGGCTGACGTAGCCACTTTGAATTTCTTATTGGTAAGCATAAAATTGATATGGCTTAAATAATATGCACTTGTTTGGACTCAGAAAGTATTTGTTTTAGTAGTTTCAAAATCCCTTAAATGGTCAGGTACAGTGGCGCACACCTGTAATCCCAGAGGCTCAGGGGGTTCAGGCAGGGTGATTGTGAGTTCAAAGCCAGCCTCAGCATCCGCGAGGTACTAAGCAACTCAGTGAGACCCTATCTCTAAATAAAAAATACAAACAAGGGCGGGGATGTGGCTCAGTTGTTGAATGCCCCTGAGTTCAATCCCCTGTACCAAAAGAACAACAACAACAACAAAGAAAATCCCTTATATGAACTGTGTATTAACCAATTAATTTTGAGTTTTTCAAATTTTTAGAATAGTATTATAGAAAATATACCCTAAATTATTTAAAACCACAGTGGGGCCTGAAACAGTATTACATAATTAAGTATATTATGATTTTTGCACAAATTTTGCACATGTGAATGCTAACATTAAATAAGCACCAAGTGATTTCAGTTCAGGTTGGGCTTGGTCACTATGTTGATAATAAATAAACCTTCATTTTGAGAGATTTTTATATTATGAGATTTTGAAACTGTAGTAATTCTGATTAGGTATGTGATTTTGGTTATTTTTTTGAGCCTCAGTCATCTCAGTTGCTAAAATGAGAAGCTTGACGAAGTAAATTATTTCTGAACTTTTCAAATTCTAAATCTGAATGTTTATTCAGTTTTCTGACATAAAAATACTGCAATTAAATCAGTTTTTTAATAGCTCAGTTTAATGATTCCTTAGTGTTGAGGCCCTCAACATTCTTGGAAGGTGAGCATTATCTATATTTAAAGATTCAAATATGTTGGTCAAGAAGAGTTTCCACATGATCTTCTGTATAGTTGGAAACAAACTATTTTTGAAGTTCATGAAAACAGATGAAGTTTTGGTTACATCTTTGGTTATAAGAATGAATTCTTCTGTAAGATTCTTTCTTTTTAGTAACTTTATTTATTTATTTATTTGTTTGTTTAGTGGTGTTGGGAATCGAACCCAGTGCCTCACATGTGTTAGGTAAGTACTCTACTGCAATAACCCCAGCCCTCTACTATAAGATTCTTATGGCCACAGTTAAAATTTGTACTTTGTAAAAATAGTGAAAAACATCATTTGGGTTGCATGATTTTCTTCTGAAAGCCAAGGAGAATGTGTGGACAGAGTATCAAACCAAGATAGCCGAAAGGGAAGAAGCAAAACCCCATTTTGTTTCAGAGCCTGAATCTCTGAATCTCAACACCAAGGAAAATTAGGTCTAAAGTAGCTGCATTATCCCCTGAGGAAAGATGAAACTGAAATCAACTAGAGAATTAGTAAGGTCTCCTACTAGATAGAGATGGCAAACTTGGACAGTTGAGCTATGGGTGGAATAATTATGAAAACAACAGACAAGCAGCAGTAGGCCCAAACTAACAAACCAACCTAGATTTGTTCTGGAGGCTTCCTTTATGTGTCTGGTAGTGATGTCATAAAAAGAAAACAAATGTATTTGACTATCTTTGGATATGGAATTCTCTTATTTTTTTCTTCTTTTCTAATATTTCTTTTGGTTTGTATCCCCTTTCAGTTCTTTCACTGAATTTATCTAATGGTTCCTAAGGGCATTTAAATTTGCCACTCCAGTCTGTAGGTTATACTATTAAAGCAAATGAAAAGAAATTGATAAGTTATAGTAGGAGGAAGGGAGATTATGGTGTATACTTAGGAACTATTGCCATTCTTCTGAGTGGCTAGAAGACCTACAGCTAGCTACTACCAGCCCCTTTTATTTATTTCCTCAAATAATATTTATTGAATATTTACTGTATACTAGGCACTGGGGATATAATCAGAAATAAGATGGAGTACACATGTCTGTGAATGGGACTAGGCATCAAACCAGTAAATATGCAAATATGAAGACTGATACAAATTTTCATGGAAAAGAAAAGAACAGGATAAGGAATATGAGGTTCTTCCTTATTTATATGGAGAGGCCTGATTAGGTCTCTTTGAGGTGACACATTGGTTGAGCTAAAAGCTGATCAGAAACCAGTCAGGTAAAGAGAAGTAGGAAATATCTTTAAGGCAGAGGGAAAGGCAAGAAGGAAGGCCTTGATTCAGAATGAAATGGCATATTTGAGAAATAGATACCTGTATTTGGAATATGTAAAACAGATGCAAGAAGAGATGACCAAATTCAGATCTGCTAGATTTTATAATCCATTTAAAAGAGTTTGGCCAAATAACTTAATTAGCAAAAGGGCAAAAGAACTAAAGAGACATTTCTCAAAGAAGAAATACAAATGACCAATAAATATCTGAAAAAATATTCAACATCTCTAGCAATCAGGGAAATGCAAATCATTACATTGAGATTTAATCTCACCAAAGTCAGAATGGCAATGATCTATACTAATAATAAGTTTGAGAGAGCGTGTGGAGGAAAAATAACACTCATAAGTTGTTGGTTGGTACGAATTAGTGCAACCACTCTGGAAAGCAGAGTCCTTAAAAAACTAGGAATGAAACCACTGTATAAAACAGTTATTGCACTCCTTGGTATATTTCCAAAAAATCTAATATCAGTCACATCAGTATTTATAGCATCACAATTCACAATAACCAAGCTATGGAACTAGCTCAGGTGCTTGTCAACAGATGAATGGATTAAAAAACAATGCAGTATATACACAAAATGGAGTTTTACTCAGCCATAAAGAAGACTGAAATTATGGCATTTGCTGGTAAATGGATGGAACTGGAGCACATCATGCTAAGTGAAATAAGCCAGACTCAAAAAAATCAGGGGTTAATATTTTCTCTCATATATAAAAACTAGACCAAATTAAGGAGGAAAAGAAAAAGAAAGAAATAAAGAAAGAAAAAGTTGGGGTGGGGTGGGCAGATTCCATAAGAATAGAAGTGAGATCAGTAATCAGTGGAGTATAAAAAGAAAATTGACTTTATTTTTAGGGTGCTTTTTAAAAAATTAATTAATTTTAATTAGATATGTATGACAGCAGAATGCATTTTGATTCTTTGTACATAATTGCAGCACACCTTTTCACTTCTTTGGTTGTATACGATGTAGTGTTGCACCATATATGAAGTCATACATGTACCTAGGGTAATGATATCCACCTCATTCCACCATCTTTCCTGCCCCTATACCCCCTTCCCACCCTTCCCTCTTCTTTGCCCAAAGTTCCTCCATTTTTCCTTTGCCCCCACCCATTATGGATTGACATCCTCTTATCGGAGAGAGCATTTGGCCTTTGGTTTTTTGGGATTGGCTTACTTTACTTAGCATGCTGTTCTCCAACTCCATCCATTTACCTGCAAATGCCAAAATTTTATTCTCTTTTAATGCTGGGTAATATTCCATTGCATATATGTACCTCAGTTTCTTCATCCATTCATCTAATGAAGGATACCTAGGTTGGTTCCACAGTTTAGTTATTGTGAATTGAGCTGCTATAAATATTGATGTAACTGTGTTACTGTAGTATGCTGTTTTTAAGTTCTTTGGCTGTAGGCTGAGGAGTGAGATAGCTGGGTCAAATGGTGGTTCCATTCCAAGTTTTCTGAGGAATCTCCATAAGGAATTGAGGGGGTGAAAGGAGAAATGGAAAAGGCAAGAACAGTGGAATGAATTTGACCAAACTTTCATGTGTGTGTGTGTGTGTGTCACAGTAAATTTCACCTTTATGTATATCTATTATGCACTGATTTTTAAAAACCTATAAATAAATAGAAGTAAGATCATTAAAACAGAGAAAAGGAAATAGGGGAGGAAGGAAGAGAGAGAAGGGGGAATTACCAGGGACTGATTGTGCAAGTTTTGTTCCATGCTTGTTCAATTATTCCAGTATGAACTTCATTATTATGTATAACTAAAATGAACTAATAAAAAAGTAAAATAATCTCTTTGCTAAAAATATAGGTGATTACCAATTTATTCTTCAATTTTTCTCTTTTTTCACAGTGATCAAGCAGTACTCATATTATAAAGCTGTAAATTAATCATTATGGTTGTATGTTCTTATTTGTTCCAAGACTTCATCTAGAAGGATATTTATTACTCCCAGATAGGAAAACTTGTCAACTAAGAGAATATTATGTCATCTAATTTTAGTTGTGTACTAGGTACCAATCAAAAATGTTTTAAATTTATACTAGAGGGTTTTGAAAGAGCAAAAGTATAAAATTATAAATATGTAAATGAGAAGTGTTTATATACATGCATAAAATGTACGTAAGTATTAATAAAAACATATGGCTAAAAGTAAAAAAATAAAAAAATAGAAGAGTTTGGGACTATTTTAAAATGGTAGTGAGAAACCATTGAAGGACTTCAAGTAAGGTCAGATTAGAGTCACTACGAGGTTACTTGTGTAGAGAATGGGCTTGGCAGATACAAAGTGGAACTGCTTCTAAACCCAAGCAGGAGGTGGCTTGAGTCACACAGAGGTGGTTAAAGTGAATAGATTGTGTATTTTGGATGAATAATTTTAATGGATAAGGTTTGCTTATGAGTATAAACCAGCCTCCAGGGTGGATTGCCAATGTTATTAAAGTTTTAAACAAGACTTTCTTGAGAAGAGACCCTGTAGAAATTATACACCAGAATTTATCTCTGTATTCCTAAAGCTAATATATGGTTAACAGAATCCATGGTATTGTAGCAGAGTTTTCAAAAACCAAGGATCTTTGTTACATTCTCTTTCATTAAAGAAGGTTTAGGTTATTGCAAAGACCATTATATATGGGTAGTTCCGTCTAGTAGATATGGAACAAAATTTTATGAATAGAGGGTACAGTTATTTAAAGAGCCACCTGACCAATCTGTTTGCCCTGGAGGCAATGTGCTCCGAGAAAGATATTGCCTCAGTTCAGTGTTATATTGCAGGTTGGGTTGTCAGAAAATAAATGCTGAGGGAGATTTGGGGGTGTAAAATATTTATCAGGGACCCATACCTATGAAAGGAAGGAGGAGAAGGCAGGATTGGGCAGATGAAGAAGTCAACTCCAGGGCAGGTCCAACAATGTTTAGACTAACCCAGCAGGAAGCTATTGAACAAATGTTTCCCATCAGAGTGTCCCATGTTGGCCCCAACTTTGTTTATACCCTGCCTTGCACACTCAAAGGGTATTGTCTGTCCCAGAAAGGGTATGCCTTGGACTAGGCTGTTCTCTATACCTGAGTCCAGCCCCAAAGGAGGTGACAGCTGGACATTGTCTGAAGGCCACACTCCCCCAAACCAGTCATCAAATCGTTTCTGGGAGGGAAATCTTCCTGGTTCATCTCCATATCCACCACAAGTACTGCTATGTTACTGGAAATAGCAGTAGTGAGTAATTTATTCTTCAATTTATAGTTTCTTTCTCCCCGGGAACTCAAGATGAAACATACGCAGTTTTCTAATCACCAAATAGTTATCAGTTGAGACAATCCAATAAAGGAGAATTAAGGAGGAAAAGATTAGAAGGAGTGACCAAGAGCAAGAATGGCACAGAAGAAAAACATTAGTGAAGGGAGCTTCTAGGGGTAGGGAAAGCAAATTTTAATGAAATAGAAAAGAGTTGTGACACCCAGTTCTGGACCTCACTTTTTTTTCCTTTTCTTTTTTGGTACTGGGGAGTGAATCCAAGGGTACTTAACCAATGAGCCACATCCCCAGTCCTTTTTTATATTTTACTTAGAGACAAGGTCTTACTGAATTACTTAGGGCCTCGATAAATTGCTGAGGTTGGCTTTGAACTCACTATCTTCCTGCCTCAGCCTCCTGAGCTGTTGGGATTACAGGGGAGCACCACCACACCAGGCTGAGCTTCACTTTTGAATGCAGTTCAATTAACACATCTTTAGAAGCATTTTAAAATAACACAGAATAGAAAGAAGAGATCTTGAGGGAGGAAGAAGGGATGAAAAAGGGGAGGAAATGTGAAATGAATTTGAAAAAATCATGCTCTATGCATTTATAAATATACAACAGTGAATTCTATCTTATATATATCTATAAAGCATCGATCAAAAATAAATAAATAAGTGAAAGGAAGACCAAGAGAGTAAAAGAAGCAGAATAGGCAGAGGGAGGAGGGGAAGGTAAGGTGAGTGGCACCAGGGACTGAAATGGAGAAAGTCGAATTCCATGCATGTATGATTTTGTCAAAATGACTCCAACTGTTATGTATAATTCACTAATAAAAGAAAAAATGGAAAAAAAATTGCGAAACTTAAACTCTTGTTTCCTTGACAGATATGGAAAACATGAATAATAGAGATTGACCATTCATGATGATTCAGAGAAATGCTAGCTCATATATTTTTTTAAATTTTCAACTCTGTTTTATGATTTACAGTGGACTATGCACTTTTGAAACAATATAAAATTGGCATGTTTATTTCCAAATCTTCAATATGTAAAAGCTCATTCTCTGATTACATTGAATGATTGACCTTATAAGGGTTTATTTTAATCTTTCATAGTGGCTAATACAAATTTGCTCTCCTCTGTACTTGTCCTGAAATCACTTGGGGTCCTGAAATCACTTGGTAACTTCCTATAGTCAGTCATATAGTCCATGATTTCTTAAGTAAATCCTACTTAATTTATGTAGCACAGATTGATTATTCACATATTTGAGATGAGAGTACATTTTTTGTTTGAATCACCTAAACTATTATACTTTATGCTAGTTGGATTTAGAGCATTTTCTACTTATGTTTTGCTTTATCAAAAAAGGTTAATGTACTAAACCAGGATCTTGTATATATTTGAGTATAGAATATCCAAATATTTTGCATGATTATGATCTTATTTGACCTATTAAAATTTGGTTTTTAATTTCAACCTTTTTTCAAATTTAATTAAATTATTTCTACTTATTAAATCTAGAAATGCATATATGACTTGAAAACTATATATGTAATTTTATTAATAAAGATGTGATACAGTTGGTACGTAACACATTTTATTTTTTTAAATATTTATTTTTTAGTTGTAATTATCAATACCTTTATTTTGTTTATTTGTTTTTATGTAGTGCTGAGGATTGAACCCAGGGCCTTGCATGTGCTAGGCAAGCGCTCTACCACTGAGCCACAACCCCAGCCCCTTAACATATTTTAAATAAAAAGAGTGACTTAACATTTCTCATACTTGGCTTATAATATTTGATGGTCCATAATATATTAACATATAGAATTGTTCTTTTAATGCTCTTTGAAGTAACATTGAGCAAGGAATATAGTGGCTATATTCTAAGAGTTCCTTAAAATAGAGGTTAAAATATATTATGAACATTGTAACATATTATACACATATATAATACTTTTAAAAATACTTTAAAATGAGATCTGAAGTTCACATTTTCCCGTTAATTATATTTTAACCTTTAATAACATGATACTTTTCTTTGTTCTTTTCTCTTTTTATAAAAAAATAGATAATCTGGTATGCCGTATGAAAAATAGGATGAGAAGCACCATGTACAAGCCAGTAGACTATCAACAATTGCGGGCTTTAACTGAAGCAAAAAAGTTAGCTTCTGCTTCTACAGAACTAAAGGTTAGAAGTTTTAAGTGTATGTGTTTTTATAGTTTGGTAAAATTGATTACAAAGAAGTATAATATTATTTACATTGCAAATGCAAAACTAAGTGTCTGTGTAAATGGTTTTTAGAGTCTCCCAACTATTAATAATAGTGAACAGCAGCTAACATTTATTGAATGTTCTCTGACACTGTTATATAGTTTACATGCGTTACTTGTTTAATGTTCAAACCTATGAGGACTGAATTCAAATTTGCTTTGGAAACATAGTTATTTCATTAGCTTTCAACAATTTCCAACTTAATCTGAAAAGTAAAGCTGGCTAGAAAGTTTCAGCCATGGATTATTAACTGATTTAAAGTTTCCTTTCCAATATTATATAAATGTGCCCACAGATTCTCTATATTCTAGAATTTTTTTGTTCAAATATATGTTCCAGGCCTAGGAATCATCAACCTGAACTAAATTTGAAAGGGGGTCTATGTACAAATAATTATATGTAGTATTTTAGGATCATGGATAGTTACGATTATTAATGAAGTATATTTTTTCTTGTGCAATATTCACTAAAAATGTTATTTTCATTGCTAGGATTCTTTGAAAAACTGGTTTGGTGAAGCAGCACATTAATTTACAAGTTTCCATTTGCAATTAAAGTTTTTGTATTTGTTAGTTTTGTATGACATTTTATCATTAATATCTTTTTAAAAAGGCAACCATGATTCCAAAAGCATATTTGATACCTATTCTAGGGAAATATATCCATGAGCAATATCTCTTCAAACTAAGGTGACTACTTAAAAACTAAGGTAATATTTGTTTGATTTATATATAAATTTAAAATAACATTATGTTACGAGTACAAATAAATTTAATAGAAAAAGTCACATAACTATCTTCCTAATAAATCTATTTTCATACTAGATTTCCATTCTGAGATGTTGTACACATACTGCATACATAAACACATATATAAATAAAATACATATTAAACATAAATATTTAATATATATTTTATTTTCTTTTGTGATAAACACAGATCTGAAATTCTATATAGCTCTTCTCTTAACATTTTATCACATTATCTATGTATTATTTGTTATCTTGTTATATCAGTCAAAAATATTTTGATGTGCCTACCAATTACCTTGAAAATACAGTAGTGAACAACACAACCCTTACCCTCATGGAGTGTACTGTCTGCTGGGACAGGGATGACAGTGCTTATTAAGTAAGTCAGGAAATAAAATTACATTAAGTGTAAACTGCAATAAAAACACGTTGACCCATGTATAATGAAGGATTTGATCCTGATTGGGTGATTAGGAAAGGTCTTTCTGAGGAAAGCTCAAGGTCAATTATAATTAACTAAGCAAATACAGAAGTGACAAGCATTGTATTCCAAATAGAAAAAGATGCATGCATTACCAGGACTTGATATTTGTGATGTTAGTCTTCCTGCTACTACAAAAATCGTCATGCACAGAGATTTTTCAGTATTTTAGAATGGTCTACTGCCATGGGATAAATTCCCATCATTGGGATGTTTGAGCCAAAAGTTATGATGAATTTTTTTAGTGTTTTTGAGATCTATTACCAAATTTCTTTTCCAAGGTATTGTTTTAATTTTATTGATACCAACACATAATCTTCATACCTTTCTCAATGTTGGAATATGTACCTGTATATTCCTAATATTATTCATCCATCTATTTATCTCTCTGAGATGTACCAAAAAAGGCATTTGGTTGAATGTAGAAAGTTTAAGTGTCTAAAGTCAGTTTTTTTTGTCAAGGCAAATAAATATATCTTTGACTTAACTATCAAAGAGTAAATATATTTAAAATTTTTAATTATTTATTGTGGTTTTCAAAAACCTAGGAAGAACTAATTTTTCGTGACTGTCAGCTGCTAGACTGCATCTCTGGCTACAGTATTGAATGTTTTTGAAGTTAAACAGATGCTCCTTTCAACTGGCATTTTAGATTGCATCACTAGCTTTCTGTTCATACTGGAATATAATTCAGAAAAAGCTTTTTAATTCCATTATGTTCTAGAAAACTTTGTACATGGATTTATATCTTGGAAAACCTCAAAAATTTCTTGTCTTCAGTCACTGTCAGTAGTAATCATTTTGATAAGTTTTTGTTTAGATTTTTTATTATTCATAGATTAATAATGAAAAGAAATTTTCCTTTAAAGCATCTTTGTGTTTTCTATTGTTTTGCTTTGTGGATAGGAAGAACAAAAGGTGTCCTGGATACCTCATAATGTTCTAACACTTTTTTTCTTCATATAGTTTTTGTTTTTCACTATATCTGGATTAAGAAAGATGTAATTAGAAATGTTGTTATATCTGATTTTCCAAGTTTAGCCTTCTCATTTAGCTTACAGGTAGCAAGTGACCTTCTGCTTTTAATTTATTTTTAAGATGAGAGCACTTCCTTGAAAGATTCATGGCTTAAGTGGAATTAAATAATTGGAAGTTAAATAAAACCCTTAGAAGTTTATATTTTAATGTTATGGATGCTAATGTATCAAACAGTCTATACTAAGTAGAATTATAATTACAATATTATCTGTTATTCTTTCTTATTTTATTATTGAACTTTTTATAAAAGGTATTGACTCAGAAAGAAAATGTAACTCATCCAAATGTTCATAGCTAATATATTCTGTCTTAATCCTTGTATTAACTATCAATCTATTTTCCTTTTTATATATGCACATTTTTTAATGCACAAAATTAACAGTTGTATCACATTAATTATTATAGCATTTTATTTTGGCAACATAGATATATTAAGATGGAGTGATAAAATGTTGAAATTTAAAGCACAGAGAGAGACTGTTGTTTCAGGTTATATTAGAATAATTAGCTATTTGCCTGTTGTATTACTGACAATGTTGGACTGATTAGAATTGATAGTCATCTATAAAATCACTGTGTCATTGACCACAATCAATTTTTGGATGCTAGATGAGACAATGAGGTGCACTGTTTTAGTCAGCCTTTTTGCTGCTGTGACTAAAATACCTGACAAGAACAATAAGAGAAAGAAAAGTTTATTTGGGGGACTCATGGTTTCAGAGGTCTCAGTCTGTAGATGGCCTTCTCCATTCCTTGGGGTTTGAGGTGAGGCAGAACATCCTAGTGGAAAGGTAGAGGAAAGTGGCTCAGGATATGATCAATAAGCACAGAGAGACTCCACTTACCAGATCCAAAATATATACCTAAAAGACACATCCTTAATGTCCACCTCCTCCAGCCATATCCTATTTGCCTTCAGTTACCACTCAGTTAATCTCTAATAAGGGATTAATATACTGATTAGGTTAAAACACTCATCACCCAATCTTTTCACCTCTAATGCTTCCTGCATTGCCTCACACATGTGCTTTTGGGGTCCATCTCATATCCAACCATAACACAAACATTGAGTCTTTCAAAGGTTGAAGCCGTAGAATAGATTTGGACTAAAACCCTAGAGTAGATTTGGGTTGAGAACGAGACCAATTTTTCATACACTGTAGATAACTATTCATTCCCAATTTAGTAAGTATAAAAGGGATCTTCATTATTATTTTTGGTTGAATTCTTTTCTTAACAAGAATGAATATTTCTTCTTGCCCAAGTTTCCTTTTATTAATTCTTTTTTAAACTTTATAAAAAATTATAAATAAGAAATATTAGTTTAAATGGTATTATTATCTCTACATAGAATCATCTAGCTTCAATAATTATCAACTTTTGGCTATTGTTTTCTCTGTAATCCCCTGCACCAGATTGTTTTTAAGCAAATTTTAGACATCATAATATTTCATCTGTAAATATCTCAGCATGTAAATCTAAAATACCAGAACATAAAAAGCCCTATAGTACCACACACATATAAATATTAATGTCTCAATAATTTCAAATATCTAGTGAATGTTAAATTTGCCTGATTGTCTCAAACTTTTTGATTTGTTCTTTGTAGTTATATATGAAACAGAATCAATTTTGGCATTATTATAAAAGCATGGAATATAATTTGTTCTAATTTAGTTTCCCTTTCCCTCCTCTCTTCCCTCCTCCTGTTCCCTTGCCTCTACTGATCTTTGTGATATTTACTTATAGGTATTTTTAATTTTTTAAAAATAAATGACAGTGAAATGCATTACAATTCATATTACACATATCAAACACATTTTTTCATATCTCTGATTATATACAAAGTATATTCACACCCATTTGTGTCTTCATACATGTACTTTGGATAATGATATCCATCACATTCCACCATCATTGCTAACCCCTGCCCCCTCCTTTTCCCTCTCACCCCTCTGCTCTATCTAGAGTTCATCTATTCCTCCCATGCTCCCCCTCCCTACCACACTATGAATCAGCCTTCTTATATAAAACATTCAGCATTTGGTTTTTTGGGATTGGCTAACTTCACTTAGCATTATCTTCTCCAACTCCATCCATTACCTGCAAATGCCATGATATTATTCTCTTTTATTGCTGAATAATATTCTATTGTATATAAATGCCACATTTTTTATCCATTCATCTACTGAAGAGCATCTATGTTGGTTCCACAGTTTAGCTATTGTGAATTGTGCTTCTATAAACATTGATGTGGCTGTGTCCCTGTAGTATGCTGGTTTGGATTCCCCATGCTGGAGCTGCAAAATGGTTCCTTCCTCTGATTTTGCTGGTATCTAGGAGAGATGTAGCTTTTTTTCCATGCAATAATATTTGCAGAACACCTTTCAAATTAGTTGGTCAGTGTCTTTGATCTCTGATCTCTCCATATCTAGACACATCTCAGACCTCCTAAAAATGGGGTTCCTTTAATTGATGTATGGCTCCACTATTTTTGCACAAGGGGAGATCACATCCAGCAGCACACTGCTGGTGGCAGCAGTGCTAGGGATTTCTTCTTTAATTTGTAATATCCAACCACCTGAGTCCCTGATCTGCTTTGAATGTCCAAAGTAAATTTCAAGAAAGTTTCCCCTTTCTCATCTTGCCAAAAAGCTGCATGTCTGTATTCTTGGTTTCACACCTTACAGCAACAGGAAAGTGACCCTCTCTAACCTGCTATTTTGAGTATCTCTTGATAATGCACTGAATTTGTAATTTAGTTTATTGATTCCTTCATTTTGAGAATTTCTGTTTGATTCTTTTTCAGAATCTCTATTACTTTATTGAAGTGATCTTTTTCTTCTTGTATATTCTCTGATTTCAGCTTTATATCTTCTTTTATCTCATAGAACAGTTTAACTATGAACTTTCTAAATTCCTTCTCTGACATTTCCTCCATTGTGGAGTCAATAAAGTCTGTTGTTGAATCATTATGGGCTGTTTGTTATGGTTTTTCTCTTGTTTTTTTTTCATATTGTTTTTATATCTACCCATCTACTGGTATAGTTCTGACTTCTTTTTCTTAAGAGTCTTGGTTTGGTAAATATCCAGAAAATGATATTTTAAGTCAATCTCTGACCTCTTCTGATCCGAATATCAACACTATTTTAAGAGATTCACGAGCCCTATTTACAATAATCACTTCCAGGCCAATCCTTGTTCTATTCAACCTTACAAGACACAAAAACTTGTTGCAATTGTTCTCTGCATTTCTTCAAATAGGTATAAACCTATAATAAAGTTCTGCAATAGGTCAAAACATTAGTTGTTAAATTTAGTAAACCTACTATAATCTTAAGTGAGGGCTAAAAGGGGGAGGAAGAAAAATTGGACAAATAGGAGAGGGAAAAAGAGGGAGGGAAGTGGGGAGAGAAGGAAGTGGGTGCAATAAAAGGAGAATTTATACCAAGGCAGAAAGGAGAAATAGATGAATGGGTGGTATTTGCAGCAGTAGTGGATAATGCAAGAGGATGAGCAGGGGATAAAAGAAAGAAATATAAACTAGAGCTAAGAAAACAAAGATAGGAAGACTGATTCCAATTAATGATTTAAACTATTAGATGAAATACATTCAAATAAGTTGAAGGCACAATTTTGGCTCTTGGATTGACAATTATTCATATCAAAGAGTAATTTATATGATCAAATTAGATATTAGAATTGTTTAAATACTATGTCATAGTGACAAAAATTCTTGTTGTATTTTTTGTCTGGATTCCATTGGGGTTTGGACATTTAGCAGATGTCCATCAGTCTATGGCTATAGATCTCTCTGAAGTTTCAGGGGCACAGAAGCTTGGAGAGTGAAGAGTTGTGAGTTGGCTATTTCTGTTGTGTGCAGTAGTTCATGATGCAGGCTCTGAAGTGCCCTGTGTTTGCTGTGGGTTTCCACACACCTGCTTCCCTCCACTGGATCCATTTTGTGGTAGTTAAGGTGGCCGTCTGTGAGTGCAGGAACTCTGGTTGTGGGTTTTCTGTGGCTATTCTGTGGTTTAGAAGTATTCCCCTGGCTGACAGTGCTTTCTGAAGTGCTGTAGTGAAGGGCCTCTGGTGTTCACCTGGACTCTAGTTTCCACTGCCCCGGGTTGTGAATGGCAGGTGTTGATTTCCTATGCTTACTAAGTCTCCAGGTGCCCAAACAATGCCCTGTCACTTTCCAGTTGTGATCACAGTTCAGGCTCTACACCTGTTAAGGCTGGAATTTGCCCATTCCTGCTGCATAGACTCTGGTAGTTTCCTCTTGGGTCTCTATATCACTGGATATTCAGGCAGCATCCCTCTGGTATGGCCCCATGATCCCAGGCACTCTCTCTAGACTTCCCATGGTTCCTTCCCTCAGTGTCAGTGGTTAGGGCTTGGTGACTCCCCTTTCCTTTGTTCAGGGTCAAAGCTGCCTTGTTGTTGCCTCTGTCTGAATTGAGCAACTGGTCACTGCACAGAGCTTAGTGGGGCTAGGCACACTTACTGGCACAGATCCTTACCAGTGTATTTGTTTCCCTTGTTCATAGTGAGAGAGACGCAGAGTGGGTTTCAGCAAGTAATGGTCCTTCTAGAAATTCTGGTTAGATTCTTAAGAGGTTCCACTGCAGGAGATTTACCTCTGGTTTCATTTGCTGCTAGCTGTCTGAGTGTGGGAAGACTCCAGGTTGATTTAACAGGGCGACTGATCAGCTGAGGGTCCATGAGATAGCTGTGGACTCCCGACTCAATTTTCTTTTCACAATTTGGTTTTAAGCTGTTTGCACTTTAAGGCCCCTGCTGTTACCATCACACTTTAAATTTTGTTTGTCTTTCCAAGAGTTTTTAAGTGGATGCCCTTAAGAGAATGTCTACTCCCTTCTTCTTTAATGTTCCTCCCCTCTTCTCCTCCACAGATTTGGTTCAAGGTTAGGGAACTTTTAGTTTGTTTTCTACTCTGGTAACCTATCTTCCAGTCTCTCCAGGTTGCAGACTGTAATAGTGAATCTTAGAGCATTTATTTTGTTACCCACTTCTCAATTCTGCTTTTCCTTTTGCTGCCTATTTTCTCTATTTTGAGGAGATCTGGATTCGCTGCTTAGCTCCATTCTGCCATCTTCCTCTGCCTTCAACTTTTTCTTAAAGTTTATTCAAATGAACATCTAATAAAATTCATCTATTGAAATTAGTTTTTACTTTTAAGATTTCCCCCACCATTCTGTTGTATATTTGTGATTTTTGAAAATGTCGTATTGTTTTTCTTTATAGTTTCTCCCAGTCTGAATTATGCTATGCTGATTCTATCCTGGTGGTGTCACTGAACATGTTTTTCTCTCTTGTATTTTCAGAAAATTGGTAATTATAGTGACAGAATTGATCAGATTCAGGTTCAATGTACTTTGACAAGTATACTTATTGATGGAATTTTTGTTCTTCAATTTTTTAATTTTAAATGGTGCTGTAAAGAATAGTTTTGTAAATATATCTTTTTATGTTTTACAAATATGGGTTTCAGAGATTTTTCTATAAGTGAGATTGCTAGTTAGCCAGGTATATCCATGTTAAATATTGTGATACACATCCAAATTTCCTTCTGTGGTTCTTGTGTCATTTTATATTCCCACTATTTGGAATGCATTATGAGAGAGCCTGCTTCCAAATAGCCACAGAATGTTTTGTTAAATATTTGAATTTTTAACTAAAAATAGATTTGCTCTATGACCCAGCTACACTAAGCCTCAGTATGTATTCAAAAAGAATTAAAGTCAACATACTATAGAAATCCCTGCCTACCCATATTTTTTATAGCACAATTCTCAATAACTGAATTATAAAATCAGCCTAAGTGCTTGTCAATAAAAGAATATATAAAGAAAATGTATATACACAATGAAATATTATTCAGACATAAAGAAGAACAAAAATCAGGTCATTTCCAGGAAAATAGATGGATCAGAGATTATGTTAAAAAATAATACAGACTCAAAAAGACAAGTATTGCACATTTTATTTTATATATGCAATCTAGAAAATATAAAATATAACATGAATGTAGAAGGGAGATGATTATTGAAGAGGAAAGGCAGCAGGGGAAGAGGGAAAGAAGGATAAGAGTAGGTACTAGGGAGTGGAAGTGGGTCAAAATATGCTATGTGCATATACGAATATGACACAGTGAAACCCACTGTTACATATAACTAATAGGTACCCATAAAAATTGAATTTTTCCAGCCTGATAGATAAAAAGTTGCATCTTAGTATAGTTTTTCCTTTATATTTATGTTGGTAGTTCTTTATTGAGGTATAATTCACATACAGTAAAATGCAGAAATCTTGAATATACATCCCAGTGAATTTGGCAAATTTATGCATATGTTTAACTAACACTTAAATTACTGGCTACTGATGTTTATTTATAAAGATTAGTCTCTGGTCCAAAGGGTTTTTTTCAGTATTCCAAGATGCCTATTTTGGGTTTTATTATCTTGGGTCATTATAATAAACCACACACAGGAGACTTCCGGTTCCTGATTTTTTTTATGAATTCATTTTTCTGTACTTTTTTTCAAATAATTGCTATTTTACTTATCAGTATTATTATATGCATTAACTAATTATTAATTGTAAAATCCAATGGATTTCAATGTGATATTTTCATACATGCATATATTGTGTTTTAATTATATCTATCCTTCCTACTATCTCTGCTTGCCCTCCTCTTTCTTCCCACCCTCCCTGACCTTTTCCCCTTCTTCAATAGTCTCTTTTCTATTTCTCTTCTTCTCTTCTTTCGTTCTTCTTACCTCCTATTTTTCCTCCTTCTTCTTTTATTTTGTTTTCACATATGAGAGAAAGCATGTGATACTTGTCTTTCTGAGTCTGGCTTATTTTGTTTAATGTGATGTCCTCCAATTCCATCTATTTTCCTGTAAATGGAATTATTCCATTCTTCTCCATGACTGAATAATTACTCTATTGTGTGTGTGTGTTTGTGTGTGTGTGTGTGTGTGTGTACATACTAAGGAGTTCACTTATACATACGTATATACCTATATACATATATCACATTTTTTTTATTCATTCATCTGTTGACAGTATGGTACCTAGGCTGACTCCATAACTTAGCTATTGTGAGTAGCACCAGGTATCTCTTTTAAATGCTGGCTTCATTTCCTTTGTATAAATATTACCAGTTGTATAGCTGGATCATGTGGTAGTTCTATTTTTAGTTTAGTTTTTTTTTTTTTTTTTGAGATGCTTCCATACTGTTTTCCTTAGTGGCTGTACTAGTTCACATTCCTTCCAACAGTGTAATAGTTCCTTTTCCTCCATGTTCTCACTCACATTTGTTGCTTTCTCAAGGATTTCTTTTTTAATCATCAGCATTTTTGCACAAGTCATCATTGGCTTATTGTCTAGTAAAATGAATTGCAATCATCTAGAAATATCTGTTGATAAAGATACACCTTTAAATCTTTTTATTCTTGTTAAGACTTTATTTTTTTTTTCATTTTTGGCCTGAGGGTACAAATTGAATCAATGAGTAGATTTACAAAAAGTTAGGATGTTATACAAATATTGGAAGTGTCTAGCAAAAAATAGTAGCTTTATTTTGACTTTTATAGTCTATTTAATTGGTCTTTCCCTGGGCCTGAAGGAAGCACTATTGATTTTTTTATTAAGCTATAAAAATGTGTCCACATCTTCCATCAGTGTGTTTTAATTATTTTTGTCCAACATGGACCAAATATGTCAAAGAAATCTAATTTTAAATGTGTGTCTATTACAATAAACTTTAGGAATTTTGCTGGTTAATAGTTGGAATAAGTTTTAGGCATTCACACACAAGTGCTACAGTGTCAGAATTTAATTTTAATTTTTTTCATTAGGTATAATAAAGACTGTTGAATGTTTTTCTGCAGTGTCCTCTACTTATTTTTTCTAAAATGTCATATTTGTAGCATTCTTAAGACCTTCGGTGGAAAAGATTTGACTTTGACTTTGTATTTTTAAAGTAGTCTTTGGGTTAATTTGTTTTCTTATATCCTTAATTTTGAATCAGAAACTAGAACAGCAGAAAGATATACTCAAGGTTAAAGTAATCAGTGAATAAGACCTAGAAATAGCATGCATTATGAAGATTTCTTTTTGGAACTTGTCTTCTGAAGTTTTTGTATCTTTGTTATTGATACTTTAAAACTATTAGAGTACATAGTATTGAGATGCACAGAACTTATAAAATATGCTTATTTCTTCAAGTTTCTGGTTTGCCCTTTTGTACAGATTTAAAAATGTTAATATGGAATATGCAAGTTCAGAGTACACATGAGTATAAGTAAGAGTCTAACCAGGAAACAAACACTATGAAAGAATTTGGAGTACTGGGGAGTTTAATGTTGAAGTTAGCTATAAGGTGATGGAGCCAAGAAGCAGAGGACTATGAGGCAATAGAGAGACGAAAACCAGTGGAAACCATTGCCATCCCTAGTTCAGAGGGGCATAAAGAAGAAGGAAGGCTGTATCATATTTCATGGGCTAAGATTATCACAGATATTTGGAACCATGGTGGAACTGTGCAGAGAAAAGTTGAAGCAGTGGAGAAGGAGCAAGTGCTCCTGAGACCCCTTTGAGAGTAGTGAAGGCAAGGATGGAGGTAATGTTTTTTTTTCTCCTTTCCTCCCTCTTTTTACTCTCCCAATAGCTAGCATCTGCCTTTGGCTGAACCCAGCTGGGACGAGCAGATATGGGTTCCTGAGAAATACAGGCTGCTTTGTGATGTGGAATAGAACAGGGAGTTAGTTGGAATGGCTATAAAACAACAGATCCAGTCCTGACACACTTGGCAGCTAAAACCCAAATGTACTAATTATGTTCTTTAAAGCAATAGAACTTGGGGAGGAAATTTAGTTGAAAATTTAGGTTTCCATGCTACATGAGTTTTTACTGTTTCTTTGATAAGTACCTTCAAATAAATATTTAGCCTAAACATTATTTTTAAAAATTTATAAAGCCATAGAGGTGAAATATGTTCAATATCATATTTCTAGAAAGTGCTAAGGCTGGGACTAGTGCCAAGCTTCTTTACAATTTACTGATGACTTTCCCATTCTATCAAATTAAATAAGTAAATAAATAAATAAATAAATAAACAAACAAATAAATAAATGGTCTGGGACAATGGCACTTGCCCATAATCCTAGAGGCTTAGGAGGCTTTGGCAGGAGGATGGCAAATTCCAAAGCCAGCCTCAGCAATTTATCGAGGCCCTAAGCAACTTAGTGAGACTCTATCTCAAAATAAAATATAAAAAGGACTGGGGATGTGGTTCAGTGGTTAAGCATCCTTGGGTTCACTCCCTGGTAACAAAAAAACAAAATAAACATCAACAACAACCAGTCCAAACATAGTCTTTTTAAAAACTTCTTTTACCTCCAGTGTGCTCATATGTAGATTGGGAATAATGATACTGGCAATGCCTGGCAGGGAAGATGTGTCCAAAAATAGAAGAAATATATGGAAAACTTTTAAAAAAGTTTCTCAGGCTTATGAATTCAGGTATTATTTATTGTATGGATGGGAAAGAGAATAATTTTATCTTTCTTTTTTATACTTTAAAAGCACTTCTTAAATTGGCCAGTGTTCCAAACCATTTTCTTTTCCTGTCCTTACTTTTTAATATAGTAGTTATTTGGGGTGGATTGTGTGTTAGAAGATGTACTAACAAGGACTGAAAAGAAATATTTAATTTAAAACATTCAGATTTAAACATTACTGTTGTGGAAAAGACATCTTAAGGAACTTTGAAGTATCTACTCTTTTGTTCTTCCTCTAAATCTAGATTAGAAAAGCAATGCAGACTTCAAAGACATCCAAAGAACAAATGCTTATAAAACAACACAAGCAAGTGTGGTGGCAGGAACACCAAAGGCTAAACAAAGTCAGGTAAGGACTTGGGGAGTTTCACCACAACATGAAGGGTTCACTAGGAGTTGCACTTGTCCCAATCAGATTTTCTATAATGTTCCATGTTAATTAAACCATTACAATGAAAATTTAGATTTATAGTTTGAATTTGAGTCAAATTAAAATCTTCTCATTTCCTCAGCCTAATCTGGAATCTAGGGAATGGCTTTTGTATTCTGTAGAAAATTAAAAGGATTGTCTCCATCTGCCCATTTCTCTTTTGCACACCTACTGTCTTGCTTGCATTTATGTATATCATACTCAGCAGGTTGCATTATAATGTGTGGGTACACATTTGTCTCTCCACTAAGGTGATAAGCTACTGGAGGGTAAATATCATATCACAGTCATCTGTATGTTGTGGAATAAGCAGGAGATATGTAAAATGCTTTCAGTACCTAGGTAAACAGATGAACTAAGACTTAGTTGGTGGTTTTCTTGATATAGTTGCATTATGACTTAATTCAGTTATGGTATTTGACTTTTGTTATTATTTCCCGCAGTTACTTAAAGAAGAATTAAAACAAAATAATAATGTCATGTTTGATCTTGATTGTAATCTCTTAAAAATAAATTTCAAAAGTAAAAGCAAGGAGAAAACAGTTGTATTTCTCTTCCACTTAAGGCATATGTACTTGCTTTAATAATGGTGGTATTTTATAAAGTATGTTTGTTAAATATGTATTATAAAGCATTTATTTTATATAAAAATAGATAATTTCCATGATCTTATTCTGAGTCAAGTTTCCCAATATCATTAACTTTACTTTTTTAAAAATATATTTTTTTATATATTTGTTGATGGATCTTTATTTTATTTATTTTTCTATATGAGGTGTTGAAATTTGAGCTCAGTGCCTCATACATGCTAGGCAAGCACTCTATCACTGAGCCACAACCCCTAACTTTACTTTTGACTTCGGTGCTTTTCATGTTGGTAGGAGATTCTTATTCTAGCAAGCAAGTCCTATATGTGAGGTAAAAGTTCATGATTGGCAAAGGTCTCACACTATAGTATAACTCAAAACACAAAAATAAAATTATATAGACTTTATCACCATACTTCTCCTATAAAAACAACTATATCAGACCCATTTACCCTTAAAAAATCACCTTTAGTAGAGAGAAAATGTTTGAGCCCATTGGAAATTGTTTTGAAAATTTGCATAACTTGAAATAGGATAAAAAGGAAAGCCAATATTAGGGAGCTTTAATTATGGTGTTCACTGATGCAAGTTCAAATTAAAAAGAAGACACTGGGAAAAGTGTTTGTTTTTTAATCGTGGCTGTTCCACATTTCCCTTTGTGTGTCTTAAGCTATTCTTGTGATAGATAGAAGAAACATATACACATCATTATGGAAAGTTTCTGTTGGCTGACTTGGAATGACACAAAGATGATGGAAGTGAGGAACACTTTAGTAATAAAGATCATAATGTCTTAAAACATTATAAGGACTGAAAATTGAACAAAAAGAATCCCAATATAATTTTCAGCGTTATTCTAGAGTGTAGGCTAATTTCATTACATATTCAGTAAATTTAAAACTAATATCAATAAGAGATATGTAAGGGAAATGGCTAGATTTGTGGAGAATTTAAGGACTGCAAGCAAATCCATAGTTTAAGCTTTATCAGTGTTTGTCAACCTTTCAAAATCCAAACCCCATTAAATATTATTATGTCTTACCAGAATACTCTTTTTGAGAAACTCAGACCTACAGAAAATAAGGACCAATAATGACATTCAATTTTTCTTGGGTAATTTAGTATGTTTTAGGAAATATGTTAGGTACTTTACATGCTTTATCTCATTTAATCCTTACAATGTAGGTATCACTGCGTATCAGTTTATGAAATTCTTGAGTCTCAGAAGATTAAAATTATTTACAGAAGATAAGTAAGGTAGTTTGGGTGGATCAAGGATTTGCACCTGTCTCCTGTGCATCATGACCTTGGAAATGAGCAACTTTTTCTTTATCCCATAGGGTTGCATTCATACCTCCTGTGATCTAATTGATACAAACTTGCTAGCCAAAAAAAAAAAAAAAAAAAAAAAAAGAAAGAAAAGAAAAGGCAAAGCCTATGAATCTTAAAAATATTCTGAACTAAGGACACTAGAAAAGATTTACAAATGTAAAAATTATGTTTAATATTTAAATTTATAAAATTTTATTTAAAATGTAATGGGCTTACTCAAACTATATCCCTTGAGGACTCTGATATACTTTCCCAGGAGCACTTACTCCCTTGTTTCATTCTGGTACCACAAAGAACCCTGTATTTTTATGTGATCATGTCTAGATGATATATTAATCTATGCAGTGCAACCACCTGCAGACAGATCAGCCTGGTAAAGGGTATTTCTTAGCCTTAAGTACAGGTCCTCACCCTTCCAGGATGATTTTAGGTAGAGAATCAGATCCTAAGAACACCAAAAATTATCCATAGCTTCCCTCTTCTGGCAATTTATATGCTCCATTATTGCTTTCTGGATTCTGAAAATATAAGATAAGCTGGATGGGTTTTTTAGTGCTACATTTTTGGTTAAAGAGTTCTTTTCTGAAAAAAAAAATCTGGTTTGACTTCATAACATACCCATCCTACATGTACAATTGCAAATGTGATCTTAAAATATTTCTGACAAAAACTGCCTGCAGGGAAAACAGACATTGAGGTGCCACTTACAATAATAGCACAACTTCTTTATACATGTAAACAAAAACAAAACCCCTGTCTCATGTAAGTTAATAGTAGAAGGTGATGGTGTGTATGTGTGTGTACACGTGTGTGTAAATGAAATACTATGCAGCCATGAAAATAATAAAACCACTTAGATATATCTTTAAAAAAGTGTTAAGCAAAGAAAAATCCCACAATATAAAATGTTAAATATACTATTATCACAACTACATAAAATAACGTAATCAAGGACTAGAAACTCATTTGCAAAAAATGAAAATTATCATTGTTTGAAAGTATTGCAATTGTTGCTATTTTCTTATGTTTTAGTATTGTTCTTTAATAATAATAATAGATTGAAGCAGGTTTGATTGACTGCCATAATCAAGGAATATAGATAGTATTTTTAGATGCCCAGTTAGGGTTGGTTATTATTTTACTCTAAAAATGACTGTATTTTTAAAACACAGTAAAAGGTCATAAAGATTTATTACTCTTATTAGTATGTAAAAATGAAATAAAGCTTTACTCGAGTTTCCTTTGTTCAGAATCTTATCATTTCTGAACTTTTAAAATAGCTTCCTTATTGGTCTGGTTTTTGCCTAATCTCCTTTTCATCTTCCATTTCTATTGCTCATCCCACCCCAGGTCCTTCCTCTATCTTGCTGCCTTGGGAATCTTTCTGAAACACCACTCTGAGCAGGTGAGGTCAGCTTGGTGTCCTTTGGTGTCCTTTAGTAGCTTCCTGGTGTTGGTTCTCTCTCCATGAAGTAGTGCCGGGACTTCGTGTGCTGCCTTTGTTCTTGCTATTACTTCTGCCTGAGCTTAGCAAGTACCCAGTCCATGTTAGGAATTTAGCACAAGGTCTGAATCAATTAATAGATGAACAAAAGCACATTAGATTGCTTCCACTTATTTCTTAAACTTATATGTATGTTAGTAACTGTAAAAATATTGATTGAGATATGTCTATTTCAGATTTAAATTGGAATCTGATATAAAATCTTTTCTCAATGAAGAGAACATTGGAAATGAATATCTTTGTGATATTATGAATTCTGGTAAGCTTTTTAAATCCTATATTTAAAGGCAAATTTTATTTTGAAGAATGAAAATGAGCTACTCACTTCATGCTCTTTTAATATTTTAAGAGTTGTTTTTTCTAAATGAATAAAAAAAAATCAGCACTCTTATCATTTGTTCTTTAAGAAACTTAAGATAATAATGTATTTCCTCGATTCAACCTTGTTTTTACTACAGAACAAGAGTTATCAGAACAATGGAGCACATATCTTAAAAATGTGATAAGTCCTATTCTGCAGCTGAGAACAGATCTAAAGTATAGGCAACATAACATTTCACAGAGTTCACATGCCCATAAGGAGTTTAATTCAGTGACTGTACTGGAAGAGGTCAGTATGTTACCTTTGTTTTTGATAATGTAATATTTCATTTTTGCCCTTACTAGAATAATTTGAAATAAGAAATAAACATGTGAATTGTGTATTTAAGTAGAAAGGTTATTCAATATCTTAAACATGTGCTGAATCTGCCCAGGAACCCTCATTTCTCATAACTGATCTCCTTGCTTTCCTTTTTGCCCTTCCTCCCAGTGCATTCTGGGATCTAGTTGTTCTGATGTTGAAATTCCAGAGGCTTCTTCTGCCCTTGAAGTCTTCCTTCTCATCTGACCCCCTTCCAGCTTCTTTATTCACATCTCCTTCCTGATCTGTACCTTTCTACAGAAACTCAGTACCATAGATTCTGGCCATCTTTTTGTGCCTCCCACATTATCAGGCTCATTCCTATTTCAAGGACTTTACATCATCTGTTTCCTCTATCTGGTTGATGGTACTTTCTGTCATTTAGTTCTTGACTTAAATGTCTTTCCTCTGAGAAGCTACTGTCACTTCCCACCACAGCACCCTGTTTTTATATTACTTCCTGTTACTGCTTTCTTAAGTAAGTAATTCTTAGTTTGTTGACTGCACACCCCCTCAGTACAGCATAAGATCTATTGTTGTGCTAAATATGAGGTTTTAAAATGATTTTTCTCTCTCTACTTTTCAGTTATTCTGTAGTTTTATACTGCAATAATAGTACTTTAAATCTATACCTCACTGCGGACTATAGGCAAGGATACAAGGAAAGGAAGGGATGATTTAAGTAGAAAAAATTCTGTTCTCTGCCTTACAATTAATAAAATGTAAATGTGGGTGTGGGGTAGCTTCAATTTTTGGGAGATAAGTGTCTGGAAGTCTCATTGAGATTCATTTGTCTGATGAGCACTGCCATATGGGCAACTCTGATTTTCTGTAACAGGTCCTCAAAAGGATTTTCTCTTATCTAACTTTCTATCATTTCTTGGCTTTTGAGAATAATTCTTGTGTCCTTACATAAAAATACTGGATAACTTGTAATAATGTGAGTACTACTTGTACAACACATCCTCTAGGTTGACTTTGTGAAGAAACAATTGAAAGCTGTCTTTGAAAGACTTAGACTGGAGCAACAGGAAATAGAAAGCGATCTTTCAGGCTGGAATATAAAAGTAAGTGTGATGAAGCTAGTAATTTATTTGTCTATCATTTTGTCACTTATGTTAAATAAAGTAATCACATAATTTGTTTTCAGATACTGGATTATTGTTCAGAAGAGAAAACTAATCTTAGTGAACTACCCATGGAATTAGAAACTTTGGAATGTCCATACCCTGATTTGAAATCTTCAATTCTCAAAGAGTTCTATAACTTTACAGAGAAATATCAAAAGAAACTTCAAGATTTTGATGTACAGTTAGAAAATATAAACAGGTGACTTGATAAAACTACTTGAATTCTGTAGATTTTTTATACTAAATTTTAATTTTTGTTCATAGTCGCTATACTTCTGATTTACTATTGCATAGTTACTATGTGATGGGAAGTTAACAATAAATGTTTAGATTGGTTATTTGTTGAATGGAGAGGGTTTTCCCAAAATAATTATCTTGATATAAAGATTTTAAAGATTTTTATAAGGTTAAAAGATGACAATAATCTACTTTTTAGCCTTCTTTCCTGTACAAGTTAGTTTTCAAATAGGAATTTTCAGTGACTATTAATTTTCATTTAAATATATAAAGCTCTTCTATAGTGGAAATTTACAAATTAGCACTAATAATTGATTATAATTAAAAATATATTAATGAAATTATGTTACTTGTAATTAACTGTGATTTTGTCCTGTGATGACGTAGAGTATGTTTTCAAATTTTTAAAAAACTTTTCCTGTAAATGTCAATTTTTTTTAAAAGAAATAGTCTTTTGGTTGCATCTTGAGAAGGATGTTTCTCTTTGGAGTGGCAAACGTAATTTTCAGGAATTTGAAGTTCAGTTCTGGCTGAATTTCTCTAGTGTCTTCTATATTATAATTCACATAAAGAGAGAAATCCAGATATGCTTCCCTGAGTAGGATTGATTGTTGGTCTTAGGTCCTGTCTGTACATGATGTCTCTGGGAGACATTTTGTAGAAAAAAAATGCTTTCCCTTCTATGATATCAGTGTCAATTTTTTTCCTTAAAGAATTTATATTTAAAAAGAAAGGAAAACTACAGAAAGGACACATGGAGGAAATTAAAAATAATAGAGGTTCTTAACTTTGAAATGGAAGGTGATAAATATAACAAATATGTGTATTTTCTATATCTAATTAATCGCTGAGAATACAGATCTTTATATGAAACTGCTGGTGTTTAGAAATAGACAATAAGGAAAATTTTAATTCCTCCCAAGTAGAGTTCTGTGCTTTGGTAGCTCCCCAATCCAAACTCTTGGGTTACATCTGTTACTTATCTCAGCACAATAGAGCCCATCCAAGGTGAAGTCTGGGCCTTTCCTTACCTTAGCTTCCTTTTTACACCTCTGTGGCAATGTTCCTGTGTTCCTCTCCATCAGCATCTATTGTTCTTCTGGGAACTCCTCCTTCTCTACCTCTCTCCCTTGTTTTTCTTCTTCCCACCTGGCAATAAAGCTGAAAAATAAATTAATAATGTATCATGTACACTTGTTGATTGATGAGTTTATTACCCTTTAATTGGAATTCAGTCACAGTGAAGTATTAGCTAAACCATATACTTAGATTAAGTTTCTAATTATAAAATGAATATCCTCTCCCAGTTCCCCATCCCAACCTTGTTACAGAGATTTCAGAACTCATTAGGAAAGAAGTGCAGTGTTTTTGTTTGGTGGGGAAAAGGCATTCTGAATAGGCTGATTAGCTGTGACTTGAAGAAGGTTAATCTTTGTCCTTTAAAAGCCTGTGACTTTTCCTTCAAGATGGCACCTTATCCTCATGAGAAAGCTGGCTGAGTTTGTGGTATCTCTAGATTAGCAGATCCTAAATATGGAGATATTTTCTTCAGGAGCCTGAGATGGCTTCCTTATAGTAAGATCTGTTCTTCCCACCACACTTTCATTCTTTTTTAAAAATCTTAACTCAATTTCTGTTCTTCCTTCATATGTAATCCTATGACAATCAAAAAAGTTGGGATTCACAGCTCCTTCAAATTACTAAATATTAAGTAGAAAATTCATTGAATATATTTCACATTGCTAAAGTTTCTGCAGAAGGAAGAAACATTGAGGATAAAATTACTCAGGAAAGCTTGATGAAGGATCTAAAGTTCACTATGGACTTTGAAGAATGGGCAGAGTTAGCATCAGCAGAAAGCAAATAGGGAGGACATTCTAAAAAAGAAGATTAAATAATTAGAATATAAACCTCTTTATATCAAAGTAACTTATAGCTATATTAGTGTCCATAGCATCTAGTACTTTCTACACAACGCATCTTCTAAGTGATTCAGTTGACTTGAAGGTAAAAACAATGAAGGAAATAGTGAAATGGCATGTTCCGGGATGGTAGGAATCTACTTGGGAGGAATATAAGGTTCATAAATTCTAGTTTAATGGTTCTTGCTACATATAATTACCCAAAATACATTTTGCATAATTGATTATGTGTTTTACTTGTTGAATATTTATTGAGTAATCTTTAATGTATAGTGGTCTCTGTTAAGCTCCTTGGTAGGAGATTAGGCAGACATATTAACTTAGAATATGGTTTTACTATGATAATTTGAAATATTTGGGGGAAGAGACATATACATATGTACCCTCACTAAATAAAATTACATGCAAACATTAATTAAAGAAAATATGAATATGCTGGCAGTGAATAATAAAGCTTCAATCAAAACTTAATGAGTTTTCAGGAATAAGTTTCCTTGAGGTGAAAGAGAGTAAAAGAATAATTTGAATAAAGATAGAGGTGTTTGGCATCAGTATTCTGACACTGGTGAGCAGTGTTGCATATAAATACACTGTTCTAACTAGCAAAATGAATTACATGTTCAATTATAATATTAATTGCAATTTTGATTTGTCAGGATCCACCTTCATTTTGATATGGTCATTTTCCCTTCTGGTTCTAGCTATTATGTTTTGTGAAAATTCTCACAGATTGCATGCATGTATGTGCACACCAGTGGGAGAGAGCGTGTGCACACTTTAAAAGGGATACTAATCTAGATTATTGCTTTAAGCCAGAGTGACACTGGAGTTTTTAATAGTTTGAATCTTTAAAACATCCATCATTTGATACAATTATTACCCAGGGTCCATAGTTTACATTAGGATCACAATCCTTCCATCCCTAGTTATTTTTCATTTTCAAACTTTGTTATTACATGATTTATTTCTATAAAGTAGTGTGGTGGAGCCTATTAAATCACACAGCACATATCCTTTGTCTGAATAGTTTCTATATTTCAAGAATGTATCATAAAAATATATTTAAGTATATAAACAGATTTATTTTATTTATTTATTGCAATAGAAAAGATTGAGCAAAACCCTTAATAAAGGCTAGTTTTATAGATTTTTATACATCTATACAATGTATTATTCTACTGGTAAAAAAAGTTTTAAAACTTTGCTGATCTGGAACAATATGCAAGGGTACGTGAGGTATAGAGTTAAGCAAGCAAAATAATTTTCAATTCATATTGTGTGAAAGGGGGGAAATAGACATATACACACTCTCACACACACCTATATTTGCTCTTGTAGGTCTTAAAGAATGTGCAAAGAGAGATAACATTCATTGCTTTTGGTGAGGGGAACCAGGTGCTGGAGGATGGGGTGTGAGGAAGAATTTTCATTGTATTTCCCTTTTCTTGTACTTTTAGAATTTTGAACCCTATGAATATATTTTAAGTTCTAAAACAAAGAATTTTTAAAGGAAAAAAGTTGACAAGGGCAAAGATTGAACACCAAAGAGGAAAAGACTGGCAACATATCAGATACAAAATATTAAAATTCCTAATATATAAAGGCAGTTTGTAAATTCATTGAACACTGAGCAGTCAAAAGGCAAAGGGGGCAAAGGAGAAGAGGGTATTTAGTCATATTCTCAAAAATTATTTATTAAGCATATATTGGCATAACATAGATAAAAATCTCTATACTCATGAAGCAAGTGGAAAATGTGAAAGTGTAAACATAGTACCTAAATTAGGGTAAGACAGAAAGGGCTGGAGTTGCAGAGGGCAGATTGCAATATTTTGGATATAGACCTGGTTGAGAAAGTGACATTGAATTGAAGTCATGAAATAAGTTGAAGGATTGCATCATGAAGATATTTGGAGTAAATCCATCCTATTCAGTATTTACCAAGGTGGGAATTTGCCTGGCAGGAAATGAGTGACAGACAGGAGAGTAGTGGAAGATGGAGTCAAAGAGGTAACAGTGAGGAGTAGGTTCTTTATTTATTTTTGCTGTTTGTGTGTGTGTGTGTTGCCAGGTATCACACCCAGGAACTTGTGCATGCTTAGTTCAGTGTTAAGCACTGAACTATATCCCCAACCTCAGAGACAGGATATTTAGAGCCTGTAGCTCTAAAATCTTTTTAAAACTTTGGATTATACTCTGAGTGATATGGGAAACTACTGGAAGGTGTTGAGCCAAAGTGAACAGTAGCAAAACCTGGCTTACGTTGTAGCAGAAGCAGTTTGGCAGTTGCTGTGTTTAAAATAGATTGCGATAGAGAAGTGTATAGCACAAGAAAAGACTGAACATTTAGGAAATTATTAAAGTAATCCAGGAAAGACAGTGGTAGCCTGAGTGGAGGAGTAGAAGTGGTGAGAAATAGTCAGCTTTTGATGTATTTTAAAGGTAGAATCAACACCATCTTCTGAAAGATTTCATGAGTCATGTGAGAAAAAGAGAGAGCCAGAATAGTCCAATGTAGTTGCTTATTTGAGTTGAGCAACTAGAACAATGGAGTTGCCATTCAATGAGGTAAGGAAGACTATGAGTAAGTGGGCTTTGGCTGTTGGGAAGATCAGTTATTTTGGGTTGGACATATTGAGTTTGGGGTGCTGTTAGGTGTCCATGAAGATATTTTGTGGGGGCAGTTGGCTTTGTGTGCTTGGCATTTAGGAAGGAGATCTGGACTGGAATTACATATTTGTGAGTCATTGGCAGGAGATGGGATGTAGTCAAGAGAGGAAAGAGAAGGTCAAAAATGGATCCCTTGGACCTGCCAATATTACAGTGTCCAGGAGAAGAGAGAGAATCAAAAAAGGACACTGAGATGTAAGCCAGAAAAGAGTTTTGGAAGGCAGGTAAAGAGGAAGTGGTCCACAGTATTAGCAGAGCTGGTGACTCCTGAATAAATGCTACATATAAGTTAAATAAAAGAGAATCATAAGTAACTGTTGGTTCTAAATGGAGAACCTTGGTGGTCATTTTTATTAAAAAGTAAAAGCAAATGCTTAATTGGAGCAGATTTGGGTGAATAGGAGAAGAGAGATAGAAGACAATGTGTATAGACAATTGTTTTTCTGTGTGAAGGACAAAAGAGAATCAAAGTCAATTATGTTATTTCCTTTTTAAATTTTAATTAGTTTTTTCTTGATTTTAAATGGGAGAAGTAGGGTATGTTTGATGCTGATGAGAATAATCCAGTAAGTGATAAACCTTGGTGATACAGAAGAGAGGGGAATTGCTGAATAATATCCTGGAGCTGAAGATGGTTGGGTTTTAGTTCTAAAGAGGAGGAATAAGCACAGATGATTTGTGTACCATAGAAACTGGTGGGATACCGAGTAATATGATGCTGATGTTGGAAGATGAATAGATAGCATGATGACAGTTTGTGGAATTCTGGGTGATAATCTAAATACAAATGACTAAGAATCTTATGAAATTCTTTTCTCATCAAAAAATGAAAATGAAAGCAATATTTAGATTCCTACGTGTAAAATGGTAAAACATAAATATATTTAGGGTTAAAATGGTATGAAAGAAATGGGCATTTTTATCTATTATTGGCATATAAATTTTTGGAAAGCTGTCTGATACTATGTCAAAAAATTTTTGTAAATGGGAATTATATTTGTCTCCTTAGAAGTGGCATTAAGGAATAATAATAGGAGTGAAATATTTGGTTTCAAAAGTGTTTAACATTAATTATTATTTTTTTAGTGGTAGCAAAATCTCTGAAACTATTTTAATAGTCAACAAATAGAGGAAATCGGCATCAAGTGTGATATATGCTCACCATATAATACCACACTGACATTTCTAATCTGAAATAATTTTCAGTGATACAGATAGTTGCAACATGTTGCTATGTAATTAAAAAGCAGGCCTCAAAATAGTTCCAATAACATGTATTCTCTTTGTTTTCTTTCCTTCTGAAAATATTACATCTGTATTGATACAATCACACAAAAAAGACATGTAAACATCTGCCCCAGTAAATAATAACGATAGTTATCCTCAGGTGGTGAAATAATTAAAGTTTTGCCCATTCTATTTTATAAAGGAAAAAAAATAGGCTTTTTAAAAATGTAAGCTAAAGGTTAAAGAGGAGACAATTGACATTCAATGAGTGTCTACTTCATGACATGACAAGTACATCTGATTTTAATCTTTAAGTTATGCTATTTAAAAAACTCTATTTTACAGATGAAGATACTACAGTTTCTTAGCCGGTAAATAGTTCAGAATTGAGTCTTTTGTGCCCATTTGAATAGAAAGCTTTCCCCTTATACCATGTTGCTTCAAGAATTTACATGTGGGGCTAGGGATATAACTTAGTTGGTAGAGTGCTTGCCTAGCGATTACAAGGCCCTGGGTTCAATCCCCAGTACCACCAAATAAAGAAAAAATTTACATGTGTCAAGATGCTGATAAACAAATTTGAATACTGGATAAATGCCGTGTAATGGAAACATGAATCGTGTGTAATTTTTAAGTAGCTATGTTAAAAATTTGAATAAAAAGGTGAAATTTATGTTAAAATTCATTTTATTTAATTTAGTATTTCCTAAATGTTATAATTCAACATACAATCAATATTTTAAAAATTTTAAGGAGGTATTTTACATTCTCTCTCTCTCTCTTTCTGTACAAGTCTTTGGAATCTGCTCTGTATTTTATACTTAAAACACATCTTCCTCTGGACTAGTCATGTTTCAGCCCACATGTGGTTAGTAGCTGGAACCTCATATAACACAGCTTTAAAGGAGGTACATATTTACTATAACACATTTTTTAAAAAATTGATACCATTGAACCTCTTCCTTTATTCATTGTTTTTGCAAAGCTATTTGGATTCTGTTTGGTCTGTATTTCATTAGTAACATGAAGACAAGTTTAATTGCTTGTTTTAGACTCAGATGAGATTGTGGCTTTAATTTCCTAACATTTGGATGCATTAATCATATAGATGAGACATAATTGTCTGATGCTCCATTTAGCTATGTCAGATTGAAGTCAATATGTGGAAAATGCTGTAGAGTAATAACAAGTAATTTCTGCTCTATTGTTGATAGATATATTAAATTTTATAATGTTCATTTATAATTAATATTCTATTATTTTATGAGATCTGAATCTGAATGCTATTTAAAATCCACAATAATTTTAATAATTTTGACCTTTTGTATCTACAGTGCCAATAACCATAGTTTCATGTTTTTTCAGCTAAATTCTTTCAGAACATTTCATTTTTTTTCTCTTGATACAAAAAATTACATTATTAGAGAAAATATTTTTTAAAAATTAAGGGCAATCAAAGAGAAGCTGAAATTTAATATGAATTTCCAGTACTCAGAAATATTTTTTAAAAAATTAAAGGCAAGCAAAGAGAAGAAACTGAAAGTTAATATAAATTCCTAATACCCAAAGATATCTTCTGATAAAATTTTGTATATTTCAAACATATGTATGTTGTTTATAAAATTATTATATATATGATGGTTTTCCTGTTATGAATCATATTCTATGCTATTCCCTTTTTTCAATATGTGCTTACTAAGCTTCATCTATCCATTAGATCATCTATTAAATTTTCTTTTACAACATATTTTTTATTAGATGCATATTATTACCATGTGTTTTTATACCACATAAATTTAACCCATTTCCTGTTATTGAACTGTTTTTTATTCTATATTATGTGCTTCTTTAAACTAATTGGGAGCTGGGCACTGTGGTATATAATTGTAATTCTAGCAACTCAGGAGGCTTAGGCAGAATTACAAGTTTAAGACCCTATCTCAAAACAAACAAACAAAAAACAAAACAAAACAAAGATAAAGAAAAGGACTGAGGATATAGCTCATGGTAAAGCACCCCTACATTCAATCCTCAGTAGCAATCATAAAAAGAAAAGCCTTGGAAAAGACCACTTTGACATGGTATTTTGAATAATTCTGAAAATTATTCCCTTGTAATGAGTTCCTAGTGCTAGAATCACTGACTGAAAGGGCATGAAAAATTCTAAGGGCTTTGAGATTTTTGTTAAATTGCCTTCTAGAAAAGTAAAAGCAATTTATATTTTCACCAGTAGGCTTTATATTATTTGGTTCACTTTTTAAATTTGGTGATCAGGGCATTGCATATTGCTATCATGTGTATATATCATCAGAATCTTGTTCATGTTCTCTTTCTCTTTTCCCATATTTACCCACATAGTATAGCTCTCTGAATATTCTCATGTGGAAATTTTACCAAAAGGGAAATAAATAGGTGCATAATAAATCTGGCTCTTCCCTTGTTTCAATGGAAACCATGTACCCTATTGCTAATAAAAATGAAATGGGCAAAAGCCAACATCAAAAGGCAACACTCAAGAGACAGTGTGTGGCTCCATGCAAGTTTTTTCCTAATTTAAAATAAACAAATGCTTACACATATGGCCAGCTTGATGAATAGGAAAGGAAGAAAGAAAAGGAAAGAACCATCATAGATAACTGACATATACTTACTTTGTGAGGGCACAACACGTTAAACTTTGAAGCCTTAATTACTAGGTGGAATTTTTTCACTGAAAATGTACAATCAGAATTGCTGGAAAGTTTTAGTGCCTGGGTATTTCCAGTCTCAGGTACTTTATTTCTGGTCTGATTGTATCCCAAGAGTGATTAATAAATGGAGAAGTTCTCAGAAAAAGGAGAATATTTAGTTGATCTTCCAGTGTTCAATTAGTAACATTAGGTATATAACTCAACCATCATCCTCCATCACTCCATCTCCCATTTTCCTTTCAGACATTTCAACATGGTTGTCCAAATTGATGTGTCAGTGTGTATACTTGTTTGGGGGATTGGTAATAATTGTAGATAATAACTTCTTTTTTGTTATGTGGCTTTAATAGCTTTGTTTCAAATTGAATCTGTAGATTTTTTTGTAATATGGTCATTTTAACAATATTAATTGTACCTATATTCTGTATAATGAAGGGAATTTCCTTCCCTCTTCCATGCAATTCCCATTCTCCCTCCTTTTCCCTCCCACCTCTCTTCCCTATCTAGAAGTAATTTTCTACACAGAATACAGGTATGACGATGTGAGGGAAAAAAAAGAAAAAAGAAGAAGAAGTGGGTCACATTATATTGGGTAGAGAGAAGTGATGGGAGGGGAGGGGGGAAGAGGGAATGGAAGGACAACAGAATAAAATAGACATTATTATTGCTGTAGGTATATACGTGACTGTATGACCAATGTAATTCTGCAACCTGTACACTCAGAAAAATGAGAAATTATATCCCATCTGATTCAAATGTATGATATGTCAAGATCATTGTACTGTCATGTGTAACTAATTAAAACAAATAAAATAATTGTTATCAAGTATAAAAAAATTGTACCTATAAATGAACATGTTTTTTTCATCTCCTAAGGTCTTTAATTTTTCTCTTCACTGTTTTATAGTTTTCAATGTAAAGGTGTCTCAACTCCATAGTTAGACTTATTCCCAAGTATTTATTTTCTTTTTGAGGCTATTGTAAAGGAAATAGCTTTCTTGATTTCTCAGTTGATTAATTATTGGAGTTTAAGATATCTATTGATTTTTATGTGTTGATTTTTAATCTGCAACTTTGCTGAATTTATCAGCTCCAGAAAGCTTATGGAGGAGTTTTTTTTTTTTTGGTTTTTATGGGGGGGATGAGAGGGGAGTGTCTTCTAAGTATGTGATAATGTCATAAGTAAGCAGAGATAGCTTGACTTCTTTTCCTATTTGTTTTACTTTAATTTCCTTCTGCCTGATTTCTCTGGTGAAAGTTTTAAGAACTATATTGAATAGGAATTATGAGGATGGCCATTCACTTGATCATGCTCTATAATATTCTTAATGCATTTTGGATATGGTTTACTAATTTTTTTAAAAAATTAAAAATTAAAAACACTATATCACAAAGTCTTAGAAAAAGAAGAACAAAATAACAACAAAAGTAGTAGAAGACAGGAAATAATTAAAATCAGAGCTGAAATCAATGAAATGGAAACAAAAGAAACAATTGAAAAAAATTGACAAAACAAAAAGTTTGTTCTTGGAAAAAATAAATAAAATTGATAAACCCTTAGCCATGCTAACAAAGAGAAGGAGAGAGAAAACTCAAATTACTAACATACATGATGAAAAAGGAAATATCACAACCGACACTATAGAAATACAGAAGATAATTAGAAATTATTTTGAAAACTTGTGCTCTAATAAAATAGATAATATTGAAGGCATCAAAAATTTCTAGAGTCATATGATTTGCCCAAATTGAATCAGGATGATATACACAATTTAAACAGATCAATTTCAAGTGATGAAATAGAAGATGCCATCAGAAGCCTCCCAACCAAGAAAAGCCCAGGACCAGATGGATACACAGCTGAGTTCTTCAAGACCTATAAAGAAGAACTAATATGTATACTCTTTAAACTATTTTGTGAAATAGAAAATGAGGGAGCATTTCCAAACTCATTCTATGAGGCCAGTATCATCCTGATTCCAAAATCAGGCAAAAACACATCAAAGAAAGAAAACTGCAGACCAATATCTCTAACGAATATAGATGCAAAAATTCTCAATAAAATACTGGCAAATCGAATACAAAAACATATCAAAAATAGTGCATCACAATCAAGTGGGGTTCATCCCAGGGATTTAACATACATGAATCAATAAATGTAATTCATCATATCAATAGACTTAAATGTAAGAATCATATGATCATCACAATAGATGCAGAAAAAGCATTTGATAAATTACCACACCCCTTCATGTTGAAAACACTAGAAAAACTAGGGACAACAGGAACATACCTCAACATTGTAAAAGCTAGCTATGCTAAGCCCCAGGCCAACATCATTCTAAATGGAGAAAAAATTGAAGGAATTTCCTCTAAAAACTGGAACAAGAAAAGGATGCCCCTTTTTACCATTTCTTTTTAACATAGTTCTTGAAACACTGGCCAGAGCAATTAGGCAGATGAAAGAATTTAAAAGGATATAGATAGGAAAAGAAGAACTCAAATTAGCACTATTTGCTGACGATATGATTCTATACCTAGAACGCCCAAAAATTCCACAAGAAAACTTCTAGAACTAGTAAATTAATTCAGCAAGGTAGCAAGATAAAAAAGCAACACCTATAAATCAAAGGCATTTCTGTATATCAGTGACAAATTCTCTGAAAGGGAAATGAGAAAAACTACCCCATTTACAATAGCCTCAAAAAAAAAAAAAACCCTTGTGATTCAACATAACAAAAGAGGTGAAAGCCCTCTGCAATGAAAACTACAGAACACTAAAGAAAGAAGTTAAAGAAGACTTTAGAAGATGGAAAGATCTACCTTGCTCTTGTATAGGCAAAATTAATATTGTCAAGATGACCATACTACCAAAAGCACTATACAGATTTAATGCATTCCTCATACAAATAAAAAAAAAGCAGTCATGAAATTCATCTGAAAAAATAAGAGATCTACAATAGCTAAAGCAATTCATAGCAAGAATTAAACAATTCTACAGAGCAATAGTAACAAACACAGCATGATATTGGCACTAAAATAGACTGGTAGACCAAATGGTACAGAGTAGAGGACACAGAGACTAACTCACATAATTACAGTTATCTTATATTAGACAAAGGTGCCAAAAACATACATTGGGGAAAAGATAGCTTCTTCAACAAATGGTGGTAGGAAAACTGGAAATCCATATGCAACAAAATGAAATTAAACCCCTATTTCTCACTATTCACAAAACTCAACTCAAAGTGGATCAAGAACCTAGGAGAAGGACCTAGAAGAAGAAGTAGGCCCAAATCTTCATCATGTCGGCTTAGACCCCAACTTCTTTATTAAGACTCCTATAGTGCAAGAAGGAAAATCAAGAGTCAATAAATGGGATGAATTCAAACTAAAAAGCTTCTTCTCAGCAAAAGAAATGATCAGTGAGGTGAATAGAGAGCCTACATCTTGGGAGCAAATTTTTACCACTTGCACATCAGATAGAGCACTAATCTCTAGAATATACAAAAACTCAAAAAGGTAAACACCAAAATACCAAAAACCCAATCAATGAAGTGGCCAAGGAACTGAACAGACACCTATCAGAAGATGATATACAATCAATCAACAAATATATGAAAAAATGTTCAACATTTCTAGCAATTAAGAGAAATGCAAATCAAATAAAATCATCTCACTCCAGTCTGAATGACAGCTGTCAAGAATACAAACAACAATAAGTGTTGGTGAGGATGTGGGGAAAAAGGCCCATTCATTCATTGTTGGTGGGACTGCAAATTGGTGCAACCGCTCTGGAAAGAAGTATGGAGATTCCTTGGGAAACTGGAAATGGACCCACAATTTGACCCAGCTATCCCACTCCTCCCTCTATACCCAAAGTACTTAAGAACTGCATTCTACAGGGACACAGTCACATCAAAGTTTATAGCAGCACAATTCACAATAGCTAAACTGTGGAACCAACCTACATGTCCTTCAGTAGATAAATGGAAAAAGAAATTGTGGTATACACACACAATGAAATATTACTCATCAATAAAATAGAATGAAATCATGGTATTTGCAGGTAAATGGATGGCGTTGGAGAATGTAATGCTAAATGAAGTTAGCCAATTACAAAATAACAAATACCAAATGTTTTCTCTGATATAAAAAGGCTGATTCATAGTGGGGTTGGGATGGGGAGCATGGGAGGATTAGATGAACTCTAGATAGGGCAAATGGATGGGAGGCAGTGGGAGGGAGCCTGGGGGTAAAAATGATAGTGGAATGAGATGGACATCATTACCCTAAGAACATGTGTGAAAACATAAATAGTGTGAATATACTTTTTATACAACCAGAGATATGAAAAAAAATGCACTCTATATGTGTTATATGAATTGTAATGCATTCTGCTGTCATATATAACACATTAGAATAAAAATATTAAAAAAAATTAAATTTAATCTTTTTTTTTTAAAAAAATTTGTTTTTATGTGCTGCTGAGGATTGAACCCAGTGCCTCACTCCTTGTATTTCATTGCTAGTTGCCAGTCTGTTTATGTTTTCTATGTCCTCTTGATTCAATTTTAGAAGGTCATATGTTTTTAGAAATGTATATGTTTTTTAAGGGTTTTCCTACTGGAAATAAAAATAGTTACTAATGATCCTCTCCATTGCTGTGATACCTGTGATGATTTTCCTCTTTGTGATATAATTTTCTTAATTTGGGTCTTCTCTCCTTTTATTTGGTTAGTTTGGCTAAGGAATCATCAATGTTGTTTATCTTTTCAGAGAACCAACTCTTTGTATAATTGATCATTTGTATTGTTTGATTAATCTCTACTTCATTAATTATTTATTTCCTTCAACTGGTTTGGAGTTGATTTGTTCTCGTTTTTGAAGGGTCTTGAGATGTATCATTGTATAGTTTGGTGTCTTTCTGATTTTCTTATATAGGCACTCATTGCTATAAACTTTTCTCTTAGAACTACATTTATAGTGCCCAGAAATTCTAGTATATTGTATACTTCTCATTTGATTCTAAAAATTTTTAAATTTCTCCTCTGATTTTTTTCTTTATGTATTCATCATTCAAAAATATGTTATTTAATCTTTATGTATTTACATAGTGTCTGTGTTTTTTTGGTGGGTGTTGAGTTCTAATTTATGTTCATTGTTATCAAATAAGATGCAAGGAATTGTTTCACTTTTTAAATTTGTTGAGAGTTGCTTTGTTGCCTAAAATATGGTCTATTTTGGAGAAGTTTTAGTGAGCACCTGAGAAAAAGTAAATTCAGCAGTTGTTGGATGAAATATTCTTTATATATGTGTTAGTTCTATTTTGGTTTATAACATTTTTTAGCTGTGAAGAGTCTTTGCTGAGTTTATTACTGAAAGAAGTTTGTTGAAGTCACCTAGTATTTTTTTTTTGGTACCAGAGATTGAACCCAGGGATGCTTTACCCATTCTGCCACATTCCCAGCCCTTTTTATTTTTTATTTTGAGACAGGGTCTCACTAAGTTGTTCAGGATCTTGCTAAGTTTCTGAGGCTAGATTCAAACTTGTGATCCTCATATCTCAGCCTCCCAAGTTGTAGTGAGGTTAATCTGAATCTTTAAATCGAATAGTGTCAGTTTTCTGTATTTGGGTGCATGTATCTTTGAAGCATAGGTATTTACTGTCATTATATCATTTTGTTAGATTGTTCCTTTACCAGTATGTCTCTTCTGCTTAATTTTGGCTTGAATCTGATTTGTTAGATAGGACAGTAGCTACTCTTGCTCATTTGGAGGCTCCATTTGCTTGATATGTCAATATCCATCCTTTTGCTTTTAGCATGTGGCTGTCTTTGCCTGTAAAATGAGTGTCTTGAAAATTACATATAAGTGGGTCTTGTTAAATTCATTCTATCAGACTTTGTCTTTTAGAGTTGAGACTAATCACACTAAATGTTATAGAAATATGTTAATTAATCCTGCATATTTGCTTATTTATAATGTTTAATTTGCTTCTGTTTTTCATTTGCTTAGCTACTCTTCAAAAATGAACTTGTCTAATTGTCAGCTCTGGGATTTCTTTTTGTTTTTTTTCTGTGTGTAATTTTTCTTTCAGGTTTTCTGTAGTGTTGGCTACTGGTCATGAATTCTTTTAGCTTTTGCTTTTCTTGGAAGGTTTTTATTTGTGCTTTGATTCTGAAGGATAGATTTGCTTGATAAAGCAATTTTGATTGATGGTAATGATTTTTCAGGACTTGGACATATTATTCCTAGCCTTCCTGAATTTTAGAGTTTGTGCTGAGAAATCATAAGTAATTCTGATTAGCTTGACTCTAAACATGACTTGATATTTTTCCTAATGAGCCTTTTTACTCCTATCCTTGTTCTTTGTATATTGTAATTTCAATGTGTCATGGAGAGATTCTTTTTCAAATTATTCTATTTTGTGTTCTGAATTCCTCCTATGTCTGGATGCCCATCAAATTCTCTCAGTTTGGAGATTTTTCTTTTCTTTTTTTTCCCTGAAGAAGTTATCATACCATTATTTTTCGTGTCACAATCCTCTTCAATGATTCTTAAAATGTTTCTTTTAATATCATCCCAACGTTCTTATATATTTATGTCATAGTTACTTATTTTCTTTTCTTTAATACTGTCCAAGTATTCAAAGACTATTTTCTCTTCCAGCTCTTAGATTCTATCTTCAGCGCACCTACTCTATTTGACTTTCAAGTGAACATTTAATTTGTTATTTCTTTTATTTCTGTTTATTTCTTTTTCAATATCACCTTATTTATCATTCAAATACTGTACTGACTTTCCTGATTCATTCAGTTGTTTTTCTATGTTCTCTTAGAATTAAATGATCATTTAAAAAATAATTGTTTTAAATTTTTTATCTGGTATTTCATCCACATCAGTATCTTTGAAGTCAGTTTCTGGTAAATTATGAACTTAAGAAAGTATCATGTTACCTTGTTTTTCATATTTCTCAAATTCCTGTGTTGGATTTTATGCATCTATTGGGTGGAATTATCTTTTACTCTTATGTTTGGGCCTTTTTAGGGCACAGCCTTCTCTTGCCAAAACATTCTAGTAGATATGAGGTTGTGGATTTTCAATGTATTTCCAAGTAGGTTTTGTAGTATAGGTTCCCTTCTCATTCTTTGGTGAGGATTAATATATTTTCAAATATATATTATGTCTGAATCTCCAAATTTCTTCACTTTTACCATTCTCTCCTACTTATACTGGTGAGAAGAGAGGTTGAAAGCTATTTCAACAAGCTTTAGTTTTAGATTACTCCAGTTAGCATCTTAATGAGCAACACAAACAGCCCTTGCTCTCTTTAAGGGATACATATTCCAAGAAGAAATGGAAAGAAGGGCAGTCAGACCTGTTCTACTTTTCCTAATGGTCTCAGAAGATGTGGGTCCTTCTTCTAAATCTGGTAATTGTGCTGTAAGTAGCAGTATTTGTGGTTTACACCTGCATGATTGCTCTTCTGACTTAATAACTATACATTCTAAATGGGTATGGGAACAATCTAGATTGAGACCCATTATAGGTATGGTTTCCATAATCTTTATGTTAATTTCCTCTGTTTTTGCTGCAGAAGTAGATGTCCCATAGCTATTCCTTCTTGTGACTTGGTCACTAGTTTGTATTAAATTATCATAGAAGTTTGAGCAAGGCTAGTTTGTGTGTGGAGCAATATGTGGTGTTTGTAGGCTGGGATTACCTCAGCAGTCAAGTCTCTACCCTGTAAACTTGTGGTGTCCTAGGAGATTCACAGCATCCCATAGAAAACAGTGAAACAAATAACAGCAACTACAGAAACACATAATATATAGCATTAAAATAAATCCCCAGTGCCTACTATGATATCTAGAATACTAATTACCACAAAATAAAAAATGGCGGAGTAGCAATTGCTAATAGCAAACATAATGAATAGACATTAACTACTTTTGGCATTAAAATAAACAGGAGGCATCAACTATACCACACACAGTACTAATAACTACAACAACATGAACAGCTGGGACAATATTTGTACAAACCAAATAGTTCTGAAAGATAGTAAAAGTACAATTCATTAAGTCAAAATAAAAGATGATAATAAGATAAAAGAAAGTTTAGGATGTTCAAAATGTAAACCAAGAAAACAGAATAGAAGTAGCAAGTGATTGCTAGAAAGGAGGACAAAAATTGGTAAAAGAAATAAAGTAAGTAGAGAGAGAAAATATCAGAATTTGGCTATTAGCAGGAGAAAAAGAAAAACAAAAATTTTAAAAAATACAAAAATGAACAAAATACTCACCCTCAAAAAACAAGTCACAGAAAAACAACAATCATGAAAAATCCTAAAAATGAGATAAAAGAAATATGTGTTTTTCTATATTTGTATACCTATATATCTAGGAAAACAGGAAAAGATTTCTTATGGGAAATGAAAGAATGGTCTCAATTGAGGTGGTCAACACTGTCAACAAGTATTAATGATCATTATCTATGCCTGACTGCCCTTTCCATTTCTTCTTGGACTATGTGCTTCTCAGAGAGAGCAAAAGCTGCTTGTGTTGCTCACTAAGATGCTGGTGGAGTAACCTAAAACCTAAGCTTATTGAAACAGCTTTCAGCTTCTCTTCTCACCAGTTTAAGAAGGACAGGCCAGATTGATACAACTGTAGAGTTCTAAGTAGGGAGTTCCAATGACTGGTACTCAGCTCTAATTGGGGCTTAAGGACTTGTTGGGTGGTATCTGCTCTAGAGAGATTAGGTCCACATACCCCTAGGGCTGGGCAGATTCTAGTCTCTGCTGGGAGCCTTGATCTCAAGAACTTCTTCAGAATTGTACTCACAGGCCTGGGAAAAGAACCTCTACAAATCTCACGTGCTCCATCACCTATGAACATAGCCTTCCCAGGCTCAATCCCTGATTGTAATCACACTCAGCTATTCCCTGACCCTCTTTCACTGATCATGTGAGTCACCAGAATCAAAGGGAAAGCAAATTGCTTACCTCATATTTCTGACTTGAATTCTACTGGTAATACCTTCTCTGTGCCTATTTCAATCTTATTCTGCTAAGGACACATAAGGCCACACTGAAAGTTCTTGCTGGGATAATATAGCAGTATTTGCTATGATCTTCTGGGCTCCCGTAACAGCCAGCTCTAGTGTGTCCTCCTCAACATGGCTCTGTGCCCTAGCTTTCTACTTTTCCTGTTGAGATACACAGAGCACTTTTAAAACACCAAATCACTCTGCAGCTTTTGGTTCAGCTAAGTTCAGACTGCTTTTCTGTTCTACAGGGTTTTCTGTGCCAAAGTTGTCCATTGTGTCTCTCTATTTGTGTTATCCCTACCCTCTGCAGTAAACTGGCACCACCGTTGCTGCCACAACCAGTCTGGCTCCAGTGTACTCTTTCTTGTCCTTTGTTCAATGTACCCAGATTTCTGAGTCTCAAGAGACTCTGACAGTCTCATATTGTATTTTAGTGAATTCCCTTTTTCATCCACCCACTGAGACGCAATATTCCTGATGCTTGCATCCCAAGCCAAGGAACAAGTGAAAATACAGCCTTCCTCCTATCTGCCATCTTGAATCTTCTTGCCCCCCTCTCCTGCATTTAATATGTTAAAGTAATGTTGGAGCTTCAGTGTGACTAGTTTGTGGTTTGTCTGTGGAACAAAGTTTGCTGTCACTTGGCTGAATTGTGGGCATAGTATAGGAGTAGGGTCTGTATTCTGTGCACTTGTCGTATCCTGATCATCTCCCAGCACATTTTAGTAAAAGCAGGAGTAAGCAATAACAATAATAGTACAATAGTAGCAACCAATATACAGCCTTAAAATAAATGTCCAATGCTTAAAGGACATCTATAACACTTAATGTCACACAAAGAGAAATGGGGTAGTCAGCACTTAACATCAGCAACAATAATAAACAGCTGTATACTAGATCTAGCATTAAACCAGTAGGTGTCAACTGTGCCATCGACCATATTAAAACAACCACAACAACAACGGTTGGGGGCAGAAATTATATAAACTAAAAGGGTAAAGTTACAGTTATTATTACTATTATTATTGTTATTATTATTATTATTATTATTATTATTATTATTATTATTTTGTGTGAGGTGCTGAGGATTGAACCCAGGGCCTTGTACATGTGAGGCAAGCACTCTACCAACTAAGCTATATCCCCAGCCCAAGTTATGGTTTATTAAGTGAAAAGGAAATGTGGTATAAAGGCAAGAGAAAGTTTAAAGTATTTAAAAAGTGAACAAAGGAAACAGGAAAGAGGTAGCAGATGATACCTATAAACAAGAATGTGTAAAAAAATAATGAAAAATGATAAAATAGGGGAAGAGAGAACACGAGTATTTGACTATTAGAGGGGAAAGAAAGGAAAGGAGTAATAAGAGGAACAAAATAAAGGTAAGAACAAACAAATAAAAAATAAAACCAAAACAAACCTGCAAAAGACCCTATCCCTCCATAGTCAAAACAAGGTTAAATAACAAACATGTGAAAGAAAAATGATAAAAATTTTAAAAAACTATATAAATATAAATATGTGTATATATATCCTCAAACCTATCAGCACAGCAAGAACATACACATATACACAGTGGAAAAGGAAGAAAAGAGAGAAAACAATAGGAAAATATTCTTAGTGAAAGATGAAGGCTTGTTGCCACTGACCTGGCCAAAACTGTTGGCAGGATGGATGTTTATTGCCTACCTGTGGTGCCCTTCTTTCTGTTTCATTTTGAGTTATGTACCTTCGAGGGCTAGGATTCCTAAATCTGACCTCTTTCTGTTTCCCACCAAGTTGCAATCTGGTGTGGCCTGGAACCAGATCTGATTGTAGTAACTCTCAGCTTTCTGTCTCACAGTATAAGGTAGGATAGACTGGGGGACAGTTAGAATTTTGTCTGTACAGACTAGGTTGATGTACTCCTAGAGTGGGACTGATGTAGAGATCTAAATGGGAAGTTCCAGTGGTTGGGGTTTAGTCCTAAGCAAACTTTGGAATTTTGTCCAGTAGTATTTACTCCAGAGAAATTAGATCCACATCCCCTATTACAGGGAAGATGCAATGTCTGCAGGAGATCTTGATCTCAGAGACCTCTCCAAAATTCCACTGATAGCTTGGGGGAACTATTCTTCTGCAGGTCTCATATTGTGGATGTGGACTTTCAAGGTTTGGATTTGGAGTGCCTGCAGTTTCTGGCCTCTCCCCAGCTGGTTGCATAAGCTACTAGAAATAAAAAGAATTTAAGCCTCTATCTCCTTAGTATCCCCAGCCTAGATCCCCTTAGACACAATCCTCTTTGGGCTTATTTCAGTCACACTGGGCCAGGCACACTCTGGACCCCACGGCAAGTATTTACTAGGAAAGTATTGCAATAGTTTTTATAAACTCCATAGTTTCCACAGTTGCAAGCTGCCCCAAGTCCACTTGCAAATGGTTTCTGCCTCAACTCTCCATTGCTAGTTGGAGATTCAGAGCACTTTTCAATCATGAGCTTGCCACACTGTCTGTGAGTCAGATCAGATCAGCCTTCCCCTTTGTTCCTCAGGTTCTCCTGTGCCAAATATATTCACAGTGCTTTTCTTTCTTTCTGCCTGTGTTTATCCCTCTCCTCTATAGGGAACCAGTGGCACTAATGCTGCCCCTGGAGGCAAAGCTGTTGTGTCTCTAATGTATTATTTTTTGTTCTATGTTCAAAGCTCCTGAATTTCTGTGCCTTTATGCTTATTTTACTGTCTAGTATTAAATTTCAGTGAATTCACGCGGTCACTCACCTCACTGAGAAGCAATACTCCTCTTGCTTGAGTCTTGAACCACTGAGCAAATGGAAAGTGTGCCCTTCCTTCAATTCACCATCTTTAGAGCATTTTCTGTAGGGTCAATTGCATGGTGGTGAATTTCCTCAGTTTTCCCTTACCTTGGAAAGACTTTATTTCTCCTTAATTTCTGAAGTGTAGCTTCTCTGGGTATATTATTCTTGGTTGGTAATTTTTTGTTTGGTTGTTTTTTAGAACTTTGACTATATCATTGCATTCCCTCCTGCTAGTTTGTACTGGGAAGTCTGCTGTTAGTCTAAATGAGGATTGTTTTACATGTGATTTGATAATTTTCTCTTGTTTTTATAACTTTTTCTTTTTTTTAATTTATTTTTTAGTTCTCGGTGGACACAACATCTTTGTTGGTATGTGGTGCTGAGGATCAAACCCGGGCTGCACGCATGCCAGACGAGCGCGCTACCGCCTGAGCCACATTCCCAGCCCTATAACTTTTTCTTTGTCTTGTCTTTTGACAGTCTATAATAAGCCTCATAGAGGATCCTTTTTGGTCCAATTCATTGGGGACTCTTTGAACCTCCTGGACCTGGTTGTCTGTATCTTTCTCAAATTTTAGAAAAAAAAATTAGCTATTATCTTGTTGAATACGTTTTCTATGACTTTTACTTTCTCTTCTCTTTCCAGAATACCCATAATACAAGGCTTTCTCATTTATTGGTGTCCCATAACTCAAAAGATTTCTTCATTCTTGGTAATTTTTTCCTTTTTTTTCTTTAAGTTTGACATGGCTATTTCAAAAGATCTGTTTTTAATCTCAGACATTCTTTCTTCTACCTGATCTGTTTTGCTATTGAGGTACTCCACTGCATTTCAAATATTCACTTATTAAATCTTTAGCTCCAATATTTCTGATTGGTTTTTTTTATTATGATTTCTATTCTTTGCTGGATTTCCCCTTCTTGTCATAAATTGCCTTCTTAATTTTTAAATTTTTCTATCTATATTTTCCTATATCTTATTAAATTTGCTTAAAATTACTCCAAAAAATTTTTTTTCAGACAGTTCATTCATTTCCTTTTCTTTTAGGTATATTGCTAGAGAGTTACTGTCTCCTTAAAAGGCATATCATGTTAACTTTTTTCATGATTCTGGTGTCTGTATGTTGATATTTGTACATCTGGCAATTCAGTTGCCTCAACCAAGTGTATATGGTAGTTTTTTTTTAATAAATGTATTTCTCCTGGGCATGTGTCCTGGAGTGTTGGTTGGACAGACTGTGTTCCAGATAGATTCTTTTGTGTAATGTCCATGTAGCTTCTTCAGCGCTAATCAACATTGAGATGTGGTGGTATTTTAGTGCCCTGGGTTGCAGAGGTTGTGGTATTTTCCAAATTTTGTTCGGCCAGTTGAGATGTAACTCTTAAGTGGGGTAGATTTTCTGGCAGCTCAAAGTGCAGTATTTCCAGCTACAGGTTTGGGGTTCCCATCAGTTTCTATAGGTCTTATGGGGGTGGTGCCACCTCAGTGGGCCCAGGTGGGTGTAATACACCATGCCTGGTAGCAAATCCAGGTGTTGTCAGTATCTGAGTGTCTCACAAAGGACAGATCTCACCAATGGGCCCACAAACAAAATTTTTTAGTGTCTTAAGGCTACAAAAATTATTTTAAGCTTTTGAGTCAGTGTCCAGGGGTGGCTTCCGATTGCTTCCCAAGGCCAAGGGTGGGTGGCCAAGAACACTGCTTTCTGGGAATGAGAGTGTATGTCACACTTGTGTTCTTAATACATTTGTTTCAGCTACAGTCGAGTATAATGGTGATTATGGAGGCTACATTTTTAGTATTTCAAAGAACTGAAAATTCTGAGTTTTATAGGATGGAAGGGTGAAAGTTATTTATGGAAAGTTTACATTTTTCAAATTTATCTTGAGAAAATCGATTGGAAGGAATGGAAACCACAGCTTGACAGATTTGTGTCCAGAACAGTTGACACTTATTACTTTAACATGAATAATAATTTGAATTTGTTATTAAAATAAAATATGTATATCTGTAAGCAAATATAAGAAAAAATCACTATGGTAAAGATTGTAAAACTTTGACAAGAGTAATTATAACATGTATTTTATATAATCAAGTCAATTGTACATCACAAGTTTTCTATACTACTTACACCTTGAAGTCTAACTGTGATAAGATAGAATCCTTTGAAGAAGTCATAATCATTAGAACTGACACTATGTGGGACCTGTAATGTAAGAAATTATAATTACTGCATTCACAAATTTATGTTTATTTGCCATATCAATGCTTATAAAAGAACATAAAGTTGAACATTGTTAACATCTAAAAAAATAAAACCGAGAAAAAGAATGATTAATATTTCAATCTATTCTTACAATTTCTTAATGATTACTGACAGTTTATTTGAAGTTATATTATAACATTTTTATCTGGTGATTTGAATTTCCAAAGCCTTGATTATGGTTAATTAAATTTTTATTCATATAATCCCACAAGAATAGGCCTGTTTTATTATTCTTGCTTTGGACCTGGAAAATTGGTTAGAATAACTATATAAAATCACTTCATTCAATTAAACTTTGCTGCACTTAAACATGTTTGTGCCCCTTAAAAGTGAAGAATAAAATGGTAACTTGGGGAAAGATTTTGGCTCAATATAAGGACTTAAAAAAAAAAATAGAACAAGCCTAGAGCAGTGGTGCATGCCTATAATCCCAGGAGCTTGTACGTTTAAAGCCAGCCTTAGCAATTTAGTGAGGCCCTAAGCAATTTAGCAAGACCTGTCTCAAATAAAACACAAAAAGTCCTAGGGATAGCCAGGCACAATAGTGCATGCCTGTAATCCCAGCAGCTCCGCATGCTGAGGCAGGAGGATTGCTAGTTCAAAGCCAGCCTCAGCAATAGTGAGGTGCTTAGCAACTCAGTGAGACCCTGTCTCTAAATAAAATATAAAATAGGGCTAGGGATGTGGTTCAGTGGTCAAATGCCCCTGGGTTCAATCCCTGGTTAAAAAAAAAAGAAAGAAAGAAAAAGAAAAAGAAAAGAAAAGAAAGAAAGAGCTAGGGATGAGGCTAAGCGGTTAAGCATCCATGGTTTCAAACCCTGGTACAAAAAAAAATAGAGCAAATAATGTATTCATAGATAATCTTGTTTTCACTGATTCTATTCATTTGAGTTAGAGGCATTTTTGTTTTGCCTTAAAAATGGCCATTAGTGTTAAAAATTTTTCTGCCCCAAATCAGTTGAGGAATGTTTATTTAGTACTCTAGATGCTGGTATCTTGCCAAATTAGCTCTGCTTCTCTTTCATATTTACATCCATTTCTGGTATTTTCCTTCCAAAACAATATTAGGATGGTACATTTAATAAGCAATTTTTCTTTCTTGTGTTAATTGTCAATTAGAATATCTTTAGCTGTAAGAAAATCCCTAACCAAATTTACAATGACTTAAATAATAAAACAATTCCTTATTTAGCAAGATGTCTGGAGGTAGGAAAGCCCAAGAATAATAGGCTTATTTTTTTCTGGCATTATCTTGCCCTGACTTCTTGCTGGTTATATGATTTATAAACAGATGACTACAGCAGTTCCACATAGCATCTGACATCCACAACCACAAAGAAACTTTCCTCTTGTAGCTCCTTTCAAAAGCTTAGAATCCTTTTCCTTGGAAGACTGACTTTACATTTTATTGTCCATATTGGATTTTTTTGTCCATGCACTTACAAAAACACTAGCTAGAGGAATGGGAATAGATGTAAATGGATGTAAATGTAAATGGATGTCTGCACCAAATTAATCACTTAGCAATCTTGTTTTGGTCAAATTCCCATTCCTAAACCTTCCTATAAGAGATTTTGGAGCTATCACTTTTAGAACCATGCCATATTTTCTCCTTCCTGTCACCTCTCAGAAGAATGAGGATTTGGACGCTGGTACAAGCTCTGGCTTTGCCTTATGGGTCACTATTATTTTTTATTTTTCAATTCAATGAATTTCGACCATGCCCCCTACAGTCCACTTTAATGTGGTTGTCAGCTCCTAGCTGAACCACTAGATTAGGTAGAACCCAGGAACCCTGGAGGTGAGAACTTCTAAACGGGAATGGATCTCCTAGGAAGAGAATGTACACACCCAAGAAATTTCAGGAGCATATTTTGTTGGTTAGAAATGGGTATGGGACCAGAATCTCCCCTATAAACCAGATTGAAAATCAAAGATGTGCATTTAGGCAGTGGGAATGGGATAGGGTGGTTGGTGGGTGAGGAGACAATTTCACTAATTAGACTAAATAGACTGAGTGTTTTGATGGGTCTATTTTGGAAAGGCAATATTAAAAAGTGAAGTAGAGTTGTGTTTTCCACAGGATCAGACCTGATGCAGCCAGACAAAGGGATTGGGACAGGATTACCTTTCATCCACATTAATCCACTGGTGACTCTCTGCAATCTTGTTATTTAGTGGAGGAGCACTTGGTGTCCCCTGACATTGTTACACTTTAAGAGATAAGTTTTCCTTTAGGCCAGATTTATTGTGTCCATTTCCCAGTCAGGCAGTCCAAAGATGCTGATGACTGCATCATCTAGCTTTCAAAGGCACTAATTGTCATTTTGCTTGGAAAGCTCCCTTCCCATGAAGAAAATATAAACAGCTCTCAGGTAGTTTATAAACACAAGGCTTAGTTTATAGATTTGTTTCTGTCATTAAAGTACCTGTAAATATTTTTTTTTGTTATTCTTGCTCCATGTCTGCCTCCAAATGTTTTTTGATGCTGTGAGACCAGTACCCAAGGAAAGTGGTTTAAATGTGACTATGGTAAAAATTAGTAGCTAAGTTGGGAGTCAATTTAGGCCTTTTGCAGTGGCTCAAATAGGCAGAATTATAGAGATGATCAGTCTGGTTGTCCTTTTTTTTCTGAATTACCTGTTTTGTCTCACTTCCTGGAAAATCATAGTGCAATGGTATCTGTGGACTTCAGTATTTGGGGATGGGAGGCTTAGTGGGGACTGGGTAGTAAATGCCTTACCCTTCTGCAGACTAAAATTTCTTGTAGTATTTGAAGTGCTCAACAAGCCTGAAAAGAGTAGAATCTTGGTGTTTTATGATAAAGATAAAAATTAAAAAGCACTTAGAAAATTTGGATGGACCAAAAGAAATAGAAATTACAGATAACTGCTAAATAGTTTTAATTGTAAAATTTAGGATAATTCTTTTCTTTAAAAAATTATGTTCATTTTTCAAATTTAGAATATAGATGAGGGGTTAGATTCTATTTTTTACTATCTGTGGAATTTAGCTAGTTTATTATCATAATTACTAACAAAAGAGTTAAATTCAACAAGAACTTTGGGAAATAAAAGCTAACCTGGGTCTATAAAAGCTAACCTAGGTCTAAGTTATTTTATACAGACTTCTCTGTCCAAAAGAAAAGAAGAATTGATCAGAAAAATAAGTGTCCAGATTTAAATTTAGAAATTGAATATGATTTTATGTTAGAGACTAAAAGTCCATGTTTCTAGAAAATGGCTGCTTCGTTTTGTGAAGAGGCTGTGTGTATGAGTATTTCTCTTGGATTTTTACTGTGCAAAGTCTCAGTATGTGGAGTGGATATATGTAATGATGGGAGTTTTTCCCTCCTTTATAAGCAGCATTCTAATGGAAATGCACGGCTCTGCCATTATTATTGCCCATGTAAATATTTGCCTCAAGATTTAAGCCTGCAGCTCTGGGAACGACTCTAAAAATAATAATATTGTTGAGTATTTATATGTCATTTTCTTTCAGCATGTTTTTCATTTTTATTCTACATGTACTGAAAAATGTCTTACAATTTGCGTAATTGTGGTAACTAGAAAAAGCTGTTGGGATATGAGGCTTCTCAAATCAACAAGGAGGTCAAAATGGATGTCATCCCTGTTCATGGCATATTTTGGTTTGAATTATCTGGTTTTAATGTTTAATAGTCATTTCGTATGTTTAAGTGGTTTTTAATGTTGCACAAAAATGGCACCTAATTAATACATTCACACAACGTACAAAAATGCACTGAGTCTCCTGCACTCAAATTTGCACATATTCTCCTGCTGCTATATTTATTTATAGCAATGTACACTGCTTAATGTGTGCTTTTATATGAAAAGCACTTTGTAAATGTTTGCTATTGCATTTTTTTCTTTGAGGACAGCCACAATCTTGTACCACCATTCAGTAGGAGAGATCATCAAAGCAATTAGTTTGAAAGTACTTCTTCATTTACCAAAGGATTTTAACTCTTTTGGAAAATTATGGGTAAGATTGTAGATTATCTTAGACTGAATTCTATAGAAACAAAACTGAGACAAAGATTTCTAGGACAATGTCTTTTTTGTGGGGGAAGGTGGGTGCTCTCAGAAGAAGCTTGTGAAGGAGGCAGAATAGGAAAGGGGAAATGTGGAATCAAGGAGGAAGTCTCAGTGGAGACTGGATCTTCTGTTGGCTTCTGCAGTGAGACTCTGGAGGGAGAATGTGTCACAGAGTTGGTCACATCTGGAGGCAAATGGGCTGGTGTGTCAGGCATTGATTGTGCTTGGCCTGGAAAAGAAGGTAGGAGGGTAGCCTCTTGGGTGAGGCAGCTCCCAGGGGACCCAGGGTAGTTCACCCATAAGTTGTCAGCCAAGACTCACAGCATGTTGGTGATGGGAATTCCAGCTAATTAAGGCAATCTGGGCATGGCACCAACCGCCTCCATTATATAGATGAATGACAATTTAAAAGAACAGGAAACTTGTTGGACCTAGGTTCAGTCGATTTTCCTCCAGAGGACACACCACCCCCACACATCAACATGTGTAATCAAACAAAGGTAGAAATTCAAAACATGTTCAAGGCCCTTTAATTACAGTGACAGTTTAAAAATATTAACTAAGATGTGGACTTCAGTTCTGTTCTTATTCTGTTGCTTATGGTGTAGTATTGGAGAATTTATCTGGCTAACTTTCCTGTTAAAATGCATTCATGTCACAGTGGGTGCAAATGGGCTCCTTGAGAAAGGACGTGAGATATTGTCCATGAAAATCTGAGGGTGTTTGGAATGCTAAGTGCACTCAGGCAACCTTTCTCCTGGCTTAATTTTCCTGCTTCAAATGCTTTATTTGCAGAAGCCTTTGACTGTCTGTACATGCAGAACTGATTCTGACAGAACCAAAACACTTGCTGTGTTCAATGAATGAATTCCTCTCAAATTCTTTCTTTGCAATAGATTATTATGTCATACTGAGGAACTGTAGAGTATTCTTTTTACTGAAAGAACATCTCCAACCCTCTTTTTTATCCCATTATAGAGTAGGTGGAGAAGATTTTTTTTCTTTGAAAAGCAATTTTTCCTACTTACTAGAATGATGGCATGCCTTATAGAAATGCTTAGCCTTATATGAGAACAGTGGGTTTCCCCTTAGTATCACTGATTTAAGGGTTGTTTTAGTCTGTTTTAAATTGTTAAATATTTTTCATGGGAAAAAAGACATTAAAAAACTTTTGGATTGCAAACTTAACTTTTAAGTGTAAGACCATTGAAATAAACAATGGCAAATTTCCATAGTGGATCAAAGAAAATATTTGTTGCTATTAATATTCCCTCTGATTGCATCTGAATTTGATTATTCTAATTTATTAAACAGGGATAATAATATGCAAATAAACTCAAAATATAAAGAGGCATTAATTTAGACTTTAGAATGATAATGCAACCTTTTCACCTTGAGTAGGACTTTGCTATGACTTTATACAGAAATTGAACTAAGCCAGTGCCTAGGAGTGTTCTGAAAGGAATAAAGTATTTTGGAGCACAGTGGACACATGATTGAGAAGGCAATGTGCAGGGATCCTGTTTGTAAATGATTTCCTTATGATCTGAAATTCAACACCATTTGTTATCTTTTCATTACCAATATTTCCCAAGAAAGCTAGCAGATAAGAGGGTAAAGTAAAAGATATAGACTTCCCTTTGAATTCAAATCTTAAATAAGTATCTTTCTCAGTCTGGCTTTATTTTCCTTTATGTAATTATTAATCTGTCTACATTTGTATTTATCTTGTCTAGACATAGGACTTTTGTTGAATAAGAAAAATCCTTTTTAATATGTATGTGTAATAATGTATTTACCAATATTTATTTCATTGATTGATCATTTTTAAATATTACTGTAAGCATGATAGAATAAATATTTTTTAAAATATTATTTCTCTTTAACTTGTTCAAACTATGCCTAGAACTCTTGGAAAGACCAAATAAAGCATTGAAGGATCCAATGTATTAGAAATTAGAAACTTTTCTTTCACAGTCATTAAATTTGGCTAACATTTTAAAAATACCTCATTTGGGCTGGGTGCACATATAAACTCTGCAACTTGGGAGGCTGAAGCAGGAGAATTCCAAGTTCTAGGCCAACCTGGAAAACTTAGTGAGACCCTGTCTCAAAAACAATTTAAAAAGAGCTGGAAATGTAGCTCAGTGATAAAGTGCCCTTAGGTTTAACACTCAATACCACAAATTAATCAATGAATCAATGCCTCATTTATGTAATTATTATTAGTTGCTAATAGTTTGAGCAATTTGAAATCCCTTTAAAGTTCATAATTTCTAAACTATATATTATCACATTTTTGTTTCTTTCAGAAACTTCCAACTAAGTGAAGAAGACCACTGGATTTACCAGGCTATTTTAGATCAGTATCCTGGAGATCTCTTTGGCAGAAGGACTCTGTATCTCGATATGTTACAAAGATATTTTCCTCACAAATCTAGGCATGACTTGGTGAGTGCAAGTTGAAATTGTTTTAGGGGTCAATGATTATGGAGATATGTGTGTGTGCACGTGTGTGTATGTGTGTGTGTGTGTGTGTGTAAAAATAATCTAAAATTTATTGTTTTTCCTACTCTATAGAAAATAGTTGAACTACAGGTTAAAAGTCTATGCAGGTCATTTTTCCCCCCAAAACTATATGGTCCATAAGCAGGTGAGGGCCTGTCTGGCAACTTGCCCCAGAAATTTTCACCATGGCTCCCAGGCTGCTCCGCTAGTGTTTGATCCTCAGGTTTACAGACAGGTACCTGCCTACGCTCAGAGGTTCCACCACGTCTGGATCTTTCCTGAAGGTTAAATGCTTGCCCTTGCATCCACAAAGTCTGCCACACCTTAGCCCCTCTAGTCATAAGGATGCCAACACTCACCCTGAGAGATGTGACTTACCTGTATCTTCCCCATCACAGCAACTCTGCCTGTTCCTCTATGTGGGTAGAAAACACACAGACCCCGAATTCAGAACTCAAAGACATGACTTAAATTTCCATGAGAAGGAATTGGAAAATTATTGTTTCATTCTTTCATGGGAAAACCCACAAAGACAAGAAAATAGAAGTTACCATATCATCAATTAATTTTACAATGACTTGTCTTATAAATTATATGTAAACAAGCATGTATAGGCTCTTGATTTTTAATGCTATAAAATATTATCACATACTCTGTACTTTTATTATTGTTTTAAATTAAGCAAGTAACAGCAATACTCACATGTGAATAGAAATTACTGTACATCAGTTTTAGGGAAACTCCTTTTAACACACATAGCAGTGGGTGAAAGTAATACTATTGTTATTCTTATTTTCTCATTAAGAAACTGAAGTAAAGTCCACATAGTTAGAGTGACTATTTCCCACATTCTTCCTATTCTTTCCCTGTCACCACATTTCAACAATTAATTGTTTAAATTCTGGTCTAAAACAGATACCTCTTACATAATAAATAATTAACTCTGGATTTTTTTACATTCTTAATTTACTAAATTATATCTTCTTTTATTCCTAATCAATTTTATTTGCTTCTGTGACCAGCTGCCATTGTTACCTGTAGATTTTTATATTTTTTCTACAATTTACATGATTATTTTTGCATTTTTATTCTACATTGGATCGATTAGACCATGTTTCTGCATGGTGTACCATTCCCTTCTTAATGTTTGACAGATGTTAAATGTATTTTTGACCTTATTAACAAAGCTAAGACATTTTCAGAACACATTTTGGTAGCTGATACTTGGTTTAAGTGAGATCATAGTCTGTTTGATCATGTGTCTATTTAACCATACCTAAAGTATTATTTTAGGTGGGACATACTCTATCCTGCTTGCTGGCTTCTTTTCTCATACCACTTAGGAATTAAATAGTATGTCAAAGGTGTGGTCTGTACTGAAAAAATAAAGAATTATTTAGATCAGTGATGCTTTAGTTCAGAAAACACACCTTTGTATGAGATCTTCAGAATCACTTGCAGGAGTTTTTTAAACTCTCAGGCTCTTCTTTTCTGCTCTTTGTGTACCCCCTTTCACCCCGCTGCCAACCCCATACTCTGATACTTTCCATGATTGAGAATCACTGCCAAAAGTGTCCCTAGTTACAATGTGACAATGTCATATCCCTCAAGAATGTAGGATGAGAAGGCTAAATGTCATTGCTATAATTAAGTTTAGTCATTCTAACATCTGAATGTTTTGATAATTAAAAGCAAACTGAATCTTCAGGATTATTGTAGCAATTTTTATGCTTATGTTTTTCATTGTCATAAAGACTTGATATAATTTTTAAACGATGCCAACAACTGACTTAAAAAATGGTGCATTTAAAATTATATATGGAGGGAGTCTTGCTTTTTGCTCACTGAATCATACCACTTAGAAGTGAAAGTTGCTTTAGAGACCACTTGGTCTGAACCCATTCTATATGAGGAAAGTAAGGATTTATAAAAGGACTTGTAAACATCGAATGCCTTTTTCTCAATTGCCAGTCTTAGTTACTGTGTTTACTCTTTAGATGTTTGTCCCAGTTTTTAAAAATCATTGGTTATAATTAATTCTATTCACTTTTATAACAATGACATACATCATAGGCTCATTTTAACAATGATAAGAGTTCACCATCTATTATCTTTTCAGGTAGAACATGAGAAACACTGTGACCAATATCACTTTGCTAGGGAGCAGCGAAGGATCTTGATAGAAAATTGGAATAAGAATAGGAAAGACTTTATACAGAAGGCAGTACTTACCCTCCTTGAGGCCTGTGCAGCTCATGAAATGGAGAGCATATTGGCTAAGGACAGAAAAAAGCAACAAGACCTGTGTGCTGATCTGAAAGCTAAGGTAAGGTGCTCACAGAAGCTGTTTTAGTATTTTTCTGGGTATTCATTGGAGAACCCACTTTTCCTTTTGTTCAAATCCAACCTAAAGTTCAGTTTCTCTGAAAAGCCTATCCTGAATAAAACTGTTAGTTTGGACCATATTAATTTTCAATTCTTTTAGGTCAAAAATAGTCAATAATCAACAATTTCATAAAGTTCAATCTGAAATTACTATAATAGGATATTTCGATGGAGACACCTAACATTAACTATAGATGCTGGGCAACAGAGTAAGGTGTGGGATGAAAATGCGGTGCAGTTACAAACTGTCTAGTGCTCAAAGACTCTCAGACTTCTCATTCATATCAGAGATATGCAAAATAGGAAGAGGAAAGAGGTTTCCTGAGGAATATGTTAGGGGAAGATTGGTGGATTGTATGTAACCCTCAACAAAATGTGGGGGATGAGGTGACTTTTTTCCTGCTTAGACCCAGTGAGAGGACCTCTGGAATGGCTCCAAGTTAAAGGGTGAACCTGATAGTTGGAAGGATTAAGGGCTGCTGTTTGATGCTCACAGGGAAATACCTACCACAGTGGCAAACTGAAAGAATGAGAGGTTACTGTGTTGGGAGCAGCTACAATCCTGACATCACAAGTGCTGGAGTCCTGGAAGCCTGATGTGGATATGGCCCTTATTATGGTCTGGATTTAAGATGTCCCCCCAAAGTGCCTGTGTTAATGCAGGAATATTCAGAAATGAAAGGATTAGATTATGAGAGCTGTAACCCAATCAGTCTATTTTAGTTTGAATGGATTAACAGGGTAGAAACCTTAGGCAGGTGGGGTGTAGCTGGCAGAGATGGGTCCCTAGGGGCATGCTGTGAAAGGATGCATCTCCCTCTCTCCCTCTACCCCTTGCCCTCCCTGTTTCCCATGAACTGAGCAGTTTTCCTCCATAGAACCTATCAGCCAGGATGCTCTGCCTCATTTTGGGCCCATGGCAATGGAGTCAGACAACCATGGACTGAATCTTTGAAACCATGATTCAGAATGAACTTTTTCTCCTCTTGGTTGTTCTTGTCAGATATTTTTAGTCACAGTGACAAAAAGCTGACTAACACAACCATCCTTGAAAAGTTAACAGAGGCCATTAAAAATTAAAATTGTTTCAAGGCATAGCATATGTCTAGTAAAAGTTCTCAGATCTTTATTGGTTAGTAGATGATGCAGTAGTTTGAGGATAGCACAGGAAGCTTTATTCTCTTGATAGAAAGCATCCTGAAAGATGACACTATAACAAAAGTATATAAAAACAAGCATCTTTATTTTTAAACATTTGAGAAAAATACTTGTTCTGCAGTTTTTATAACAAAAAGATATTTCTTTTTACACTGTATAAATTTGGGACCTAAAGAAGAGAAGCTGCATCAAGGCTAATCCACTACAGGCTCCAGAGCTAAAGTGGTTTTCTTCTCTGTGGTAGACTTATGGGAAACACACAGGATCAAGGGGCCCTGACAAGTCCTCATACTCCTGTCTGTTTATATTCATTCTGCCCATATTATCATTAGCTCTGGAGCTATGCTATAGGTAATGTTTTCTTTATATTATAATGCATTAAGTTAATCATATATGTGGAAAAGTGCATAGTACCTAACTATGCTATTTGATAAAGTTTATTCACATACCTCCCCAAGGAGACACCCAAGATTAATATATAGAATGTTTCCTGAAGCCAGAAATCTCCCTCATGGTTCTTCTTAGCAAATACTACCCCCCCCATAACCTTTCTTTTGATCTCATCAACAGATTTATGTCTGGTTCAGAACTTCATATAAATCAAATCCTAGAGTATATATGCCTTTATACTTCTTGTGCTCATGATGTGTTTCATTCTTGTTTCATGTTACCATCATTTTTTCTTTCTTGTTTAGTATTTCATTGTATATATATATTTCATAGTTTGTTTATATGCTTTTCTGTTAATAGAAATTTTCATATACTTGTTGTTTTGATAATAGTGGTATGAAAATTCTTGAACATGTCTTTTGGTAAACATATGTGCTTATTTCTATTGGGTAGATATTTAGGAGCAAAATTGTTGAATTTAAAGTTTCAGTGCATTTAGCTTTGAAAAATATTGCCAAGGTTTTCCAAAATTATTGTAAAAATTTACAACCAGATTCATTTCATTCACATCTTCACCAGTATTGGTATTAGCAGTCCTTAATTTTAGTTTATTTAGTGACTGAGTACTGGTACCTCATTATGGTTTTCATTTCCATTTAGAACATACGTTCACTAAAAGACATGTTCAAGAATTTTCATAGCACTATTATCATAACAACAAGTATCTGGAAATAATGAAAATTTCTGTTAACAGAAAAGTATATAAATAAACTGTGAAATATATATACAATGAAATATTAAACATCTTTTCATGTGTTATCCAATTGGTTATCTTCTTCTGTGGAATGTCTGTCTGCTCAAGTCTTGCCCATTTTCCCCTTGGGTTATCTGCTTTTTTTCTTATTCATTTGTGTATTCTTTACATATTCCATATACAAGTTTTGTTTCCTTTTTTCTTTTTCTCCCAGTCAATGGCTTATCTTAATGTTGTGTTTGGATTTACAAAACTTATTAATTTTACTTGAAGCCTGTCTTCCCTTAAATGTCAGGCTAGTTTATTGCTCTCTGACAGGCTTAAGATAAGTCCTAATGTAGGCAGTTCAGCTCTTAAAATTTTTGCTGTTAAAGTGGGAGCAACGTTCTTTTCAACTTCTTAAACCTAAATGGAAGATGGAAAGTCCTGTTGGAATACTATTCATCTTTTTTATGTACCATATTTAAGAAATTGTTGGCTAGTGGAAAGGTGTCATTGTCAAAGATATCCTCCCTAAGATTTTTCTGCCCAACTGTGCTACTTCCAGAGGTGAATGGATCCCCCAGTTAGGTGGAACAACAATAAATGGGAAACTTATAGGTGGAAAAAAAGGACTGAAATATCTGACAAGAACAACCAAGAGGAGAAAAAGTTCATTTTGAATCATGGTTTCAAAGATTCAGTCCATGGTTGTCTGACTCCATTGCCAAGAGCATCCTGGCTGATAGGTGCTATGGAGGAAAACTGCTCAGTTCATGGGAAACAGGGAGGGCAAAGGGTGGAGGGAGAGGGGGAGATGCATCCTCTCACATTCTTTCACTAAAGAAAATGTACATCAGGGACATTATTCTAGGATGGATACAACTAGCAATAAAGGCTACAAAATTGCTAAGGGGTAAGAGTCAGCATTAACTACCTGCAAGGTTTGCTTAGAATAGTATCAGTCACTGTTAAATGAGAACTTTGTTATTCCTTTATCTCTCTTTCCCTTTTCCTTCCTCACCTATGGGCCCTAATGGACTAAGCATCTAGGGAATCAAGAGAACTCACCTTCTGAATAGAGAGAAAGGAATAGACTAAACTATTGGAATTGGACACTTTGATTTTGAATCAAGACTATATTTTATGTCTTATATTTACCATAGGCCCCTGTGTAACTCAAGAATGACCTATATATTTGTCTGACTTTTCATCTGGTGACAGAAGAACCATCTGAATGGGAGACAAAAATGTGTTTTAATTATTCCCCACAGTTCATGCTGTCCATGTGTCAGGCATACCCTATATAATATTCCCTGTATATCAAGCATTCTAAAAGATGTTTTATATGCATTCTCTGATAGTATATTCAATCAGAGAATTTGCAAAAGTAGCTGCAGAGGGTTTGCCTATTGAAATCAGAGGCCTGACTCTATGTCACAACAGAATGTGGACTCTGCTTAGAGAGGCTTATTCACAGAGGATTGCTATGGTTTGGATATAGTTTGAGTGCCTCCCTCCTAAATGTTCATGTCCTGGAAGCCTCACCCCATGTGGTAATGCTGAGAAGCGGTGGAACCTTACAGAGGTGAGGCCTAGCAGAAGGTAATTAGATCATGGGTCACTACCTGGAAAGGATCAGTGCTGGTCTCACAGAGTGAAACTAGCTCTCATAAGACCATGTTATTATAAAGTGAAGCCACCCCACATTCTTGGTCCTTTCTTCAGGCAGCCAGTTCTCTTTCTCTTTCTATCCCCTGTTGGCACACAGCCAGGAGGCCCTTGCCAAGATGCTGGCACCATGCAGTTTGGACCCTTCAGGCTTTAGAATTTTGATACAAATAAAACTATTTACCTATAAGTTACCAACCTCAAATACTTTGTTATAATAAAAGAAAGTGAAGTGAGACAAGGGTGAACAAATATTTCTGAATTTTTAGGGAATAAACTTCTAAAAGACAAATATAGGTAGGAAGTGAAGAAGTTGGAACAGAATTGTGGTAAAATGATTCTATTTCCTACAGAGATAATGTTTTCATCAGAATTTGTGTTCCTAATGAAGAGCTGAAGCTCACATTGTAGTTGGGACCAAAGATACATCTTAAAGGAAGAACTGTATCTATAAATTTGCAGTAATTTAAAATGTTATATTATGCTTATTTTTTAATTATGATTTTTTAATGTGCCAGAAGAGTTGGGGATTTATCCCTACACTTCATTTTGCACGTCTGAAAGCTGAGTCCTGAAAGATGAAGTAACTTGCCTAAGGTTCATACTGACTCATTCATCTTGAAATTCAATACTATCTCAGCCCTACAAAGGTTGTATTACAGAGTTCTACAAAATAATAAAATATATTTATTATACTTTAGATACCAATGTGCTATATATTAGACCCACAGAATGTAAAAAATATTGCTTCATTGTATCATAAATTTGACTTTCTAAAACTAATATGCTAGCTATAATAAACATTAATTAAACATGTAACCATAATTTTATTATTAATCTTAGAATTTAAAAGGTCTTTTAGGGAGTGATTTAGATAATTTGTGTTTTTGCAGAAAAATGTTAAAGGAATTTTGAAATAAGTAAAATAAAACAGAATTCACATTTTCTGTCAGTAACAGTCGCTGTAAAAAGAAGAGTTATTTACGTCTCTCACCAGAGTAATGAGACAAAAGAGAAGTAGCACCTTCATTCTTCCCAACAAAACCTGCTTGTTGACCCTCTAGATTTTCTCAGACTATAGTCTCTGCCTGTGTCCAGCCTAGACCCCTCTGCTAGCTGTATAATTAATTCCTTTGCATCCTTATCTTTCTGCAACAGGGCTGGGCATCTTCATTACCAGAGCCATCTCATAAGTGACTGTGCTTCTGTGCTGGGTAGCTGAGTGCTGCTAGGGAAGTCACCATCATCTGGATTCTCCATGCCACATGAGAGACCTTGGTCCTGTCCTTCATTTGACTATTTCTATTATGACTGTGTAGAATGGTCACCACTCCCTTACCTTACACCTCCATGCACAGACTTCCAGAGACAATTACCTCCTACTTCATCAAGAAAATTAAGTCATTGGGGGGTGAACAATCCTAATTCCTCCCTCTCACATGCTGTCTTTCTGCATCTTGCTAGCCCCTGGACCTCTTGTAGACACAGGATGTGATTCCTCTGACAGTTTGAATTCAGTCCTTCTCCCTATAGTTTGAAACTCTGACCCACCTAATACTTTGGACACGTGATTCTATTGACTATCGACTTTGCTTAATTTGATCTGTAACTCTTTTTAGTGTTTCCCTCTGTCTATAAGCATGGTTAAACATTTCTTACCCAAAGAAAATTTCCCTTGATTTAAGTCATCCTCTCCTCTGTTCCTGGGAAGTCCCTATGTTTGCCTTTCCACATGAAATCAACATTTTTAAAGATTCATCTACCTTACTATGTTACCAGTTCCTCTTATCTCTCCAGCTCACTAAAACTCTCTTCTCAAGGTCAAGTGGACATCCATATTACTTAATTCAACCAGGACTATTATGTTATTTATTTTTTTTAAATGTCAGTGTAATACAGTACAATTCTTATTACATGTATACAGCACAATTTTTTCATATCTCTGTATATAAAGTATGTTCACACCAATTCGTGTCTTCATACATGTACTTTAGATAATGATGTCCATCAGATTCTACCATCCTTACTAACCTCCTGCCCCTTCCTTCCCCTCCCACCCTTGAACCCTATCTAGAATTCATCTATTCCTCCCATGTTCCCTCTCCCAACTCCACTATGAGTCGTCACCTTATATCAGAGAAAACATTTGGCATTTGTTTTTTAGGGGATTGGATAACTTCACTTAGCATTATCTTCTCCTGTGCCATCCATTTACCTGCAAATGCCATAATTTTATTCTCTATTATAGTTGAGTAATATCCCATTGTGTATTTATGCCTCATATTTTTAAATCCATTCTTCTACTGAAGGGCATCTAGGTTGGTTCCATAGTTTAACTCTTATGAATTGTGCTGCTATAAACGTTGATGTGGCTGTCCTTTGGATATAGACCAAGGAGAGGGATAGCTGGGTCAAATGAGTTTCTCAAGGAATCTTCATACTTCTTTCCAGAGTGGGTGCACCAATGTGCAGTCCCAACAACAACATATGAGTGTGTCTTTTTCCTCACATTCTCCTCAACACTTATTGTTGTTTGTATTCTTGGCAGCTGCCATTTTGACTGGAGTGAGATGATGTCATAGATTAGTTTTGATTTGCATTTCTCTAATTGCTAGAGATGATGAACTTTTTAAATATATTTGTTGATTGATTGTATATCCTCTTCTGAGAAGTGTCTGTTCAGGTCCTTGGCCCATTATTGACTGGGTTATTTGTTTTTTTGGTATTTAGCTTTTTGAGTTCTTTATATACCCTAGAGACTAGAGCTGTATCTGATGTGTGAGGGGAAAAATTTGCTCCCAAGATGTAGGTTCTCTATTCACCTCACAGATTGTTTCTTTTGCTGAGAAGAAACATTTTAGTTTGAGTCCATCCCATTTATTGATTTTTACTTTTAATTCTTGCACTATAGGAGTCTTATTAATGAAGTTGGGGCCTAATCCCACATGATAAGATTAGGGCCTATTTTTTCTTCTATTAGATGCAGAGTCTCTGTTTAATTCCTCAGTCCTTGATCCACTTTGAGTTGAGTTTTATACATGATGAGAGATAGGGGTTTAATTTCATTTTATTGCATATGGATTTCCAGTTTTCCCAGCACCATTTGTTGAAAAAGCTACCTTTTCTCCAAAGCATGTTTTTGGCACCTTTGTCTAATATAAGATAATTTTAATTTTGTGGGTTAGTCTTCGTGTCCTCTATTGTGTTCCATTGGTCTACCAGCCTATTTTGGTGCCAATACCATGCTGTTTTTGTTACTCTTGCTCTGTAGTATAGTTTAAGATCTGGAATAGTGATGCCACCTGCTTCATTCTTCCTGCTAAGGATAAGAATCATATGATCATCTCAATAGACACAGAAAAAGCATTTGACAAAATATAGCATCCCTTCATGTTCAAAACCCTAGAAAAACTAGGGATAACAGGAACATATCTCCACACCATAAAGGCTATCTATGCTAAGTCCCAGGCCATCATCATTCTAAATGGAGAAAAATTGAAGGCATTTCCTCTAAAAACTAAAATAAGACAGGGATGCCTTCTTTCAGCACTTCTATTTAACATAGTTCTTGAAACACTGGCCAGATCAATTAGACAGATGAAAGAAATTAAAAGGATACACATAGGAAAAGAAGAAATTAAATTAACACTATCTGCTGATGGTATGATTCTATACCTAGAAGACCCAAAAAGCTCCACCAGAAAACTTCTAGAACTAGTAAATGAATTCAGCAAAGTAGCAGGATGTAAAATTAACACCCATAAATCAAAGGCATTTCTGTACATCAGTGACAGATTTCCTCTGAAAGGGAAATGAGGCAAACTACCCCATTTACAATAGCCTCAAAAAAATTACTTAGGAGTCAACTTATCAAAAGAGGTGAAAGATCTATACAATAAAAACTACAGAACCCTAAAGAAAGAAATCAAATAAGACCTTAGAAGATGGAAAGACCTACCTTGCTCTTGGATAGGCAGAATTAATATTATGAAAATGACCATACTACCAAAAGCACAATACAGGTTTAATGTGATTCCAATCAAAATCCCAATGGAATTCCTCATAGAAATAGAAAAAGCAATCATGAAATTTATGTGGAAAAAATAAAAGACCCAGAATAGATAAATCAACCAGTGCTCTTTATCCTGATCCTCCTGTACCTCTCCACCCTGTTCATCACTCCATTTCTGACATTCTTCACTCCTTCAGATTCCATCGAAGTATTCCTATTGCCACGACTTAAGTGATTTTTAGTCTGCCTGTGTATTTCTTATTGTTTCCCTTTCCTAAAATGCTGGCATCTTCCAGGTTTTCTGTCCTCATTTTTGTTGTTCTCTCTGTATACTTCAGTCAGTCCCTAAATAGCCTCATGATTTTACCTACCTGAGAGTGCTAATTAGTCTCAAATATTTTTTACTATCCCTGGAAAGCTTTCTGTTGAACTTCATACACTCAGCAACATGGTGATTATATTAAATGTCTATAGATGCCTTAAAGTCGGTGTCAAAAATGGAAATCTTCATTTTCCTGCAGGAAATTTGTATTTCTTTCTTGAGACTTAGCTTCCTATTCTCTCTCACTCTAATAGCTATTTGAAAACTTAAGAAACCTTTTTCTCTCAGCTCTCTGCCCCTTTCATCACTGGGCCCTGGTTATTGTTCATGAATATTGTATCATCAAATGTTTATTCAGCCCTGTAATAGCTATTTCTCACATTTTAATATTTTAAAAACTTTCCCTATAATTGTGGACAGAATGCTCAAATGCAATTCACATTAATCCTGATAACTTCTCAGTGGTACCCTTTGCTTACAATATTGGCCAAGCTTAGTATGGCTTTCCAGGTCCTCAATAACTTGGACCCTCTTACCCTTTTCAGACTCTTTTCTGGGCACACTCCAATCCACACTTTACAATGTAGAATTCCTTTTATCCACTATCCTCTTCCCCTACCACTGCTCAGTGCACCACTGTATTTCCTGCTTCTGTGCCTCTTTGCTCCTGCTATTGTGGCTTTACCTAGGATGACTTTCCTACCTTCCTTTGTCTGGATAATTCTTACTTATCTTCATGATTCAGCTCAAATGTCTGCTGCAGAAAGACTTCCTTAATCCATGTTTAGATTCAATGCATTCTTTGTTCTCCCTAACCCCCATATATAAATCTGGCTTGCCAGTGATCATGATCACAGTTCACTGAACAAATCTATGTCCCCAACACAACTGAAAGTAGGAACCCATTTTATTCATCTTTACCCTCCCCAACAATAAAATTTTCAGAGTTTGGAACATGATAGGTGCTCAGTAAATACTGTAAAGGGAAGTGTGAAAAATGCCTTTGGCATTTTTTCCTTCTTCTCAATACCTTCTGATATAGTCCTCTTTTCGCTGCCTTCTTCCTACTTTATTTATGAAGAATTTTGCTGTGGGAATAAGTTTATCATATGCAAAGTCATTAAGAAGAGAGGTACAAGTCTTAATTGTGAGCATTAAATATGCTAAAAAATCAGATGTGGTTTTGAAAATGAAACCTGGCTTATCTATAGCACAGGTATATTTCAAGCATGAACAAAATCACCAGGAACTTAATTTCCTTCTCGACTTTATCCTGTTTTTGTGCTCTTTGTTCTCATCTCTCACTGATTATATGACCTATTCAACAAACCCTAATAGAAAATAAGATAATGTTGAGGCAGAAGACACTGTTTTAAAGTAAGTATCATTTGAACTCCCTTTCCACATTTGATAGTATTTCATGTTATTAGTTCCTTCTATAATTGTCCTTTTCCACAGATTTTAGCCTCCTTTGCTGTTGGAGAACAAAATTGGACTTGAGTTCCACAAGTCAGATGTGAGTGGCACTTTAATCAAGTAGAATTTTCTGAGTCCCAATTCTAGTGATGATGAATAACTGATACTAGACTCATTCTCACATAGTAATCAACTATAAAAATGGAATAAATGTTTAAAAAGTGTTTTCAGGCATTGGATAACAAGCACATGGATAAGAGCCTTAAAAGAAGAGAAGCTTTGAAAAAGAGCCTCATGTTCATTATGGGTTTCCTCATAAGGTCATTTTTCAATATGAAGTAGAAAGTTATAAGCAGAAAATGACAGTCTTTTTTTAAGAACTTTTTTTGTTTGTTCTAATTAGTTATACATGACAGTAGGATGCACTTTGATACATCATATATAAATGGAGTATAATTTCTAATCTTCTGGTTTTACATCACGTTGAATCCTACCCATCATATATACATTGGTAATAATGTCTGATTCATTCTGCTATCCTTCTATCTCCATAACCCCTCTCCTCCCTTCATTCCCCTCTACCTAAAGTAACTGTATTCTTTCTTAGCTGCACTGCCTTATTGTGAATTATTACCCATATATCAGAGAAAACATCTGGCCTTTGGTTTTTTGGAATTGGCTAATTTTGCTTAGCATGGTATTCTCCAGCTCCATCCATTTATCAGCAAATGCCATCATCTCATTCTTCTTTAAGGCCGAGTAATATTCATATATATATATATATATAATATGTATATCACATTTTCTTTATTCATTCATCTATTGAAGGGCACCTAGGTTGGTTCCATAGTTTAGCTATTGTAAGTTGAGCTGCTATAAACATTGATGTGGCTGCATCACTGTAATATGCTGATTTTAAGTCCTTTGGGTATAAAGTGAGGAGTGGGATACCTGGGTCAAATGATGGTTTCATTCTAAGTTTTCTGAAGAATTTCCATACTACTTTTCATATGGTTGCACTAATTTGCATTCCCACCAGCTATGTATGAATCTACCTCTTTCCCCTGATCCTCACCCATATTTATTGTTGTTTGTATTCTTGATGATTGCCATTCTGACTGGGTTAAGATGAAATCTTAGAATAGTTTTTTTTTAACATTTCTCTAATTGCCAAAGATGTTGATCAGAAAATGACAGTCTTGTTAGGTGAAGGAAAAAAGAGATTGGAGAGTGGACTGCAAAGGCAGCTTGGATTTGAGGGAAGAGGGTAGGGAGGTGAGGAGGAAAATAACCTCCAAAATGTACATAAAAATACCCCTCCTCTTCAGCCAGGTGTGGTGGCCAATGCCTGTTATCCCAGTGGCTCAAGAGACTGAGGCAGGAGTATCATGGGTTCAAAGCCAGCTTCAGCAATGGGGAGGCACTTAACAGCTCAGTGAGAGTCTGTCTCTAAATAAAACACAAAAACTAGGGCTGGGAATGTGGCTCAGTGGTTGAGTGCCGCTGAGTTCAATCCCTGGTATCCTCCCCGCTCTCCCCCACCAAAAAACAAAACAAAACAAAAAAAAAAAAACCAAAAACAAAAAAATGCTCCTCGGGGGCTTTGCCAACTGGTAATCTCTGAATGCATGGGGCAAAATACCAAAAGGCCAACATAAAGCAGCAACCAGAAAACTGAGAAGTGAATAGAGATTCCAGAGGTCATAGGACACCATTCTGGGGAGGTGTAGTACTAGAGTTCTAGCCCAGCCAAAAGGGGAGAGATCCTGACACTCTAGGTATTCAGCTAGATGCCACTGCCCCCCACAAAGGCTATACATTAGGGATATAGGCTGTATTCTAAGATCATGGACAAAACTGAAACAGATCTGCTCTACAAATAGCCAAAATAATACATCCACAAAATCCAGATTTTCCTGATAATTTAAATGTCTTCCCCACTAAGACTTAATACTGTTTAGAGACAAATAACATAACCCAAACCCTGTATATATAATTCACAATGTCTAGCGTATAATAAAGATTACCAGATATCCAAAGAAATAGGAAAAATGACTGATAAGGAATAAAACAATCTCAGAAATTATTTAGATGTTTTATTTAAAAGACTAGAACTTTATTATTAGTATGAAAGAAAATATAGATGAAAAATGTGTAATAGTCCATTAGAGAATTAGAATTATAAAAAATAGGTCAAATGGAAATTGTAGAAGTATGAAATATAATACCTAAGTTAAGAGTACATTGGAAGGGTTTTAATAGCAGACAGGACACAGCAGTAAACAGGATTAGTGATGTTGAAGACAGGTCAATAGAAGATAATTCAAGCAGAAGATGATAAGAGAAAAAAGTAAAATTAAAAGTAAAATAGAGGGCATAAGAGATGTGGAACATGGTAAGAAGGCTTATTATAATTAAAGCTACAGAAAGAGGACAGAGCGAATGAAATAAGCAATATTGAATAAATATTATCCTCAAACTTAAAAAGGCTCAAGCATCTCAACAAACCCCAAGCTGGATAAATACAAGGAAAACCACACCTAGACACATGAGTGAATGGTAAAGAGAAAGTGAGGTGTATAGAGACAGACATGGCATGAAGATCCATTTTCTGATGTGATCATAAGAAAAAGCATCATGTCCTCTGTGTTGGCACCAACTTCCCAGTTGTGCCAGAGGCAGTGTGGTTTCTACTGGAATAGCTCTATAGTGTAAGGTTCTGAGTATTGTTTCTAGACACTTAGTCTAGAGTTTGCTTCTCTGACCTTTACAAAGATTTTCTGAGCCATCTGAAATCCTATAATTGGTAGCTCTCTGCTTAAACTAGCTTAGTGGTTAGTTAGGATAGATTCTGTGTATACAACTAAAAGCTCTGATACAGATGGTGTCTGGGTCCTACTATCTGATTTGAACTGACCCACTTGTTGATTTACAGTTTAAAAATTAGCAGGAGCCAGAAACAATAACAACTCATCACTTTTCTGATGTAAAATGGAATTGATACTTCTGGTACATAGGGCCCTGTATCAGAGCACCCTGAGGTGGAAGTGGCCAAAAAAACCCTTGTTCATCAGCCAAATGATCTAAGTGAACATATGCAAGGAGAGAGTTCTTTTAATCACACAATATCTATCAATGTCCATAGATGTTATTTGCTTTAATTTATATTTCTGGCATCATCTCTTGGAATATTTCTTTGATAATGAGAGACACAGCAGGTTACTTCTTGGGCATTATACATCCCCATTTAAGATGCTTCCTTGATCAGAGAACGGAAAAAAACATTGGAGAGCTTCAATATTCAGTGTGCCATAGGAATTGGCAAGGATTCAGTAGTTTCTGCCAGTTTAAGATATTTGTTAGTGTGTTATGTGGGCAACTGTGCTATGCACCATCAATATAATCAGTGTTAGCAATGAAACCCTTGCATCACCAGTTTCCCTATAGACACAGAGCTGGGGGAATTCACAAAGGAATTCCCTTTGGTTGTCCATGTATATAACAACAGAAGAGTCAAGAGAGCTCTGAGGAACCATAGGCATCAATGCCAGAGTGTTTTCTGGTCACAGCAGCAGATGGCATTTTCTCTACATGGCTATATTACACTATTTGTGCCCCTTGGCAGGTAGCTAATTAAAATTCCACAGGGTGTGGGGACTTGATGAATATATATATATATATATATATTAGTTCCAAGTAAAATATTCCAAGTAGCCCTATGTTTAAAATATCTTAGTTTTAAAATCACATTTGTCTGCATTGTTTTCTAAAGTTTAAAGAGGCTGTGCTTTTAAATGTTTTTCATAATGAGAGCCTTATATTTCAGTGGCAAGTCATAACAACATCTCACAAGATGTTTTTCAAATGAAGATACTTAGTCAGGAATATAGATATTAGTATGTTATAGTGACTTTATGTAATAAAAAAATCAGGCAACCATACATAATCTCAAGTACTGATTAATTTAAGAGAGGAAGTCACAACCTGGAGTTGGAAAGTCAGGATTTTTTAAAAACCTGCCAAAAATAAAATACATAGCTATTTAAGAATTTCTAAGTGTGTCTAGTGGAGCAGGATAGGGAATCCAGAAATAGATCTAAACATCAAGTCAGTTCAGTTCATTTTCAACAAAGATATAACATTAATTGCATGGAAAAAGGAAAGTATTATGGAAAAATGGTGTGAACCATTGAATATGCAGATCAAAAATGAATGAACTTCAATAAATACTTCATGCTCTTTATAAAAATATACTCAAAATGGACCACAGACCTACATGTAAAACTGAAAACTGTAATACAAAGGGAAGAGAATATAGAAAATTTTTATATATTTGGATTGGGAAAATATTTCTTAGATATGGTACGAACTGTACTATTTCTTTTTTAAATATTTAATTGGTTTTATTTTTTAAATACATGACAGTGGAATGCATTAGATTCTTATTTTTATATAGAGCATAATTTTTCATATCTCTGTATATAAAGTATGTTCACACCAATTTATGTCTTCATACATGTACTTTGGATATTAAAAGAAAAAATTTGATAAATTGAAAGAAACAGATAAGACTACAAAAACACAGGCTACCCACTAGGAGGAAATATTTGCAAATTTTATGTCTAATAAAGAAGTCAGATCCAGAATTTATAAAGATTTGTCAAAACTTAATGATAAGAAAATAAAAAATCCAATAAAAAGAGAAATATTTGGCTACTTCACTAAAGAATACATTTGGAAAATAAGACATGAAAAGATGCTTAATGCCATTTATTATTTGAGAAATACAAAATAAAACCACAGTGAAATAGATGGAGATTCTCATAATGAGCCTAAAATTTAAAAATCTGGTCTTAAAGATAAGAGGGAAAGATGGCAGAGCAGAGGCACCCAGCACATTTCTGCTTCTCCTTGGGGTTGAACCAAAGTAACAGGTATGTGGCTGCATATAGTAATGAGTGACCATAGAAAAACACTGGGATTCAATGGCAGTAAGACAGAAACCTGGTAAAATCCAGAGACCTGGGACAATAGCACATCAAGAGAAACAATAAACCCCAGCACCTGTCATGAGGTTCAATGGCAGGGGAAGGAGTAGTCTCCCCTCTGTAGGAGTAAAGATGAAATTGTCCCTGAGAGCTCAATCAGCTCATAAGCCAGAACCTTGCATAAGTACAGCCTAAATAGATAAGAGACCTAGGATCTGCACTGCAGACTGACTTTGGAGAGGGAATTTATTGTACCTTCCAGTGAAGGTAACCATCTTGAGAAGGGACCTATTGTCTGAATTTGTACTGCTCTGGGGGTCAGAAACCCCTGCACATTCCATTTCTGGAGTGTAGTTATTCCACTGCACTGCCGAAGTGCCTCATAAGACATCCTTAGCTTGGGATAGTGACAATGACACAAACCTACTGAAAGTTCTATGCTGTTTGGAATATGGACTAGAATGTAGGGGGCAGGGGTTAAGGAGATGGTCTTCTAGAATCAGAGGACAGGGAACCTGCTATCTTGAGACTTGGATCATGACCAGTCACATGTGGTTTGCACAGGTGCCATGACTGAGGGCGCTAGGATCAAGTTTGGCAAACTACATGGTTCCCACTGCTACCCTCCCAAAACAGAATTTTGTGGTTCCACTACTTCTATTGCCTTCAGAGGCATCTGAGGACCTGACTTTTGTCCCACTCCTGGGGTATGTAGCCTAAGGCACTCTGGAGAGGAACTATGCTTGGTACTGCCCACATTCCATGCTAAGTTGTTCTGGAAAGTACCCTAGCTAGGAGAATTTCAACCGGCTTCAACCACAACTTACTCCTCTCAGTACCTGGTAGAAACTACAGCTGAAAGAATTGGGATGGGGTAGGGGACTAAGCCAACAATCTTGCCTCTTATTTAGAGGGTAAGATCTTCAGGCTCTTTACTATGGCTGGAGTAATCAGTATCAGAATTGCTTTAAAGTAATAGAGTCAATATCAACAGCAATTGTGGAAATCCTCATCACCTGATAAGGTCTACTGTTACCATTGTACAAATAATCACAGAAGGTGCATCTCATATACTCTGCTTGTGTACCACACCTGCCTCATTAATTAGAGTGTTCCCACTCTTGCAAAGTCTACAAAATAGTAGAGCTTTCTGACTCTAATATGTTATTCACTGTGCCAATACCTACAAATCAGAGCCAAGGAAGCTACAATGAGATTACATTATGAAGTTCAGCTAGAAATATATTCAACATTACCCAACTGATACTCATCATCACCAGAAAGCAGCTTACTAAGAAGGACATCAAATGAAAGCAGAAGAGATAATCATCTCAATAGATGTGCAAATCTTGACAGAAATTCAAGAAATAAGAAATTATACCTTCTATGGTTCATAACTCTCTAGTAACAAATTTCAAAGATTTTGAAATAGATGAAATGCCTGATCAAGAATTCAAAAGAATGATTTTTCTAAAAGCTCAATAAAAGTGGACAAACACTTAAATAAAATAAGAAAGACAATGCAGGATATGAATGAGAAATTCAGCAAAGAGATAAAGATAATGAAAAAGAATCAAACAGAAATCTTAGAAATGAAAAGCTCAGTAAGTTAAAAAACATAGTGGAAACCTTAACAAAAGTTAAGTCTAGATCAAGGAGAAGAAAATATTAGAGCTTAAAAATATCTTTCAAAATGTTATATTCAGATAGAAATAAAGGAAAAAAAGAATGAAGAAAGCATTCAACATTTATGGGACACCATTAAAAAGCTAAATATCTACATAATTGGCAAACTCAAGGGAGAAGAAATAAAGGTAAAGGGCATAGAAAACCTATTCAATGAATAATGGCAGAAAATTACCCCAATCTTAGGGAAAACATGGGCATTCAGGTACAAAAGACCTTTAGAAGCCCAAATATATATGAACAGAAAAGAACTTCTCCACATTATAGCCAAACATTCACAAGAATAGGAAAAAGAAAGAATATTAAAATCTGCAAGAGAAGACAAGCAAGTCACATTTAAAGGAAAACCCATTAGACCAATAGCTCATTTCTCAGCAGAAATCTAAGAGGCAAGAGGGCATGAAATGATGAATTTCAAGTTCTGAGAGAAAATAACTTCCAATTGGGATCACTATACATAGTAAGTTTATCTTTCTCTCCAGAGAAGAAACAAAGACCTTCCAAAATAGTCACAAACTAAGGAAATTCAAGTCAAGTACATAACCTTACAAAAGGCACTTAAGAGAATTGTACACTTTGAAGTAGAAGAAAGAAAATTACCATCATGATACATGTGAAATAATAAATCTGACTAGAAGAATAAATATACAAATGAGAAACAGGAAAGATTCAAACATTATCAATATGGTAAACCATCAACCACAAAGATGAATGAGAGAGGAATATTTTTAAAATAATAGAAGAAAACAATAGCTCTGAATATAAATGGGCTTAATTTTCCAATTAAAAGGCACAGATTTGGTAAATGGATTAAGAAACAAGACCCAAACATATGCTGCCTACAAGGAATGAACTTCCTCTGTAGACACACAGAGACTAAAAAAGATAGGGTGGAAAATGATATTCCATGTAAATGGAATCCAAAATGCAAGCAGGAGTAGATATACCTTAATTCTCACAAAATAGACTTTAAGACAAAAAAAATAAGAAGAGACAAATAATACTATGCAAAGATTAAGAGATCAGTTCATCAAGAAGATGCGATGATTATAAATCTGTATTTACTGAATGTTTAGAATTAGGTGCTTGTTTTATAAATTGGGTGATCCCACAATCACCCAATTAAGTATATCTACTCCTTCATGATCCCTTCATGATAAAAATGGTGAACAAATTAGGTTGTACATGATAAATCCATAGCCAACCCCACACTGAATGGATAAAAAGTGATAACATTCCTTATAAGACCAGAAGCTAAACAAATGAGTCCCCTCTGACTACTCTTTTCAACATAGTGCTAGAAATTTTATTCAGAACAATTAGGCAAGATAAATAAATAAAAGGCATATAAGTATGGAAGGAGAAAGTCAAAGTTTGCAGATAATATGATTCATACATAAAAAATACCTAAAAGGCTATTATAACTTATAAATATTCAGTAAAGCATCAGGATACAAAATCAACATACAAAAATTAGTAGCTTTTCTATACACCAATAATAAACTCACTGAGAAAAAAAATCAGGAAAACAATCCCATTTACAATAGTCAAACACAAAAAATGAAATACCTAGGAATAAACTTAAGTATATGAAAATTTCAAAGCACTAAAGAAATAAATTGAAGATGGAAAGTCCTCCCATGTTCATGGATTGCAAGAATCAATATCATTTAAATGCCTACACTAACCAAGGTGATTTGTAGATTCAATTCAGTCCCCACCAAAATACCAATGACATTCTCCACAGAATTAGACAAAAAAAAAAAAATCCTAAAATTCATCTGACATCATAAAAGACCCTGAATAGCCAAGGCAGTCTTGCATAAAAAAGAGCAAATCACAACACCTAATTTCAAAGTATTCTACAGAAACATAACAACATAAAACATAATAATAAATACCACATGGAATTGCCATAAAGACAGCCACATAAACCAATGGAACAGAGTAAAGGATCCTAAACAGACCCATACATCTTCAGACAACTGCTTTTTTTTTTTTTTTAAACAAAAAGCCATTTCTATTGGAAAAAGATCAACATCTTCAACTGGGAGAAATTGAATGCTGGGAAATTTGAATGTCTAGACCTAGAGGATTGGAATTTGACTCTTATCTCTCACCCTCTACAAAAATCACCTCAAAATGGATCAAAGATCTTAATGTCAGACCTGAAAATCTAACTCCTAGAAAACATAGGAAAAACACTTTGAGATACTTGCACAAGAACACAAGTAGGGGTTGACAAATAAGATCACATCAAATTAAAAAGCTTTTGTACATCAAAGGAAACAATCATCAGAATGAAGAAACAATCTACAGAATGAGAGAAAATCTCTGCCAGCTATACCTCCGACAGAGGGTTAACACTCAGAATATATAAAAAACTTTAAAAGCTTTACAACAAAAATCAAAAAATTGAATTTAATAAGTGAACAAGTGATCTAAAAAGACACTTCTCAAAAGAAAAAAAAGTATAAATGAACAAATATTTAAGTGCTCAACATCATTAACCATCAGGGAAATGCAAATCAAAAATAGAGTGAGATTTCTTCTCATCTCAGTTAGAATGGCTATTATCAAAAAATAAAAAATAAAAACAAACAAGAAAAAAACTCCAGAAAACAAAAATAACAAATGCTAATGAGGATGTGGTGAAAAACAAGCATTTATACACTGTTGGTGGCAATGTAAATTTATTAGCCATTAAGAAAATAGGATGAAGGTTCCTCAAAAAACTAAAAATACAACTACCGTCTTGGGTGTATTTTCCAAGGAAATGAAGTCAGCTACTAAAGAGATACTTGTATACCCATGTTTATTGTGGCATTATTTGCAATACCAAGCTGTGGAATTAGCCTAGGTATTCATCAACAGATGAATGGATAAAGAAAATATAGTATTAATACGAAATGGTATATTATTCATCCATAAAGGAAAATTAAATTGTCATTTGCAGGTAAATTGATGGAACTGGAGAACATATTGTTATATGTTCTGGTTTATGCCAGACACAGAAAGAGAAGTGTTGAATGTTTTCACTCATAAGTGGAAACAAAACTGATCTAAAAGTAAAAGAAGGATTACTTGAGACGGGGAAGGAGGCTGGATGGAGGAAGAGGGGAGAATAGAAGAGGGTATAAGGGAGTGGATAAAATATGATCATGAACAATGTATGTATATGCAGAATACCATAGTGAATCCCGTTAATCTGTGTAGTTAATGTGTTAATTATAAAGTCAATGAAATGTTTTTCAATTATTTTTATAATTGGGTACATTATAGTTTTATGTGGTATTAGGGTTCACTGTGGCATAATCATACATACATGGAATATAATTTATTCCTTTTCAGTCCCAAGGGCTTCCTCTTTTCCTACCCTCTCTCCCCCTATACCCCTTTCTCTACACTGATAGTCTTCCTTCTTCAAATAGATGTTTTAATAGGTCCAAAATGATTGAATTTCAGCAACATCTTATGGCAGTCTAATATGTAGATACATGTAAGGTGTGGTGGCTCCTTTTACATTATATACAATGACATATTAACAGTGTAGCTTTCTCTAGCCATCTGCCCTTTCCATGTAGAGCAGCAGGTAAATGTGCTCTTTCCCCCTCATATGGTTCCTTCTGTATTCATTACCCATATTGCATTTACTACACCTTATGTAATATGCACTTTGATATATCATACATATGGGATATAATTTCTCATTTTTATTATTTATTTATTCTAATTTGTTATACATGATGGCAGAATGCAATTCATATCATATTACACATATAGAGCACGATTTTTCAAGTCACTGATTGTACACAAAATATTTTCACATCATTCGTGTCTTCATACATGTACTTAGGGTAATGGTGTGTAACTCATTCCACCATTATTCTTACCCCCTTGATCCCTCCCTTCTCCTCCCTCCCCTTTGCCATATCTAAAGTTTCTCCATTCCTCCAATGCTCCCCCTCCATTGCCATTATGAGTCAGCATCCTCACATCAAAGAAAATTACCAATATTGCATTTACTTTAGTTTTTTTGGGATTTGGCTTATTTCGCTTAACATGATACTCTCCAGCTCCATCCATTTACTGGCAAATGTCATAATTTCACTCTTCTTTAAAACTGAGTAAAATTCCATTGAGTATGTATACCACATTTTCTTTATCCATTCATCTATTGAAGGACACCTACTTTGGTTCCATAGTTTAGATATTGTGAATTGAGCTGCTATAAACATTGATGTGGCTGCATCACTGTAATATGCTAATTTTAAGTCCTTTGAGTATAAACTGAGGATTGGGATAGCTGTGTCAAATGGTGGTTCCATTCCAAGTTTTCCAAGGAATCTCCATACTGCTTTCCATAGTAATTGCACCAATTTGCAGTCCTACCAGAAATGTATGAGTGTACCTTTGTCTCAACATCCTCACCAATATTTATTGTTGCCTGTATTCTTGATGATTGCCATTCTGACTAGAATGAACTAAAATATTAGAGTAGTTTTAATTTGCAGTTCTCCAATGAAAAAGTTGAATACTTTTTCATGTATTTGTTGATCAATTGTATTTCTTTTCTGAAGTGTCTGTTCAGTTCCTTAGCCCATTTATTGACTGGGTTATTTGTTTTTATGGTGTTAAGGTTTTTGAATTTTTTAGAAGATTAGTGCTCTATCTGAGGTGTGTGTGGTAAAGATTTTCTCCCAATCTCTTGTTATTGATTGTTTCCTTTGCTAAGAAGAAGCTTTATAATTAAAATTTATCCCATTTATTGATTCTTGATTTTACTTCTTGCATTTTACGAGTCTTGTTAGGGAAGTCAAATCCTAGGCTGACATGGTGAAAATTTGAGCCTAATTTTTCTTCTATTAGGCACAAGGTCTCTGTTCTAGTACCTAAGTCTTTGATCCACTTTGAGTTGATTTTTGTGCAGGGTGAGAGATAGAGGTTTAATTTCATTTTGCTACCTATAGATTTCCAGTTTTGCCAGCACCATTTGTTGAATAGGCTATGGTTTCTCCAGTGAATGTTTTTGGCACCTTTGTCTAGTATGACATACCTGTATTCATGTGGGTTTGTCTCTGTGTCCTCTATTCTGTACCATTGGTCTACAAGTCTATTTTGGGCCAATACCATGCCATTTTTGTTAGTTAAGTTCTAGTATTATGATGCCTCTTGCTTCACTTTTCTTGCTAAGGATTGCTTTAGCTATTCTGTGTCTCTTATTTTTCAAAATAAATTTTATGATTGCTTTTTCTATTTCTATATGCCATTGGGTTTTAATAGGAATTGCATTAAATCTGTATAATGCTTTTGGTAGTATGGCCATTTTGATAATATTAATTCTGCTTACCCAGGAGCATGGGAGATTTTCCATCTTCTGAGTTTTTCTTCAACTTCTTTCTTTAGTGTTCTATAGTTTTCATTGTAGAGGTCTTTCACCACTTTTGCTAGATTGATTTCCAGTTTTTTTTTTTTTGAGGCTATTGTGAATAGGGTAATTTTCCTAATTTCTCTTTCAGTGGATTCATCGCTGATGTATAGGAATGTGTTTGATTTATGAGTGTTGATTTTATATCCTGATACTTTGCTGAATTCATTTATTCTAGAAGTTTTCTGGTAGAATTTTTTGGATCTTCTAGATGTATAATAATGTCTCCAGCAAATAGTAATAGTTTGAGTTCTTTTTTACCTATTTGTATTCCTTTAATTTTTTCTTTTGTTTAATTGCTCTGGCTAAAGTTTCAAGGATGATGTTCAATAGAAATGGTGAAAGAGGACATTCTTGACCTGTTTCAGTTTTTAGAGGGAATGTTTTCAATTTTTCTCCATTTAGAATGATGCTGGCCTTGGTTTTAGCATATATAGCTTTTACAATGTTGAGGTATGTTCCTACTATCCCTAGTTTTTCTAGTTATTTCATAATATTGACACTATCAAAATGGGTAATGAAACACCAGCATACCCTTGAATAAGTTATATTTGTATCAAGTTGGCTTTACAAAAAGTGCTTTAGGAGGTGCTGGGGAAACTGGAAATCTACATGTAACAAAATAAAATTAAACCTCTATCTCTCACCATGAAGGAGGAATCTTGTATCCTCATTTAGGTTTTCTGTTAATCTTGTGTTTCAAATTCTGGATTTGATGTTATTTGTGATTTTAAAAAATTACATTGTACATCTGTTCATGGTATTAACTTATCTAAGTTTATTAGAGTCAGTCCCCATAGTTTTCATAACACCAGAGCTCATTATTTTTATTTATTTTTTCTTCTACTAGAAACTCAGAGGGAAGATCTGGTTTTTGTAATTTGCCCTTTAACCCTGGCATTGTTGGACTGAGGAAACGTTATGCAGTGAGTGAGGAGATAATTGGGTAGAGAGACGAAATCTTAATTCTTTGCTCTTAGCTCCAGAGGGTCCAGGAAGTCTTTAATGAAAAGAATTTCAAGTTCAGGATGAGCAGTTTGCAAATGGACAGATGAGAATATCTTTTAGTTTATTGTTTATTTTCATGGAACTCTCTGGGCAATAAGGAAGAAATTAAAGATACTTATTGAATAATAATCTATGATGTCTATCTTTTGATATCTGTGATATTGTTTTGATAACAGTCTTTTGATATTTATGATATCAAAGTACATTTCTATGTAACAGCATTTCATGCTCTGGACAGTGACTCCTTGGCTTTTGTTATCAGATTCATTCTATATAACCAAATGGATTCACCACAGACTTCTTGAGAAAATCCTCATTTTAAAAAATGTCTAAAATAATGAGTACTAAGCTTCTCCTGTATTGTCTCATTTTAACAAATATTTCACACGGTTATAGTGATTTGCTAGTTCTTTTTTTGTTGGCGAGATACGCAGATTTGTGAAGTGAGTAAGTTGAATCCCCCTCCATGAGAAAAATGATATGTTGCTATCTGAGACATTAATAATAAAGAGACTTAGTTTCTGGGCATGAAAGGACAATAAGAGGCATATTAAAAGTAATTCTTCTTTTACCTTCAGAAGAGGTAGAATTTGTAAAAGGCATATGTTGAATGTCTGAGTATTTGAAAGTTATACAAGATGCTTGTTACTATTATACTTAGTGATTATTATAAAAATCATTTTTCTTTTTAAATAGCATAATTCATCATTTACTCTTATAACAACTAGATTTTTAAAATCTGTTTTTACATACACATGACAGTAGAGTATATTCTGACATAATTATACAAACATGGAGTATATCTTATTCTAATTTGGATTCCTCTCTTGTGGTTGTACATGATGTGGAGATTCATTGAACAACTAATCTTGCACACCTACACTGTGACAGCTGGTAGGCATTCAGAGATGAATTAAATATCCTCAAAGATTTCAGATTCCAGCAGAAAAGACATATGCATAAGTACTTTGTCATTGTGCAGTATATTAGATGCTACAGAAGAGATATGTTTAAAAGTTTTGGGAGCACAGAAGAAGGTAGTAGTCTACAGGAAGGATCAACAGTAATAAATACAGGGAGAGGCAACCATTTGCCTAAACTCTTAAGGGGTATTGTTTGTCAGGCTGGTAAAATGAGAATGGGAGGATATTCCAGACATGGTGGATGGATGAGCCAATCTTCTACAGATCAAAAAGAGTACAAAAGTAGTGTGGTGTTTCTTCTTCTTAAACTGTGGTTCAGAGAGTAATGAGAAAAACACTAGAAAGGTAGGTGTGTGCTAAATCTTGCAGAGCTTTGTGTGTGATGTCAAAGAGTTGGAGTTTGAGTCTATTTGAGATGAAGGGTCATTAAAAGAGAATGTGTTTTAAGTTCAGTGTGATAGTTGAGTGTGGTGGGAATAGGAATGAATTTTATGAATAGAGGACTGGAGGGACAAAAGAACAGTCAGTTATCTATTGTCATAGTTTGAGTAAAAGGTGACAGTAGTCTGTACTGGAGTGATGAGAATAGAAATAGAAAGGAAGGGAAAGAGAAGTATTAAGAAAATTAAATGGAAGAACTGGGTAAGGCAGAAGAAAGAACCAAAAAGTTTTCTGCTTTTGTTATTCGATAGATGAATGGATAGGTGGATTCATTCATTAATTCTACAAATATCTAATGAGTGCCAAGTGTATGCTAGCATTTTTCCTCTAAATACTGGGGAGTCAAGCACAGAGAAGTCCAAAATCCCAACAGTCATGGAGCTTAGTTTCTAATGTAAATTAGAATGACTTACAAGATGAGTAAGTAAAATATATAGTGCAAGAGAGTGATAAGTACTATGGAGAAAAATATTAAACAAAGTAAAAGATATAAAGTCATAAGGAGGAAAAGTAGAGTAATTTAGGTAGACTATGAAAAACATTTTTGAGAAGGTGGAAGTTGAATAAAATCCTGAAAGAGATGAGAGAGCAAACTGTGTATTTAGGGGAAATGTACTCTAGGCAGAGGAGCAGCAAGTGTGAAGGCCCTGCTCTGCCATATTTGAGGAGTAGCAATTAGAACACTGTGGTTGGAATAAACCAAAGATCACATGATCTGACAAACAGTCCACCAGGATCTCTCTGACTCTTGGTTTGAGAAGAGATTAAAGGGCAAGGGCAGAGCAAGCAGACCCATTAGGAAGCTTTTGTAGCAAGCCCGGTTAGAGATCAGGGTAATGCACATATATAGAACACCTTTGCTCCATGGTAGGGTATGCTCTGTGCCTGGAATTCCCAGCTGTCAACTTTCTTTCTTGCCCAGCTTGTTTTGGTCTCTCCAGTCATCTCTTCTTCATCCCTTGGCTTCTTACTCTACTCTGGGCCATACTACAACCTCCCTATCTGCATTTTGCATGTCCCTTCTGGGCTATTCCACAACATGCTTTACCTTTTTCTCAGCTACTTCCTATCACTCTACCTTCCCCACAACCCCTTGCCCTCAGAATATTATAACCAAACTTTTGTGACAATAATTTCCTAGGATTTTTCACTGGATATGCATTCTTGAACAGTATAATTTAGTATTTAGATTTTTGTGAATAAAATCCAATTGCATATTGTTGTGTGCCTATGGCATTTTACCCTCAATATTTGGTTTTATGTGTCATATACCACAACTTATTGATCCATTTTGCTGCTGATGGACAGCTGGGTTATTCATATTAAAGGAACCTAGTAACATGTTCTTATACATTGTACACACATTTCTGTAGGGTCTATATCTAAAGTGAGATTTCTTGTTCATCAATTTTGTATATGTACATATTTGTGAGATACTATCATTCTTTTTCCCAAAGAGGTTGTACTAATTTATAGTTATCCCATCTCTATATGAAAACTTCCCTTTATTCACATCCTTGCTAATGGTAGTATTTTCAAACTTTATATTTTACAATCTTTTGAATGTGTTATAGTATTACATTGTAGTTTTAATTTGCAGTTTTCAGATTTTTTTCATTTTTATTTGTTCTTTTTAGTTATATATGATAGTAGAGTATATTTTGACATATTATACATACACAAAGTATAACATTCTAATTATGATCCCATTCTTATGGTTGCACATGATGTGGAGTTAGGATGGTATATTTACGTATGAACTAAGAAAGTTATATACAATTAATCCTACTGTTTTTCCTATTCCTATCCTCCCTCATTCCCTTCCCTCTTTATTTGCCTTTGTCTAATCCGATGAACTTTTATTATTCCCCTCACCACCCCCTTGTGTGTTAGCATCTGCATATCAGTGAGAATATTTCACCTTAGGTTTTTTGGGATTAGTTTATTTTACTTAGTAATCTCCAGATCCCTCCATTTCCCAGAAAAAGTCATAAAGTCATTCTTTTTTTATGGATGAGTAATATTCCATTGTGTATATGTACCACATTTTCTTTATCCATTCATCTGTTGAAGGGCATAAGGTTGGTTCCATGCCTTAACTATTGTGAATTGAGCTGCTATAAACATTAATGTGGCAGCATCACTGTAGTATGCTGATTTGAATTCCTTTGGGTATATAGGGAGGAGTATAACTGGGTCAAGTGGTGGTTCCATTCAAAGATTTTGCAGTTCTCTGATTTCTAATTGAAGGCCTTTTTAAGATGTTTAAAGACTATTTTAATTTTTTCTTTGCAAAATTGTCTAAGTCTTCAGCCAATTTTTTTCTATTGAATTGTCTATCTTTTTATTATCCATTTATATGTGTTCATTGAAGATTTTAAATATCATATTTTGTGGGTTATATGTCTTAGAGATATATTTTCCCATTCTGTATCTTTCCTTTTCTCTCTTTTAGTAATATATTTTCACTAAGAATTGTTTTTAATTTTTATGTAATAAATTTATCAATCTATCTTTTTTGGTTTGTGCTTTTATATTTTGGGAAATAAATCTTTTCCTAACCTCAAACTATGAATCTATTTTCCATTTAATCTCCTAAAGACTTTATTATTTTGCCTTTGGTACTCAAGCCTATTACCTACTTTGGATTTTTTAATGGTATTAGTAAAGGTCCAATTTTATTTTTTATCATAAGGATAATCAGTTGTCCCAGTATCTTATTGTGAGGTCTGTCCTTTCGCACTGCCTTGGAGTTCCATCTGTTTCATAAGCCAAGTATAAATGCCTGGTTCTCTGGATCCTCCATTTGTTTAATTTGTCTCATGTAAATCACAGCCTACATTGTCCTGCTCTAATTATTAGAGCTTTGTAATAAGTGCTGATGTGTGACAGAGCATGTTTTCTTGCCTTGTTTATCTTCCCAATGTCTCATCAATTCTTAGAACTTTGCATTACATTTCTAAAACTGCTAAGTTCTGAAAACAAAATCCTGTTGAGGATGAATATTACAATAAAAACACCTACATTTTGCAAGAATGGAGAGTTTTACAAAATAAGTAGAATGGTATATGTTTTACTTATGTCTTCTTTACTTTTAATTTCCTTCATAAAGTTTTATCATTTTTTTGCAAAGGCACTACATATTTTTGGCTAGATTTCTCTGATTCTATTGAAAATGGTAACTTAAAAATTTTTATCAAACCAGTTTTCTAGAAGACATAATTTATAGTGATTTTATAAACAAATTTGGCATATTCAAAATATATTAATATATTATTAATTCTAATAAGCCATGTATTATGTCAGATTATCTATATATAGAATATTATATATAATATTTATGAATGACAATTTTGCTTCTTTCTTTCAATATTATACTTTTTAATTTTTCTGGCCTTTCCACATTAGGACCTTCAATACATTATTGAATAGGAGAGTTGCTCCTCATTCCAAAAAGAAAGCTTTTATGTTAAGGCAATCCTTTTAGATCTTTTATTTCTAGAAGTAGTTGTGTGTGTGTGTATGTGTGTGTGTGTGTGTGTGTGTGTGTGTGTGTGTGTGTGTATCATATACATAGATATAAAATGTGTGCAATGCATAGGGCCAGAGTTGGTAGTCAGAACACTTGGTTCATATCATATTCAAATCACTTATGAACTTGTTAACATTGAACAAGTTACTTAAACCCTCTAAAACTTTGTTTCTTTATATATAAAAATCAAGAAAACAAAAGATCTAACTCACTGTGATGTTATATTGAAAAAGGCCTTCTGTACAAATCACATGGCATAGTCCTTGGCATTTAGTAAACATTTCCTAGCACTTAGCCATTATTTTCCCTATTCAAGACTTAGAGGGGAAAATGGTAATGATACACTTAACTCAATCATTATTCTCCTTGATTATGACAAAAGTTAAGCCTAATTTGGAACATTCTCAGTAGGTGTAAACCATAGGTATCAGAAATGGTCATTAGTACCACAAAGATATATAAGGTGATTTAAAGTAGCTCATGAAATACCCCAAAGAACTTTTTTGTAATATAATAGTCGAGCCTGCTGTGGATAGTCATTCATGTTGTCTACTCCCCAACTTTAATCTATGCAAATGGCAACACCCTGTTGAGCTGTGCTATGAATTCCTTTACCTCATACAACTACAGGCAGTGATCCTGGGAATATTATTCAATAAAGATATATTATTTACTATATTTGTAATATTAATTTGCAAACCATAATTGAACATTTTTGATTCTTAAGATAGTTTCTTGAATTCTAGTTTCTGCCCTAGCATTATCTATCTGTGTGGATATGGACACATATCCATGACCTCAATTTCTTTATCTGTGAAAGAGTTGGACTAAATTATTTCTAGCTTTAGAATTCTATGATTTGCATGTAAAATGCAATTTTAGTATCTTTGTAGTGGATTTGCATCTTTGAGTGAATTTCCAGTGTTAGCTGGGCCATTTGGAATTTGTATTTATAGGCTGGTAATTAGCATGAAGTTTCATACTTCTTCCATTTGCCATATTAACAAAGCATACATATTCTAGAACAAATGTGTGACATTTGAAATGATGGGGCTTAGTCTGAGCAAAGAGACCTTTTCAAACTCTGTTCCAGTATCGCATTATCTATATATAAATGACTGTATTGGGTACCTTCTTAGTTTACGTGATTGAAAGTTCAAATGACTGAGAGAAAAGTTCTCATAAATGATAAGGGAAATGCCAGTTTGTGTGTGCCTATATGGAGTTTCAGCTCACTTAATGTAACACTGCATGCCCAGTCTTGAAATCAATAGTATGATGAGGCAGTTTTGAATGGAAACACAGTGAACTTCTAGTGTCTCATTCTGACCTGAAAACTTCAAGTCAAATAAATAGTTGACAATTAAACATTACCATTTTACATGTTAAGACTTTTTTTTTTTAAACTAAAATAAGTTTTACTTTGGAGTGGTAGGAGAAATTGGGCAGTCTTTAAAAAAGAAAGAAAAACCTGTCCGGAATCTTTAAGCATAAAGACAATTCTTTAGCTTTAAAATGCTCAGGCCACTAATTTCTTTGGGTACTGATAAATATTGTTGATGATTTACATAGGGGATCCTCTCTAAAATTTCCATTATAAGAGACACACTCATCATAATACGTACTTTTTCAGAGTCATCATGACTACTTATACTTTTCTAAAGCCATTATCATTTCTCCAGAGATTTTTTTTAATTTAAATTTTCCCCATCAAGAATCTTTTACCAAATACATTGAATAAATATAACCAACTGTAACTCTGACTTCCAGCTGTCACCAAAGGTCTCTAAAGAATATACTTTGATTATAAAATGAGATTGACAGGGATTTGAAGAAAAAAGATATTCCAAAAAGCCACAGAATATTTAGGCCCCTTGTTCACACAAATTCCCTAGCATAAAATCATAGAGAAGTGTTAATAGCAAAAGTTTCTTTCTTTCCTTTCCTTTCTTTCTCCCTTCCCTCCCCTGCCCTCTCCTCCCTTCCCTTCTTGCCTCCCCTCCCTCCTCCCTTCCTTCCTTCTTTTTTTTTTTGAAAGGAAAGACCTAATTTCTAACTAGAAGCATATTTCATAGATCCCACTTGTGCATACACACTCTCTGAATGGAAACATAATATTGTCTAAACCCAAACACTATAACAATCATAAATTAGATATCTTTCTTAATTTTGCAAAATACTTTGACATATATTTTTCTGTCATGGAAATTATCTTACAGGAGAAGACTATTATCACTGTTACAGATAAGATCATTGAGTCACAGAAAATTGGCTTACCAGAAATGACATAACTTATTGGCACATAATTTGGAACTAGAATTTATTCTGCAGATTCTTTGCAATGCCATTTCCCAGAATCTATAAAAGAAAACGTGTGAAAATGTTTTTTTCTTCCACTTTCTCTTTTTCCTTACTTCTTTCCCTCCAGTACTCACGTCAAGGCAAAGTGAGTTTTTTTTTTTTCCAGGTGGACACACATTTGTGGCTAAGCTGTCTACTAATTTATGTAATTTGTCTAAATCCATTTGACTCTGCTGAACTTTTCCTTTCTTGAAATCCTCTTATCTTTGCTCCTGAGAATCTCTTTATCCTATTTTCTTCTATTCTACAGCCATTTGTCAGACTCACTTATACTACAGTAGCAGTTGCCAATAATGATTCCTAAACAGAGCCTTGTGATTCTAAGACCATCTTCCAAACAGTCACTAGAAGGGTCTACCTGAAACAAGCCATCTGACCATGTTACTTCCTTGCTTAAGGCTTGTGGAATGACTTCTTGGGACCTTTAGTTGTGGCTGTCAACTCCTTCAGACTCAATGCCTCCTATTTGTGACGAATACTCTCTAATAACTCATCTATTCTCTCAAAATGAAATCCATAGACAACACAGTTGACCTATACATTCAACTTGAAAATAGTCAATATAATGTAAGTGAGAAATAAAAAAAATAAAACAATAAAGTCTACAATAGTAAATATTTCAATGTGTAAATGTTTAGGCATGATACTACCAGAACTCACTATGGTCAATTGTTTGCACTATGTACATAATCACAGTGACTGTGACAACTGCAGATGCAGGTGGATCCAGGAGTTTGTACTTATAATTCAACTCCATGCACAGTATTGTTCTCAGTGACGTAATTTCCTAAAATGTAAAAATATAGAAATTTAGTCTGTAACACATCCCATACTTTAATGTAAACATGAATCATCTGGAAATCTTTTTAAAACTTCCAAGGTGGAGCCTGAGATTATGCATTTCTGACAAGCTTTTACGTGATGTTTATACTCCTGGTTCACAGACCACATATTAAATAGCTAGAGCCTAGACTAGGGGAAATTTATTGGTATCCAGAGATTAATGACATCTAGTGACATTCCAGTAAAGTCTTGAAGTCCCTGCAAGACTTGATGAATTCTAGATTCTGGCTAGCATAGGATACAGCCATAGAGGTCCCCCAGCCTTAGGCTCTGAGTACAGAGCAAGACCAGGAAGCTGTAGAGATCCTCTCCTAGGGATTTATAATATTTTCAGGACATATAGTGTTTTCAGGGGATATAATATAGCAAGCTTAAATTGAGTCTATAATCTCATATCATGTATATCTTCAGGTGTTCAGGTGCCTGAGACAAATGAATGAGAAGTAATGAGAGAGGAAAGGCATGGTGTCAAGTCCTTCAATCAGGAAGTATTTAGAGTGATGCACTTCTGTGAGGAACCCAAAATCACTGTGGCCCAGAAAGAAGAGAAGGAATGCAGGGCTTGCCTATACCTTTAATGTGTGGTTGCTTCGTGAGCACTGGGAGAAGGTGTTCATGGAGAGTTCTTGTGAGAGTGGAGATTTAGTGGATGCAAAATAGAGATGGCAGATTCTCCCCTGATATATACTAAGAAAAAGGCAAATGCCCATCAGACATACTTGTTAACATACCTTTGTTAAACACTAGAAATACTTGGAGACACTGTATTGTGGAAGGAGATGAGCATGATGAGGCAGTAGCATTTGTACACAGTGCTAATGGGATGTCATTTGTAGCCATAAGTTGAATAAGTCTGGGAACACTAAGGATATATTGTTACTTACTACCATCTCACTAAATACTTTCTTCACTGTTGTTTCCTATATATCACACCTGTTAGCACCATTATGCAGACTTTTAACTCATCTTCATCCCCTTGTTCTATATCAGGTTTATATAACTTTAGTTGGAATTTTCTTCCTCAGCTTTGTAAATGCTCATTTAGAATAATAATTTGTGGTATATAAAGCATTTTTTTGACCATTCACTTCTCATATTTTCAAGTCTCTTCCAAAATCATGATTTTAAATTAAAAGAAAAAAAAATAAATCCATAAATCCACCTTATCTCTATGTGACTTAAGACTTCTTTTTATAAATTGACAAATAATAATTGTATATGTTCATGGAACACAGTGTGATGTTGATATAAGTCTATACTTCAAAATAATTATGTCAAACTCATTACCATATTTGTCACCTCACCTACTTATAGAAATATTCAACTTCTGAGATGAGTTTTTAAGGTTGAAGAGATACATTCTGAATTTCATTGTTGAAAGCTTTCTCACTGAATGAGCAGAAGCATGGAGGTTGGTGTGCTCAATCCGAGGCCAGTTCTCCTTGAGCCTTGGCTGGAAGCTCCAGGAAGATAAATTTCCCATATCAGGCCTCATTTGGCTGCTCTGTCCTGTGTAAAAAGACACTGTATTCACTCTGGCACAGTTCCATGTGACCTTCTCTTCAGAGCAGTAGACTCTTAAGATTTGGGGGTGGGGATTTGGGTCTACCTTGCCCAGGTAGAGTTTTGTACCTGATGTTTAGTGAAGACATTATAGAGTTTTCTATCTAAGATGAAGATAAGAATTACCAAAGAATCGGTAGTAGTTGCATACTTTTCCTTTTTGATTTTCATTCAGGGATATTTTAGGATTTCATTCATTTAAGAACTATACTTTATCTTCCAACCAGAGGTATAGACAGGTATTACTGAAAACCTTTTCCTCCATCAAGGAGACCAGCTAGCACTTAGGAGACCCATATATTGGCCTCTACCTGTAGCATATGTGCTGTTGTCCCAGAGATTGTTCCAAGACATTCTTAAGTCTGAAGTTGAGTGATCTCTCATTTAGCTTTTCCAGGAAATTCATACTGTTCATTTCATGAAAACCTTAGAATGGTGTCTTAATTTTCATGTCTTTTTAGTGCTTACTTAAAATTTGTCCTGATATTAACCAGCTGAGTATCAGACCTCCATTTTTTATTTGAATTAGAGGAGAGGAACTGGAAAAGAAGGGTGAAATAAAACAAAGGAAGAATTAATATAACTTAATTTACTATAGGGAGGCAAAGAGGATATAAGATGCTTAAAAGTTTTAATTTTTTTCAAAGTGGTTAAGGAGATAGAGAAACAAGAATAATTTACTTTTGTGACAAAATTTGAAAGTTTGGTTTTAAGGATATTATTTAAATGATAGCTACAACCCTAAATAAAAATATCCAGTAGTCACATTTTATTTGGTTTTCATATAACAAAGTAGACTTATTGCAAGCTCTACATATAATGATAATTTATTATCTGAACAACCTGGTAAGCTGCAGATAAAACCCCCAAAGTAGCTAAAAATCTGCTTTCCTATTCTCACTAGTTGGTGAAAGTGAAGGCAATAATGATTATATTTAAGCAATGACTGAATCAATTTTACAAAGATGATTATGTTATAAATGTTCACAATGTTTAATATTATAAATATTAAGTGGTTATTTGTAATTTTCTCTTATACCTTTTATTTGAAATCAAATCCAACCTAGATTGCTTATTTTTCTCAGGAGTTGTTTCCCTAGCATTTATTTATGACACTTATAACCATTGAATAAAATCGAGAAGTGATCTTCTAATAGGGAATGCATATGTGGCTTTTACCTATCAGTAATTCAGTTTTTACATTTTCAAAAATAATTAAGAATGTTTCTTAAATAGGAAATTAGCCCCCAACAGTGCCTGCTTTGGAGGAGAAATGATTCAGTTATAGCCTTAACCTAATCAGTGAATTGATCCCTGATGGAATTAACAGAGTGGTAACTAGAGGCAGGTGTAGGTGAAGGAAGTGGTTCATTGGGGGTGTGGCTATGGGGTTATATTTTGTATCTGGAGAGTGGAGTCCCTCTCTCTCTGCTTCTTGATCATCATGTGAGCTGCTTCTCTCCACTACATTCTTCTGCCATGATGTTCTGCCTCATCTCGAGCCCAAGGAATGGAGCCAGCCTTCTATGGACTTAGACCTCTGAAACTGTGTCCTCAAATAAACTTTTCCTTCTCTACAATTGTTCTGGTTAGGTCATTTAATCATAGCCATGAAAAATCTGACTAAAACAATGCTTCAGATGTTTTTCATATTATTCCCATAAAGCTGTATCACAAAATGTACAAATAAGATAAAAGTGCAAATTTACAAATTAATTTAGTGAATAATCAAATGTTTATGTTGTCTAGCAAGTTAATATTTTTTTGGTTTACAATAAATCTAAAGTACTGCATTCACATATCTTTTATGATTCTAATTGAAGAACATACTTATGTATTAGAAATTCATCAGTTAGACAAGACAAGTTTATCAGTTAGACAATACAAGGTCTTATGATTGAAGAAATACCTTAATATAATACCAAAAAAGAAAAGAACGTGTACTTAAGTTTTTCTCTGACAGAGAATATCAGGGTAGGTTCTGCTTTGTTCCAAAGATAACTTAGTCTGGTTATCTCCTAAAGCATAGTTTAAGACAGGAGCTTGTGTGCAGGTAATTTATTTTGGAAGCTGATCACAATAAGGAAAACAGGGGCTTTGAAAGAGTTAAACAAGGAAGGAAGGAAAACCATTCCAAGGATGCACTATTTTGCTGATTGCCACTGTAAGTGATATTATGTTCAGGCTGTGTTCATTCCCACTGTGTATCTTGTAAGGAGCCACAGAGAATGTGCTTTAGAACTATTCTTCCAAGAGGTGGAAGGGAAGAATATGTAACCTTGGTCTTCCATCTAGTATTGGTCAAGAGTTGCCTAATAGGTTATAAATGTCCTTGCATTTCTAGGTTTAATTATACATCATAATGTGTTTGCAAAGATTTCACATGGGAACAGGGGTCAGGGAAAACCTGGGGCAGAGAATGAGAGAGACAAGGTACAAGTAAGGTGAGGTTGAGTTGCTGCTGGGACACCTGTAGTCAAAGGACTGGCTAAGAGCTAACAGGGACATGAAAAAGAGCTCAGTCATGAGAAAAAGGCAGATGAAAATCATCATGAGATTTCAAGAGGATGGCTATTATCAGAAAGACTTACTATAACAAGTTCTAGCAAGGAAACAGAGAGAAAGGAACCCTACATGCTGCTGATGGGAATGTAAATTGATATAGTTATTGTGGAAAACAGTATGGAGGTTCCAATAAATATATACATACATACTTTGGGATCCAACATTCACAGTATTTATAGGAAATGAAATCAGCACCAGAGAGATATATCTGTACTCCCTTGTTCACTTCAGCATTAGTCACAATAGCCAAGATGTGAAAACAGCCCAAGCGTCTACCAACATGTTAGACTCTCAGATCTATCTATCTATCAACATGATAGACTCTCAGATCTATCTATCTATCTATCTATCTATCTATCTATCTATCTATCTATCTATCTATCTATCATGTAATGAAATATATAACATATAATAAAATATTGTTAAGCCATAAAAAGAAGTAAATTTTGCCATTTGTGACAACATGGATGAACCTTGTGGGTATTAAGCAAAGTGAAATAAGTCACACAGAGAAATATACATGCTATGTGTTCTCATTTATATGTTGAAGCTAAAAATGTTGAACTCACAGGAGCAGATAGTGGAAAGATGGTTCTAAAGGCAGGGTTATGGTGGAAGAGAGGGAGATTTTGGTTCAAGGTTATAAACTTTTAGCTATAGGATAAATAAATTCAAGTATCTAGTGTACAGAATAGTGACTACAGTCAATATTGAATTGAATACTTGATTCATTCTGCTATCTTTCCTTTCATTCTGCTCTCTTTCCTATCCCCACATTCCCTTCCCTCCTCTCCCATCACTTCCCTCTACCTAATCTAACGATATTCTTCTCTAGTCCACCCTCCACCCCTGCCTTATTGTGAATTAGCTTCCTTATATTAGAGAAGATATTCGGCCTTTAGTTTTGTGGGATTGGCTTATTCCCTTCGATTCTTAATATGCTAGAGATTTTTATATGGAATAAAGTTGAATTCAGATGAATGCTTTTCTTGGATCCCTTAAACAAAAATATGGCTTTTGACTTTATTCTATTAATTTTCTCAACATTAGACCAACCTTGATTTATCCATGATAAAACCAGCCTGAAGAGATGTACATTGGTTTATATATGTTTTTGCTTTTGATTTAGCATAATGTGTAGATTTTTGAATCTAGGTTCATGAAGAATTTTGGACGTTGTTCTCTTTCTTGTGATATTTTTGCCTAGTTTTGGAAGAAGCAAAGTGGAAAGATCAAACAGAAAGTGGGAGAAAACTTTTGAAGCTCTCAACAAACAAAAAAAGTTAATCCATAAGCATATGTCAATGAAAAGTGTCCCTCAAGAATGAAAAGAAAATAAAGATTTTCAGATAAGACTAAAGTAAAAGAATTAGTTACTAAATTACTGAAGAGATTTGTAAATGAATTCCTTGATTTGAAGGCAAATGATGCCTAATCAAATTTAAACACTAAGAAAATTCAAAGAGCAGCAGATGTTTCATATATGTAGCTAAGTGCAAGGACTATCTCTCTCTCTCCTTTTTTTTTAATATTTTTAAATTGTCAATGGACCTTTATTTATTTTTATGTGGTGCTGAGGATCGAACCCAGGGCCTCATGCATGCTAGGCAAGCACACTACCACTGAGTCCCAGCCCCAGCCCCTCTCTCTCTCCTTTTAAAAATCCTTTTATACTAACTTAAGAAACATATAAGCCTATAATAAACTAAAATAACAGCATTTTTTGTGGACATTGAAACCTGCCTAGGTATATCAAATATAAATCTATAACATTAAAAGTGGTACAGAGGGAAGGTTGGAGAGTTACAAGATTCCTGTATTTGTGTGAAAGGATACATTGTTAACTGGACAGAGACTAAAATGTTAAGATGAGTACTGTAATCCCAAGTAAAACATTTATGAATATAATGCAAAACAAAATTGCTGACAAGATAATTCAAATGGATTTCTAAAAACAAAAAAAGAGAATACTGAAAATTCACTTATTCTCACCACAAAACAAAAAGAGAAAGGGCAACTTGGTGTTAACTAACTTAATCATGGTAATCATCTCACAAAATATTAGGTATCAAATTATCACATTGTATACTTTAAATTAACAGAATTTTATCTGTAAATTATACCTTAGTAAAGCTTATAGGGGAAAGAGGTTGGTCAAGAGGATGTGAGATAGAACACGGATGTCTGATACATCAGTTAATAAAGTGAAGTAAAGGAAAAAGTAATTTAAAAAAGGTTAAATTAAAGCCACAGTAAGTACTACTGTATTCTGTAAGAATGACTTTAAATCTCCTCTCTCTTCCCAAAAAACTAACCCTCCCTCCCAATCTGACAAAATCAAGTACAGGTTGAAGATGTGAAGCAACTGAAAGTCTGACTCACTGCTGGTGGAAATGCAGAATGGCCATTTTGGAAAAACAGCTAGGCAGTTTCTAATAAAGCTAACTTCCCAGATGACCCACCAGTCCTACTGAGTATTTATCCAAGTGAAATGAAAACATGTTTACACAAAATCCTGCACGTGAATGTTCCTGCATGTGATTGCCCAAAACTAGAACAGCCCAAATATCCTACAACTAATGAATGGATAAACAATCTGTGGTACATTAACGTCACAAAATACTTTTCAAAAATCATATATGCCATGACATGGATGAATCTCAAACTTATCATGCTGAGTGAGAGAAGCCAACCCAAAAGACTACATACTATATAATTCCTTTTATATAACATTCTGGAAAAGGCAAAATTATAGGGACAAAAAACAGAGCTGAAGCTATTGCATTGTGAGTGAAGACCTGCCCAGTCTGGGAGAAAAGGGAGATTAGAATGTTTTCTTTTTCTTTCTTTCTTTTTTTTTTCTGAAGCTCAAGTTTTTATATGAAGTTAAATTCTTAATTTTTTAAAGATGTCAATGAAGATCTTTAATCCATCTGTTTTCCTATTGTTAGTACTTCCTCAAAAACTGGCAAAGTTACATAATCACTTATCTCATATTTAGTTTCATTACTGAATGTTTATGACCATAATTATGACCATAATTGCTTTTCATTTTGACTGTAACCTCTCACATGAGGTCAGATGTGAAATTCTGGCATCCTGATACTTGACTTGTAGTATCATGACTGCACCAAAAATATTTTGGATTTGTGGGCATTTCAGAGTTTTAGATAAGGCATACTCAACAGAGTATGGGCTGTAAAAAAGCTCAAAAACACAAAGGCCTTGCCTGTATATTGCTCTATTGTTTGATAGAGGAGGCAACTCTAAAACAAATCATTTCAATTCTGTGTGATTAAATTAGAAGAATTATATGTTCCTGACATGGAAGTGACACCAAGGACAAAATGGTTGTCTTGTCCAGCTGGGTTTGTATGGCTTTTTAGAGAAAGAGATGCTTAAGCCATCTGGAAAGGTGACTAGTAATTTGCTGTTAAAATAAGAGGTAGGTAGGGATGACAGGGCATTCCAGAAGTATGAAAGATTTTCAGGGTCGGTGGATGGACAATAACATAGCATTTTTGAAGAACTGTGTATAGTTTCTATAGGTAGGACATAGTTTGTGTTCAGGGAGAGGAAAGAAATATTCTTTGACAGATAAAGGGAACCTGGTATGTTGTACCAAGAGTTTGGGCTTTATTCAGTAAAGGAGAAGCTGAATATTAGGTTAGAGATTTATGTGTTTATTTTTTAAAATGTGGGTATATTTCAACATTAAAATTTTGGAGGGTTGGCATGAAAATACAGCTTCTCTTGAGCAACTACAGTATCTGACGACTCAAGGCCTATATTCATTCCCATGTGGCAAAAACAAGCTGGAGTGAAAAGTAGCTGCCTCACTTAGGTGACTTTAAGTGAAATATGTTCATATCTGGGTACTGTGTCAATCATCACCTGTTGTGTAACATCCAACCTCCTTTACTTATTTTCATTATCTGCCTGGTCTCTGCAGATCCTTGAGCTCCTCTGGCCTCTGCAGGAGACAGTGGGAGTCATTGAAAGGCCTGAGTCAGGCTAACAATACAATCAGATTTTGCAACATGAAAGAATTTGCCAGGAATGATTATGAAGGATGGATTGACATGGTCTGAATCTGAAAATGGGGAACCTGTTGGAAAAGAATTGTCAGATTCAGAAAGAGATGATAAGAGTGTACCTCAACTTAATAGCTTTATAGGATTTGGTGAAAGGATGTTAAAAGCAATGGAGAGAAGGGAGCTTTTAATGGCTCTTAGCTTGTGCAACTGGGTGACTTGTGAGGACATCAACCCAGGTAGGAAATATAGGATCTGAGGAAAGAATCATGAATGCCCTAAATGTGTTGCTTTTTGAGATCTGTCAGTTTTCTAACATGTGGTTGGATGTATGGACTTGAGGACATAGATTTGGGAGCTGTGAGCACATTTATAGTACTAGTGGGTTGAGTGACAAGGAAAGAAACAAAAAGGGGACTCTGAGAATACTGGAGGGTGCATAAAGGACATTCTTAAAAACATGGAGATCTTATATCCAATGAAAATATGCAATTGGTGTTAATTCATATATGTTACTAACTTAAAAGTATGTAATTATTTAGTTGTAAGTTTGAGACATTTTCCTGTTAATGTCATGGAATATATCTTAATTTATATACTAATGGTAATATTTTAAGGATTAGAACCTATGCCTGTGTGACTCATAAGAGATATATAACTCATCTGACTTTTTAAAAGACAAAGTAATTTTAAATGTTGAAAAAACAAAGACATTTGTACATAATGATATGTAGAATTACTGGTCAGTTACATTAGCTGTGTTATGACAGTACTTTTTTCCTAGCAGAGAGTAATTATCAGTAAGCAGGTAACATGTAATAGAACATAGACTTGAAAGACAAATTCAAATTTCTAAATCTCTTAGGGTAAGTAGCAATTAGATTCACCAGCATGCTTTCTATGTTATATTTAATATGATTTTATGGATTAGGACAGATTTGTCTCCTTGACTGAATAGTATGGAGTTTTATGTGTGAGGTCATAGTTTTCCTTTGAGAAACACATGCAGAATAAGTCATTAAAGGATTGAGGAAGTTAGAAGAATGTGTAAATGAGCTTCAGTGGAGTTGTCATTTAGAAATAAACTGGCTAAATCTCAAAACAAATGAATTCAAAATAATGCACATTATTCTAGTGTTTATCTATTCAGAACATTCATTTCAGAGGTTTACTAAAACTATGAAAAAGAATACAATTTCCTATTTCCATAAACATATTATATCACAGCTATAGCATCCTGTGTCTTTCTTAGTGTCTATTTGAAAAAGTTCAAGACAACAGAATTTATCATCCAGTAAATGCTCAGGCAACTGATAAGTGTAACTTCCATTAGCATTTTTTGGGATAATCTGAGTGAGCTCCATTCACATGCATATGATTGTTCCTTTATCTTCTATGTTCCACTTCTTCATTTTTTTCTCTTGTTTTAAAGATATTGCTTCTTATTTTCCAGAATATTCTTTCTAGAAAAAGTATTTTGACAGTATGCATTTGTCACCATGTACTAGTTTGAAATATTTGTTGCTGAATAACATCACAAATTAAAAGGGCTCTGTTGATGATAATGGAAGTCATTTTCTTTTATGATTTTTCCCAGTTAATCTCCATATGATCTCTGTTTGACTTCCCTTCTTGGCATCCTGTATAGGTGAGATATAATGAGATTTTCATGTGAAGAGATTAAAAGTACTGCCAAGTTTCTTAAATTATCTGCTGTTGACTTTGTGCTCTATCTAGAAAAAACTGAGAGAAAGGGTTCCTATTTGGAAGGCTTCATATTTGGGTCCTATAAGTTAGGAAATCCATAAACTGTAATCACTTTTATCACACTATATAATCACTTTCTTTAATTTTCATTCTCAGTGGTAGTCACCATTTCATAGCTCCAAAATGGCCTCATTCTCATTTAAAAAAAAAAGTGTTCCAGTGGTTACTGATCTATGAGTATTTCTCTTGAGATTCATTAAAATAATAACTCTAAGGGAATGTCAGAGCTTCAAGGTGGATGGTTAGGCTAGCATAAACCTGTGAATTTAAGACTATTTACTAGTGTTTATTTACCTTATATAACATACATCTCTCACCCTCTCCCTCTAGATATAATAATCCCCTAATTATAGGAAAGGATTATAGATAACTTCTTTTCTTCTTGGTAATCCATTTCTCTTGCATTAATTAGGCAACTGCCTTATTAGGTAAATGTGTTAGGTATTTTATTTGCACTTTGCTTTCATCCATAGTCCAAAATATGAAAGCTCATAATCATAGGATCAAAAGAGAATAGCATCTGGGTTGGGTGACTTTTTGGAAAAATCCCTGAAATTGAAATTAAATTTAGGGCTCAGGACAAAGTTGACTCAATTTTTTAAAAGAATATTTATTAGTTCACAGATACCTTTAAGAATGAATTTTACTGAATGTCTTCTTTGGATTTAGCATGGTGGGGTAAGAGTTTATGGATTACAAAAATTGCATAAAGATTGATCTCGACTACATGAAATATATAATGGAGTTTGGAAGTAAAATATGGCATGTGAAATTGTTATGAGCAAACTTTTTAATATAAAATAATGAAGTGCTAGATATATTTAATATACCTTTAATAAGCATTTTGCTGTGTGCTAGGCATTGTGATAGTTTCTATGGGAGTTATAAAGGACCCTCTTTCCACTGGGGAAGATAGCTATATCCATGTATAAGCCTAACGTTTTTCAAGACCTATGCTATAATTTAGAACTGAAATATCCCCAATAAAGACTTAGTCCTCTGCTGAGCACTGTTGGGAGGTGGTGAAAACCTTGAAGAGGTGGGACCCAACTGGATGTTTTAGGTCACTGGGAGTATATATACCCTGAAGGAAACTGTGCAATACTGGTCTCTTTCTTTTTGATTCTTGGATGCTACGAGGTGTGGAGCTCATTCCATTCATACTCCTTGCAATGATGTGTTGCCTCACTATGGACCAAAAGCAACTTGGCCCAGAAATCATGTACTGAAACCTCTGAAACTATGAGTCAATATACATTTTTCCTCCTTATAACTTGATTGATTCAAGACATTTTGTTACACTCTTGGAAAGCTGACTAATACAACCTCCTTCATAGATTTTGTATCCTAAAGTTACAATCTTAATGTGTTTTCAGCACTTCTGTTCTCTAACATTTGAAATCCTTCTTTCTAGAGAGTTGTCAAAAGCTGAATTAAGGTCCCATCATCTGTGTGAAACCTTAATGATTTTTGCCTATGTTGTAATAAAAGGCCAGAGAGGTTTCTGTGTAAGAAGATAGATGGAAGGAAATATGGTACATAAATAACATTTGTGTGGTACTTCTGCTTTCTTACCTCATTTACTCATTCATTCAAACATAGCTACGGAGCATCTATTAGGTGCCAGGTGGTAAGTAAAGCACTGAAGATTCAAGAGTGAGCTGATCAGATATGGTCCTTATTTTCAAAGAAATCAGTCTAGTGGGAAAACAGACACTGGTCAAGTAATTGCAAAACTGAATATGTAATTTCAAACTTTGATAAGTATCACAAAGGAAAATAAACAAGATGTTATGCAGGCACTTAATATAGGGGCTTTATCTCATGCAGTAGTGGGTAAGACTTCTTTGAGAGATTTTGAGGCTGAATAAATATTGATTTTTTAAAAAAGGGTGAGGGAGGTAGGGAGGTGGGGGAGAGTATTCCAAGCAAAAGCAATAGCATGTACAACAACCATGTACCTGGAGGGAATATGGCCTATACAGGTTACATCTGTAAGATATTAGAGCAGAGGGTGAGTGGGTAATTGGCAACTGGAGAGCAGAGAGTGAGTGGGTAATTGGTATGGGACTGATCACTGGGGTTATAGACCTGGGCAGGAATAAACCCTGATGGCCTTATAGTCCATGACTTGGAGTTTAGATTTCACCCTAAGAGCAGTAGAAATAACTGAAAGTTTCAGGCAAGAACAAAGGATGTGGGCAGGAAATGAGAAGTGTCTTGAAAATAATCATCCTGTCTTCAGTAAGTAAAGGGGGGCAAGAATTGGTGCAGGTGGGTGAGAATAAGTGCAGGGGGCCTCTTGTAGGATTAAGTGGATGACTTGGATGGAAAAAAGCAATGGTCCAAGAGATGGTGAAGAGGTACAGTCAGGAGTTACAAGTGACAGGAGTTGGAATGTCAAGGACAGGCTGTGTCCAGATGATTTCTGAGTTTCTGGCTTGTGCAAAAGAATGGTATCTGCATAGTAACCCTGTAAAGTATGCATCGTTATTAGCCCATTTGACATAAACCTGAAGTCCTAAGTGATTAACCAGCATGCTCTAGGGAGCACCATTAATAAGTCATAGAGGTAGGACTCAAACTCTGGTTTATGATATCACAACTAGGTTTCTGTCATCTGTACTGTGCTTCTGAGCTGATTGCAAAAGGAATAAAGACTGTGCTCAACAATGGTGTCATAATAGCTTTAGTCATTAGATCACATAGATATAGAATCTTTGCATTGGGAGGGATTATACAGAGCTTCCAGGTATGTTTTTCAAGCTTCTTTTTCTGTGACCTATAGTGAGAAATGTATTTTACATCACAAAAGAACAGGTACACACGGAATAGAAACAAAAATTTCTTGAAACAGTATTACTATATTGGCATGAGATACACTTAATTTTTTATTTTCTCTTATATGAAAAATGCTAGATGCTAGCCACAAAGTTGATTTTATAGTCTATTAATGAATTTTTATAAAACAACTAACCTAGTCCACTTAATTATTAGAAGGAAAGTTGAGGCCCAGAACTAGAAAGTGACTTCCTAAGACCTCAGAGCCAATAGGCAAGTAAGTTCCTGACTCCTACTCCAGATTTCTGACTCTTTTTATTAGACGATTTGGTTTTGTCAACTTCATAAATAAGATTGACTGATAGGTTTGTACATTTTGCCCCTTAGGAAGAAATAACTTTGATTATTTTTCTGCTTATTAGCATTTAGTTTCTTCCTCTAGAAGTTTATTTTACACTAAGGTTAGGCCCTCCAGGACTCAATCAAAAGAAACATTGTAAGATTTTATTCAAAAAGAAAAGGATATGGTTATGGAACATTCAAGATAATAATAGTGCTTAATCTTTGAGATTCTACAAAAGACAAATAAAAAGCCACAGAAAATGGAAAGCAGTTATCAATGAGATGTGATAAAAATACACTTGTGAAGTTACCCAAGAAACCAAGGGATAATTGTGAAACCAAGAGGAAAAAACAAATCTTTCTGCTAAGCAACAATGCAAAATAGAGAATAGAAAGCTTTAATAACATGCAAGATCATAGGTAGTCTATTTCATAAGCAAAGTTTAAATAAATGAAACTCATAAGATTTAAAATATTGGTAATATTGAAAATTTTGGGAAAAAATTTAAGGACTATCAAATTGTTAAGATTTAATAAAATGAAAATTTGAAGTTTATTCAGCTAAATTGAATTTAGAAGCTTACAGTAACATTGACACAGGAAGGGATTTGCTAGCTACTTTTTACAACAACCTTAAAAGATATTGAATTCATCATTGAAAATCCTGGTATAGTTTTTGGATATATTCCCTATCCAATAAGCACAGTTGAAACTTGGGATGCACTGAAACAGCTAGGACTTGGGAAAGCAAGGATTCCTTCATCATGGGGGAATCAGAAAGTGTCAACACACATGGTGGGGAATTTTTCTTTCAAAAGACTTATATAGCAGTCAGAAGGAAAATATTGTCTATCTCACTTCAAGCATACATAGCCTCAGAGCCTTATCTATCTTCTAAATATTTACTGTATCCTCAGTATATTTCAGATATTGTACTAGGCTCTGGAAACACAGCATATGAATAAATTTGGACCCTGCCCTTAAGAAGTTTGTAGCCCATTGTGAGTACAGGCATTCCAAATAATTGAATGTATGTTGTAATAGAAAAGGGAGAAGATGCTAGGCAAGTAGAGAAGACGCACCTGACCTATACCTGCTGAGTTAGAGAAGACTTCCTAGAGTGACTGCTATCTAAGCTTAGACCGGAGCAGCATTAGTAGATGTTAAGCAGATGAAGGGGTGAAGGAGACAAATTTGCTTGTTTGAGGTTAGATAGCGTCACACCATGTATTTAATACTTTAATAAAGCATAGATCTGCTACACAAGAAACTCTCATAAATAGCTATTTTAAATGCATTATCATTGTTGTTGAAGGTTCTGGTCAGATAATGCTTTTCTTTTGATTACTCCTATAAAACAATCATATCCACAATGCTTCCAAACGTGACTGATACAATATAATATTAATGTCAACTTGACTATAATGGTTTAAAAGACCACAGAAAACTGACATTTCATTTATAATTCATTTTGCTTACAGAAGAAAATTACAGAGTATGTCCTATATTGTGATTTCTCTATATAAGGAAAATATGAAATAGAATCAGAATAATAGGACTTAAAGGAATTAAAGAGGTGACCTGACCCAGTCCTTCCCCTTTTAACATGTGATAAAACTGGATGAACCATTTGGTCAAAGTAATGATGGCAGAGATGGGACTAAAAAGCAGGTATTCAATATTTACAAGATTGACAAGATTTACAAAAATTGACAAGATTTTTTCAAAGCCCTCAATTTTTATATAAAATTGTGTTCATTTTGTTAACTTGGTGTTAATTGCAATTATTACCTTTGAAATTTTCATGAGCTTTATTTTTAATACTTTTTTCCCTCTGAGAATGTTTATACTTATTAATTTAACTTTAACCATTTTCATTAAAACCAAGGAGTACCTATAATGCTACTAACCATTTTCATTTTAAACTCTCAATTTATTGTTTTTACTAGATGAGTATATTTTCAATGTTATTTGTTCTCTGTTAGGTTAAGATCTCATTCAAAGATGGTATACTTGACAGGAATATAAAACAAAGCATTAACTAAAGACATGAAAAAATGTCCTGTAGCTAATAATTTAAATAATGTTTTCCTTAAAATTTACATCTGACTACCGCTGAGGTGATTTTCTTTCATGGTTATAGTTGCACAGTTATGTTCACATGCTCTGTTTAAAGCTATATAATTAGAAAATCTTTAAAAATAAAATTGCTAAAATGTTCTTCTGGTCTATTATTCTTTTTGCTCATGGTTCACTCAGAGGTCTTCTGTGCTTTTTGGTCTATTGTGCTAACATTGATTCCCTTGCCTTCCTGTCAGCTTTCCTATTCTTAGGCATCTCAGAAAAAAAGGTAATTGGTTATCTTTCTCTCCACATGAGAACTATCCAAATCCCTTGGCTATCTCTGTGAGGATCCATTGGATGAGATTTTTTTTTTCAATGGCATCCCTTTTGCCTTATTCATTGTGCATTCTGAAAGCCCAGTTTTGCCTTATTGCTTAGATACTGATTGCTACTTCTATTGTTGTAATAGAAGCGGGACAAGATGCTAGGCAAGTAGAGAAGACGCAGCTGACCTGTACCTGCTGAGTTAGAGAAGACTTCCTAGAGTGAAGTCTTCCCATTGTCAAGATCTTACAACTTCAGCTCCAACACTCCTATTTTATTTGGGGAAGGTATATGATTATAATTACAAATAATAAGAAGTATTGACCAGGTAAACTTTAGTGGGTTCCTCACCATTCCTATATTCCAATATTAATTGGAGTTTCTTAAGGCTGACACCTTGCTGTAGATATACCCCCACCCAACATTTTTTCTTCCTTCATTGTGTGTGTGTGTGTGTGTGTGTGTGTGATTCATATAAGTTACCTGGACTTTACAACCCATTGATAATTTTTATTTATTTATATTTTGGTATTGTGGAATGAACTCAGGGGCACTCGAACACTGAGCCACATCCTCAGCCCTATTATGTATTTTATTTAGAGACAGGGTCTCACTGAGTTGCTTAGTGCCTTGCTTTTTGCTGAGGCTGGCTTTGACCTCATGATCCTCCTGTCTCAGCCTCCTGAGCCACTGGGATTGCAGGTGTGCACCATTGCACCCAGAAGCTCATTGACTTTTTTTAAAAAAATTTTTACCTATTGACTTTTGATCGATGAACTTTAGCTGTTTCAGGATTCTATTGTGTGTGCATTCTTTTAAAAAAAAATAACCCAATCTTTTCTGGAAAGGAGAAGCATCCTTTAGACTTGCAAATGGCAGAGAAGACTAAATCACTAAACTGGAAGATAAATTAGTCATCCCACTTTTATTGATCTGGTGGTTCTTATCTTTAAAACTAAAAGTACTCGTAGCATAACCACACTATTATCATGCCTGGAAACTTTAACAATATTTCCTTAAAAGCGTCAACTAACCAATCAGTAAATACCTCAATTACTTCATAATTTCTTTGAACATTTGATTTATTCAAATCAGAATTAAAATATAATCCTAATATCAAATCTCTTTCAAGCCTAGTTGTCCCTCCCTCTTTTTTCCCTTATAATTTGTTAAAGTCCTTTAAACTATCTCAATTTCACTTTTGCTGATTGTTTTCTCCTATATTAATATTTAATATGATTCTCTATTAGTTGAATCACTTATAACCTGAAAGGCAGGTCTAGAGATTTAATCAGACTCATTATTTATTTATTTATTGACAAGAATAATCATGAGAATTCCATATGATTCCATCATGAAGCAAAATATCTGTTTATTTCTCTGTGATGCTGAGATTATTTAGTGTGTTCAGTTGCTACATGCTTGCTCCATCCATCGGAAAGTTTCCCATCAACTGCTAATGTGAAATTTTAAGTAGCCATTGATGATTATTAAGTACCATACATTATTTCACTAGGTTATGCAAAGTGATACAGTCTAATACTAATATATCATCTTACTTATTAGATTTAATTTAAAATGTTTTCTTTGATGAATTAAATAGTAATTATTGAGCACCAGTACTCTGCTGCACAGCATAAGGGTAGGACAAATGCATGGATGCTGCTCTAACTGGAAACATGTTCAAATAATTAGAAAGCAGTCAGTGAAATGAGAGAGAAGAGCACAAGTTTGAGAATGTTTCATATGAACCATGAACTTGGCCATAACCTGAAGATGAGCATTTTATGAAGTAGGATGAATCTGAGGGCATTTCAAGTGAGGTAGTATATTTGCATCACTCTGTGAAGTCAAGAAAAAGAATGGCTATATAAGGAAGAACACAGAAATAAGCCTTCAGATCAGATATTAGCTATCTTAAAGTGGAATATTGGTTGGAAATGAGAAAGTTAAATTATTTAGATACTATATTGATCAAATGACATTACCTTCATGAATTTTATAGTCTTATCCTAAAGACATTTGACAGAAAAATTCTGAGTGAAATGGCTGAATAGTTTGAAAACTGATTTGTCATAAATAAAAGCTCATTTGAGCTTAAGAAACATGTGCTCTTCCTTCCAAGTAAGTTGTAAAATGTAAAGAAACAGTCATATTGATGAATAGCAATAAAAGAAATCCATAATACAGGGAGACTTGTAGTTCCACAGATCAGATCAGGATGTTTGAGAAGGAGAAGCAAGTACACAGGCCTTGATATGAAACTGCAGCAAAATTATTGATGTTCAGTTTGATTTTGGAAATCAAAGCACTTGTATTAAGTACTTATACAAATAGCCAGGTCTTTAAGAATTTGTATATGATTTTATTGTAGACAAAATGACCTGATGATGTAGATTTTACAGATAGTTAGAAATGGTGAATTCATAAAAGAGGATGAGCACATCAAATAATAACACAGAGAGAAAAGTGCAAGTTGGAAGTAAAGGGTGCTCACAGGGCTCAGGAAGGAGAGAGCATTATCCTTCAGTGAAGAAGCAGGGGGGAACAATGTCATGGCCTGGGAAGGAAAGGCTTTTTTTGTTTGTTTTATTTAATTACACATGACAGTACAATGATCTTGACATATCATGCATTTAAATCAGATGGGATATAATTTCTCATTTTTCTGAGTATACAGGTTGCAGAATCACATTGGTCATGAAGTCACATATATACACATAGTAATAATAATGTCTGTTTCATTCTACTGAAGGAAAGGCTTTTAAACAAGAAATGGTCAACAGGGCCATGTACCACCTTGAGGCAAAAGAAAGGGGAACAGAGAACTATGCTTTTGGAGTTCAGGAAAAAGCTTACTGACAGTTTGATTTTAACTGTAGTAAGTTACACATGGAAGATGACTACAGAAAGGAAAGATTTGGACACAAGTATTCTGTCCAGAAGGCACAGATGATGTTTGGCAAGCCTAGGCTTCAAAAGAAGAAGGCAAGTATGATTGTTAGGGAAATCAGTAGGTAGGGAAACAACTGTGCTAGAACCAGGAGTGGGAATTTCCTTGGTTATTTTGATAAACATGGCAAAATATATTTACAAAATGCATTTGTAGAAAACTAAAATTTTGAATATAGTTAATGATAAAAGAGCTTTGGAGTCCTTTTAATCATATTTGTAGAACATTGCTTTTTCCAATTTTCATTTTATATGTTAATTAATGAATGATGTTTGCACCAAATATGAATGGTATTTATATCAAATATGTACAAAATTTGGTATTTAATTGAAAGGCTAGTTTTTTCCTTTTTTAAACAAAAATTTTGCATACTTTTGCATTGCCCTCCTCACTGCGTCCTCATCCAGATTGTGTACATGGACCAGATAAGTGTTTATAATTTTCTAATGTTATTGGTCTCTTGCTTAAAAAGAAAATACATGCTTGTTAAAAAAATGTCACCCATCACAGAAAGACTTAAAGAATAAATTTTTTAAATCCCATGAAATGATTTTATTCAGAGATAATCAATATTGTCATTTTGGCAAACCTCTTTTCAAATGTTTTTCTTTGCATACATGCATAGATAACATTTTATGTTAATGAGATTATACTATAAATGTGTTTTGCATCTACTTTTTTGCATCTCATAATATGTTGTGTACATTTTATTTGTCAATAACTATAGACATTTGTTATCTATTTCAATGGTGTTTATTGAAATAGATGACAAATGTATGAAATTACCATAATTAACTTAAACCATCTCCTATCGCTAGACATTTAGAGGTTTTTTTTCCATTTGATAATATTTTATTAAGGATTTTTGCATCCATATTCATGAAAGTGTGGTAGATCATTTCCACCTTTTAAAATGGTTTTGCCAGTTTTTGAATCAAGTTATTTTTGTTCTCATGAAGAAAATGGACCCAACTTATTCTTTGTAGGAGGATTTTTAAAAATATATTTAGTTTTTCTAGTAGATATAGGATAATAGAGAGCTAAAATAAAATAATTTTTGAACCACAGTTTTATACCCAGTAGTAAGCATCTTTCATAATTGAAAATGGAGTAAAAGATAATGTGACCCTGGGATGAAATGAACAAAATTGTGTTCCCATATAGCTTAGGGATGTGTAAATGCCTCAAATGCAAAGGCCCAGTAGAATGTCAGACACAGTTTTCTACATTTTCCCTTTGTGTTGGGATCTTGCCCGCTCACTTTCTTGTAGTTTTGACCATCCAACTTTTTCTCTTCATTTCTGAGATAATGCCTACAACTCTAGGACACAGCATTCTTCTTGGCTTTTATGTTCTATACAATTATTAGCAAATGTGCTCGGGAGAAAAAGTTGCAGAGAATGTCCAGCTCACTTCACTGTGCTTCCCTCCCCTCTGGCTTCTTGATCCCTGAACTCTGGCTTTGTTTGTTCTTTTCTGATGTCTTGAATTAGCTGTTTTAGCAAACTATTTTATGTTATTGAATTCAGGTTCTTAACATTAGAATTTCTCATCTTTTTTCATAAGCAACATGTACATAATTTTCTGTCCTCATACTTCATCATCAGATTTGTTATTAAGGCTATTCTACATGCTAAGATGAATTGCGAACTAGTTCCCCTTTTTCTGTTCTCTTGAAGATTTTTTATTATATTAGAATTTTGAATGTATGGCAGATTTGGTACTAGAGTCATCTTAACTGTTTTTTTTTCTTTTTGAGGTTATTTAAAAGTATGAATTTAGTGTCTTCAACAATTATAGTCATATTAAGATCTAACTATTCTTGATTCAATTTTGGGAAGTACATTTTTTCCTAAGAAATTTCTTTTGAATTTTCAAATGTATTATTATAATTTATTAATAGAATTTTGGCAATATGTCAGAGTAATATGCCTTTTATATATTTTATAGTGGTTATATATATTCTCTCTCTCCTACCCTCTCCTTAATTAGACTTGGTAGAGGTTGATCAATTTAATTAGTGTTTTCAAGAAGCACTTAGCTTTATTATTTTTTATTTTATTAATTTTATAACCATTTCTCTACATCTACTTTCTTATGGTTTATTTTACTGTATTTCCTCCTACCTTCATGAATTGCCAATTTTTGCTTTAATATTAATCTTTGTTGTATGCATCATTCTGAAACTATATAGGTTTTTCCTATATCCCACAAGTTTTGATGATATAGTGTTTTCATTATCATTTAGTACAAAATATTTTCTCAGCTTCATTTTGATTTCTTCTTTGACCTATTGGCTACTAAGAAGCATGTTCTTTTGTTGTTGTTTTTAGTTATACATGACAGTAGAATGTATTTTGACATATCCATATATATACATGGAGTATAGCTTCCCATTATTGTGGTTGTACATGATGTAGGATTATACTGCTCATGTATTCATATATGAACACAGGAAAGTTATGTCTGATTCATTGTCTTTCCCATTTCCATTCCCTGTCCCTCCTCCCCTTCCCTCCCTGTCCAATCTGGTAAACCTCCACTCCTCCCTTTATCCCACCTATTGTGAGTCATTATCTACATATCAGAGAGAACATTTGGTTAGGATTGACTTATTTCACTTAGCATGATAGTCTCCAGTTTCATCCATTTATTGGCATATGCCATAATTTCATTCTTCTTTGTGGTTAAATAATATTTTATTGTGTATATGTACCACATTTTCTTTATATATTCATCTATTGAAGGACACTTAGGATGGTTTCATAGCTTAGCTATTGAGAATTGAGCTGCTATGATCATTGATGTGGCTGCATCACTATAGTATGCTGATTTTAAGTCCTTTGGCATATGTCTAGGAGTGGGATAACTGGGTAAAATGGTGGGTTTTTTCCCAAGTTTTCTGAGGAATCTCCATACTGCTTTCCAGATTGGTTGCTCCAATTTGCAGTCCCACCAGCAATGTATACCTTTTCCCCCAGATCCTTGCCAACATTTATTGTTGTTTGTATTCTTGATAATTGTCATTCTGACTGGAGTAAGATGAAATCTCAGTGTAGTTTTAATTTGCATTTCTCTAATTGCTGGTGATGTCTGCCATGTGACCAGCGCTGGCTTCATGAAAGAAGGTTCGATTAAATTAAATTAAAGAGACAAGACTCTTATTACCTTTAATACCAGCTCTGGGACGGCTTCTCCTAGCTCCCGCCTCCAATCACCTAATGTGGTAGAGAGGTTTGCAGAAGAGACTAGTGAGAGAGAGGGCTTTTATTGGGGAACAAAAAATTCCAGGGAAAATCCCATCCAATGAAGGTTAAGGGGAGCATCATCCCAAGGTCAGGGGTGAAGATTGGGTCTTCAGAGCAGTGGCCAGGCATACCTCTGCTCGGATAAGCCCTTGGACCTGGGAAAGGGTGGGGAAAGCTCTAACACAGCTTTGTCTAAGCGCCTCTAACCCAGCCAGGAAGGTAACTCAAATCAAGTGCAAGGATGGCCTCCTACGCTGATGTTGAACAATTTTTATATATTTGTTGAACATTCATATTTGTTCTGTGCAGTGTCTATTCAGTTCCTTTGCCCAGTTACTATAAGGTTATTTGTTATTTTGGTGCTAAGTTTTTGAGTTCTTTGTATATCCTGGAGATTAGTGTTCTATCTGAGGTACACGTGGTAAAGATAGATGTTCTCCCATTCTGTAAGCTCTCTCTTCACATTCTTGATTGTTTCCTTTACTGTGAAGAAGGTTTTTAGTTTGATGCCATCCCTTTTATTGATCCTTGTGCTTTAGGAGTCTTGCTGAGGAATTCAGTTTCTAAGCAGACATGATAGAGATTTGGGCCTACTCTTTCTTCTATTAGGCACACAGTCTCTGGCCTAATGCATAGGTCCTTGATCCACTTTGAGTTGAGTTTTATGCAGGTAAGAGATAGGGGTCTGATTTCATTTTATTACATATGGATTTCTAGTTATCCCAGCACTATTTATTGAAAAACATAAACATACATAAACAATTTATGTTTATGGCATCTTTGTATAGTATGAGATAACTGTATTTATGTGTGTTTGTCTCTGTGTCTTCTATTCTATACCATTTGTCTTCAACTCTGTTTTGGTGTCAATACCATGCTATTTTTGTTATAATTGCTCTGTAATATAGTTTTATATCTGGTATTGTGATGCCTCCTATTTCACTCTTCTTACTAAGGATTGCTTTGGTTATTCTGGGACTCTTCTTTTTCCAAATGAATTTCATGACTGCTTTTTCTATTTGTATGAAGAATATCATTTGAACTTAATAGGAATTGCTGTAAATCTGTATAGTACTTTTGGTAGTATGACAGTTTTGACAATATTAATTCTGCCTACCCAAGAACATGGGAGATCTTTCCATCTTCTAAGGTCTTCTTCAATTTGTTTCTTTAGTGTTCTAAAGTTTTCATTGTAGAGATCTTTCATCTCTTTTATTAGATTAATTCCCAGTTTTTTGAGGTTATTGTCAATAGTATAGTTTTCCTAATTTCTCTTTCAGTTAATTCATCTCTGACATATAGAAATGCAATTGATTTATGGGTGTTCATTATATATCTTGCTACTTTGCTGAATTCATTTATTCTAGAAGTTTTCTTTTTTTGGATCTTCTAAATATAACATTGTGTCATTGGCAAATAGGGATAATTTGAATTCTTCTTTTCCTATTTGTATCTCTTTAATTTCTTTCTTCTAATTGCTCTGGCTAGAATTTCTAGGACTATGCTGAATAAAAATGGTGAAAGAGGGCATCCTTGTCTTATTCCAGTTTTTAGAGGGAATGCTTTCAATTTTTCTCCATTCAGAGTGATTTTGGCCTTGGGCTTAGCATAGAGAGCAGGAGATGTTCCTACTATCTCTAGTTTTTCTAGTGTTTTGAGCATGAGTGGATGCCGAATTTTATCAAATGCTCTTTCTTCATCTATTGAGATAATCTTATTATTCTTATCTGTAAATCTATTGATGTGATAAATTACATTTATTGATTTCCATATTTTGAACCAACATTATATCCCTGGGATGAAGCCCACTTGATCATGATGCACTGTCTTTTAAAAAATAATTTTTCATGTGATTTGCCACTATTTTATTAAGAATTTTTGCATTTATATTCATCAGAAATATTGGTCTGAAGTTTTCTTTCTTTGATGCATATTTTTTTAGTATCAGATACCAAAACCAGACACTAGCTTTGTAGAATTAGTTTGGAAAGTTTCCCTCCTTTTTTATTTCATGGAATAACTTAAAGAGGATTGGTGTTATTTCTTCTTTGAAGGTTTAGTAGAACTCAGCTGTGAATTGGTCTGGTCCTGGGCTTTTCTTTGTTTGTAGGCTTTTGATGGCATCTTCAATTTCAATGTTTGAAATCGATCTGTTTAAATTTTCTATGTCCTCCTGATTCAATTTAGGTAGATCATATGTCTCTAGAAATTTGTCAATGTTTTCAAGTTTTTCTGTTTTATGAGAGTATAAATTTTCAAAATAGGTACTGTATTATCATCTATACTCCGTTAGTGTCCATTGTGATATTTTTTTTTTCATCATGAATTTTAGTAACTTGAGTTTTCTTTCTCTTTCTCTTTGTTAGCTTGGCTAAGGGTTTATCAATTTTATTGATTTTTTTTCAAAGAACCAACTTTTTGTTTTGTCATGTTTTGGGATTGTTTCTTTTGTTTTAATTTCATTGATTTCAGGTCTAATTTTAACTATTTCCTGCTTTCTACTGATTTTGGTTTTGGTTTGTTCTTTTTCAAAGGCTTTAAGATGTAATGTTAGGTTATTTATTTGTTGACTTCTATTCTTATAATGAATGAACTCAATGTAATGAACTTTCCTCTTAGCATCGCCTTCATTGTGTCCCAGAGATTTTGATATATTGTGTTGCTATTCTTATTTATCTCTAGGTATTTTTTTTATTTCATCCCCGATTTCTTCGACTATTCATTGGTCATTCAATAGCATATATTTAGTTTTCAGGTATAAGAATAGTTTCTATTTTTAATTTTATTGTTGATTTCTAATCTCATTCCTTTATGATCTGATAGGATGCAAGATATTATCTGTATTTTTTTGTTGTATTTGGGAAGAGTTGCTTGGTAGGATAATGTATAGTCTAAATTATAGAAGGATCCATGTGCTGAGAAGAAATTGTATTTAGTCATTGATGGATGAAATATTGTATATGTATCTGTTAAGTCTAAATTATTATGTATTTTTTAGTTCTATAGCTTCTTTATTTAGATTTTGTTTGGAGGATCTATCTAGTGATGAAAGAGGTTTGTTAAAGTCACCCAGTATTATTGTGCTATGGTCTATATGCTTTTAAAATTGAGAAGGGTTTGTTAGATTATGTAGGTGCTCCATTGTTTGGGCATAAATATTTATGATTATTATGTTTTGTTGATTTAAAGCAGTATGAAATATACTTCTTTGTCCCTTCTGATTAACTTTGGCTTGAAGTCTACTTTATTTGAATGAGAATAGAAACCCATTTGTTTAATAGATCAATGTGAATGATATCTTTTTTTTCTATCCTTTCACCTTCAGTATGTGGATGCCTTTGCCTATGAGGTGAGTCTCTTCGAGACAGCACATTGTTGAGTCTTGTTTTTTAATCCATTCTGCCAGTTTGTTTCTTTTGATTGATGAGTTTAGGCCATGCATTCAATGTTATTTTTGAGATATGATTTTATTCCCTGTCATTTTGATGTATTTCTAGTTTTTAATTTGAAATATTTTCTCCATTGATTCATTATGTTTTTAGTGTATTTCCTCCCTTGGCTGTTTTTCACTTTTATTTTTCATGTCTTCTTTATGAAATATCTTATTGGGTAAGTTTTGTAGTACAGACTGTCCAATTTTGAATTCTTTTAACTTTTATTTAACATGGAAGGTTTTTCTTTTGTCATCAATTCTGAAGCTTAATTTTGCTGGCATCCATTTTCCTGGCTGGCATCCATTTTCTTTCATAGTTTGATATATATTATTCCAAGACCTCCTAGTTTTGAGGGTCTGAGTTGAGAGATCAGCTGAGATCCGGATTGGTTTCCCTCTAAATTTTACCTGTAATTTTTCTCTGGCAGCCTTTAAAATTCTATCCTTATTCTGTATGTTAGGTATACTCATAATAATGGCCTTGATGTGGAGTCTGTTGTAATTTTGTATATTTGGAGTCCTGTAAGCCTCTTCTGTTTGATTTTTTCCATTTCATTCTTTTGTTGTGGGAAATTTTCTAATATTATTTCATTGAAAAGGTTGTATATTCCTTTCCCTTATATCTCTGAATCTTCATTTATCCCAATGAATTTTAAATTTGGATTTTTCAGGTTATCTTATACTTCTTAGAAGTTCTGTTTATAGTTCTTCTCTGACCATCTTCTCTGTCTGGTCAACTTTATTTTTAAGATTATATTTTATTTTCATTGCCTGAAGTTTTGCCTTTCAAGTGGTCTAGCCTGTTGGTGATGCTTTCTATTAAATTTTAATTTGATTTACTGATTCCTTCATTTTGAAGATTTCTGCTTTTTTTTTTCAGAATTTCTATTGCTTTATTGAAATGATCTTTCACTTCCATATTTTCTGTCTGATTTCACTTCTTATGCCATCCTTTACTTCACAGATCAGTTTAACTATACACATTTTAAACTCCTCTGACATTTATCCCACTGTGGTGTCAAAGAACTCTGTTATTGAACTATCTTAGTTTGTTTGGAGTGATTTGTTCCTTTGCTTTTTCATGTTGTTTGTGTGTCTATTTAACAGTGTGGATCTGTGGCAGTAGAGTTTCCACTCTGTGTACTTATAATGTCCCTGAAGTTTTCTAGTACCTCACTGTTTAGGAGGAGACAAGTAATTGCAACAACCAATGAAAACAATATGCAGCATTAAACCAAATAGTTCCCACTATGATGTCTATAATGTTAATAATCACAGTAAACAGCAATTATATGATCAGTTATTGCCTACAATAAGAACAGCAAGTTCACAAATGGATTTACAATTTCAAATGGTAAACAGGGAGAGAACAGAAATTATATAGGACATGATGATTATGAAGGAGGAGGAGAGAAAATAGAAGTAAAAATTTAAAGTAAGAGTGAAGGAGGGAACAATAGAGATTGACTGTTAACAGAAGAAAAGAGAGAAAGAGAATCAAAAGAAACATATAAGAAAAAAATGTATATAAAGTAAAAATTTTAAAAAATTAAAAATTAAGGGGCTGAGGTTGTGGCTCAGTGGCAAAGTGCTTGCCTAGCCTGTGTGAGGCACTGGGTTCAATCCTCAGCAACACATAAAAATAAATAAAGGTATTGTGTTCATCTACAACTAAGAAATTTTAAAAAATAAAGATAAAATAATACAAAACAAAACTAAAATATACTAATCAAACATCCTAGTCCTCAAAAATCTGATCTGTGAAAAAAATACTGGCTCCAAAATGCTAGAAATGAGAAAAAATATGAGTATGTAAAAATGTCCACATCCCATTAAGGTCATAATTAAATGGAAAAGAGAAAAGAAAACAGCAAAAAGAAAGAGAAAAAGATCTGGATGAAAAGTTAAAGAACTTTTTCCATTTGAGTTCAACAGGTTCTCAGCTTCTCTTATAAGAAGTTTTAAGTGGGTCATCTGGATTATGATGCTCCACCCTCCAGATTGCTAGAGTAAGAGAAGTAATCCTGCAAACAGAATTCCTGGAGGCAGGGTTTAGGCTTAGCTAGGCTCAGGGTTCTTTGCTGAATGCCATTTAGTCTGGAGATTTTAAAGCAGCACACCCCTAGGGCCCAGTAATTGCTGATCCCACTGGAAGACTATACCTCAGAGATCTCTCTTGGGTTGCACTTGTGTGGTAGAGGAGCCAATTCATAGTCCCTTATGTCACCTGTGGACCTCACATCCTGGTCTTGGAGTTCAGTCTCCAAACTCAATCTCTCCTGCCCTTGCCCTTCCAAGTCCCTGGCTAGATGTATCTCTTCCAGTCAGTCCTGCCAGCAGCCAGATTGGAGGGGGAGGGATATAGCTGGGTGCATTTTCACTACCAGTTGTACCCTGTGTAAACCTCTCTCCATCTTTGATATTCTCTTGGTCACTTAAGCACACTCTATGTTGTGTAGCATATGTTTACTGGGCTGGTATTTTGGACCAAACTCAGGTTTGCCAGGAATTGGCTTCCTCAGCTGCTAGTCCCCATGCTGTGACTCCAAAATGGTTCATTTCTTTGTCCTCCACATACCTGGAGAGATGGTGGCTTCTTTCCCACAAAAGGGTATTGAGCAGCATGCCTTTTAATTTCATACAGCAAGGCAATGTCCTTGATTTCTAAATAATCTGTACCCAGACATACCTCAGGTCTCCTAAAATGGTAGGTTTCATTAATTCCCTTAACCCTCCACTTTCCTTATAGAGGGACTGCTCTGCCTGGTGCTTCTAGCCTGGTTGTGGCAGCAGCTGCATGGCTGAGAATTTCTTCCTTGTTTTGTTATACCCAACCTCCTGAGTTCCCGATCTGTGTTGAATGTCTAGTTTGAGTTTCAATAAAGCCCCTGCCCTTTTTTTCCCCACCTACCTTGCTGAGAAGCTGCCTGTTTGCTTTCTTGGTTTCATGCTGCAGAGCAACCAGGAAAGCTACCTCCTCTGCCCCAACATTTAGAGTCTTGCCCATTTTTTTTATGTTGTTTTTTGGTTTTTGGTACCAGGGAGTGAACTCAGGTACACTTTACCACTGAGTCACATCCCCAGCCCTTTTTATTTTTAGACAGGGTCTCTAGGTTATTTAGGTCCTCACTAAATTGCTGAGGCTGGATTTCAACTTGGGATCTTTCTGCCTCAGCCTCCCAAGGTACTGGGATTATAGGCATGTGCCATGTATCTGGCCAAATTTTCTATTTTAAGCACCTTTGCCATGAATATTCCTATGGATACTTTGTTGTGTACTTGTCCAGTTGATTGTCTTTGGGGATTAAAAACTATAAGTACTTTATAATGTGATACATATTTACATATTATCAAAAACCCTACCAAAAACGCCATATCAAATATACTTCTATTAATAGCATGTATTAGTACTTAGGAAGTTCTTTTTAATGTCTAATTTTTTTCACCTTATTTCAGACTTGTTTTTCATAATTATAAAATAAGGAAACTGAAATTTATCAGTGGGTTGTTAAAACTTTCTAGGGTCCCAGAACCATTTTAGAATTTTTGAGAGCCTAGTTTCCAGAATTTTTTTTGGCCTAGTTTCCAGAAAAGCACACATACCAAAACACAGCATATTTTTACATACTACTTTTTGGAACTCACAGTTCCTTTAGAGTTAAATTACACCCTTTAATACTTCACTCCATAAACCCAGATCAAGAATCTGTGAAGGAGGTGATTTGAGTTTGTTTGTTTGTTTCTTTTTAACACTAACATGCACACATCTTGAACACACATGGATACACTCACATGCACACAGAATTTAAATGTGTATTTGGACAGGATTTGACTTCTGCTTGATATAGAAACTAACCTTATGTTAATTCACCTTAGTATATATAGTTATTGAAATTGAATGTTTCTATCTATTTTAGGTTTTCCAATGGCGAGCTCACCAGGAAGAGTTGGAAAGACTGGAAATTGAAATTTCTTCCAGAAGAAGAGAAAAGGAAGAGGAGAAAGAGAAACTATGGAAGAAGAAGGAATTGTTGAAAAAAAAAGAGAAGAAGAAAAAGGTATAAAATCTTCTATCAGGGCAAAGTCTTCTATAAAAGGGAAAATGAATATTTAATTGCCTGATTGAGCTTTAATTAATCTTGATGTTGGAAATGGAATTCTGAAAGAGAGTTCTGAGAACATTTTAGAGTTTAGTTGAGTTTTTGTTTTAGTTTATTTGAGCATCAAAGATTTGTGGGAATGGAAGAGAACCCACTTTGTTGACCTTCATAAGTATAGGTACCTGTGATTATAAGAGATGCTGTAGGAAAAAACAAAAAAGATGAAGTTTGTAACTACTGCCAAGTCTTGAATTAAGGAGGTTCATGACAAAGTTTGCAGGGTGCTTAGGTAGCATTTTGGTTGATGGCTATGTGGCAAAAAATTGTTAAACAGTAGTTGGTGAAATATATTGTATTAGGGACGGTATAATTCATTGAATGCCAAGAATTTACTTTTTGATTATATGTTAGTTTAGCTTTTTGCTTACTGATACAAAGTTATCATTCTTTTGAGTGAACATTTGTTTAGCAATCTTAAAATTACCAAGAAACTTAATAACTTTTAAGGGAAGATATGGAAGATAGATCATATTTTATGTTTGAATTTTTCAATATATATATATATGTGTGTGTGTATGTGTGTGTGTGTATTTGAATGATATATTCATTTAGGTATTTGTATTTGTTTTCACAACAAAAATTATACTGTTTCAGTGAAGATATTTTTGTTAAAATTTTATCATATTTGGGGCTGGGATTGTGGCTCATTGGTAGATGCTTGCCTAGCTCGTGGGAAGCCCTCTGTTTGATCCTCAGCACCACATAAAAATAAATCAATAAAATAAAGATATTGTGTCCAGTTGCAACAAAAAATAAATTTAAAAAAATTTTATCAGATTTATTAATCAATTTTATGGGTTTGCTGACTCTGTGGAAATAATTCAGAAAAAGGCAATTAATTTGTGATCAATACAATGAAAAGAAATCTCTACACCTGTGTGTTTCCACCAATAATAGCACATATCAGTACTCAAAAAGTTCACCTGCATTGATTTTATCTGCATAATGTAAAAAAATGCTTTCTTCTGAAAATCTGATTATAGTGCTAAGAGTAACTAATTAATTCATAGTTACTGGTTAGCAAACTTTCTGTTTATTTATTTATTTATTTTTTGTTGTTGTTGTTTTTACATCTTGGGCTATGTGACTAATGAACTCTGTAAAGTCCCTATCTAAATTTTTTTCCTTTCAAAGTAGAATATGTGGTAGATAAAAGAACTATGGATTTTGGGGCAATAAGACAGTTTTTCTGCATTTTATACTATAGTTATTATTGTTCTTTATTTTATGCTTTTATATCAGCAAATTGAGTGTAGAAGCAGCATCATGGAAAACCACACATATAAAGGTTATATTGTAATTTGACAAAGTTGCTAAAAATATACTTCACAGTTGTTGTGTTTTTAATTAAAAAGTAAATTCAATTTCCACTACTATGGAATCGAGTGTGGTGATTTTATCAGAGTTGATGTTTAAAAGAAATAATTGTGTGTACCATAGGAACTCATAAAATCGATCATGTTTCAAATAACATAAATGAATTATATATCCTCTGGGGCAACTTACTGATTATTTATTATCATGAAAGCACAGCGTTATGGTTTAGACACAAATTCTCCCCCAAAGACTTATGTGTTGAAGACTTGGTCCCCAGTGCAACAATGTTCAAAGGTGTGACTTTTGGGAAATGACTGGCTCATGAAGGCTCTGACCTTGTCAGTAGATTGATTAATCTGTTATAACTTAACAGACTTCTGGAGGGTGGTTGAAACTCTAGGCAAGTGGGGCATGGTGGGAGGAAGTAGGTCACTGGGGCATGTCTTTGGGAACTATGTATTATCTCTGCCCTCTGTGCTCCCCAGCTTTCCAGCTGCCATGACTTGAGCAGCTTTCTTCTACCATGACCTTCTGCCATGATATTCTGTCTTACTTCAGTCCCAGAGCAATGGAGTTGGCTGACCATGGACTGAAACCTCTGAAACCATTAACCAACACAAACCCTTCTTTCTCTAAGTTGTTTTTCTCAGGTGTTTGTCACAGCAATGAAAAGCTACCTACCATATACAGTATTTTAAAAATGTATCCATGTAGTTTTGTCTTCTACCTGGATCCCTCTCCTGGCATTTCCTCTCTATGAATTAGCATGCCACAAATGATGTGTCTAAGCATTAGTGTACATTTAGTTTCATCTTAAATGTCATATAAGGAGATTTAGATTCAGTTCCATTCTCTGGGGATTTACAAAGATAAAGAAAACACAAATGTTAACTTAAGTATTGAGAATGTACATAAGGGCATTTAATTGTTAAAAACTAGATTTGAGTTGAATAGTTGTCATGGATACGTAAGAGAGGATGAAGGCACATTGCTAACTATCTTCTCTGCAGTATCTAAATAAGATTGCTGGAAGTAAAAGAAATGCATTTTGAAAGATGAAAGAGAATGTGTGCACACACACATACAACACACACTTGTACCGAATGGAGTAATGGAAGGAATAATAAAACAATTACAATGGCTAAGGTGATGAAAGGGCTAATCCAAGTACACCTTAAAAGAAGAAGGTACTTATAACTGAAAGGATGAAGACTGAAGAGAATTTCAGTATCATTATTCATGTATGTAGATTAAGCTTAAATATCTACTGTATATTTTAGAATGAAAAATGAACCTATGCCTATGAGCATGAAGAAATGTTGAAAAGTTTTCATACCTAGAATGCATTTTTTAGCCCCTGGTTATATTTTACTAAGGGGTATGCAGGGCATTTCTTTATTGTCTTTCACTTTATAATGAGGGATATTATAAGAAATGTCCTATTAAAATGTTTTTCTTATTGGTATGGAGTATAGCTATAAGCCAAGTTTGTTTTCAAACCCTTAGAAATTTCATAGGACCAAATCATATGGTTTATTTTATTAAATTTCTTTTTAAAATATTTTTTATATTTATAAAATTTTTAAAGTACAGAGACTGAAAAAATAAATACATTAGTATCCTAGCATTGAAAATTTTAATATTTTTCATTTCACTTCAAATTTTTTTTAAAAAAATCTAAATTAAGTTGGATATTTCAGATAAAGCTGAAGTCCTTTTTTTTTTTTGAAGTCTTACTTAGTACCATTTCTCTTCTTTATCTCCCCAGAGGTAATCACAATCATTAATTTTATTTCTATCTTTCCAGGCCATATATTGATTTTAATATATTTTGACATAGAGTTTGTGAATTTAAATTTTTCATGAATACTATCATGCCATATCATTCTGCAACATGTACTATTTTTATCCTTGTTTTGAGATATACCTATATTAATGCATATTCTTAGTTTATTCTTTTTGTTGCTATTTGGCATTCCACAGCAGCACAGACTACCATTTATCCATTCTCCTTGTGGCTGACATTTAAATTGGCAAAATTTGGGTTTTAGGTGCTATGCTATAGCAGCCACCTCTTTCAATTCTATGAGTAACTGTGTTCAGGGCCTTCTCTAAGATAGATCTAAAAGGGAAATTGCTATGTTGTAGGATTTACATATTTTTAATTTTATAAGTTTTTTGACTTTATAAGCTATTACTACTACGCAGGTGTCGTGGCACAGGCCTGTAATCCCAAGGGCTTTGGAAGCTGAGGCAAAAGGATTGCAGGTTCAAAGCCAGCTTCAGCAAAAGCAAGGCGCTGAGCAACTCGGTGAGACCCTGTCTCTAAATAAAATACAACATAGCACTGGAGATGTGGCTTAGTGGTCGAGTGCCTCTGAGCTCAGTTCATGATACTAAAAAAAAAAAAAGAAAAAATACAACCTTGATTTTTGAATTCTACCAGTCTGATAAATGTGAAACATACCTTATTAAAATTTTAATTTGTATTTTCATGATTACTTATAAAATTGAAAATCATTTCATGCTTACTAGTCAGTTTTTTCTCTGTAAATTTCATGTTTTTATTTATTTTCTATATTAATCAATAAAAGTACTTTATAAGTTCTGGATATTAATTTCTTATCAGTTATATGAATTACAGATATTCTCTTCCATTGGTCATCTGCCTTTTAAATTTTTTTTTTTATACTAGGGGTGCTTAACCACTGAGCCACAAACCCAGTCCTTTTTTTTTTTTATTTTGAGATAGGGTCTCAAAAATAAGTTGCTTAGGGCCTTACTCAGTTGATGAGGCTGGCCTCAGTCTTTCAATTCTCCTACTTCAGCTTCCTGAGTCATTGGGATTACTGGCATATGCCACCACACCCAGTTGCCTTTTAATTTTGTTTACAGTGTCATCTATAGTTTTACAGAAGTTTAAGATTATCCCTTTTATGTTTGCCTGTGCTAGAGGCCATATGCTTTTTGCTGACTGGTTCAGGACCAGTTTCTATATTGACTTTTAGGCTTGGGACAGACACTATGCTGCAAACCACGTGTGAATCCAACAGAACTTGTGCATGACACCAGTGTAGAATTCTGTATTTGACCCCTTTGGTCCTCTGTCCCCTTGTCATTCTCCTGTGGAAGGATCATGATCTAGCTAGTCCCTGTTTTGTGTCTGGTTGTGTCTTTTTTTTTTTTTTAAAGAGAGATTTTTTTAATATTTATTTTTTAGTTATCGGCAGGCACAACATCTTTGTTTTCATGTGGTGCTGAGGATTGAACCTGGGCCGCACGCATGCCAGGCGAGCACGCTACTGCTTGAGCCACATCCCCAGCCCTGGTTGTGTCTTATATGCCATCTGTTCTTTGCAATTGGCTTGCCTCTGACTTCTCTCTGTAGAGGTCCCACAATTGTCAAAGGACAGCCACCAGCCATTTAGATCTTTATTAGGTCCTACTTTTCTTTAAGAGTCCTTTGTCTTCAATTCCCTCTCCTTCCTCTGACTTTGAGTTCCATCTTTATTTTTAGTACTGGGGAGTGTGTGTGTGTGTGTGTGTGTGTGTGTGTGTGTGTGTGAGATATAATATATTTTGTCCAGAATTTCTATATATTTGAGGTAAAAAAGGAGATTTCTATGTTAACACAGATATCCTGATGAAAAGAGCTGGCTATCTTTATATACACTAACTACAAATTTAGATTTTTCTTTGTTCGAACTCTTTTATATGTTGGAGGAAACTTTTGGTTCTTTAGCATTTAACAGCAGCTTGGCAGATAATCCCAGCAGGAATTCCCTCTAACTTTAGATATGTTGCTTTGTTAGCTTGCTTTTCTTTTCTCCAACCCTCTCACCCCCATTGGTTCACCTACCTGTCCTTTTGTACTCATAAGGAAGCAGCAAAGGAGATAGAGAAACTATGCCTATGTAAAACCCCACCTTAGGATTTCCAAACAAGACAGGATTTTTCTTTTAATTCTTCTTCCCAGTAATTTGTCTTTTAGGGCTCATTTAATGTAAAAATATTTTAGTTTGTATTCAGTGTTAAAATTTACCCTGGTAGGTGCCCAGCTCCTTAGACTTTTTTCTCTGCGTTTTAAAACTCTAAATGGAATATAATATTCTCAGTTTTCAGTTTCATCTGAAGATTCAAGAAAAATTTTGATTCATAAGTTGTTAGATGATATTGATAATTTTTCATAAGCATCGCATCTCTCTACTTTTAAAAATTATTGTCCTGATAAAATCAGAAGACAATGCCTTTTCATAAATGATCCCTGAGAACTATTGTAAACAACAAAATTCCTGTGCTAGTGGACCTTAAAATGTCTGATATATAATATTGGTCCCTGCACCACATTTTCACTAGATGTGGCTCTTTGAGTGGTCTGAGTAGCATAAAAATTGCTCTTCATCATAGAGTTTCAGGAGAGTTTGTTGCTGTATGATGACTCATCTAGAGTCTCATAGAACCCAAGGCAATGGTTGTTCCAGCATAGCTCCTGAATGGGATTTTAACAAGGATCCTGTGAAAAAGAGTCGTATTTCTCTCCTGGTCTAGCATTTCAGAATTCTTTGCAAACTGTATCCAGCTCTTAGTCTAGCACTGCAAACCACCACTTTGTACAATCAAGGAGTGGGGAGCAATTTTCAGGGAAGGCAGGATACCACCACTGGGCCTGTGATCTTGAACATTAACTTAGAAATGTTTCTAGCGAGGGATCTGTCATTTTGTAAATTGTCAGCCTCTTGTAGAATCATACCAGGAGTACCCAAAGTACCCGGCTTCAGTGGAATCTTGACACTGAGTGTTCCCATACATCTTCAGGGAATCTGGCAATCAGTCTGAATTCCATGCATCCTGCAGATAATTGGGGAAGAGGAGAGGCAGTCTACAATAAGGGCACAGGCTATCCCAAAAGGAATGCCGGCTGGAGGAAAGTACTGCTTCTCTGAAGACTCCAGGAGCTCTACGCCCAGAAGAGAATCCAGTGTCTTCTCAATTCAGAGCAAAGCATTTCTTCTGTGTGAGAATTTGTGGGTTCAGATGAGGGCAGTTATCAAAGGAATCATAAAATCTCTTCTGTAGTATTTTTTAATTTAATAGTATACTGATATGAAAAATTAAGAGTAGGGTCAAAAAGGTGGGAATGTAATAAATTTTTTTAAATGTCATATTTCAAACTGCTTTTTTAGCATTTTGGGGGATTTTAGGAGTCCAATTACTAACATTTTAACAAGCAGTCTTCTAAGATAGGACATGAAATTCTCTTCCCCTGCCTCTACACATGCCCTGCATAATCACCAGAAGTGTAAATACTGTGAATTTTATTCCCACAATTAGATTATATGGCACAGATGGCCATATAATAGGGAGATTATCAGAATGGGCCTGACCCAATCACATAAGCCCTTTAAAGTAGAGAGTTTTCTCTGGCTGGTTTCAGGGAGGGTAATCAGAGATTTGAAGCACAGGGATCTGATGGCTAAAAGATTGAGGGAGTCATATGGCAAGGGGTGTGAGTGGCCTCTCAGAGCTGAAAAAGTCCCTGGACAGACAGCAAAGAAATGGGAAGCTATAACATAGTCTTATGACTAGAGGAACTTAATTCTAGCAAAAACAAGAATGATGTTGGAAGCAAATTTTTCCCTAAATGAGAACTTGGTTTTGACAAAATTCATGATTTCAGTCTTGTGATACCATGAGCAGAGAGCCTACCAATTCTGATTTACAAAATTCTGAGCTAATAAATGAGTGTTGTTTTAAAATCACATTTTAGTCATAATTTTTGTATAATAGAAGCTTCCAAAAAAAAACTAATATAGCTTTTGGTATCTGGAAGTGAAATGTTGCCATAACAAGTACCTTAAAATGTGAAAGTGGCTTTAAAATTGCAAAGTAGAAAAAAGCTAGAATAATTTTAAAGATATCATTTTGAGGTTGATAGAGAAAGACTAGATTACCTTGAATAGGTATTAGTAGCAATATAGGTGTTAAACATACGACTGGTGAAGGTTCAGGAAGAAGTGATGACCATTTTATTGGAAGCTGGATGAAGCAGGATTAGTAATCCTAATAATAGTTTATTACTATTATAGTAATCCTATAATAGTTTATAAAGTGACAGAAAGCTTGGGGAAATTGCACCTTGAAACTGGATGGAAAAAAAAATGTATAAGTAGTGAACTTCTCAAGTGATAAAAGAAGATTTGCAAGGGTGAAGGTGCCACCTGGCTTCTTTCTGCTGCTGAAAGTTAAAAGGAGAGAGAGAAATTGAGAGAAGAACTATTAAACAAAAAGGATCTGGACTTAATGCTTTGTGATATCCTCAGTCTATTCAGATGGGAAAAGACCCAAGAGGGAAGAAATTATTGCCAACAGGATGTCACAGATAAAAGATTGAATATATGAACATACAGTCCTTTACCATATCCTCAAAAAGATCAAATGTCAGATTATTCAGTTACATAAAAGATCCTTCTAGGAGATTAAGGGTGGTTCTCCTGGGTCTTTTCAAACTAGACAGTCTCCAGGAAGTTTAAGGGTGATGTTCCTCAGCTACCCCAACAGAGGCCAAGAGTGAGAGGATAATCTCAAAAAGATTGTGGGTGTGGCTTTTGTCTAATATAGGGAATTCAATTCCCATAAAGTCTACAGAAGGCCTATTGGGTTCTCAAGAAAAGAACAGAGAGAGAGTACAATATGAAGGGAGGCTAATGGGACCAGAATTCTACTGGCAGGAAGTAGACTGTAAAACTATGTAGTCACAGGCCTGTACTACCATTAATAAAAAAGGATTCAAAGGGTGAAATCAAGAGCCCAGAGGGCTGAATTTGATTAAAGGCTATGGCTTTGAGTATTAAAGGCTATGACTGGCACCTGTGGCCACCTGACATTCCTAATACCTCCACCATTTAAGCAACCCCACCCATCTGGGTTCAGGGAGATATTACTCATATCTCCCTGGAAGGAGACAGGCTGGTTACTTACTGCAAGGTAGGAAAGGTAATATTGCTTCCCAAAGACAGATGATGTTTTAAAAAGAGACTAAGTTGAACTGCATATGTTCAGTCACTTTTCCAAATTTGCCAAAATGAGGGGAAGTGACTGTGAAACTTTTAGGAGAGGAGCTATGTGAGGAGTGGAAGATAAGAATTCCCTCTAATAAGAGTACAGGCTAGTTTTGAAATATCTAAAATGATATTTCACTGAAGAAGGAGAACAGTTCAAAGACACATCTTTATTCAGTCATATACTGGCCTCATTACTATAACTAAATAGCACATTAAAACCTCATTGGAATGGAGCCAAGAAATGTGGAAAATGGAGATCTTGGAGTTGATCTAAGAGGATCCAGTTATCAGAATAAAGATGAAGAAGATCCAACATCAAAGAGAAATAAATAAAATTATAAACTGGTGTTTTAGTCAGCTTTTTTGCAGCTGTGACTAAAAGACCTAACAAGAACAATTTTAAAGGAGGAAAAGTTGAGAGCCCATAGTTTCAGAGGTCTCAGTCCACAGATAAACAGCTCTATTCTCCAGGTGAGGTAGAACATGGTGGAGGAAGACTGTGGCAGAGTGAATCGGCAAACATGATGATTAGGAAGCACAGAGAGATTCCACTCAGCAGATACAAAATATATACCCTAAAGTCACGCCTTCAATACCCACCTCATCCAGCCACACACTACCCTCCTTCAGTTACTACTCAGTTAATTCCCATCAGAGGTTAATTCACGGATGGGTTAAGGCTCTTACAACTAATCATTTCTCCTCTAAATCTTCTTGCATTTTTTCACACATGAGCTTTTGGGGTACACCTAACATCTAAAGTATAACAACTGGGTAGAAAATGGGGAAAGCCACAACCTGAGAGAGCCCATTGCAAGTGGGAAATGGCTCAGGGTGCTATTGAGCATATGGGCTTTTTCACTCACTCAGATCTGAGCTGGGGTTCAGTACTGCACTTGCTAATTGTATGGCTTTAAATGAAATTATCTTTCTTAATTTTTTTCAATTTTATATAGATTAAAAAACTAAGTAAAATAATGCAGGTGAAGCAGTTAGCACATGCCTGGCTCCTAAAAATAAATATAAATATGATTATAATATTTTTTGGTATTATTGTTCACCCTGTGGAATGGTACTGTAGAAAGTAATTAGAAAAATATCATGAGAATAACAGGCAGGTAGCGATGATAGTGGTAATAATTAAAAGCAATGGTATTAAGGCTGATTCAAAAACTAATGTCCTGGACGCACAGCTCTTTTTACCTTTACTTAGTTGTTCTTATCTGGCAGGAAGTTGTCTCTAAAGGGACATAACTCTAATTCTAAAGTCTGTATAACTGTTTGAAAGTTCTTATAAGATGATATTTTTCTAATCATAACATAAAGAATGCCTGAATGGGTATCTATAATTATTCACTTTAAACCAAAGGGTTATTGATTCATTAGTACAGCCTATAGTTCTTAGTAATCATTCATTCATTCATTCACTTATTCAGTAAATATACACCAAGTGCCTTTAAAGTAATGAGTATTATACCCGGTCCTTCATTCTTCATATACTATGCTATTGTAAGAGGACACTCAAACAGAAATTGTCCCTCTTTTGATAATTTTTTAAAGGCTTGCTCTGCCATGGGATAATTTGCAGTCCTTAGGTCAATAAAAGGTGTTTTGGTTTGATGTGAGGTGTTCCCCCACAGATCATGTGTGAGACAATGCAAGAAGGTTCAGAGGAGAAATGAGTGAGTTGTTAGAGTCTTAACCCACAGTGAATTAATCCTCTGATAGGAATTAACTGAGTGGTAACTGAAGTGGTAGGGTGTGGCTGGAAGAGGTGGGAGTTGGGGTTTGGCTTTGAGATATATATTTGTATCTGGCAAGTGGTAAACTCTCTCTCTCTGCTTCCTGATCACCCTGTGAGCCACATATCTTTGACACATCCTCCTGCCATATTGTTCTGCTTCACCTGGAGATTTGAGAAATAAAGCCAACTGTGTATGGATTGAGGCCTCTGAAACTGTGAGCCCTCAAATAAAGCTTTCCTTCTTTACAGTTGTTCTGGTCAGGTTCTTTAGTCATAGCAGTGAAAAATCTGACTAAAACAGAAGGTTATACTAATAATACAGAAAGATTTCTTTTAGTTTCAAAATTTATACACACAACAAAAGAGTTAATAAAGAAAGGCTAAAAATACAAAATACAGTGAATTATGTAGAGTTGATCATGAATACATATAATAAATTAAATACATATATGCATATATTTAAAATATGAACATAAATATATATGTATAACTATATATGTATCTATATATACACATGCATTATAGCATGATTTTTAAGATTAACTTTCTGCCACTTTCATGGGATGTTGATGAAGCTCTGAGCTCTGAGTCATTAGGAGAGTGCCTTTATTCTCTTCAATGCCTAGATCTCCTCTTATTTCCTGGTCCCTGTATCATCAAATCATGCTTTGGGCACCTATCCTCACACTGGCCTATGATGGTCTGATTACTTCCTACTGTGAATGACCTTATGCTAATAGAAATTATTAGTTTTGCCATAGTTAGTCAAAGTTCAGACCTTGGAGGATAGGCTTTTTGCCGTGACTGACTCCAGTAGGGCTCATCAGCCCTCTTTCTATTAATTTTCCTCTTTTTGTTTAGACCTTTAATTGCTATTGCATGCATTTGTGCACTGCAGGTACTGAAGGATATGGAACTGTCTCCTGCAATTTCCTTCAAATACCTGTGACTGATTGACTTTCATCTGCATTGAGTCCTCTGTGTTGAGGAGGGGGGGGGTGATATAGATTTGAGGGCTTTAGGTAGTAGAAAAAAGAACCTTTAGAATCAAGGTGCTGCCTGGAAAACAGCTCTTCAGAGAAGGTACCTCTTGCTCCTGGCCCAGGTCCTCTGTTTATTCTAGGTCCTTGTCCCTCACAACATTTCTTCCCAGTCTTTTAACAGAGACCAAGGCTCCTTTGAGATAGAGATAGATAGATAGATAGATAGATAGATAGATAGATAGATAGATAGATAGATAGATAGACAGATAGATAGATATGAGTGAGGGCTCATGCAGGAGTGAGGGGAGGAAAGAGGGGAAGAGTTTTCTAACTGAATCCCAATTAGTCAAAAATGACTTAAAATGTAAATATTCTCTGTTTATGGAATATATTATAAGTATCAACTAAAACATGAACATAAATAAAAACACTCTGGCAGCATTTAGCAACAGAGGGACATTCAGTTGTTTTAAAATTGACTTACAGGGCTGGGGATGTAGCTCAGTGGTAGAGCACTTGCTTAGCATGCTCAAGGCCCTCCCTGGGATCCATCCCCAGTACTATATACAACATAACATAACATACATAAAATAAAAAATTGTCTTACAACTTTTCTTTTTACATTTTCATAAAATAGAATATGAAATACAAGAACCCTGTTATATTCTTGGACCCTAGAAACATGTCTGTGATCCCCTGAACTTCAACTTGACCTCTGTTCTAATGCCCACTCACTCAAATCTCTCAATGCAAGCAAATCTCTTTGTAAAGGAACCACCTGCCACTAGAGCTGAAGTCCCTATAGGGCTGAGGGCCAACCCATTGACTACTTCCTACTCTCTATCTTGTTTTTTTTTCTATTATTAACTCCTAGATATGTGACCTTGTAAAGCTTGAGGAAGTCTTTTCTTTTCCTTTTTTTTTTCTTTCTTGGTAGTGCTGGGGATCAAACCCAGGGCCTCATGCATGCTAGGCAAATGCTACTACTGAGACACCCCCCCAGTGTTTTTCTTTTAAGTATTAGTTTTTTTAATGTGGAAATCTAATGAAATACCCAAAATATAGGAAATAAAAAAAATGAATGAGTGGAATGGGGTTGTGGCTCAAGCAGTAGCGCGCTTGCCTGGCATGCGTGCGGCCCAGGTTCAATTCTCAAATAATAAAAAAATTCTCATTCTCTCTCTCTCTCTCTCTCTCTCTCTCTCTCTCTCTCTCTCTCTCCCTCTCTCTCTCTCTCTCTCTCTCCCCCCTCTTTAAAAGAAATGAATGAGTAAATTATGAAGATATTATAATAGTAAAAAGGAAATGATAGTATATATTTTATGTAAACAGAACTCAAAAGTAAACTGGGGAATCAGACTTTAATGTAGAATGCGAGGTTCAATTATACAACAGAAAAAAATCAAGAAACATCTAATTTGAAAATGTTTATAGTGTTCCTTATTCTCTTACTAAAATTTAGAAATGATCCTTAAGGCAAGCTTATTAAATTAACTGATTCTAATCTTCTGAGCATAGAGTTTACTCTCAGTATGTCAACAGGTGACAGGAAAAATAGGATGATAACCCAAAGATGGACCAATAGTTTTCCAAGAAGTATACTTTCCCTCATTTCAACTGTCTTTTTAAAGTGAAAGCTTCTAGTAGAATGTCTTTAAAAGCTGAAAATACTGATGGAATCTTTCTATCTTTTGCTATGTCATAATTTTAAGAAAATGTCAGATGGAGGAATTTTAAAAAAAAAAAAGGAGAAGACTAACTGATCAAGAGCCAGATGTATTTGTTTTTCTGCAAAGATTTTCCAGTAGGCAGTTTTAGAAGAAGAAAACTTAAAAATTAACTCCAGGTGAGGTTTGATTATTCATAGTCATTTGATATAATTAACAAAGACTTAAACAGTGCTTGCTATATGCAAGGTACTGCTCTATGTTCATTTCATCTTCTTAAGCCCCCTCAGAGATAAATAATAATATGATCCCCATTTTATAAATGAAGAAATTGAGACACATAGAACTCGCAGAATTTCTCAAAAGTCATGTAGACATTAAGAGGTACAGTTAGGATATGAACCAAAGCAGTCTGACTCCATAGTGTATTATTTAAAATACTGTGCTATGCTGTCTATCATTGTGATTGTTGTTTGCTGTTAATTTTACAATTAATTCATTGTGAAAAATCACAATTTCAAGCTATTTGCTTTAGGCTCATTTTCATGATTTCAGTCTTGTCCTGGTTTGCTTAGAACTGTCCAATTGATAGCTACTTGATAATTTTAAAGATCTTTAATAGTACCTGCCTACTCACTAGTCAATTTTTTTTTAATGTTCTAAAGGTGCACATAGCTCACTATGTCTGTTTCCTTAAACCTCTTAATATTCTCCCAGGAAATCTCTGAGTTAATGAACCACTGTGCCTCAACACTTTACAAGAAATCAGATCACTAGAGTAAGTTTGTTATAAACAGATAAAAACACCTTTGTCATTGCATCCTTAGTACCATTTTTTTTGTTAAGTAGATTGAAAAAAAATCACTTTGATGTGGTCTTTACATATCTACATCCTTTTTACAATAGAATTGCCAGAGGCTTCCAGTATTAAATCCACCAACTTATGAGCCTTTATACCCATGACCCCACCTCCCTTTCTTTTATAATGTTGAAGTGTCTGTGTTCCTGTGTAAGGCCAGCCCACTCCATTGGTCCACTGAATACAATCCTCTCAATCCCATTCAAGTTTGTCCCAATCGCCCTCCTCTCTCTTCTCCTACTTCTTCTAAGATATATTCTATAAATATGCTATTATGCCTTTCATCTAAAAAATACTTTTCCTTGATCCCACACTCTCTTTAGAAGATATCATTCCATAGCCTAAATATAATATCTTCAACCTCTCTCCTCCTGTTTTTTTAAAATTTGTCTTGATTTTCTTTAATCGACATCAAATTGTCCATATTTATTTGGCATAATGTGATGTTTTAGCACATGTATACATTGTGAAATGTTCAAATCAGGGTAAACATATCTATCTCCTCAAACATTTATTATTACTTTGTGGTGAAAACATTAAAAATTCTTTAAACTTTTAAAATATATGCATATTTTCATGTTATCTATAGTCACCCTACTGAGCAATAGCAGTCCAACACTTCTTACCCCTATTGAACTACAACTTAGTAACTTGTTGATCAGCCTTTCTTTAGCACCCCTCACCAGTTCCTGCTAACTGCTATTCTGCTCTCAACTTATATGATTAGATTACACATGAGTGAGATCATGAAGTACTTATCTTTCTGTGCCTGGGTTGTTTCACTTAACATAATGACCTCTAGTTCAATTCATGTAGTCACACATGACAGGATTTCATCCCTTTTTTTATGGCTGAACAAATATTCCATTGTGTGCATGTGCCACATTTTCTTTATCCATTCATCGGGTGATGGACACTTAGGTTGTTTTCGTTTCTTGGTTGTTGTGAATAGGGCTGTATTGAACCCGGCACTGCAGATGTCTCTTTGACATACAGGTTTTCAATTCCTTTGGACACATCCCCTCCAGTAGAATTACTGGATCATGTGGTAGTTGTCTTTGAAGAATCTTCATGTTATTCTCCATAATGGCTGTCCTAATTTACATTCCCACCAACAGTGTACAGGGTTCACTTTTCTCCACATCCTTGTCAGTAGTGGTTATCTTTTGTCTTTTTGACAATGGTCATTTTAAGCAGAGGAAATTGATACTTCATGGTGAATTTGATTTGTATTTCTCTGATGATCAGTACCGTTGAACACTTTTTATTTTCAGTCTTCCTCTCAATGTTGTCTTTTTTCCAGCAAACTGGATGGATCTTCCTCATCACTCTATCTCCTAAGTTTTTAGTGTCCTTGGGGCTCAGTCCTTGTTATGGTTTCATTATAAGGTATCCCTACTAAGTTCCTGTGTTAATGTAGCAATATTCAGAGGTGAAATGATTATGAGAGCTAATAAGGTGACCGAATCAGTGGATTAATCCATTTGATGGATTAATAATGTAAATGGATTAGTTGGTGGTAACTGTAGGAAGGTGAGGTACAGATGGAGGAAGTGGGTCACTGGTGGTGTGCCCTAATGATTATATATTTTGTCCCTGGTTCCTCCCTCCCTCTGTCTCTGTCTCTCTCTGTCTCTGTCTCTCTCTTTCTGTCTCCTGCCTGGCTCCCATGAGGTGAGCAGCTTTCTTTCACTATGCCCACCTTCCTTGATGTTCTGCCTCACCAGGGCCCAGAACAACAAAGTTGCCTGTCCATGGGCTGAACCTCTGATACCATGAGCTAAAATAAACTTTGCCTTCGCTAAATTATTCCTATCAGGTATTTTGGTCACAGCTACAAAAACTTAACTGATACAGTTCTCTAAGAACATCAATTTTCTAGGCAATCTCAACTAATCCAATATAACTACATATCATTTATATGTTTATTATAATAAATTAATATCTGTGGGGTAAACTTCTCTCTTAAACTCTAAACTCACATATCCAACTGTCTCAAATCTAATATGCCAAAACTATGTTCTTGCCTTTCCCTCCAAACCTACTCCTTCCCTTCCTTCCTTTTCTTAATAAATGGCAATCTGTCTTCCCAGTGATCAGGCCAAAAGCTTTGCTATCATCTTTGATTCTATCCCCGCCAAACACCCCTACTTCTTGGCATGAATAGAAGGCTCTGCCTTTAAAATATAATCAAGACTATTATAATAGCCTCTGAATCTCCTAACTCATTTCTCTTCCTCCCTTTCTAGTCTTACTCTTCCTCCAATCTGATTTTTACACAGAAGTTAGACTGATCTTTCTAAAATTCACTTCATGTCATGTCAATCCTTTGCTGAAAACACATGGATGGCTTCCCATCCCACATGAAGTAACATCTGAAGTCCTAACTCTGATGGAGAAGGCGCTACATGATCGGCCTCCTCACACTGTACCATTACCTCTTGGATCTCATATCCTACCACTTCCCACCCCCACTTCTGCCCGTCATCACAACCTACTCCCTCCTGCTGAGCAACCTCGCACTCGTCTCATTAGCCTTTTGTTCTGTCTTGTTCCTCTTCCTCAACCCTTCTCTCCCAGATGTCTGCAAAACTCCTTCCCATAATTCAGTGTTGCAACAAACCTCATCTCAGCAAGAACATTCTTGATGATGTAACTTAAAATTGCATCTTCCTTCCCAGTCATTATCTATTATCCTCATTATTTTTCCTTTAGCATTTGTTACCTCTTGACATTTATTTATTGATTGATTAACCATCTTCATTTCCTCTGCTAGAATATAAAACCTGTTGAAAAATGGGAATTTGTCTTTCTCTTTTCCATTTATTTCCAGTGCCTAGTGCAAGGCATTCCAAAAATATTTATTGAATGGATGAGTTTAATGAACAACTATATACGACTACTAAGTTTATACAACATACAACTTTGATGTTGGATTATAGAGGAATATGTGCCAAACTAGGAGGTCCTAGCAAGATGAATGACATTGGGCAAGCTACATAGGCTCAGTGGGATTTTGCCTCCTCGGTTGTTAAGTGAAGGTTTGGATTAAGTGGTCACAAAATCACCTCAGCTCTAAGAAGTCGTGATTGAATGACTGAGGTTTGATTAGTTTTCATTCTTCACTCTTTCTGACACTTCAGGTTTTAAATAAAACATCCTTGGTGTATATACTCCCTTAATGAATAGCAAAAAGAGAGAAATTAAACAAGCTTACAGGCAATTCATTTCAGCAGTATCAACATATGACATAATCATTATGTAATATTTCAATGCCCATACTGAAAATAGACGTTCCTCCTAAAGAAGACATGACAGTTATTTTTTAATGCACCTGGCATTTCAATTAACAGGGAGATAACTAATGTGTTTACCCCAGACACTTTCTTGGTTCATCCTGTTATAAGAAATAGAACTGCATCATAGCAGAAAATAGCATACTGCCAGTTTGAGTAGGTAGCTCTGCTATGGAAAAATGCTCACTTAAGTGACCAAAGTGAACACTGCCTGAAATGAACTGATGCTATTAATTTATGCATGTCTATATTATCTACTTCCAAACTAATTTAAATGAGAGTGATTAACACACCATTATGCTGAATATCTTCTCTTGGGTTTATCTGCTTTTTACTCTGCTCAGAGTGTTTTCTCTGGGTGTCTCCCTTGGCCTCTGGCTTCTGGGTTCAGCTGAAGTGGAACACAGATCAGAGTGAAGAAGGAGAGTGAGATTAAGAGAGCTATTTCCCCAAACCCTGGTACTGTAGGGTTGGGCTGACCAGCTGTGTCCACTAAAGTTCTCAGCTCCCGTTCGGTGAACTTTCCCACCAGCCTTCTCTGTCTCTGGTCTGTAAGTGATACATCAACTCTGTACCACACAGTTCTTTGTGATTTCCCTGCATTGTAACCCTCCTTTTCCAACTATTCTCTTATTACATTATTCTCAATTTATCCTAATTTTGGTCACACCATCTGTTTGCTATTAGGAATCATTAAAATAGATAATCAGTAAGAGAGTGAGAGATAAGAAATTAAGGAGATGGGAATATAGTTACATCAGCAAACCAAGAGTAAAGAAGAGTGTTGTAATTGAAAAACATTTGCTAATGATATACAGCATACCAGGAGCTAGCAGCAACCTATTCAATAGATGGCATTTGGCATAGAAGTTTTATGAGTCTAAGTCAATCCTCATATGATATTGCATCAGCCTTGATAAGGCCTAGGGCATAAAATTAAATTACGGTTCTGTGAAACTTTTCACAGAAAGTGAAAGTGGTACCACATGAAAGGTGACAAAAATGAAATAGTTTTTTTGTCATTTGACTTGATACAGGAATGATGTTTGTAAAGCTTAGGAATGAATGATATTATGTCCATAGGTGCCCCCCTAAATATTGACTTTCTTCCTCAGATTTTGAAAAAAAAACATACTTCTGTATTTATGAAGAATTTTATGTCTTATTATAGATAGTTTAGAAAATACAAACAAGCATATAAAATAAGTAAAAACCCAGATCCTAAACCACTGACAAAAGAAAATTATTAACAATGACCTTACACCCTTTTTTTCCTACACATGCAGGTATATTATTTTTGACCTGATTTTCTCCAACTTATCAATATATCTTGCATAGTTTCCTTTTTACCTACACATAGTTTTTGTTGGTTGTATAGTGTTTTTCAGAATTACATTTTTCCCCAGTCTCACATTGTGGGATATTTAAATTGTTTCCAATCTTTTCACTTTTTCAAGAAGTGTGATGAGTATACCTGAATATAAATCTTTGTAAATTTCCAACTGTTAGTCCTTAAAAGTTTGTTTCTTAATCCTTAAGACTTTTGTTAGTTTGATTCTTCTTTTACTCTTCTTCAGAAAAGGTAGGACAATTTACTCTCCTAATAGCAGTGGATGAACTTGTTTATCAACCTGGAAAATATTGGCTGAAATTTTTAATTTTAGGGTCCTAATATGTAGCTGCAATATGAACAATCTGAATTGTGGATTGAAAGATCTATTAATCTCATGGTGGAAACCTCTCTTTTTATTTTGAAAACCAGTGATCTGGCTTTGATGTCTTGCCCATGTGGAGTTTTCCCATCTTTGCATAATGAATGCCTGTAAAGAAATGCTACTGAAGTCAACTTTTTATTCAGAAACTTAAACCAGTCCAAGGCTGAGGCACACAGAAATTGCTGTGCCACAAAATATAGAAGAGACAACATTGAGTGAAAGGTTTTGAGGGGAGAAGTAAGTGTGCACAAAGTAGCTTGATTGTGGCTCTGATGAGCAACTTGACTCACAGAAGTGCTAGCTCTTCAGGCTCTGTTGAGATTAAATGTCCACACCCCGCCCCCATGACTAAATACATTGGCTCATTGATTGAAAAGTTGCAACGTTATTTTTCTATTCAGGTGCTTTGTTATTTATATGAGCTGATATAAGAGAAGTATTTTAAGCAATGCTACCTTCCTGTATTCTTTTTCATTGGATCAGTTGAGCAAATGTATATCTTGCACCTCTCTTCTGCAAGATGTGACACCAAATACAAATATCTACTACAATATTAGGAAATTTCTTTACCTTCCAGGAGTTCACAAAATATGTCAAAAATTATGTGGCAAAATACAGGTGATCTTGGATGATATAAAAAGAGGAGCCATATTTCAATTGGTAGTTATTTTATGTGATATAGATACCAACACTGTTCTTAATTAAAGGAATGGAAAAATCTAAGTTAAAAATGAGTATTTTTTTTCTATTAAGATATCCTGTTATGTTTTTACATATAACAATGATACTTTGTTTATTTGGGGTTTCACATTTCTAGCAAAAAGCAGAAAGGAAATCTTTAAGTTTCAAGGAACTATCTAAATAAATTACAATATAGAAAATGGGATAAAAATATAATGTCTCTTAATGGTTTATTCGAGAATTGAACTGGATATTAAAGCTTGATAGATAATTTCTTTTGTGTGTCTGGTTAAGTATTATGACCTTCTGCTGAAAAAGTTATTAGAGCTTTGGAGAAAAGACCTGGGAACAATGAACAGAAGTCTATTTGTTCAAAGATTCAACATGACAGAGATAACCCACAATTAGAAGCCACCTATTTTCCTAATATAATTCTTTAACTTTCTGCCTTCCATGTGTAAACAAGAAATTCTTATTTCAAGCTGAATTTAATGGTGTGTAATATTAATCTAAGGTTTTTAGAATTAAACTTTGATATACCTTCATGCCATGAACTTCATACTTATTAGTGGGGGTTTATGAAGCAAGTTGTTTGGAAGATTATGAAATAGATTGGAAGATTATGAAATATGGTATAAAAGTGAACTTAAGCCCTCAGGAAGTAGCATAGTATTATTTTGGCACATAGATCTACATGTAGAATAGTTTCTTCAGTTTATTTACACTTCTACTAGTGTGAATTTAACAAAATGAGCAAAATGTGGCACTTTGAAAAGGAATGTTGTGCATCCAATACAAATCAGAGGCAATAAGAGGATATGGGGAAAATGAAAGTTGTTGTTGTTTTTAGAAACCTCATGTAGTAGTCAAGAGAGACCAGCTTTGAATTCAACTCATCATTTATACTTTCTGAACACCTGTTCCTGGAATGTTTTAAGGACCACTCGAAAAGTCTAAAAATCAGTGCATATAGAATCTGTCCCCAAAGGGACACCCTTAGTATTGACATTTATTTGAGGCTTGAAAAGCCAGTAATTCTTGATCCATACTCTCTGCTTCTATTAATTGATGAGAAGAGAATGGAACTGTCCTTAGGGAAGTGCTTAATTCAGCCTTTACCATCCTGCAAATAAAACTGCTGGCCAGGTTTCCATCCACAACTTTGCTATTCTTGGGACCAGAAGAAGCTTCCACTCACCTAATAGTGACCCATGAAACCCTATTCTATGTCAGAAACAACAGAAAGTGCTAGGAGTACAATGATAAGTAGTGCAGATCATTTGGGAAATGCCATGCCAAGGAAACACAAATAATACCTAGAGGGTACGTCTGACCTTACCTAGAGGAGAAGGAGGAGAAAGACTGGGGAGGAGTGCTCAAACTGAGTCTTAAGGAATGAACAGGATGAATCTACCAGGCAGCCAGGAAAGGCAGAGCAATTCCAGGCGTGTAGTGAATGCCGCAGTGTATCAATCACAGTCCAAGGGCAGAATCTTATGAAAGACAATCAAGAAACTTGAAGTAGGACAAAGATAGAAGGGCAATAAATCATAAGCAAAGGATCATTGGTGGACCAAGAATGGAGCTAACATTTTCCCTTAAGGACTTAGAGTAAGTTTCAAGAATGTGATGGCATTCATTCTGGTCTTAAAGAAAACAGAAACCTGAGGAAAAAATAGAGTAAGATTGGAAGGTGGAGGAGAGAAGTGAAATTATTCTAGTAGAGAAAACCATGTAAAAAGTAGAGAAGCATAAAGGTGCTTGGTCACCTTCTCTCTTCTATTTATTTATGTTTTCATCCTAGGATTTTATCTAGTTCTGTAGCAACAGCTATCATTTAAAACTGTAGGTACTTAATTTAGGCCTCCAGCACTGAATTCTCCCTCTGAGCCACCCATTTATACTTCCAGATGTTTGCTTGTCATCTCCACTTAGAGCTGTTACAGGCAATCAAGTGTTACATATTCAAAACTGGGTGTCTCCCTTCTCCCAATCTGTTATTCTTTCATCTTTCTTCTCAGTTATTGAGACCATCATCCAGCCAGTTGCTCCAGCAAAAACCTGGGCATCATTATTTATTCTTTGCCCTCCAATCTCCATATCTATCCAGTCCCTGAATGAGCATTCTGACTTCACCCACAAGCACATCTCAAATCTGAACACTTCATTTTATATCTTAGTCCAAATATCCTTCCTTCTGGTCTCCTTGTTTCTCTTTAGTTCCTCTAGTATCTATTTTCCACTTACTAGCAGAGTTGTTTTTTTAAATGTAAGCCATATCTTGTCATTTCTTGCTTTAAACTTGACAATGACTTCCCTGTTTTAACTACCAACCACTGGCCTAGTCCCCCAGCAGCTCTCCAGTCTTACCTCTTGTCTTCACACTGCCTACTCCCATTGTACTGGCCTCTTCCCAATTCTCAGCAATGTGTGAGGTCTTTCCCACCCAAGGCTGTTGCACCCACAGTTTCTTCTCTCTGCAGTTCTCCCCTCCATTTCTTTCCATGGCTGCCTTCCTCTTATCTTTCAGGGTTTTACCCAAAGGTCTTGTGGAAAACATTTTAATATGCCTTCTACTAATTCTACCCAAATTATTCTGCATTATCACCCTACTTCTTTCCTTCTTAGGAGTTAAGACACATGTAATAATTCTTCATTTCCTTGGTTACTGTCTCTTCTTTTTCAATAAAACTCCAGTTTAATGAAGCATAGGGTTCTCTCTCTTTAAATACCATAGCCCATGTACATAGTACAACATCTTCAAGCATGTGCTCAATAAATATTTGTTGAACAAATGAATGACAAAGTCATTACTGTTTTAAGACTCTAGATAAGGGCTAACAGAACTGAATACACAGAGACATCAAGTAAAGTAAGAATTGAAATGATTATTTATTTAATCCCTTGGACATCACTGGTAAGAACAATGAATCTGGGTGGAAGGTAGAGGTAGGAGCACCATGGGTGAGGAATAAAATAATATATTTGAAATTGGAGAACAGTAAGCATTCTAAGATGCTTGGGCCAAAAAAGTGACAATGAAGAGTGTGGTGCCAAAATCTTGGAGGTTCTAAAGAATGTCCTTTAAAAATTTTAATGGAGCATATTTGTGCTTAATTCTGTGTAGAGAAAAGGAAGCAGAAAAGATGGTGAGGATGAAGAGAGGGAATGGTTGATAGAGTAAGATTATTGAGAAGATGGAATTGGGAATGGGACTGTGGTTGTAATGAGGAATTTATCTTGAGCAGAAGGAAGGGCACTTCTTCCTCTGATGTGCAGGACATCAAGGAAATTACTTTTAAAGCTTCTGTTTCCTTGGGTAAAAGTGAGGAAGTAGAGGCAGGTATAGAACTAAAGACAGTGAACATGTTTTGAAATATCACTATGAAAAATTGAGAAGAATTGACCAGGAATTCATAAAAGCAATGCTGAATGTCATTAACTATTCTAATGAAGCCATAAATTTGACACCAGTTTCTACAATTGTGTCACCAATCAAGTATTTACTAAATACATGCTATGTTCTAGACATTTAATTGCTCTCAAAAGTATCACAACAAATAAATCCAATTTCTGCAATTTAGTGGAAGAGAAAAAATTGTACTAATTAGCAAAGCATTATGATGAGGGCTGAACTAAAGAAATAGCTTTATTCAACCAGAGCCCAGAAGATGATGTGATGGGGGCTCAGTTTTGGTCACAGAGTCTATTGCTGTAATTAAAGATTAAACAGGTGGAACTGTTTCCAGTGACAATAGAATTCTGGGAGAGGAGGAGGAGGTGAGTCCCTGGAATGGACAAAGTCATGTAAGTGTGAGAATAACAAGTTGAAGGGACATTCAGAAAGATGCTGAAGTTTCCTAGGAAGGTGGAAGGAGGAGCTAACATAGAGGAGGTTATGACTTGGGCATCTGAAGTCTTGATAGGTATTTGAGAGTGACTTGGAAGACCACACATACCAGTGATAAGGACAGATAAATGAGGGTATATCCAGATAGAGTAAATATCAAAGGGAGAGGAATTATACATGAGAACAATATCACAGTGGTCTAAAAACAGCAGTTATAGAGCCCACAGAATGGGAGAAAATCTTTACCATATATACCTCATATAAAGCAATAATCTCCTGAATACACAAAGAACTCAAAAAACTTACCACCCAAATAATAAATAACCCAATCAATAAATGGGCAAAGGAACTAGATGGGTACTACAAAGAAGAAGAAATACAAATGATCAAAAAAATATATGAAAAAATATTTAACATCTCTTGTTAGAGAGACAAGTAGAGATATGCAATAAAAAACTGCACTGAGATTTCATCTCACTGCAGTCAGATTGGAAATTTTCAAGAATACAAGTAACAATAAATGTTGGTGAGGGTGTGGAGAAAAAGGTTCACTCATACGTTGCTGGTAGGACTGTAAACTGGTGCAACCACTATAGAAAGTAGTATAAAAATTTCTCAGAAAACTTGGACTGGAACCACCAATTGATCCAGTTATCCCACTCCTTGGTATATACTCAAAGAATCTAAAATCAACAGACTACAGTGATGCAGTCACAACAAAATTTATAGCAGGTCAATTCACAATAGCCAAGCTATGGAATCAACCTAGTTGTCCTTCAACAGATGAATGGATAAAGAAAATGTGGTATACATACATAATGGACTATTACTCAGCTATAAAAAATGAAATGGTGGCATTTGATGGTAAATGGATAGAATTGGAGAATATCATACTAAGTGAAATAAACCAGTCCCCCCAAAAATCAAAGGTCAAATGTTCTCTCTAATATGTGGATGCTAACCCTTAACAAGAGAGGGTAGGAAGGGAAAGTATAGACGTTCATTGGGTTAGACAAAGGGGAATGCAGGGAAGGGAGGGGGAAATGGGAATAAGAAAGACAGTAGAATGAATTGGATATAACTTTCTTGTGCTCATATGTGAATACATGACCAGCGTAACTCCATATCATGTTCAACTACAAGAATGGGATCAAAGTTGTAAAGGGTCTCACCCCATGTATGATATGTCAAAAAATACCCTACTGTCATATATATCTAAAAATAACAATTTTTTAAAAAATGAAAAAATAGAAAATCAAGTGCAGTGAGAGTATAAATATAATCTGGTGCCAAATTTGCTCTTAAATGCTAGTATCAATATGATAAGATAATGAGACTCTAGAACAGTAAAAGCACATGTGGTAAAATCTAAAGAATTTTAAATAAATCATGGAGTTTTGTTAATTAAAAAATAGCAGTTATAATGAGGAAAATGTCCAAACTATTCCAAGCCCTTCTGCACATGGGGCAACAGAATATGACTATTCTTCACTCAAGAGAATTTCAGTCAAAACAAGGAGGTAATGTTCTGAAGATTAAAGATGTGGAAGATGTTATGAATGATGATATAAGGTTCCAGAGGGTTCTGGAGGATGCACTGTGAAAGAGTAAATTGAGAGAGGGGGAAGGAGAGCAGGGGGAAGAAAGGAGAGAGAAGAAGAAAGAGGGGAGGGACTCACACTGTAGTAATGGCTGAGGGTACCAGTGAGTTAAGAATAGAAACAATTTGTCCTGAGATTCACAAAAGTCCCAGTGACCATGTATCAGTCTGCTTATGTTCAAGTTAATGTCTGCAAAAGGACCACTGACTTTTCCTCCATGGCCAATGCTGGGAGCAAGAAAACATTATTGATACGTTGCAAGGCAGAGAAAAATGTTCTTTAATTCAGTATCTATTTTTCAAATTTACTTTTGAAGTATTTTTATTCTTTCCTGATAATGAAAGATATACTCACTGTAAAATAAAGTAATACAGAAAAGCATAAAGAATAAAAAAGATCCCTTTTAATTCCCAGATGAAGATTAAATAATCATTGTTAATACCTTCATATTTTATATTAAGATATTTGATATTTGATATTAATCCCTGGCACTTACCAGTTAGAACTCTGGAACAGACTTTGTCAGTCAGGGATGCCCCTCTCTTTCATCTCTACCCTCTCTCTCACACACTGTCTTTAGTGCTGTATCTTTCCAGCTTTCTCTCCATTCTCCCTAAACTCAGACCCTGGTCATCTGTGGAATGGATATCACCTTATATGGAGCTTATCCAGACTGTCATTAAGCACTGAACCAATGTCACTATTGTGGCTGAAGTGTTGCTATAGCTCTGGCCATGGAATTTAGGAGGCTTATTATGGATCTCCTGGGAATCTGAGACCAGGGTGCTAAGGCAACCCAGAAAACTACATAGATTTTCATATCCATCTCTCAAAAGGGGAAATGCCACATTGGGGGTGAGGCTAATCCAGCCTCTATAACACCCACTTCTGCTGGTGTTCATTATTGAGGTACCACTCACTTTTCCACCAGAAAAACCCAGTCTCTTGATCCAGATACAATATGGCAGATCAGAGTGGTAAAAAGGGCCTCTGCAAAATAAACATTAACTTAAATTGCCTCATCACACTGGGGAATCCTGAATCACGGCTTTAGTCCCCCGAAAATAGCACATGTATACACTTGGTTTTGTCCTTCTGCCTCCATTTCAAGAGAAGAGAAATAAAATAGGCCTGAGAAGAAGGATGCACTCACCTTTTTAAACTTGAGAAGCTTGACCTTTATTTTACCACATAAGTCAGGACTACCACAACCCTGCTAATTTGTTCTTTCCCTCCTTCCTCCTACCCATCTCCTGCCACTTCCCCAGAAGCATAATGCTTTCAACATCCTGCTGTCCATTAGCATAAATAAAACCATGCTTTTAAAGTAAAAATAGTTCTAATGCTGTATTTGTTAAAGACTGCATTATCATAAGAGGATAAAAATATTCTTGAGTAACAGGTAGGTCATATTCTTTAGAGGCAGTAACATTCTTTTATTGTGGTTCCCTGAAATTTGATTATTTTAGCCATAGATTAAAACCTTGGGCTCAGCACAAGTTACATTTTCACTGCAGAAATTGTTAAACCATGAAGTTTCTCAAAACATGTTTTAATTTATTTTTCTGTTGCCAATATTTTTACAGGCAGTTATAAGAAACAAAAAATATGAAATGCCATTTAAATTAAATCTTTGGTATATGAACCAATGGATAATGTTATTGCTTTCCCTTGTTATTATCTATTGCTCATTGAAATTTTATGTAACATTTATACAATAGATAAGGAAATACTGGGCTAAGAAAGAGCAGAAGTGGCAAGAAATGGAAATGAGAGATCTTCAACGTCTAGAAGAACTGAAGAAATTAATGGCTAAACAGTCAGAAAAAGACAGAGAAAGGTAAAAGGGAGATGTTAAATGTGTGATGATGGGAGTGGTAAATGGATTCTTCTGTAATGTGTTAGGATAAACAATATCAGAGGGAGCATTTTTTTAAATATTTAATGTATCCATTCAAAATTTATATTTGTAAACAGATAAAATTATTTCTATAAAGTACTTCAAACTTTCATTTTATACACAAACCTCTATGTCTACATTTTGTTCCAAGTTAGCTTCCTAGTTAAAACTCTCACAGAGGATTTATGATATTGGGTTGCCCACTGTATGTGTGAAATGATACTGAATTAACATTTTGATGCGGGAGGAGGAAAACATTATTCTGATGAAAAGGGAGACCCATTTACTGTTAATAAGGCTGGGAAAACAATATACAACTATAAAGTGCTGCTCATTGTTCATAATATATTTTTTTCATGGCACATATAAATAATTTCCTAGAATCAAGTAATTTTATAGCTAGAAAAGATATTTGATATTAACTAATCCATTTTCCTCATTTTATGTATGAGTACACTGAGAGATTAAAATTATATTTCCAAGATTACTATATCAATCAGGGTCAATTAGAAGGCAGAAACAACATGGCAATTTGAATAGGAGAAGCTTAATATGAAAAATTATAAGCTGTGATGGAAAATCCCTAGTGTATTAAGAGATTAGAACTCTTAAGAATACCCAAGGACTGAAGGAGAGTTCCCATGGAAGAAACAGGTTGGATTTGGGCTCCCTCTCCCCATGGTTAGAATTCAGTCTTCATTGTAGTTTCTGTGCTTATGGCCCACTGCATGTTGGTGGAGTTCTTCGGTGCTCCTGGGGGTACAGGCAGACCAAAGCTGGAAGCTGGCCATTGGGAGGCTTGAAAGACTCAATGGAAATCTAATCATAGAGGTACTTCTGAAATTTGATGGGAAACTGAGCATGGGTTCCATTGGAGCTCCAAGAGTAAAGATGACATTGGGTGGCCCATATGGGTGCTGATGGCCAGTGAATGGTAGGGACAACTGAAATCGTGAAGGAAAGCTTTTTCCTTTTTCAGTGTCCTGCCAGCACCCCTTTCCAACACAGTTTAATAAATTACCAACTACAAAGGCGATACAGGGGGTCCAGCTGCATTTTCTCACAGCAGGCATTGAACGGTGGACTTCATTGTCCAGTGGAGAGTTAATAAGTCTATAAGTGGCATAGTTATCTAGTTTAATTAGCTCCTTAGTTATCTTTTCATAAATGATAAATTGAAGACAGACCTTTAGTTTTATAGCATAAGTCATAGTGAATTTTCTTTAATAAGTTTCCCTAATACATTTACCTAAATTAGAAACTATATAAAAAATTGCTCAGAACTCTTAGTAGTTTCTCCTTAATTTTGGCATGAACCTCAAACTTCTATGAAAAACAAATTGTATAAAAAGTTTCTCTTGAACTTACATAATACTTTGGGAGACGTGATCACTTCATACAATTAGGTTCACTGTTTCTAGGAAATTTACTCTGTGACTCTTGTGAAGTTATCTCAAACTCCAATCACTATGGTGGCAGAATGAATCTGAAGAGAGAGAGATGCTAGTTATTACTAAGGACTTTCTGGGTGAAAATCACTTTATTTTCCAAATATTCAAGACTTTTGAGTTGAGTCTAGTCTTCTACTGAGAGAACCAAGAATAAAACAAAGCCAGGGCTCAAGGTTATGAGGTCAAGCAATTAATAAGAAACAAGATAAACAAGTACAAACTAAGATACAAGAGGATACCAGAAGATGAGCCATGTATGGTTCAGAAATAAGAAAGAAGACAAGAACCTCCAAACAGCTAAATACTAAAGGGCAAGGCAAAGGTAGTGGTTAAAGGCTGCCTGGACAGTCTAAGACTATCTGGGAAAGTGAAAAGCATCACAGGAATTGAAAGGGGTGGGAAGCAGGACAGATGTGGAGTCCCAGCATTAGGGGACAAGCTTCTAATAGGATCATCCTTCGTGGCAGGGAGCTTCTTTGATTACAGAGTCATTTCAGCCTTTCACTTCCTATCTCAGTAATTATAAAGATTAGCTGATTCAGAAGTTTAGTTGAAAAGAAGAAAAAGAAGATCAGATTAATCTGCATTACATAACAGGAAAAAATAGCCATATCATAACATAGCAAAAAGTACTAAGGACTAGAAGCCATAGACCAGGGGTTTATTCTTAACTCTTCTTTAAATAGTGTCTGACCTTTGGAAAGTCAGACATTTAACCTCCACAAGGGTATCTTTTGTCCTCTGTAAAAGTGAACTGGATAATTTCTGAAGGCTAAGTGAGTTGATTAGACCCTTAAAAGGGTCTATCATTTGTAAGTTTAACTCCTCTGATAAAATTCTGTAGATCCAGGTAATTTTTGGATCCAGTACTTGCAGGTCAATAAGAGATCAGTGAGGAGGAACTTTAAAATATCAAGATTACATCTGACTAATAAATCTCAGAAAAACTGACATATTGTTGATAGAAACATAGTCCTCATTCTGTGATTTAGGGAGATGGAGTTCAGTGTGTAAAACTTGCTGATAGATTTTACTTCTTTTTTTTCTGTTTTCTACTTTTGTTCTTTTTAAAAATTTTAATTAGGTATATGTGACAGTAGAATGCATTTTGATTCATTGTAAACAATTGCAGCACAACTTTATATTTTTATGGTTGCACATGATATAGCATAGCACCATATGTGCAGTCATATATGTACCAAGGGTAATGATGTCCATCTCATTCCATCATCTTTCCTACTCCCATACCCCCTCCCCACTCCTCCCTTTCCTTTGCTCCATCAAAGTTCCTCAATTTTTCCCATGTCCCCCCCTATTATAGATCAGCATCCTCTTATCAGAGAGAATATATGGCCTTTGTTTTTTGGGGATTGGCTTACTTCACTTAGTATGATAGTCTTCAACTCCATCCATTTACCTAAAAATGCCATGATTTTTTTCTCTTTTAATGCTAAGTAATATTCCATTGTGTATATATACAACAATTTCTTTATCCATTCATCCATTGAAGGACATCTAGTTTTAACTATTGTGAAATAAACTATAAATATTGATGTGATTTGTGTTACTATAGTATGCTGATTTTAAGTCCTTTAGGTATAGACCAGGGAGTGGGATAGATGGGTCAAAGGGGGGTTCCATACCAAGTTTTCTAAGGAATCTCCATACTGCTTTCCAGATTGCTTGCACCAATATGCAGTCCCACCAGCAATGAATGAGCATGCCCTTTCCCCCACAGCCTCGCCAACATTTATTGTTATCTATATTCTTGATAACTGCCATCCTGACTGGAGTGAGATGAAATCTTAGAGTAGTTTTTATTTGCATTTCTCTGATTACTAAAGATGTTGGACATTTTTTCATATATTTGTTGATATATCCTCTTCTGAGAAGGGTCTGTTCAGCTCCTTAGCTCATTTAGAGATTGGGTTGTTTGTTTTTTTGGTTTTAAGTTTTTTGAGATCTTTGGATATCCTGGAGATTAGTGCTCTATTTGAAGTGTGTGTGGCAAAAATTTTTTCCCAAGATATACCCTCTCTCTTCACCTCATTGATTCTTTCTTTTGCTGAGAAGAAGTTTTTTAGTTTGAATCCATCCCATTTATTAATTCTTGATTTTATTTCTTGCACTTAGGAATCTTGTTAAGTTGGGGCCTAATCTGACATGATGAAGATTTGGGCCTACATTTTCCTCTATTTGGCACGGGTTCTCTGGCCTAATTCCTAGATATTTGATCCACTTTGAGTTGAGTTTTGTGCATGGTGAGAGACAGCGTTTATTTTCATTTTGCTGCTTATGGATTTCCAGTTCTCCCAGCACTATTTGTTGAAGAGGCTGTTTTCTCTCCAATGTATATTTTTGGTGCCTTTGTCTACTATTGGATTACTGTATTCATGTGGGTTTGTCTCTGTGTCTTCTATTCTGTACCATTGGTCTACATGTCTATTTTTGTGCCAATACCATGGTTCTTTTGTTACTACAGCTTTGTAGTATAGTTTAAGGTCTGCTACTGTGATGAGTCCTGCTTTATTCTTCTTGCTAAGGATTGCTTTGGCTATTCTAGGTCTTATTTTTCCAAATAAATTTCATGATTGCTTTTTCTATTTCTATAAGAAATGACAATGGAATTTTAATTGAATCTGTTTAGTGCTTTTGGTAGTATGGCCATTTTGACAATATTAATTTTGCCTCTCTAAGAGCATGGGGGATCTTTCCATCTTCTAAGGTCTTCTTCAATTTATTTCTTTAGTGTTCTTTAGTTTTCATTGTAGAGGTCTTCCACCTCTTTTGTTGATTCCCAAATATTTTTTGGATGCTATTGTGAATAGGGTAGTTTTCCTAATTTCTCTTTCAGAGGATTCATCACTGATGCATAGAAATGCATTTGATTAATAGGTATTTATTTTATATCCTGCTACTTTGCTAAATTCATTAATTAACTCTAGAAGTTCTCTGGTAGAGTTTTTTGGATCCTCTCAGTATAGAATCATGTCATCAGCAAATACTAATAGTTTGAGTTCTTCTTTTCCTGTTTATATCCCTTTAATTTCTTCCATCTGTCTAATTACTCTGACTAGCATTTCAAGGACTATGTTAAATAGAAGTATTGAAAGAGGGCCTCTCTGTCTTATTCCAGTTTTTAAAGGGAATGCTTCCAATTTTTCTCCACCTAGAATGATGTTGGCCTTGGGTAATTTCGCATAGATAGCTTTTACAATGTTGAGGGATGTTCCTACTATCTCTAGTTTTTCTAGTGTTTTGAACATGAAAGGATGATGTATTTTGTCAAATGCTTTCTCTGAATCAATTGATATAATCATATGATTTTTATCTTTAAGTCTATTGATGTGATGAATTATATTTATTGATTTCTGTATATTGAACCATACATGCATATCTGGAATGAACCCCACTTGATCATGGTGCACTATTTTTCAAAAATATGTTTTGTATTCAATTTGCCAGAATTTTATTGAGAATTTTTACATCAATGTTCATCAGGGATGTTGGTGTGAAATTTTCTTTCCTTGATGTGTCTCTGCTTGGTTTTGGTATCAGGATGATACTAGTTTTGTAGAATGAGTTTGGAAGGGTTCCTTCCATTTCTACTTCATGGAATAATTTGAGGTATTGGTATTAATTCTTCTTTGCAGGTTTTATAGAACTCAGCTATGAATCCATCTGGTCCCAGACCTTTTAATGGTGTCTTCTATTTCCTTGCTTGAAATTGATGTGTTTAAATTGTGTATGTCCTCTTGTCTCAGTTTGGGTTGATCATATGCCTCTAGAAATTTGTTGGTGCCTTCAAGTTTTTCTCTTTTACTGGAGTATAAATTTTCAAAATTGTTTCTAACTGTTTTCTGTATTTCAATAGTGTCTGTCATGATATTTCCTTTTTCATCACAAATTTTAGTAATTTGAGCTTTTCCCTCCTTTTTGTCAATTTTTTGAATTGTTTCTATTTCATTTATTTCTGCCTTGATTTTAATTATTTCCTCTTTTCTACTACTTTTGGAGTTGATTTGTTCTTCTTTTTCTACAGTTTTGAGATCTAATGTCAGGTTGTTTATTTGCTGTCTTTTTCTTCATTGAATGAATGAGCTTAATGCAATGAACTTTCCTTTTAGCACTGCCTTCATAGTGTCCCACAAATTTTGATAAGTTATATTGGAATTCTCATTTACCTCTAAGAATTTAAAAACATTTTTTATATATGTATGACAGAAGAATGCATTATAATTCTCATTACACATATAGAGCACAATTTTTCATATCTCTGGTTGTATACAAAGTATATTCACACCAATTCATGTCTTCATATACGTACTTTGGACAATAGTGTCCATCACATTTCACCATCATTTCTAACCCCATGGCCCCTCCCTTCCCATCCCACCCCTCTGCCCTATCTAGAGTTCATCTATTCCTCCCATGCTCCTCCCCCTCCCTACCCCACCATGAATTAGAATTTTTTTATGTCCTCCCTGATGTCTTCTGTTATCCATGTGTTGTCCAATACTGTATTGTTTAGTCTCCAGGTGTTAGAGTAGCTTCTCTTTTTACTTTTATCATTGATTTCTAATTTCATTCCATTATGGTACGATAGACTGCAAGGTAGTATCTCTATTTTGTATTTGCTAACACTTGCTTTGTGGCATGACATATTGTCTATTTTAGAGAAGGATCCTTGTGCTGCTGAGAAGAAAGTATGTTCGCTCATTAATGGATGGAATGTTCTATACATGTCTGTAAGTCCAATTTATTGATTGAATTATTGAGCTCTATAGTTTCTTTGTTTAGTTTTTGTTTGAAAGATCTATCCAGTGGTGAGAGAGGTATATTAAAGTCACCCAGTATTATTGTGTGGTGGTCTATTTGGTTCTTGTATTTGAGAAGAGTTTGTTTGACATACATAGATGCCCCATTATTTGAGGCATAGATATTTATGATCATAATGCCTTGTTGATGTATGAATCTCTTAAGCAGTATGAAATGTCCTTCTTTATCCCTTTTTCAGTAGCTTTGGTTTGAAGTCTACTTTATCTGATATGAGGATGGAAACCCCTGCTTGTCCATGTGAGTGATACACTTTTTCCCACCCTTTAACCTTAAGTCTGTGGATGTCTTTTCCTGTGAGATGAGTCTCTTGAAGGCAACATATTGTTGGTCTTTCTTTTTTAATCCAATCTGTCAGTCTATGTCTTTTAATAATGAGTTTAGGCCATTCATATTCAGGGTTATTATTAAAATGTGATTTGTGTTCCCAGACATTTTGGTTTATTTTGGTTTTTAACTTGACTTGGTTTTTGATTGGCCTTACCTTTACTGAAGTTTCTCCCTTTGCTAATTTTCATTGTTGTTTTTCATTTCCTCCTCCTGGAATATTTTGCTGAGGATGCTCTGTAGTGAAGGCTTTCTCACTGTGAATTCTTTTAACTTTTGCTTATCATAAAAGTTTTTATTTCATCTCAAGCCTGAAGCTTAATTTTGCTGCATATAAGATTCTTGGTTGGCATCCATTTTCTTTCAGAGGTTTGGTATATGTTGTTCCATGATCTCCTGGCTTTCAGGGTCTGAGTTGAAAAATCTGCTGAGATATGAATTGATCTCACCCTAGATGTGATCTGATTCCTCTCTCTTGTGGCCTTTAAGATTCTATCATTATTCTGTATGCTAGGAATTTTCATTATTATATACCTTGGTGTAGATCTGTTGTAATTTTGTACATTTGGTGTCCTGTAAGCCTCTTGTATTTGATTTTCCAATTCATTCTTCATGTTTGGGAATTTTCTGATATTATTTCATTGAAGAGATTGTGTATTCCTTTGGTTTGAATCTCTATGGTTCCCTCTATCTCTATAATTCTTATATTGATCTTTTAGTGGTATTCTATAATTCTTGGATGTTCTGCTCATGATTTATTATCATCTTCACTGTGCTGTCTACTTTATTTTCAAGATTGTATACTTTGTTTTCATTATCTGACATTCTGTCTTCCAAGTGATCTATCCTGTTGGTGATGCTTTCTATTGAGTTTTTTGTTTGGTTTATTATTTCCTTCATTTCAAGGATTTCTGATTTTTTTTTTCAGAACCTATCTTTCTTGAAGTAATCTTTTGCTACCTGTGTTTGCTCCCTTATCTTTTTTTTTTTTAGTAAAATCAATGGTTGCTTGTATTTTTTCTCTTATCTCCTTGTTGGAGTGATCAATTTTTGCCTATATTTGCTCATTTAGGTCTTTCTTTAATTCACAGATCATTTTGATTATGTATATTCTGAACTACTTCTCTGACATTTCATCAACTGCACCATCCATGGGTTCTATTATTGTAGTATCCTGGTTTGTTTGGGGTACTGTTTTCCCTGTTGTCTATGTGTCTTTCTTTCTTTTTTTTTTATTTAATTTTTTATTTTTTTTATTGGTTGTTCACAACATTACAAAGCTCTTGACATATCATATTTCATACATTAGATTGAAGTGGGTTATGAACTCCCAATTTTACCCCAAATGCAGATTGCAGAATCACGTCGGTTACACATCCACAATTTTACATAATGCCCAATTAGTAATTGTTGTATTCTGCTACCTTTCCTATCCCCTACTATCCCCCCTCCCCTCCCCTCCCATCTTCTCTCTCTACCCCATCTACTGTAATTCATTTCTCTCCTTGTTTATTTTCCCATTCCCCTCACAACCTCTTATATGTAATTTTGTATAGCAATGAGGGTCTCCCTTCATTACCATGCAATTTCCCTTTACTCTTCCTTTCCCTCCCATCTCATGACTCTGTTTAATGTTAGTCTCTTCTTCCTGCTCTTCCTCCTTGCTCTGTTCATAGTTGCTCTCATTATATCAAAGAAGACATTTGGTATTTGTTTTTTAGGGATTAACTAGCTTCACTAAGCATAATCTGCTCTAGTGCCATCCATTTCCCTGCAAATTCTATGATTTTGTCATTTTTTATTGCTGCATAGTACTCCATTGTGTATAGATGCCACATTTTTTTTATCCATTCATCTATTGAAGGGCATCTGGGTTGGTTCCACAGTCTAGCTATTGTGAATTGTGCTGCTATGAACATCGATGTGGCAGCGTCCCTGTAGCATGCTCTTTTAAGGTCTTCAGGGAATAGCCCGAGAAGGGCAATAGCAGGGTCAAATGGTGGTTCCATTCCCAGCTTTCCCAGGAATCTCCAAACTGCTTTCCAAATTGGCTGCACCAATTTGCAGTCCCACCAGCAATGTACAAGAGTACCCTTTTCTCCACATCCTCGCCAGCACTTGTTGTTGTTTGACTTCATAGTGGCTGCCAATCTTACTGGAGTGAGATGGTATCTTAGGGTGGTTTTGATTTGCATTTCTCTGACCGCTAGAGATGGTGAGCATTTTTTCATGTACTTCTTGATTGATTGTATGGCCTCCTCTGAGAAGTGTCTGTTCAGATCCTTGGCCCACTTGTTGATTGGGTTATTTGTTATCTTATTGTCTAATTTTTTGAGTTCTTTGTATACTCTGGATATTAGGGCTCTATCTGAAGTGTGAGGAGTAAAAATTTGTTCCCAGGATGTAGGCTCCCTATTTACCTCTCTTATTGTTTCTCTTGCTGAGAAAAAACTTTTTAGTTTAAGTAAGTCCCATTTGTTGATTCTTGTTATTAACTCTTGTGCTATGGGTGTCCTATTAAGGAATTTGGAGCCCGATCCCACAATATGTAGATCGGAGCCAACTTTTTCTTCTATCAGATGCAGAGTCTCTGATTTGATATCAAGCTCCTTGATCCATTTAGAGTTAACTTTTGTGCATGGCGAGAGGAAGGGATTCAGTTTCATTTTTTTGCATATGGATTTCCAGTTTTCCCAACACCATTTGTTGAAGATGCTATCCTTCCTCCATTGCATGCTTTTAGCCCCTTTATCAAATATAAGATAGTTGTAACTTTGTGGATTAGTCTCTGTGTCCTCTATTCTATACCATTGGTCCACCCGCCTGTTTTGGTACCAGTACCATGCTGTTTTTGTCACTATTGCTCTGTAATATAGTTTGAAATCTGGTATCGCTATACCGCCTGATTCACACTTCCTGCTTAAAATTGCTTTTGCTATTCTGGGTCTTTTATTTTTCCATATGAATTTCATGATTGCTTTATCTATTTCTACAAGAAATGCCATTGGGATTTTGATTGGCATTGCATTAAACCTATAGAGAACTTTTGGTAATATCGCCATTTTGATAATGTTAGTTCTGCCTATCCATGAACAGGGTATATTTTTCCATCTTCTAAGATCTTCTTCTACTTCTCCTTTTAGGGATCTGTAGTTTTCATTGTATAAATCTTTCACCTCTTTTGTTAGGTTGATTCCCAAGTATTTTATTTTTTTGGAGGATATTGTGAATGGAGTGTTTTTCCTCATTTCCGTTTCAGAAGTTTTGTCGCTGATATACAGAAATGCCTTTGATTTATGCGTGTTGATTTTATATCCTGCCACTTTGCTGAATTCATTTATTAGTTCTAGTAGTTTCTTTGTAGACCCTTTTGGGTCTTCTAAGTATAGAATCATGTCATCTGCAAATAGTGATAATTTAAGTTCTTCTTTTCCTATTTTTATGCCTTTAATTTCTTTCGTCTGTCTAATTGCTCTGGCCAGTGTTTCGAGAACTATATTGAATAGAAGTGGTGATAGAGGGCATCCCTGTCTTGTTCCAGATTTTAGAGGGAATGCCTTCAACTTTTGTCCATTCAGAATGATGCTAGCCTGGGGCTTAGCATAGATAGCTTTTACAATGTCAAGGTACGTTCCTGTTATCCCTAGTTTTTCAAGTGTTTTGAACATAAAGGGATGCTGTACTTTGTCGAATGCTTTCTCTGCGTCTATTGAGATGATCATATGGTTCTTATCTTTAAGTATATTGATGTGGTGAATAACATTTATTGATTTCCGTATATTGAACCAGCCTTGCATACCAGGGATGAATCCTACTTGATCATGGTGCACAATTTTTTTGATGTGTTTTTGTATTCGATTCGCCAGAATTTTATTGAGGATTTTTGCATCCAGGTTCATTAGAGATATTGGTCTGTAGTTTTCTTTCTTTGAGGTGTCTTTGTCTGGTTTCGGAATCAGGGTGATGTTGGCCTCATAGAATGAATTTGGAAGAGCTCCCTCTTTTTCTATTTCCTGAAATAACTTGAAAATTATTGGTATTAATTCTTCTTTAAAGGTTTTGTAAAACTCCGCTGTATACCCATCCGGTCCTGGGCTTTTCTTGGTTGGTAGTCTTTTGATGGCTTCTTCAATTTCATCCATTGATATTGGTCTGTTCAAATTGTGTGTATCCTCCTGACTCAGTCTGGGCAAATCATATGACTTAAGAAATTTATCGATGTCTTCACTATCTTCTATTTTATTGGAATATAGGTTTTCAAAATAATTTCTAATTGTCTTCTGTATTTCTGTAGCATCTGTTGTGATGTTGCCTTTTTCATCCCGTATGTTAGTAATTTGAGTTCTCTCTCTTCTTCTCTTTGTTAGCATGGCTAAAGGTCTGTCGATCTTATTTATTTTTTCAAAGAACCAACTTTTAGTTTTGTTAATTTTTTCAATAGTTTCTTTTGTTTCAATTTCATTAATTTCCGCTCTGATTTTAATTATTTCTTGCCTTCTGCTACATTTGCTGTTGTTTTGCTCTTCCTTTTCTAGGGCTTTGAGATGAAGTGTGAACTCATTTATTTGTTGTTTTTTTCTTTTTTTGAGGAATGACCACCAGGCGATGAATTTTCCTCTTAAAACTGCTTTCATTGTGTTCCATAGATTCCGATATGTTGTGTCTGTATTTTCATTTATCTCTAAGAATTTTTTGATTTCCTCCTTTATGTCTTCTGTAACCCATTGATCATTCAGTAACATATTGTTCATTTTCCATGTGATGTAGGATTTTTCCTTCCTTCTTTTATCATTGATTTCCAGTTTCATTCCATTATGATCAGATAAAATGCATGGTATTATCTCCACCCCTTTATATTTACTGAGGGTTGCCCTGTGGCATAATATATGGTCTATTTTTGAGAAGGATCCATGTGCTGCTGAGAAAAAAGTATATCCATTTGATGATGGTTGATATATTCTATATATGTCAGTTAAGTCTAGGTTATTGATTGTGGTATTGAGTTCTATAGTTTCCTTATTCAACTTTTGTTTGGAGGATCTGTCCAATGGTGAGAGAGGTGTGTTGAAGTCACCCATAATTATTGTGTTGTGGTCTATTTGATTCTTGAACTTGAGGAGAATTTGTTTTATGAATGTCGCAGCGCCATTATTTGGTGCATAAATATTGATAATTGTTATGTCTTGTTGGTGAATGGTTCCTTTCAACAGTATATAATGTCCTTCTTTATCCCTTTTGATTAACTTAGTCTTGAAGTCGATTTTATTCGATAGGAGGATGGCCACCCCTGCTTGCTTACGAGGACCGTGTGCGTGGTATATTTTTTCCCATCCTTTCACCTTCAGCCTGTGTATGTCTTTTCCAATCAGATGTGTCTCCTGGATGCAGCATATTGTTGGATTTGTCTTTTTAATCCATGATATCAGCCTATGTCGCTTTATTGGAGAGTTTAAGCCATTAACATTCAGAGTTACTATTGATATATGGTTTGTACTTCCATCTATGTTTGATTAATTATCCTCTTTTTTAAAAAAAAATTTAGTTTGTTTCTCCATGATTATTTTTCCCCTCGCCCTCTGTCTTTACCGAGGCACTTCCCTCTGATGGTTTTGGTTATTGTTTTTCATTTCTTCCTCGTGTAGTGTTTTGCTCAAAATGCTTTGCAATGCTGGTTTTCTGGCTGCAAATTCTTTTAACTTTTGTTTATCATGAAAGATTTTTATTTCGTTGTCATACCTGAAGCTTAATTTTGCTGGATACAGAATTCTTGGTTGGCATCCATTGTCTTTCAGTCTTTGAAATACATTGTTCCATGACCTTCTTGCTTTCAGTGTCTGTGATGAAAAATCCGTTGTTAACCTTATTGGTTTACCCCTGAATGTAATCTGTCTCCTTTCTCTTGTAGCTTTTAATATTTTCTCTTTGTTCTGTATATTGGATATCTTCATAACAATGTGTCTTGGCGTTGGTCTACTGTGATTTTGTGTGCTCGGTGTCCTGTATGCATCTTCAATTTGTATATCTGTTTCCTTTTTTATTTCTGGAAAGTTTTCTGTAATTATTTCATTCAGCAGGTTATTCATTCCCTTGGTTTGAATCTCTGTACCTTCTTCTATCCCAATGACTCGTAAGTTTGGTTTTTTTATGTTATCCCATAACTCTTGGATGTTTTTCTCATGATTTTTTACCAGCCTTTCTGAGTTGGCTAGACTCTTTTCAAGATGAAATATTTTGTCTTCATTATCTGACGTTCTGGCTTCTACTTGCTCCACTCTGTTAGTGATACTCTCAATTGAGTTTTAAATTTGGTTTATGGTTTCCTTCATTTCTAAGATTATGGTTTGATTCTTTTTTATAATCTCTATCTCCTGATAAAGGTGCTTAACTTCTTCTTTTATCTGTTTGTGTAATACATTCTCAATGTGTTCTTTCGCTGCTTGAATTTGCTGTCTCGTATCCTCTTTAAGGTTCCATTCCATCTGTCTAAGGTGTTCCTTGAGTTCTTTATATGACCATTTTTCTGATGACTCTAGGTCCTCCTGAATATTTAGGCTGTCCTGCATTGTTTGTACTCCTTTTCTTCCTTGCTTTTTGAAGCTGCTCATGTTACTTCTTCTTCTGTTTGACTGCTGAGTTACTGTTTACTCCTATAAATTTATTTGATGCTTGGGAGGAAAGGTATTAGAAGGGAAGGGAAAAAGTCACTAAATAGAATGAGAGTAAGCAGGTAGAATTCAAGGAAGGGGGGGTAAGATAATTGAAAAGAAATGAAAAGACAAAAGAAGAAAAAAATAGGAAATAAAAAAAATTTTAAATAATAAGAAAAAAATTAAAATTAAAATTGGAAGAAAAAAAATGTAAAAAAAATTTAATAAAACAAGAAAGAAAAATGAAAATGAAAAAAAACCCGAAATCAAAATTAAAAAAAAAAAAGAAAAAAAGAAAAAAAACCAAAAAACTAATAAATGCAGTCTTAGAGTTTGATTAACTTCTCTTCCAGTAGGTGGCGCTGTGACCACCAGGCCAAGTTTCTCCTATCAATACGCGGAAACCAATCACTGTGCAGCAGCTCCTCCTCCCAGACTGGGCGAGTCTCCAATCCTGGGTGCCTAGGGCGTCCTCTTGTGTCTAGTCACTTCCCCACTTTTCCTCTAGCCAGGCCCCTCTCACGGGTGCCGCTCACCACAATACTGGGTACACGCCAGGTCTGCTGCTCCCGGGAGCCCTGTTGTCATGAATGACTGGGCACACTCTTCCAGTTTGCCAATCCCTCAGACCCTAAGTTTGTAGAGCTTGGGGCTGAGAATCCTCAGCGAATTTTACTGCCCCTCCGGTAGCCACACCCCGGGTAGCTGGTGCAAGACACCTCAGCTGTCAGCACTGGTTGGAGTGGTAGTCCCTCGCCGTGGGTCCCGCACCACCTCTAATTCCCTCGGTCTGGCTACCGTGCTCACGGGAGAGCTGGGAGGGGCCCTTACAGGAGAGCTGAGATTGGCCCTTAAGGTTTCCCCGATGTGTGGAGAGGGAAGGCTAGGGAATTACACACCTGTAGCCGCAGGTTTCAATGAAGTAATCTCCTCCGCCGCAGTCTGATGACGTCAGTTGTCTGCCATGGTGGTATCTCTTGCAAATGGCGACAGTTCGTTTCCCTTTGCTGGGTGACCAATGCAACGGGTGGGTCCTTACTGTCTCTCCCAAGCCCCGTTTCAAACCTGTGGGCACTACCTATGAAGGCTCGGTTGGCATTTACCTCCGTAGGATCAGAAGGGCTGACCAGTTGTTTCAGCCGGATGGATTAGTGCTGAGTCACAGCTGTTTGTCTGCGGGAAGCAGGCGACCGGGAGCTTGAATTCAGCCGATCCGGGTTCAGTGTGTGTTCTGAGAGGCCCAGACTGCTCGTCCCAGATCCATGTCAGCTCACCATTGCCTAGTGATCCTGAGCAAACAGAATTAGGCTGTTTACGACTCCCTATGCCTGCACAGCTGAAGAGGTCAGAGACTTGATCTCTTCGCGCCCGCCGCCATGTTCTATGTGTCTTTCTTTCTTGCAGTGCATATCTGAGGTATTAAAGTTTCTACCCTATAATCTTATAATGACCATGCAGATTCTCTGTACCTCAATGGACTGCCTGTTCTGAGATGAGTTTTCTGTTGTTGTAAGGTAGAGGCTAATGTGTGGAGGACTATGGGATGGCTGCAGTGACCCAAGATGGAGGTGGGCTAAGGCCTGTGCTCCCAGGTGGGCCCAGGGGGTGGTGATGGGCCTAACCTGGGCCGGGCTTCCACCGGGGCTGGCAGAGGCGGTCCTGGGCTGGGGCCTGAGCTCCAGTGTGGATCTTCAGTCCGTGAGATTTTACTTCTGACAGTAACCAGAAGTTGTGTTCTTTTGTAATCATTTTGGCACTATTTGGTTAATTTGTTAAAACACTTTCTTGGCATATTGAAATATAATTCACAAAACTCATGTTTGGTATTTTAACTGTAGGCACATTTTTTTTTCATATCAGAATAATAAGGTTTGAAATAAATTCCAGATTCTTCAGAATACACACACATAGCACTGAGGGTTTCAGAATGTCTGTCATTTACTTTCTCTTTCTATCTTTAAATTTCAAGAATAAGATTCTTGAAAATAATATTCATAAACTGATGGTTGGGCAACATGAAATTTTCAATTTTGTAGGCCAAATAGTTGACATAACAATTTTCTTTGGTTCAACATGATAATAAAGATATAGCAATTCATTTTATTTACTAATTGTATTTTACTTTCTCAATCAATTATAATTTTTTTGTAATTTTCATATTATTGAAATTGGTTTTGCTAATGTTTCTCTTAGCCTGCTAATTTCCTAATTCTCTATTTTCATATCTCACCATACCATTGAGGTTAGAAAGAAAGGCTTTCTAATTAAGTTGTCATTAGAATCCTGTGTGTATCCTTTATGGCTATTTGATGTTTGGGTAAATTTATTAATGTCTCTGAGCTTCATTTTCATCAGCTATACAATTAAGACATAAATCAGATCTACTTCATAGAATTTTTGCAAGGATCAAATGGTAATTTCAGTTTAGCTACCTAGAACATAGTAAATATTCATTAAATATAAGTTATTCCTATTAATTAGTTATCTTACAACATTAAAAACCTATAATATATTTTTTCTCAAAATATTTAAACATTTTAAATATTTTATATAAAACACATAACAATGAAGACATTCTTATAAAAATTAAAATTCTTATAAAAATTAAAACATTTACATTAAAGCATTGCTTGACCAATACCCTCATGCAAGCTCTTCTCTGGAAGTTATTGCTATTACCAGCTATTTAACCCACATATATACATTCATACATACTATCTATATGTACTTACATAAAAAGCAAAATCAACATTATCAAAATAAATCCTCATTGTGTTATGAAATGTAATACCATCATGATAGTCAGCTATGATTCTCATAACAAAATGTCATAGATTGGGTGACTCAAACAACTTAAACTTATTTTTCTCACAGTTCTGGGAACTAGAAATATAAGATCAGGGTGGGACTCTGATGAGTGATCTCTTCCTGGTCTGCAAAGGGCAGTCATCTCACTGTGTCCTAACACTGGTGGGAAGGTGGACAAGAAGTTAGCTGAAATTTTTTCTTAAAAGGGCACTAATGTCCTCATGAGGGCTCCATCCTTTCCCAAAGGCCTTTTCTTCAAATACCATCACATTGAGGATGAGGGTTCCAACATATAAATTTTGTGGGGGCTTCAGGGGACAAAATTCAGTGTAACAATGTGTGGAAAAAATCATGTTATACAAATTGTCTGTTTACTATTAACTCCTATTTATTAATTGCTGCTAACATATAAGGTCTGTGTCCCAGCTAGAAATAGTATACCCTCCTGGCAACAGAGTACACAAGCCCCTACTGCAAGTAGATAAAATAGTAAAAGGCTTCCTTTCTCAATTATGGCATGTAGGGTGGCAAGCAGAGGCAATAGTGGACATAATGCCCCCTTCCTACCCCTAGTAAAAAATCATTTTTATAAAGCAGAAACTTCAAAATGATATATGGTATACCTGTAAATAAATCAACCTAATTCTTTGAAAAGATATTATTCATACTTCTTTTAAAACTCAGCTCTCTGGTCATTTGGAATTTATTTTCATGAATGATATGAGCAAACTGTCTGACTTATATTTTTACCCCTAAATTGTTAGCCAACTATCTCAATACCAATTACTTAATGATTCATCCTTACCCACTGATTTGAAATGCCAACTTTATTATATATTTCTAATTATATTTGTATAGCCATATGGACTCTTGATTAAATAAAAACAGATCTATATTTATATTTCTACATGGATACCATGTTGTTTCAATCATTCTGTTTTGCTATCTAATAGAACAAGTGTTCACTCATTGTTCTTTTTAAAAATAGCTTTCTTATGTCAAATTTCATTTTAAAAACTCTATTGACTTTTACACTGAAATTTTCTTAAGGAGAACTGACACGGATTATTTAGATCAAATTTAATCTCCAACCTAGGAACATACTTCCAAAATAGCTTTCTATTACTCCTCTTCTCATAGATCCCTTAGAAAATTTCACAGAGTTTTTCTGGTTAAAGTTTCAAAATTATTTTGGAATAGGTAGATATTGGTGATTAAGAAGCCAGTTATAAGATTCCTTCTGTAAATTATGAAAAAAATCTGCCCTAAGGAAAAGGCAGTGGGATGCAATGGTGTTACAAGAGCTGACAGATAGTTATGAAGTATAGAAATTAGTCATCTTCGGTGACTTCTTTCATTGGACATGGAGTCTGAGGAAAGACAAAGAAAGAAATACAACCTTGAAGATAATTGAGTTTTTATGGCCTCTTAAGCTGAAAGCTTTAGTTTTTGAGTTTTCAATGTTTTTTATTTTCTAATAGATTTGTTTGGATATAGTTTCACTTTTTTCTGTGAGTCTTTGGCTACGTTCTACAAAATTTGAAATGATGTTTTTGTTATCTAATTCCTAAATAGTTTTATTTCATTTTTGCTGTCCTAACAATAAATTGGCAGTTATTTGGGTGCTTGCCAAAGCCAAAGTTGTTAATAATTTTCAACTTCTTCTACTTTTCAGCTTTCCATATCTTCGCATAAAAATGTACAAAAATGCATCCTGCCTTACTGAAAGCTACTAAATGCTGTTACTTTTAACATTAAATAATTTTCCTTATTGAAGAACAATTTATTTATAACAAAATACCCATTTTAAGTTATAATTCAATAATTTTCAGTAAACTTATATATGAGTTGTACAACCATTGCTATAATCATTTAGATCATTTCTGTCACCCAAAAAGATACTTCCTATCCATTTGCATTAGTCCTTCATCCCACTTCCAGCCCCAAAGAACCACTAATCTATTTCTCCTGCAATAAATTTGCCTTTTCTGGACATTTCATATAAATGGAATGCATCTGTCTTGTTTTCCTTAGCATAATGTTTTTGAAGTTCACCCATGTTGTAGCATGTGTCATTATTATTTTTTTCTTTTAATTGCTGAAGAGTATTCCACTTCAAAACTATTTTTTAAATGTTTCACAAAGCAATGTAGGATTTATTTTCTATTGGCGAAAAATTAATATTAATGTATGCATGATGGTTTAAAAAAAGCAGAGTTCAAAATTTATGAAAAGTTTGATATTGATTTTATAAAAGACTTTAGTTTGTATTGAGCTCAATTCCTTACTTACAGTACTCCTAAAGGTAGGAGGAATAGTAGCTTCTTAGTTTCTTAGCATCTAATTTCATTTCTCTTATGAGCCTCCCACTTCCTTCAACGTAGTGAAGAGTGATGGAAACTTCCTTTAAAAGTATATCAAGATTTTTAGTTTCACAACAGCCTTTTGTGGGTAAAGTACAAACCACAATCTCTATTGGAGATAAAGCAACCTCCTCCAAGAAGAGGGGTGAAGTGGCTTATCTCCCTGCATGGTTTGGTTCTCCTTAGTGTCCTCAATATCTGCCCCTTTCCCAGGATATAGGCAGTGCTTCAATAGAAATATTATGTGAGTCACATAGGTAATTTAAAATTTTCTGGTAATCACACTAAAATATAAAAATGTAGAATTGACTTTAATAACATATTTCATTTAACCCACTATACTCTCCAGAAACATTATCATTTTAATAGGACATCAACATACATATTATTAATGAAACATTTTATTTTTTTCATACCATGCATTTGAAATTTGGTGTATATTTTATACTTTTAGCACATTTTAATTTGTTTAGTGACATTTTAGCTGAAGAATATCCTCATGGGGTCAGTGGACACATACTGGAGAATGAAGACATAGTCTCCTGGCTATGCAGGGTTAGGTGACTGGTCTACCTGTAGGTTCTGCCTGCCTTATAGAACACACAACAGACTTTATATACATTTTAAACACTGCTTTTTTCACCATTCTGCATTCTTCAGGGTCTTAACTACCCTTTACTATTCTTGCCATTTTTCTTTTGTCACTGAAATAGGCCTTGGTCCTCACAGAACCTTCCAGTAACATAATCAGACCTACTTAGCTTTAAAATACAGATCCATGTAGGCTGCCACTGGCTACCTGCTATTGCCTGTACTCCTGAGAGTCCCTTTTTAACTAAGTTTCTATTTCTTCTTCCAGGTTTTGCTAGCCCATGGTTTCCCCAGAATTGGGCTTTTATTTCTGATAGGATCTTATGCACACACAGAAATAAAATCTCATGCCATCTCTAAATATCACACTCTGTTACTGTCATGTTGGACATGATGCATGCTAAATGCTAGGCCTCCCTGGGGGTCATTTTATACCAGAAAAGCGGGGAACTAGTCCCTTATTCTTGGATTCTCCCATGTATATTTCAGTATTTCTATTCCATCATCAGAATTTGATCCACCAGGATAGATGTGATGGAGCTGGCATTGGAACTCTTCACCTACCTCTCCTCTCTATTACAGGAATCCATGATTTCCAGGGAAAATAAAGATATGAAGTTAGTATTTTCAAATGTTGTATTATATTATTTAAAGAAAAGTTTTCTCAAAGCAAATTTACTTAGCTAAATAATTCCTCTAGATACCATTTTATAACTAGAGAACTGAAGTTGGGCTAAATAAAAAAAATGGATGAGGTTTTGTTATATTTTTTCAAAAACCAGGGATTAAACCCAGGGGCACTTAACTACTGGGCCACCTCCCCAACCCTATTTTATTAAGAGTCAGGGTCTCGCTAAGTTGCTCAGGACCTTACCAAGTTGGTGAGGCTGGCTTTGAACTTGCAATCCTCCTGCCTCAGCCTCCCACATCGCTGGGATTAGAGGCATGTGCCACTGTGCCCAGCTGGATGGTTGAGGTTCTAGAAACATTATCAGCCAATGCTAATGTAATAGCTGTGCAGCTATTCTTTCATTCTTTGCTATATTAGAATAACTAGGGAAGCTTTTGAAAGTCCAGATGCTCAAGCCATACCCTAACTAAATCTATAATTCTGAGGGTAGGATTCTGGCCCCAGCATTAAAAAAAAACTTTCTCAGATATTTTGAAGTTTGAGAATCATTGTACTAGAATTATTATCATATTTTCTTAACTAGGGGCCAAGAATTATCTGTAGGGTTCTTGAGAAAGAGTCCATATTTTATAGAAATGGCTATAATTTCTCTTTTCTAAATGCTATATCTTCACTGAAATAATTCGAGGAAGTTATGTAAATGAAACTGTATATTCATGGAAGAGTTTATCAATATAGAAATTCTCTTCAAGTAGAAGTTTTGCATATTTTTCTACAAGGACTCTGTGTGTGTGTGTGTGTGTGTGTGTGTGTGTTTAATGGAGAAAACATTCCTTTCTAAAAACCAATGTATAAAAGCGAGTTAAAAAAAATTACTTGTTAGCCATTTTTTTCCACCAAATAATAGCATCTTCCTGCAATGTAAAACAGAAAACATTCAAAGTTCAAGATGTGGATGACCATTTGGGAAGAAAGAAACTAGCGCCAGCTGCCTTCCTAACACTAAATTGTCTTTGCTAATCTAGTGTGTGTTTTGGGGTGCCTGCCAACATCAGGGAATTGACAGTTATTGCTTTTTCTAAGTAGTAAAACCAGATGTGTCTCTCTACTTTCCATGTCTTTTCTCAACAATGTGCAAATTTCAGCATGTTATATCAGAAGGCATTAAGGGCATTTGAAACATTCTTATGTTTGAGATTTTTAAAGAGTATGTGACTTAATCAGCAACTTTACAACATTTGTTATGTTTTGTTTCTCAGCATGAGATTTCCCAAAATTGGTGGAAAATCTCTTGTTCATTAAATTCTTGTCAACCAAATCCCCATTTCAAGTGGATGTGCCAAATGATGTAGATCAAGGATCACTGTGAGCCATTAAATAAATATAGTTCTTAGTAAAACTATCTATTTTGTCTTTTAGCTGTGTATTAGAAATGCTTTGCATATTAGCATTAATTTTAAAGTCTGAAAGGGACCTTGTTGGTAGCCAATATGCTATTTTCCAATCCATTGAAGTAATTTTGTCTAAAGTAGTAATATAATAATAAAGTCAATACTTATGACCTGCTGATCAGGATAACTATGGTATGTATGTGCATGTATATATTGGAGCATGGAAACAGATTATTTCTATAAAATTATAGAAATTTTTCAGTGGATCTTAGCAAGTATGATTGACACTTGAGAGAAGCTAAAAAATTTATGGACATAGCAACATATAGTCATTTTAATGTGAAAATCAAGCAAGCTCATGCCAGTGGGCAGACGGAGCACCAGCTGGGCAGAGATGGCACAGCTGAGGGTTATTGTAGAGGTCTTGGATGATGATTTAGTTCCTAATGTATGCAAGACTGGCTGTATCTGTGGTCCCTTCCAAACCATGGGCAATTGAAGAGTATCTTCTATTTAGTAGTTTCATTTGCTTTTATTTTATTGTTCAAAACATTGACTTATGGTTTTAGAAATCATGACTCATTAAAAAGTCTACTGGGTTTCTGCTATCTGCCAAATCGATCTGTCTGTTGCAGACTCTTGTTCATATCATAAAAGGGAGTGTAAGTGTATGTGGTAGAGAGAAGGAAATATTCAAAAATTTTTTGATGCATTTTAATATAAGTGGCATTATTGTAACCCTTTAATAACTATTATTTTTTTAACATGGATGTTTTAATAAAGTAACCACAGATACTGTAATTCCAAACCAGACATCTAGATGCTGTGGTCTTTTGAGATCAATTTTCTCAAATTCTCTTCCCCAATGACAAGGATGTTTATTTTGATCCACAATTAATGCTATAGATATTAAAAAGTTTTTCATGGTACATTAGGTTGTTTTTAAACTCTATTTACTTTCTCTCATTCAAAATTTACAATAATATGGAGAAGTAAATGATTTGCTGGTCATCCTTAACCCCAAAGGGTCTCTATGTCCTCCAGTGCCTCAAACAGTATTTCATGAGTGAAATAGAGAGGAGGCAGCCACTCCAGGACTTACTGATGTCTTTATCACTAATCCCTTAGCTAAGGGGTTTCATTAAGCACTTATAGAAAATGGAATATTGACCCTGTAAGCATATACTTTATGAAGATTTTACAAAGGTGCAGGCCAAAGCAGGCAGAAACTTTGTAGATATAGTTAAATAAAGTTAGTTTGCAAATTTTTCTGGATTAGGAAAAATCTAATGGCAACTTTCACAAATGCCATTGATGTGGTAGATACAACAGAGGGTCAAACACTTTGTCCTTTCTTTGAAACTACTTTTGCCAAAAGACACACACACACACACACACACACATTCAGTTATAAAGCAATATTAAGTAAGAATTATAAAGTCAGTGAGGGGAGCATGCTTACAATCTGTATTTTTAAAATGTATTTTATTATGTGTTCTATAGAGTCATATAATTTTAAAACTGGGAGAAATCTTAGGAAACATGTACTACTCCTTTTTGTAACTAAGATTCTGTTTCACAAACAACAGAAATCATTTCCAGTTGGATTTTGTAGTAAAGAGATTTAAATGAAAGATGTTTGGTTAACTCACCAAATCATAAGTAATGCTGCAGACCCAATCTTAGAAAATAGTTAGGAATAACTAAGGCTTGGAAGATACTGAAGAGTCAGGATTATAACTTAATTTGCTCCACAGAACCTTTCTGGCAAGTCCAACCATTGTCCACTAGATACCATGGCTTGCCTCCTGCTCTACTATCTCCAAACTGTGGGCATTTCTACTGGCAATGCATTTCTGCCACGGTGCCATTCCCTGGTCATGATACTTTCTCCACAGGCCCTGTTTCCAAGTGAAGCATGTGATAGGCTGACTCAGGTCACATGCTTGTACTCCAGCTGCAAAGGAGGCTAGGAAAGCAAGCATCAGGCATCATCTTATGGGGTGATTTCTTCAAAAGAGGACAGGGGCTCAGAAGCCAAGAAGAGGGAAAAAAGAAGAGAATTCCTTCCCCAGTCTTTAACTTTAGTTGGAAAAAATCAACATATGCCCTTCTTTCTGTACTTAACCAAAAATTATCTTTTACCTAACACTATATAATTTTAACTTCTAGCACCCAAAGCATACTCAAACTATTCCCAAAGGGAACAGTTTGTTACAGCATCCACTCCAAGTGCAAGATCATACATATTTTTCTCCAATTGTCTTCTAGTCTCATTGGGATCCATCTGAATATTCTGCAACCTAAGGACTAAACTTGAAAGTTTGCTACTAATGACAACACAAGGGTGAAGAAAGTAGACAGGAAATTTGTATTATTCTAAGTAGATAGAAAATTAGTACATATATTCTAAGTAGATAAAAAATTACTGTATGTGAATGTATTATACATATCACATCAAGATCCAGGGTGAAAATATTCCTTCTGTAAATTGTCCTTGCTTCAGTAAATGGTCAAGATCACATTTCAAACATATAATCTCCCTTCTTCGCTATGCATTACACTTATGCTTTGCTTTTAGCCAACATCTTGGCTGGTTCTTTCCCCAATAGATTGACTCCCACTTTACTTTCCAAGGGACTCATTTGTACAGGGTTACTTATAACACTGGGCATGCAATTCTGGAAAGTGTCCTAGGAATTCTTTGAATTCTATCTATTTTTCCAACCTCTGTTAAATAAAAGCATCCTATTCCTTCTGGTAGGTCACTTGTTCCAACTAGGAATGTGACTTTCTTTGTCAGTTTGCCTAGTAACATGGTAAATCCCAAAGGGCAAGTACTTGCATCAGCTCCTAATTCAGTATAACTGCTGTCTTCTTGCTGGAGAATTGGAAGTTGAAATCAGAAGAATTTAGAATTTCAGGGATAGAAACAGAACATTTTTAAATGGTTCTTTAGGACTAATTATGTAAAACGTCATTCTCACATGTATTTATTGGTCCAGCTATGTATATATCCTGGCTTTGTGAGAAACAGGGTCATATATTGATCACTACTTCAGAACAAAACCACAACCTGTAAAACTGTGGTTTTACAACAAATAATGTCTCCCAGCTCAGACTGTATCTCAGTCTTTAATAGGTCATTCTACTGTTTTATAAGGACAGCAGCATCTGGGTGATGTAGTGAATCCTTGCACTTCAGCCATGCCTTACTTCTTATACACCAAAGGGAGGAAGTAGCGATGTTCCTTGGGAATGAATTTGTGAGTACACAGATGGCATTAATAGGATGTATAGAGAAAGAAAATCCAATTTCTCCTTTTGCATTTCTCATCATAGAAAGAGTGTAATATAATATTGTAACTAACTAACACTGCTAATTCCCCTGGAGTATTATACCTTGTCAAGGTCTGAGGGTGACAGCAGCCAGATTAGCCTTGATAAGGGCAAATCAATGTACTTGAGTAATGCATAGCTTCTGTTCCCATAACTAGGAGCATTTTATCATGACTACTTTGAGCAAGTACCAAGCTGCTAGGGAAGAAGACTGCTGCACAAATAGCAAGTCATCTTTTCCTCCTAATTATTTAAAACCACCCCACACAATATTCCTATGTGGTGGACCAATTCCAGTATGTCCATCCACATAGTCTTTCTGTCTTCTTGTGACAAATCCCCAATTTTATTTCTTTAATGTTCCTAATCAAATTATCAGTACCATTAGCTACAACCCGCAAAATGTTACTAATCCATGATTTATTCACTTACTGAAAAATTTATTGAGTATCTAATATGTGCCAGTGACTAATTTCTTTACCTCAGTTAAAGCAATTGAAATAGCCCACTTGAAGTTTTACCTACATGAGAAATTTTTTTCCATTTCTTTTTTTTTATTAGCTACACATGACATTACAATGATCTTGGCAATTCATACATTTGAATCAATTGGGGTATAATTTCTCATTTTTCTGATTGTACTCTGAGCAGGGTGGTTCACCATAGCAGTCTGCTTCTGTCTGGAGCTAATATATGTGTAGAGCAACTAATCATTGAGAATACCCCATGACCACATGAGAGAGGAAGGATATCAGTGTGGCAAGAGGGACAGGCTGAAGTGTGAACCACATGTTTGGGTGAATGACCTATGTTTTTAGGATCATTCCATTTTCATGAGTCTGCTTCTGGGCACTCCTGGCTTTATGGCCAGGTGACTCAGATGATAACCTAGTTCATTATGGGTAGCCAGAGTCTCATTGTCATGTCACCTTGTGTCTTTGAAGGTCAGGAATCCCACTGTTGAATACAAAAAAAAAAAAAGTAGAGGCCAAAAATAATACCCCACATGGTTGTGGTGAGAAGCAAAAACAATGAAACATAGAAAGCACTTACTGCAATGCCTAGCACATTGTTCTTGATCAACAGTTATCATGATTACCAGGGTCCAATATGAGCCAATAATTATTCTTAAAAGAAAAACCATAATTTTCAAAGAAGATATGACCATTCCTGAGGGTCTGTACTATTAGATCATACACACACACACACACACACACACACACACACACTTCCCCTTCTCCACTGTGGTATGCTGTACAAAACATTGTAGTCATCGAGAATATACTAAGGCACCACTGAGCCCACTGTGTCACACAGACTAGTGGCGTTGCTGTCTATGCTGTGGTTTGGACCAGCTATACAACTTTCTCTTGCTTTGGTCTCTGTTCAAAACTGTGGGCTTTTCATGTCTCCTCCAACCTCCACCCAGCAATTGGTGAAGCATTCCTAAATGCCGATTTTTTGCTTTCTAAATCTAAACAATATCACCTGGCACTATGAGTGTTTTTCCCCCCATGTGGAAGGGAGTTCAGTGTCCTTCAGTATGAACATAGAGAAAGAGGATCTGTATTGAAATCCCTACCTTACCACTTCCTAATTCTATGACCAAGTTAGCTCCCCTTCTGAAAGCTCCCACATGGTTATTATCAGAATAAAGAGAAATGACATACACGAAGTACTTGGAGTAAAATATACACTGTTAGTTTCTCTCCACACCCTCCTCCTTATCTAGAGTGTTTACCCAGCTGTCTTCTGGGCTTTGCCACATGGCTATCTCTCTAGCATTTCAAGTTTCCCATACCTGAAAGTACTCATCACTCCCTCCAGCCAGTTTTTCCACTAGTGTGGCGCTCTGCCCAGTCAGAGGCCCAGATGACTCATCTTCTCCCATCCCTTACTCCTACAGCCAAGGGCTTATAAAATCTGGTGAATTTGCTCTTTAAATGTTGATGCTCTTCGCTGTTACCCTGATTAAGCCACTGTCCTCTCTCTTCTGAATTTCAGCTGTACTCCTCAGCCTTGTTCTCAATGCAAACACATCCAGTTGTGCCTTTTGGATACTGAAAACCCTTCAGTGGGTTGTCTTCACACTTAAGCTAAAATTCAGATGCCTTAAGGTTACTTATAGGATGACCATGGTTGGATTCAGCTTAACTCTTAAATCTCCCGACTACTCCGCCAGTTCTACAAGGGCCCCAGGATCTCTTGCCTTCACTGGGTGTTCAAATGGACTTTTCTTCTCCAATCCTCTTGTGACTAACTCATATGCATTCTTCACATCTCTGCTCAAGTGTGACTTCCTCAGAGAGGGCTTCTTTCATCTCTAGATGAGGTTAGGTCTTCTTGATACATGTTTAAGTTGTGGCCACATTACAAACCAGCTCATAACTTATTAGCAAAAAGAGCAATGATGTTATTATGCCCATGGTTTCAGTGGATCATAAATTTGGATAAAGGATGGAGAAGGTTTCTATGTTTTCTAAAGTCTGGAGTCTCAACTTGGAAGACCTGAATGTTTATGAGGGGTGGTGCTTTGAATGACTGGGGAATGGAGATAGTCCCGTAACTTGTTTTATTTAGGTGAGACACAGCTGGTATTACAGTTTGGGTTCTGAATGTCCCCCAAAGGTCAGTATTGGAGGCTTGGTCTCCAGCCCATGGCACTAATAGGAGGTAGTCAAACTTTTAAGAAGTTGTTCCCAGTAGAAGAAAGTGAAGTCACTGTGTTATCCCCTTAAAGGGGATATGGGGACCCTGCCCTTTCCTTTTTATATATTTATTTATTTTTGCTTCCTCTATATCATGATGTGAATAGGCCTTTCCTATCACACTCTACCTACCATAATGAGCAATAGGACCAAGCAACTATGGATTGAAACCTCTTCAATTATGAGCCAAAATGTTCTTTTCCTTCCATTTAGTTGATTACCCCATGTATTTGTCAGTGATGGAAAAGGTGACCAACAATTCTGAGAACTGTCAACTGGAGCAAAGCATCCTTTCCATGAAGCATGGTTTGTTAAAATCATGTTGGCCTCCGGCCAGCTGAACTTCCCATATTATGCCTCAGGAGTCCAGAAGCTCACCTTTCTTCAAAAAAAGCAGAAGCCTCAGGGCTTTCATCACCAAGCCTTGTAAATCACATAGTGTTACTTCCATTTTATCTACTGGTCAGAATAGTTATAAGGCCTATTTGGACTCAAGTGAAGGGGATTTAGATCCACTCTCTCAATAGGAGGAGGATCAATAATTTGTCACTGTGTTTTAAAATCATCACAGTACCCTTTAACTGTGCAATCTTAACATCCATTTTTATTGTTATCACTTGATTTTTATTTTCTCCAGTAAATTCTGAGAAAGTGGAATTTATGTGTGTCTTTGCCATCATATCTTCATATCTGGCACATTGTAGGTAATTCAATCTTAATAAATACTCATTAAGGGGAGTAAAGGTTATAGTTAGGGCAAGCCCTGCTAGGAAAATGGTAGGGTTTTGCTATAGTTGAATAAAGCACACTTATCTTGGTTCTGGTTAAACTCGAAGAATAAGGAATTTCCTTACTCTTCTGATTTATGTTTACTTTTTATTCTTAAAAAAGAAAAGAACACAATCTCAAAATTGTCAGGCCTAAGTAGTAAAGGTCATAGATCTTTAAAGTCATCTTGTTCAATCATTTTAATGTTTAATTTTTTTCTGCTACTTTTCCACTAAGTGTTCATATGTCCTAGGCATGCATGCATCTCTTGATGCTGAATGTGCTGTCTTTTTGGAAGTACATTTTTATCTGTAGACAACTATAGGATATTTTTCTTGTCCTTGTTTATTTTTTTACTTTGTGATAAAAAGCCCAGATCTGTCTCCAGGAGCTTTCCTGCATTGATCCTCCTTCTTTTGCTTGAGACCATGTAGAACATATATAAACCTTCTTTCTCTTGGCAACCATTTAAATATTGAGGATAGTTACATGTTTCTTATTACCTTTGTCTACCTTCATACCTATAAAGCCTTTCTTTTGCAAATTATCCTGAAAGGGAGTATGTTTTCAAACTCTTCTGCCATTTATAGAGGAGAAGAGTTTAGGGGAGAAGACCCTTAGTGGCCAAAGCAGCCCACCATGTTGACTCATACATGTCATGGTTCAGAATTGCTGTGAAAGTAGAGTAAAAGGTCTGAATCGTTACAAATAAAGGTTGTTCCTTGGGAAATTACTTGTGTCAGTATTGAATATACATTTATTTAAATAAGACAAGTTTGAGTCTTAACACAAGCCAATTTTATTGTTCAGAGATATTAACATGAGATGAATCTGTCAAGATGTAGGTACCAAAGCACAGACAGTGGTAGATGGGGCTTCACTTGTAAAAGGAAGCAAATGAGACACCTCTCTCCATCTCCTACTGGATTTTGGGCTGATAGACCAAAATCACAGTTATTGTTACCTACATTATGAGACTCCTTCTGAGTACACTGTTTGCAAACCTGAACTACTCTTCCCCATGTAGAGCAGCTCATGGATTTCCTTCATCCTAGAGGTCAGGGATAAGATTCCTACTATCTACTCAATGGCTTAAGAGCGTAGAGCTATTCAGACCTGTCACATGGTCTAAAGGAACCCCTTTCCTTCACTAACATGAAGTGAGGCAGTTAAAAGGCAGCCAACACAAAAGTTCAACCATAAGTTTTTCCCTTTGGTTCTTTGGGTTGGTATGTATCTGACTCGCTGCCTGGTTTTTGCATTGCCTACAAGCTAAGAATGTTTTTACATCCTTAAGTGTTTCAAAAAGAAGATAAAAATAATTTGCATATTGTGAAAACTATTGGAATTAAGACTTCTGGATTCATAATTAAAGTTTTAATAGAACAGAGTCTTGTTTATTTGTCTCTGGCTGCTTTTGTATGCCACAATGGCAGAGTTTAATAGATGCCACAGAGACTACATGGACTGCAACTCTAAAAAGTTTATTATTTGGTCCTTTACAGAAATAAAAAAGTTTACTGGCCCAATGTCTAGTAACACTGCAGAAGAAGGAAGGAATGTTAATACTGCTGCTTAAAAGCAAAATATTTTTATATACTTAGGCTCTATCTAGCCTTTAGGTAAATGGAACTGGAATGAAGAGAATCTAAGAATTCCATTAAACATTGGAATTGACAATAAATTGAAAATTCCATTAAATCTTATGCACTGTTCTCATCTGATGGCATCCCTATCTTTTCACTTCTACAGTAAAGCACTCAAAGCTCCAGATAAGGTCTGACCCCTCTGTCAAAACAGAGCAAAATTAGAAGCTTTTCTCCCCTAACATCTATGCTAATTGTCAGTGGTAAAGCATTTATGTTTATGTGTAGGTATCACTTTTAAAAATTCATATTGAACTAATGGCCATGTTTTCTTTTTTCCATTCACCTTTTTTTTAACAAAAGAAAAATATTGTGCACTGGTTTGTTTATCCAAATAAGCAATAGGCTGTTTACAAAACATATCTGCATGATTTGTATTAAGATGAATTTATCAACTCTTTGAAATCTAAATTTAAAAAACACTTTATTAAGGTACATTTATCTGTGAGTTTAAAACAAACATTCCTTTTGCTATAAATTTTAATTTTGAATGTCAAGATTAAAGAAGAGTCATAGCATTGTATAAAGAATTTCTACCTCAATTTACTAATTTTTAACATTTGCCCTATTTTCTTTGCCTTTGTAGATGGACACAATACTTTTATTTCATTTATTTATCTTTTTTGTAGTTCTGAGGATTGAATCCAGTGCCTTGCAGGTAATAGGCAAGTGCTCTACCACTGAGCTACAACCCCAGCCCCCACACACTTTGTTTTGCCATACCATTTGAAAATTGCAGAAACCAAACACTTTACCACTATTTGACATGAAATAGCTAAGAATATGGAAATCATATACTTACCCATCATATCATTATGATGCCTAAGAAAGTGAACAATAATTCCAAAATACAATTTAGCATCCATCCTATATCCAAGTTTTCCTAATTATCATAAGAATATTTTTATAACCTCTCCCAACTAAGATAATATAATCATATGAGGAAAAATTTATTTCAAGTAACTTTTATAAACAGTACTTTGTATACTTGAATGTATTATAAGGGAAAAAAGTTCTACAAAGAAATCCTGAACATCACTCATTAGATTTATTATTAGTGGAACATAGGAATTGAGTCTTTGAAATATTTTATATTTGCAGTAGGATAAAGCATATAAGTGTGAAGGAAAAGAGACCAATATTAAGTAACAATTTGAACTAAAATATTACATATAAATGAGAGTATCAACAAAAACTTGTAATGTTTTCTTTTTTAAATATTTTCTCTCCATAGAGGATGACACTGGAAGGGCCTAGAAATAATTAGTAATCTACTGTTGGTGAACATGCTTGGTATCTAGATATTGATTTCTAAATATAATTTTCTACTTGAAAGAACCAGGGCTAATTAGAGAAGAAAATTACTGATTCCAGGATGGAACAAGGAAGTTAAAAGGTAGTACTAGGCTGTTTTATTGTGTCAGCTAATACATGTTGAAGAAATAATAGATTCAGAAAATGACAAATTTCTGTTTTTAATGTAGTAATTAATTCAGACAAAGATCATCAATGTATGGTGGTTGAAGGATTATGGGGAAAAATAGAATATTTCCGAAGAGCTAACAATCACTCCATGAATTACTAAATGAAAATAAAATAAAACAAAACAAAATAGATATTTACAATAAGACATCTGACTATCGATACCTTAACTAAGTGTACTAATTTAGCATTGCTATTAGTGAAGCAAGCTGACTTTATGTCTCTTGAGATGGTGTAATATTCTGGTACATCACCTTTGCTCCAAAATATCTTATTTGAATTCAATCAATTTTCTAATCTATGCATTGGCAACATTCTTTTTTTAAGAGAGAGACTGTAAATACTGTGGTTTTGTGGACCATACTTTCTGTGTCACAACTGCTCAACTCTTCAGTCCTACACAAAAGCAACATGGACAATATGTAAACAAATGGATGTAGCATTGGATTGGGTTTGGCCCTAGTTTGAAGTTTGTCAACCCCTATCTGAGAGCTAACTGTACATAGGGAATTCAGGAGAATGAGGACCCAAAGTTAATAATTGGATACAAAGAGGTAATAATCAAACAAATCCAAAACAAGAAAGATTCTACAAGACACCTTCTTCAAGGGGCTGGGCTGTGGCTCAGCAGTAGAGCACTTGCCTAGCATGTGCGAGGCCCTGGGTTCAATCCTCAGCACCACATAAAAATCAAGGTTTAAAAAAATAAAAAAGATACCTGTTCAAATGCTCCTAAAACTTCAGTGGCATAGAGAAAAATGGAACTGTATAGACTACAATAAACCAGGTGAAATAACAACAATAAAAACAGTATCAGTGCATGAACCTAGATAGTGATCAGCCTTCTTGTACAACCACCACTGAACTCTGTTTCTCTAGCCAGGTCTTTGTGTAGTTGGTATTTTTTTTTTTATCAAAATGCAGAATCTTTTAAATTATCCTCTCCCCTCAATCTATGGTCTGTGATCACTACCAGAATAACCAATTTGAGAGTATCTCAATCCTCTTGAGTTGGTTTCCAAAGCCTCCTAACATAAAAATCAATATTATTTTCTCTGAGCTTTTGATGAAAATCATTAAGAAAGTAAATTTATGAAGAGAAAGGTAGAGAAAAAGAGGCCTATGCTTTAATCACAATCTTTAACTATCATCAACAACAAGTGTGGCAGATTTGTATCATTTGACCCTTTTTATACCAAGGGAAAAGAAAATGTACTTGTTCCTTATAACAATCTATGCAGATAATCTGTTCTAATCTAATTATTTTTACTAATAATTATCAGAAAGTAATCTTTTTAAGTGCCTACATTTTATCTATCAGACAGGAGTTAGAATTTAAAATTTCAATTTACTTCATATAATGTCATCTAAAAGTACCTAAATTCTATTACAGAAAAATAATTTAAAATACCTTACAAAATAAAAACTAGTTTTAAATTAATATCAACATATATACTTATTGAAACTAATTTCAAGAGAGTTCCTTTCCAAGCTTAAAGTATCACATACTTAAACTAATAAAACCAGAAACATGTTTTCTTAATTCACACCTTTCTGCCATGACCCTTCTCTGTTCTCCCTCTAAGGACTATATATAGCACTGGAGAGCTGACCTTTTACCCTCAACTAATCTCTATCGGTCTCAAGGTCCCTGTCTCTGGTTTTTCACTCTTGTTGTGGTCTCCTTCCTTAAAAAGTCATCTTTTTTGAGGACTAAGCTATTTCAAAATCAAGGTCTGTTTGATTTTACTCATCACAATGGAAGTTTTCTCTCTGGCTTTTATCCCTTAGGGGAGAAGATGTTCTTGAATTTTACACTGACTTTTCAGTTCTCTTTAACAAAAAGATAAAATTTGTGCTGCTGGTAACATACAGAATCAAACCTAAGATAAATTTAAACTCAGTTCACCATTTCTTATTTTCCTATCCCACAAACAATGCTTATATGGTGATAGTTCTAAATGATCATTTTTAACTTGAAAAAAACAAGAAAGAAAAAAAGATAGATAGAAAGATAGAAAGCTCAAAGATATTATAAGTATTTCCTGAATGTAACCAGCCAAAACTTCAACACAAACCCAGGTACCACAAGGAGAGAAAGCAAAGGCATGCGCTGACATATGTAAAAATTATCATGAATCTGCATTTGGAGAAGCTCCTGGTCCTAGTGTGACTCAGAAAATGATGATTATTGTAATATACATGAAGTTAGGCATTATTAACCATCAAGTTGTAGAGGGACAGAGTTGGTAGACTGACCTTTAGTAAGGAAATGCAGTGGTGATGCTATTTTTAAATCCATCAATCTATTTAATTTATAGATTTAATAATCATAATTGCATGTCCACTAACTTGGGATACAGTTTTGGACCAAAAACATAGTCTCTGTTCTCAAGGATCTGAAAAGCCAGTGGGAGATCTGGATATTCCTAGTAAGAACAACCACAAAATGCTATAGGAATAGTGCTTACACCAGGTGGTCAGTGGAAGGGGTCTTCATGGTGGAAGCAAAAGAAAGAAAAGAAAAGCTTTCCAGGAATGGGAAATATTCTCTTTCCATATATCCCTGGCAACTTTAAGAAAATGAAACTAATTTAGTGATTTAGATGAAGAATAAAATTTGGAGAGGTTGGGGAAGTCCTTTGGAAGCCTTCAATCTTATGGGATTGGAACAAGGTAAATTATGACTGCTTTAATTTATTAACTCATCATAACCACTTGCATTAAACAATTAATGATTGTACTTTTTTATACCCTGTTTCAAAAGGATTTTATTACAAGCAGAGAGAATTAACAGATTCCAGGATACTAGAAGAACTTTCTATAGAAACTACATCTACCATTAGCATGGTTGTAGCTAACAGTTACCATAGGAGGTTGCACATGTTAATACATAAATTGATTCAAAATGAAATTAGACACACATGAGTGAAAAGGGGAAGTTGTTTGTAGGAGGCCCTCCCATGCTCTCCAAAGAAACCTCATGGACATTCTCAGAAACATAATTATAGACAGGATGTTTCTTTGGTCTGATTTGGTTTCATATGTCTGAGATCTTTATGTCCTTGTCCCTTAATTATGCATGTCCTTAGTAAATGTGATTTTCAATTGAGCTTAGAACTTTAGAGAATATTTAGAAAGCTCAAGTCCATATCTATGAAAGAGGAAATTCAGCTGTCCCATCTTCCGTTGACTATTTCTTGGTGACTTTTTAGTACAGAAACTCTCTACTTTCATATTAAACTTCCACAGGATTCTTGATTAAAATGGTTGATTAAAACAAAGAGGAAAAAAAAATCAAGACAATTTTCTCTTACTGAATTCTTCCCAAGTTTTTTTTTTTTTGATAGAAGTGCTGTAAATTGAATCCCTCTTGACTTATCTTGAGTGAAAATGGAGAACAATGACTCCTCTGTATAAAATTCCGAGTGTTCTCCAAGATCACTTGCAGTTTCCCATTAGCCTTATCACAGCCACATAAGGAGTCTTATTTTCTTTACATTTTCCTGGTTAGTCTTCTGATCCTTTAGTAATGTTTGCTGACCTCCTCCCAAATTCCCTCCCAAGAATTCAAGTATTGATTCTAATAATAATCCTTTCTAGTGTTTTAGGAGATACTAAGCTGGGCTTAAATTACACTTACTTTAAGTTAAAGTTCGACAACCAGAAGCAACTATGCAACTACTATATAATACACACAGATATTCACACACACACAGAAACACACATGTGCAGAGTAGAGCCTAAGAGACAATGTAGGTAAAAGAGCAAGAATTTTGAGCAAAGAAAATTGAATATAAGATTTATATAAATGGATTTCTGACTTTATCTTATAGAGAAGAGCTAATAAATACACAAATCGATATGAAGCTTATTTGGGTTATTGTGTTGGCTTGAGACATGTTAGACTATATTGAAAGGAGAGTAGGTTATGGGGAATGGGCAAGTTTTTAGTAAATATGGGAAATTTAATCAATAACTATTATGTACTTGGGTGTTTTTCCATCCTAATTATAAGGGGGTTCACAACCAATAGTACATTGGTTAATATCTAACAGTTGTCATTTGGTGGGAGAAAGGGGTGAGTTAAATCCTGATTTAAAACATATGCTAATTTCTGTAATGTAAATATTTCCACTATAGCCTATTTCAAATTCCCAGCTTGATGTTACTGAACACGGAGTTGAGAAGAGATGTATACCATTATGTATTATTTTGACCATAGAGATATAATAGCTATAAAACTTCAGGAGCATAGACAATGTAAAACATAGTGAAATAATTAGTAAGAAATGAGTTTCAGGTGTATGTTCCCTTCATATTTAGTATAGTTTAATGGTTAATAATGTACCATGAAAAAATAATGACCAGGTTTAACAACAAGCTTGCAAAGATCCTAAAATTTAACAGTGTATTTCTTCTAGCTGATAAGAGGTGGTTTTGGAATGTAACTGGGGATTTACCAGTACCCCAACAGACAGAAGAAACCACATGACTAAGTCCCATGAGATCATTGTGATGCTCTATGAATTGCTGTGGAATCATCTGTGTGCAGATCTGATGTGCCATATCAATTGTGCTGCTTGCCCTTGTAACCTTTCCCAAAATTCAGAATGAGGTCCTAAGCTTCCTTGCATTTACCGGCTACTCTCTATTTGTCCTTGATTATATGATCATTTTGAAGAAAAGTGGGTGTCCCAAAAATCTTGATGTCTTGAATAATCAAAATTAAGTGACTGGGTATGAAGGGGTATTTCTATGCTCTCCTCTTGTTCATGCAGAAGCTTTGGAAGCAAAGTAAACATAGAAAATGCTCAGAACATATTGAACATGATTTTTTTTTTCCCTGGGTGGTCTGTCACCCAATAGAGACATTCTGAGCTAGGGATAAAAGTCATTTCTCGCAGATGGAGCAAATATTTTTGACAGGATTTTTTTTAAATATCTTTGTTTAATTTATTTATTTAATGTGGTGCTGAGGATTGAACCCAGTGCCTCACACATGCCAGGCAAGCACTCAACAACTGAACTACAACCCCAGCCCTTTGACAAGAATTTTATAAGACATTTTTTTAAAAGGCTGGGGAACATTATACTAAATTTTAAGAGGAAAAAGGTGAAAATTCTCTGGGAACAAGAACAAATCAAAAGGAAAAATCATGTGATGGCAAATGAATGTTAAACAATGATAAATCCCCAAAGATATGCCTGGAGGATTGATAATTTACTGTAGAAATGAGGACCATGAACTTAAGTTTAGTTGTTGGATGTACCTTCAAGTGAAATTGTCAAACGCATTAAGACCTCTAAAGCCAGTAAGTCAATGAATATATTAGGGAAAATGGAAAATAACATGGGGAGTAGACTATGGTCTGAGAGCATTTGGAAAGTGGGAAAAACATCAGATGTGTACCTCAAATCCAGAGAATAAGCCAATAAAACAAATAAACTGGAAAGCATTGAAGAGCTAAGATCAGAAAGTTTTTCCTACGTAGTTCCATATGGGGCACTGGTCGAGGGAGAATCTCATAAATGGCCATGACCAGCAATGGAATGAACAGATCCCAGGCAAGACAAGCAGAGATTGTAGCATATGTGGACCTGTCAAAGTGAATTTAGCAATCATCATCAGATTATGGAACACCCCAAATCATCAGGAGTCTATGGAGTAAAAGAGTGGCTGAGCAGCTGGAGATAGGATGCTGGAAATAGAGTCATATTACAGTCAGAAAAGGCCAAGTGTATGGCACCATCCACAATAAAAAATCAAGTGGGGTATGGATCAGGCATTTGAAAGTATTACTAGCACAGGGCAAAAAATGGCAAGGCAGAAAACATCCAATGGACTAGTCACTAGAATAATTCTCTATCTCCTTGATGCTGTATTTTCTGTAGTTCCCGTGCAACAGGCATCAATCCCAGCAAGGCAGTCGCTTCCAGGCTATTGAGAAAAAAAAAAATCACTTGGCAGATATATGAAAATACAGGTTCCAGAACCCTACCCCCCAAACAAACTGGGCCAGGCCTAATTTTAAAAATAAGCACTTGCAGATTCCAGTGCAACTAGTTCACCAAGCATTTTCTGAGAAATACAACAATACAATTAATCCAGGACCCCTGCTGGTGAGACAGGTCTGGAAACATATTGTGGAACAGGCGCAGGGTTTCAGCAATCCCACCTGGGGAGCAAGTACTGACTCCTGGGAGAAGCAAATTCATGGCCCAGCTGTGACAATTAACTTGTGGCAGTTGCTTGGAAACATCTCCTTTTTTACTTGGTTTTGTATCTTTGATTTCTAATGTGGCTATATTACCTTGTGTTTAATACTATATATCATTTCAAATCTCATTTCGAAGCAGGTGGAGTGTAAATCCTAATTAAACTTTAAAAAATTACTGGCTTGATTTCTCATTTAATCAGAACATAAACAATGTGAATGACATTGTTTAAATATTAGTTGAGCAATAAATTATTTTTATAGAGAATCTGTCTTCATAATATACATAAGGCTGCCTTTAAAACTGCAATCTTTTATTCAAATAAATGATCTTAGAAATATAATTCTTATATATATACCTAATCAGTATGTATATTTATCTATAGTATTCCTATAAATCCCTTATACACTTCAACATGCTTGCATTTATAATGTTTTATTGATTGAAGGGTGGAAAGTCAAAAAGATCCCATCAAATATACCTAGACAAAAATACATCATTTTGTCAAAATATTGTGGCTCTTTATTCTTTGTAGCTCTTCCAAATCCCACAAACAGAGAAAAGATTATCATTACTAGCTGAGTATGTGTGGGCTTGAAATCTCTAAATGTTTCTAAAAGAGCAAGGTTTTATGAGGCTTTTAAAAAAAAAAAAATATATATATATATATATATATATATATATATATATATATATATATACTGGGAGCTGTTAGTACAACTTAATCAGAGTATTACTCTGTAAACCCTACCTTCCTAGGACTTCCATAACTTGTTTTATGTTAGACTAGGCTCAGAATAGAGTCTTCCTCTGGTCATGTGTGGCAATTGGCCTATTTTCAGAAAGATTTGTCTCTATCCACAATTATGCCAATTTCCCCATGTGAACACTTTTTGATTAGAATTAGGGCAGTACAAGCAAGATGTTTCTGCTTGAAGAATTCACATAAGTGAGAAATATTGTCTGTGCCTGTCTAAAGTCATAAAATTATTTTCAAAACCAAAGATCCAGGCAGAAGGCAGATTTGTTGATTGTGACAATCTTTAGGGAAACCAGAGACATATCAGAGGAAGATGTATATTCAAAAAGAGTCCTTAGGAAATACTCTTGTCTTTTAAAATAATGGGGAATCTGGCAGATAGGAATTGTGACATCTGGGAAAGGACAATAAAGATTATAATGAAGAGTCACTTGGAAAGAAATGTCAGTTGCCTTTCATATATGTGAAATGGGATATGGACCAGGCATTTGAAAGTGTTACTTGCACAAGGCAAAAAATAGTAAAGCATAAAAAGGTTGGCTATACCTTTAAGAAATTAGAATTTTACAGACATCAACTTATAGCTTTTAGAGAAATTGAAATAGTGGATTGTTTGTTTGTTTATCAGTCATTAGAGTACCCAGAGGCTTATTTACAGTAATAATGTACTTTTGAGGGGCAACATTATTACTCCTTTATCAGCTTAACATGGACTAAGTGAGCTTTCCTGAGGGCTTATTGCTTGCATAGAGTTACATGATTAGGCTCCATCGGAGAGCCAGGTCTGTGTTTCCTGGGCCTGACCATTGAGAAGTCCTTGTGACTAGAGACAGCTTTTTTTTCTAAGGAGGCTCTCATGCTGTTTCTTTACTCTCCATGCAGAATATGAATAGAGACACAGCCCACCTCTTGATGCCCATTGTCAGGTGTACAGAAATAGGACAGTATTTGGTTATTATAAGATTTATTAAAATAAAATTTCCTAAGAGTTAGATATCTATTTTGTTTACGTCACCAACTTGTTTGAGATACCTTCCCCTGCTTCTTTTACAGGCTTCTTTTGCAGCTACTCCTCTTCAATGTCCAAACGCCAAGGTTCACTGGGCAAGACCCCAGAGTGCACTGGTTGGAGGAGGTGTGTATCTCTAAAGAAAAAAAGGAGCAATAATACCAGGGCTCAACCCCAAACGTTGGATTCTAAAACAGAAAGGAGATAGCTAAGGGAGGCGCAGCAGGGCAGAATCACCAAAGAAGCTAGCTAAAAAATCGAGCTGCAACAGGACTAAATCAGCATGTAAGGGAGCCAAAGGAAAAAAGTACTAGAAAAGTCACATGCAGTAGCCAAGTATATTTTATCATTTTTAAAAGTAAATGCCTAACAAAATTTTTTGCTTAAGAAAACATTTAAAAATGTTCTTAGATGGGGCATTAGAAAGGTTACTTTTAAAGAAAGCAAAACCCCCAAAGGTGTTTATGAAAGTAACTGTTCTGCTACACTGATTTTTTTTTTTAAACTCATATGTTAAAGAGGCTGTTTGTGAAGGCTCTTGGCTGAGCATTTCCCAGGCTGAAAGAAAATCAGGGTTGACTTCATTGCCGTAGGCAGCTGGATCACTCTACAAATCTTTGGTCCTTTTGATGTTCACTGACTACAGAAGTTCTGAGAGACCTGGAAAGGAAAAAAGAGAGTCTAAGAGGGATTTTCAAACAGTATCACAAAAGCCAAGTTTCGTTATTCTTATTTACTTAAATCATTTGTTTGAGGGAGAGGACTTGTTGCTTTTGTGGTTTCAGTGCCACACTCTGCAACTCCACTGTGAAAGAAGGGGAACCAGCTCCCTCATCAAAATACAGCCATTTCTAGAGAATGGGAGCCCATTAAAATCAGCTCTCACAATGAGAAGTTAGAACAATAAAACCAAATGGTATGTTATGATTTGATAATATGGTTTTGTATTTTATTTGCATGGTTTATAAAAGTTCTATGCTGACAAAATGATTCAGTATTTGTGATTCTGAAGAGGTTCTTTTTGAAATTTGGGGCATCAGAAATTGTATATATTTTATAAAAATTCTTCAGGGAAAAAAACTTTAAAAAAAAAGAACCTAATCACCTGTGCTTATCATTTTCTTATCTTTAAAAGCACTTCTTTACAAACCAGAGTGGCATAATAATTTAATGAAAGCTTCTGTGAGGTAAACCGAAACATGAATTCTTTTTCACATAACAATTAAAATTATAATTGAGCATCTTAAAGATTTACAAAATGTAATACATTTTAATTGTGAAGTTAAACTATGTCTACACACACTTGTGAGTTCAAGTTTCACTGGATAAATTACCCAATTAGTGTCAAATGGCAGGTGTCTTTTCTTAGTGAAATCATATGGCAAGTAGCAGGTTCCTGCATATATTGTATTGAAAATCTAGATTTAGTCTCTGCCTTGGTCTACATGATAGGTATTTTCAATTGCTCTGGGTTTTTGTTTTGTTTTGCAGAAATATTGTGGTTACACATTTGCTTATGTGGTGCTTCACATATAAGTGTTGACAAAATGAACATATGGAAGTAATTAGGCAAATAAATGCTGGGTGACCTTTGTGAGTTCATAATAGAAAATCCTAAAAACCATTATGCCATGCCTGCCTGGGCTGCCACTCTGAAATCACAGTCAGAGCAAGTCTGTGCCATGGATGTTGTTTCTGAGCTGGGCCTTTAGCATTCGTAGTTCCTGATTGTCCAAAGGAACTACCCACCAGATGTGTTCTCCAGTAGTTCAACTTCTCCTTCAACTTCTCAAATGATTAGATATTTTACAAAGTATTGCCCACTAGTTAGGTAGGTTTAATGGAAGATTATATATTTAATTTATCTTTAAATTTTTGTTTTGTCAACTCCTATGTCCTGTTATTTACCTACATCTTAAGACATTCAATGGAATGTTTTCCATCACTTTTATATTTCATTCATCATTTGTTTTGTTTTTCTTTCATTTTTTGGTGTGTATCTTCTATAATTTATGCACTTTTTTAGTTGTTGGGAATACAAAGGAGATTATGTCATAGCCACTATACTTAGAGAAATGCATACTATTGCAGAAAAGCAAGACCTGAAAACAAATAACTATAATGTGGATTAATGGGTTATGTATCTATGCCCATTAGCATTTTTAATATATATATATATATATTATAAATATATAATATATATTTTTAGTTGTAGTTGGATACAATACCTTTATTGATTGATTGATTGATTTTTATGTGGTGCCAAGGATTGAACCCAGCAACTCACACGTGCTAGGTGAGCTCTGTACTACTGAGACACAACCCCAGCCCTCTCATTAGTGTTTTAACTTGAACATTCCTGCTAACTCATAAAATGGCAAATAATATTCCCCAAACTGGGCTTTATTGACAAAGGTTTCTGTTATCAGATAAATTTGGGCAATAAGCTTATCTGCTCCTTTTAGAGATTCATTATGCATACCATCAAATTATCATAAATATTCTGAAATATATGCTGTAAAGAAGTCTATTTCACTTTGTTTAACTTATTTTCCCTCTAACTTACTTCAACACATTTCTCATGGCACACATGTTAACATCTTGTGGAATATTAACATTCCATGGGCCATCAATTTGAGAAATGAACTGATTCCCACTTGAAACATCTAGGTAACATGTCCTTCTGTTGTGTGGATAAAATGATACATATTCCATTATACATAGAAGATATGCTTACTAGTCAGGATTCCTCAGAAGCAACTGACAAAATCTAATTCAAACTAGCTTTGACAGAAAGGGATTGGATTGATTCATAGGAATGGGGACCCAGGAATAAGTTTGGCTCAGGAATTCGAATGGTATCTTCTGGTTCCTCTCAGTCCTTTGCCTGTCCTTGTGCCTAAATGGATTTCCTCTGTGTGTCTGGACTGGGTAGTGGAGAGAAGAGAAAAAATAGCTACAAACAACTCCAAGGCTCAATTATATATCATTCTAGCTTACTGACCACAGAAAGAAAAGAAAGATTTTCTTTTTTAGTATCCAAACATAAATCCCAGATTCTAATTGGCTCACCTGAAGCCATGTGGCTCACTCAGGGCCAGCTTCTGTGATTATATTTATAATGTGATATTATTAATCATACCTGGTGATAAGTAAACCCTTAATACCATGATAGAAAAGTTCTCAAATTCCTCAACAGACCTACTAAGGAGGGGCAATTCTGCAGATGAATGGGTTTTGATGTTACTAGGTTGATGCTAGAGAGATGAAAAACATCAGATGTCCATCATAATATGGTTTAATTATTAAAATCTAGATTTGGCCATAATAGTACAATTATTGTTATAAATAAAGGATTTTTAAAAATCATCTATCCTAATATTAAAGTCATTATTTTTAGAAGACATTCCTCAACTTACAAAGTGGTTTATAGTTACTAATTCCGAAGACAAGTCACTCAGTCACTTACTTAAATGTAATTTCTAGGATCAAAAGATTTTGTGGTCTGAGAAAGTTGTATTGCTCAGTTATGTGTTCTATGAGTACTTTCCTTAGGTCTTTAGCTGAAATGACTGTTGCCATGGATATTTCAAGCTAACATCTTTATATCCATATTATAAGTTATTAAATATTGGACTGCAGGGAGATTTGGACAAATTGAGAAGTGAGGAACCGGGAACAAAATAATAAATTCAAAAAAGACTTAGGACCTGGGTTTTGGCAGGGTGCGTGTGCAAAGAAAAGAAGGCAAGATAATTAAGGACACTGCATTTGAAAAGGTAGATCCAGAGATCCAAAACCAGAGAGAGAATGAAATCAAACCTGACTGAATGTCCTGGCATGGGAGAAAAGGTAGAGATAAAATGAAACTTTATGGGAAACTTCACAAGAGTAAACTTACTAGTCTGTACAGGGTACATAGAAAATATTGAAAAACTGGAAAATTGGTAAGCTGAAGCTGGTTGAGTGAGATTGAGGGAGAACATGGGAAGCTGGCAGGCTATTCATGAGAATGATGCTTCCTGGAGTTGGGCAGTGACTTTCTTAGCCTTTCTAAGTTAATGCAGTGACCCCAGAGACTGGCCATAAAACAGGATCCCTAGTTTAAGATTTTGGCAGAATAAGAGTTCTAAGTGACACCATGCTCCAAGTTTGGTCTAGGAATGGATTGTTGAAGCACAGGTGAGGCGAATGCTGGAAGCAAGGAACTGTATGAAGTTTTGAATGATTTTCAGTCAATGTTGGACATGAGCTGGGCAGCCAGTAGCGATTCCAAGAACCATGATAGAGAAATGATGGCATCATCCCAAAGTCAATGAGTAAAACGTTTCTAAAATTGTCAATGGGGACAAAAAATTGCAGCCTCCTATTCACAGGTACCCTCTACTTTAAGGGTTTACAATAGAAGTAGTGTTACCTGGGAAGCAATGGCTTTCAATTAAGAAAAACTTGAAAGGATTAGGTAAGAGTGTGGTCAGGTGGGATTGTGTGCTTCAGTGAAGGGGGAATTTTATTACTAACATTGTTCAGGCTTACTGGTGCATGATAATTTTTTTAAAGCAGGCTTTTAGTAGGTTTTATTATTGTTTTTAAATCTCTGCAGATAACACCTCATATTACCTGTAACCTGAATAAAATATTGTCAAGGAGTAGCCTAGGAAAATTTGAGGATATATAAGGATATAAAGAGTGTTACAGAAAGTCAGAAAGGAATAGGAATGTTTCAAAAAAGAAAGAAAAATAAATGGTGGCAATAAATTGTGTTTTGTACTAATTCTAGGATATATTTGCAACATTCTTCCAGGGCCCTTCTTTTCACTTCTTGTCCTGCATTCAACTCTGGACTCAGGTTTAAGTCTCTGACTTTCACATTGTTGCACTTTGAGCTCAGGTGAACTCAGCTAGCTTGAAACTGATTACAGCCAATACAAGAATGTACTTTACTCTCATTTATGGTCTTTACTTCCAGTGTGAGAAAATATCCACCTTGTGACTGCAAAACTTTTCCCAAACAAAGTGGCTTATACTTACTTTTAAAGGCTGAAATGCCTTCCAGTTATCTCCTCCTCCTTTGATTTTACTGAATAGACCTTTTTAAAAATGGGCCAGTAGCCTGAGGTTTTCAACTGTCATTGGGATGCAAGAATGTTTTGTCTTTTGGAGGGAAAGAAAGAGATTCAGTAACAGACATTGTTGCAACTGCCTATCAGGGAGCTGATCCACGAGAAAGCCAAGGTCAGGATGGGACCAAGAAGGGTAGGGAAAGACAGAGTTGTAAGGTCCTGCTCTTTCGTGACAATAGCACCAAGAGGAATTTCTGCTTTGGATCACTCCCAAGGCATATAACAGTGACACTTGGCACACATAAACAGAAATAAGCCCTGTCTAATTTGTACCTGGTTTGGTCTTGATAACAATAGGTAAAATCCCTCTAATCTGTATATTTATCTTTGTGATCCCCAGAGGCAGTATCAGCACCACCTGGAAACACCATTTGTTAAAAATGCAGATCTAGGGGCTGGGGTTGTGACTCAGCAGTAGTGCACGTGTCTGGCATGTGGGAAGCATGGGGTTCGATCCTCAGCCACCACATAAAAATATATAAATAAAATAAAGGTATTATATCCATCTACAATTAGAAAAAAATGTTTTTTTTTTCTTAATTGCAGCTCTGAGGAGCCCCCACTCAGTGATTTATAATCAGAAATTCTGGAGGTGGCCTAGCAGCCCAACCTTACCAGGTGATTCTAATATAAGTTTCAGTTTGGGAACCACTGAGGTATGCAACATTGATTCTCAGCATAGGATGCTAGATGGGATCATCTGGGGGAATTTCTGCCAAATGCCAGTAGTTGAGCCTTACCACCAGGGTCTGATGTAATTAGTAGAGGCTGGGACCCTGGTATCAGAAGTTTTTTTATAAGTTCCAATGATTCTAATGACAGTCACAGTTGAGACCCATCACTCCACAGGAATCCAAGAAGGGCTTTTCTAATTTAGGACTTTGTGACCAATTAAAAAATAATTTATGATAACAACCTTATGCATTTTATCAGAATGTTAATTTAGATATGTTTATACATAACAAATCACAAATTATGTAAAACTTAATAGGGTGGAAACCTTTTTTTCTGTTTTCTCCCTCCACTGTTGTATTTTTGAGTACCTAGAACAGTATTTGGCACCTGGTAGGTATTTAATAATTTTATGTTGACCAATGGTGTTTTAGTCAGCTATTTTATCACTGTGACCAAAAGACCTAACAAGAACAACACAGAGAATGAAAATTTTGTTGGTGTTCATGGTTTCAGAGGTGTCAATCCATAGACAACTGACTCCATTTCTCTGAACCCCAGATAAGACAAAACATCAGGGCAGAAAAGTGTGATGGAGGAAAGCAACTGAAGACACAACAATCAGGAAGCAGAGAGACTGCTCACCAGGGACAAAATATGTACACCAAAGCCACATCCCAGTGACCTATCCTCCAATCACAACCTGTCTGCGTACAGTTTCCACCCAATCTATTTGTGGATTAATACATTGATTACTTTAAGGCAATCATTACCCAATCATTTCACCTCTAGACTTTCTTGCATTGTCTAACACATGAGTTTTTTGGGGGACACTTCATATCTAAACCAAAACAAGTGGAGCCAACAGTTAAAGAATGGGGTTCCAATAGCTTCACAAAGGAACCAGTAGGTGCACTGAGCTGAAAGAATGGTCTCTGTTCAGGGCTGGCTTGGGTTCATCTGTTCCTAGTTCTGTGGATGCTCTGTGAGTCCTCTTTGTTCTTGCCCCATACCCATCTGTACCAGGGTGCCACTGTCTTGTGTCAAGATTCACATTACTATTTGCAGAAATTGGCCTCTGTGATGCCTTCAGCTAGAATTCCCACTGCATAGAGTCTAGGAGATATAGGAGTTTGGGGCCCCGGCTCTTTGATGCCTGCTTATGTGATTTCCTTTCTTTTCTCTGGGTAGATTTCTTCTTCTCTTTGTTTGAGAGGTACTGGCACCTGGCCCACCTGTTTTGAACTGCACATTGTTCCCTGTCAGGGTACCCTGAGGCTACCCTCTCTTGCTTGGCAGGAAGAACAACCTGCTGAGTGGGATATGAGCCAAAAATGGATTTATAACAGGTAGAAACACATTCCATAAGATGCCTCTGGCAGGAGCACCTGTGGCATGTGACTATTTAACACTTTCTACTTCAATTTTGAAGTTCATGACTTCAACACTAAGTAGCAAATATGTTTCTAAACAGCCTTTAATTCAGAGGGGCAAATCACTTCCCTGAAACATTTCAGACCCATTCAATACTATTAGAGTACTATAATTCAGATGTCTTTATGCTTGATATTATTTACTGCTTATTTTTAAAAATTTTTAATTATAGTATTTGCTACTGGTCATTCTTGAGAAGTCTTTTTCCCCCTTTGGTTGCTGTAGTCTTACTTGTAATTCCAGATAGGAGGAAGGTCTAGATTTTGTACTGAATAGTTCAGTCAGTTCTTCCTGAAGTTTTACTGAAGCCACAGGAGGCATATACTACAGTTCCAAAGTGTTTTCAAATCATCTGCATTTGTGTACTCACTTCTTCGAGTGCAGAAGCCATGTAAAAAGTCTCCTAAATGATACGTGAATTCTCCATTTCTACATGAAAGCATACTGTCCCTCCAACTACACTTAGGCCCAGAGGCTTAAATAAAATCCTTTTCAGATTATTGTTAATGCTGTGCCTGATTCTGCAGCAGCTGTTGCTTTTGAACAATATGATGCTTCTCCTCCCCCAAGAAAAGTTGAAATGCCTCTTTTGCAGCACTTTCAACCTTTGTTGACTAAGGAAGCATAAAATAGACTGAGAAATGAGCACAAGGTTTCTGTTTGGGAATTCAGTACACAACTTAAAAACTATTGAGTTTAGCCACTTCCTGACATTGACTTTCATAGCAACAGTTTAATTTGGAGAAAAGCTGCTACCTCAAATGGCCAAAAGTATTTATGTGGAAAATTTTCCAAATGATTGACTTCACTGTGTTGCTGTTTTCTTTCTCCATGAATATGTGAGTATTTGGCTTTCTCCCAAGAGTTTTTCTGCATCACTTCTCTTTTGGCAAAGACATTTTTTCTATCCAGAGCAGAAAAAAGAAGCATAAAGAGTTTCCCATTTTTAATTGAAGAGTTGTTTGAGGTTAAGCTGTTGCATCTGCAAAAATGAAGAATTTCAATGTGTCTTCTATCCTTAAATTTTCCAGTGTAAATCTTCAAGGTCATTAGAGTATGAGCATCACCTTGGAGCCAGAACCTCTTGGTTAGCCCAGTGCTTCCTACAGCACAATCTTGTGTATCTCCTCCCCACCTATATCAATCCTACTGAAGGGCTTGTCTCCACTGCCTCTCTTACTTCCTTACTCCCACTGATTCTTCAGCCACCACTCTACAGACTGCCATGTCAATGACATTTAACCCAATAATTATTTCTAGACTATTTCTATAGCGTTTGATGTTGTTGATGCCATTTTTCTTACTTTTTAGGAACATTTATCCTCCTGTTCTTCCAAATAGTTCCCTCTTCTGTCCCTTTCTAAAGTGTTGTTTCCTTAGGAATTAATCCTGTGCCTACTTTTCTGACCCATGGTTCTCATCCCTGATGCTGGCATTTTCCCCATGACTTCAATTCCATTTTGTTGATGAAGATTTGCCATCTATCCCTCCAGCCCTGCTTTAGTGAAGGCATTTCTTTCTGTGTCTAAAATGAACATAGTTCCTTCTTTTCCTTGTTCCCAGTTTTAGGGAGGATCAACATTTTCCACTGTGCAAGACAGAATCCTTAAGTTCTTCCTCTATCAAATAAACTAAACTTTTTCTATTTTCAAAATTTTTCTTTACATCTTTAAAATCCAGGTCTTTTTCAGCCTCCTACCAGTTCCCCCCTTTTGCTGTAGATCAGAAAACTGTCAACTTCTATCTGGATAACTCTCTCATGCCTCCTTACCATCCATCTCCATATTGCAAGACAGATTTGTTCTAATCGTTACATTTCCCTGATCAAAGGCCCTTATGCTTGCAAAGTGCCCAGAACCCAGCCCCTCTTGCCTCTCCAGCCAGAATTCTTGGCACCTGTCATCTTGTATTGCTCAATTTTGGTCATACTAAATTTTGTTCAGTTCTTCAAGCTTACCATACTCTCTTGCCTCTAGGCTTTCACCTCTATTTTTTTCTGCCTGGTACATTCTTTCTATTCCCCACCCCACCCCTGTGAGGAATATTTTATTTTATTTTATTTTTTTACGTCTCAAGGGCTCTTCTTCTAAGATGCTCCTCCAGATGCCCCAAAGACTGGAAAAGATGCCTCTCCCAATGGCCCCTGCCCCATTCATTGTTCCACACATCACAAGCCCTGCTGTATTATAATTGTGTAGGTCTCTGCAGCTCCTGTTAGATTGCTAGTCCTGTGAGGAGAGGAGCCCATCTCCTGTGTTGCCAGTGCACTACAAGTGCCTAGCACAGCACTGGATGCCTGGCAGGCACTCAGCTCAATAAATATCTGTTAAATGAACAAATGAGCCTCCAGGTAAACTGTGAGTCAGCCTTCCCCATGACACAGGTATAAATGTCTTAATCTCATTTGTAGTTTCTTCCTCACTAGTCAAGATCCCCTGGCAGGAACAACCATTACTTTTCCACAAAACAGACAAAAACTTTGTTGCAGACGAAGCAACCTATATATCCCTCAGGAAGAGAAACTTTCCAAAGGTTTCAAGAATTAGCATATGGTAATTGCTAAATCCCAAGGTATCTTTTAATTGAACCTTCACAGTCATTCACTTAGCTTGTACTCAGTGCTTAAATTGAGTAGAACCTCATTAGGGAGGTTATGTCATGCCTTGGTGAAAATGGAGAAAATGAAAAATACAGCTTTTCATGACATGGAGGCATGGGGAGAGGGAGAGGTCTGGTCTGTGGTCCTTTAATCTGTGTCTTGACTGAACTGTCTCCTGATATGGGTGGGGGTCTGGAAGATCATGACCCTCCTCTTAGGATTTTCCTTCTAAATCCTATGCTAGATTTGTATTCAATAAATCTCCATTGAGTGTTTTCCTTCTTCTTCTCCCTATGCTTCTCTGTCAGTGCCAATTTCATGAGCAACAGTTTTAAGGATTATTCCTCCCCAGGAATATATCTTTCCAAGGAAACTATGTGATGCCAGGTTCAGTCACAGTACTTCCCTGCACCTGTCTATTTTGCATATCCATTAATTGTGTTCTTGCAACCCTGAGCCCTTCTCATGAGACCAGGATGAGGCAAATGAGGTGCCACTCTCAAGCACTTGCACCTGCTTCCTCTGCCTGGGAAGTGGCCTCCTTCTGCCCTCACCCCTCGGTGCTTCTCCAGCTCCTCATCTTTGAGATCCAGCTCAAATGCTGTCCCCTCCATGAAGATCTTGTTGACACCTATCCGTTATTCTCAAAACCCTGCAAGTTTGGTCATCTTACTTTCCTCCAAATTCCCAATGGACCTTATTTGTAACCTATCTTAAAGTCCTATGTGCCTTATTTGTAGGCGTATCTTCTTGTCCCTGTGTTAAACTATAAACTTAAGAACAGAATCTTTTTCTTCAGCATGACCATGCTATCTGGCACAGGATATGGCACACAGTAGTTATTCATAAGTCATTGTGGTGGGAGAGAAGAGGAGGAGAACATAGTAATTGCCTGGGAGTTCGAGGGTAAGGAGAAGCTTGGGATCTGAGACCAGTTGTTAAGGGTTTGATTTCTGGCTCTGCCATTTACTGGGTATGAGAGTTTAGACAAGTTACATCATTTGTCTGTGCTTCCATCTATTTATCTGTAAAATGTTATATAATGGTACTACAATGTATAATTATTGCAAAGACTCAATAAGATAAAGCATAAAGCACTTGGCCTAAGACCTGAAGGGTAGCCAGTACTCAATAAATGTCAGAACCCAGAATAAAAAGGCTCTAGTGAAGATAGCACCATAGAAATGCAGGAGTACACACTAAGGGCAAAGGACATTTGTGATGATGTCCCAAATAAATCAGAAACAAAACCATCAAGGACTTACGACAGAGTGATGTGAGGTATCCCTCAAAAGCTCATGTGTGAGGTGATGCAAAAAGGCTGAGAGGTTTAGTGATTGAGTTAGGAGAGCCTTAACCCAACCAGTGCATTAATCTCTAATAGGGATTAATGGAGTGCATTGGGGACATGACTTTGGGGTATATATTTTGTGTCTGGCAAGTGGAGTCTCTCTCTCTCTCTCTCTCTCTCTCTCTCTCTCTCTCTCTCTCTCTCTCTTTCCCTCCCTCCCTCCCTCCCCCTCCCTCCCTCTCCCTCTCCCTCTCCCTCTCCCTCTCCCTCTCCCTCTCCCTCTCCCTCTCCCTCTCCCTCTCCCTCTCCCTCTCCCTCTCCCTCTCCCTCTCCCTCTCTCTCTCTCTCTCTCTCTCTCTCTCTCTCTCTCTCCCCTGATGTGATGTCTTGAGCTGCTTTTCTCTGCCCCAATCTTTAGCCATGATGTTCTGGCTCGACTCAGGCCTCCAGGAATGGAGCCAGCTCTCCATTCCTGAGACCTCTGAAACTGTGAGCCTCCAAATAAACTTTTCCTCCTCTAAAATTGTTTGTGTCAGGTCTTTCAGTCGCAGCAGCAAAAAAGTTGACTAAACCATAGAGCAATGGCCTAATGCTACCCACAGAATTCAGGTACTCACTTTTTCAAAAAGATGAGTCTCATCTCTGTAATTCAGTAGAAGAAATGTTTGAGCAAGAAGATGGCAAAGGAGGCTGCCCAAAAGCAGGAAGCAGAGGATGACCAAATGACTTTGTGGCATTAAACCAGTATTTAAATGTGTCCTGATTTAATATCTGATTACATGAAGGGGGTGGAAATATAATGCTAAGGGAAAGTCATGTTTTTGCTGCCATCTACAGATGTCAAAGTGCAATTTTTTAAGTTTCTTAACACACCATTCAGAAAGGGCATTTTGACAAAATGAGTGACAATGTATATTAAATTTAGTTTAAGTTTCAGTAAGCAAAATAATTTACACACATTACTATAGCAATTTATTTTACTTTTCTTTCTAAAACTCTGTATTTTTAATCAGTAGTATAGTCTTTTAACATCTCAAATTGTGTTAAAATGTTATAGAAATCTCAGGGAAGATCAGCTGCAACAGCTGTAGTTGAAGGTAATGAAATGGTTTCAATGAGGAACGAGGTGAACTGGATTTTACCTCATGCTTTCCTGGATTTCTCTGGTTGTTATTAGAATCATTATAAATTTCACATGCTGTCTTTTGTTCTTAGGAGATGAGAAATCAATCGCAGAGTAAAATAAAAACATGAGAATGATGTCACCTCTGAGAAGCCTCTGCACCTCTGTTCTCCAGAGTTACTGTGATACTTCCCCAGCATTCCTGTGTGCTAGTTTTATTTTGTCATTTTTTATTAGTGCAAAATAATTATACATAATAGTGGGAGTTGTTATGAAATATTCATACATGCACATAATTTCATCAATTTCCTGTATTATTTTTAAAGGGTTAAATATAGACAACAATTATTGGAAAAGCATTTGATGGAGAAAAAGGAACTGGCCCTTCAAGAAGTACATGAAGAAGAGGAGAGAGAGAGGCGCCTAGAAGCCCTTAGAAAACAGGTGCTTTTAATTTGAAAATTTTCATGGTTTTTTTTTTTAATGTTTCTAACTGCTCTTAATTACATTGTTACTAGGACTTAGTTCATGACATCTGCTTTATCAAACATAACTTTTCCAAATTGGGACACTGATCTTCATTCCAGGGAGCAATTAGATTTATGTTGAACCATTTCCATTTTCTCAGTATATTAAAAGAACTTCATCAGCACCTTTTAAAAAGCTTTCCCAGAATTTAAAAGCATCCATATCACCTCTAGTTTATTAGGTGAATAGTACCCATTTGCAACAGTGAAACTTCATCTACTCAAAGGATTTTATTGTCCTCAAAAAAATGTGGTAGAGCAAGATAATCTTCTTTGGGGTAGGAACCTTTGCTTGGAAATATTCCACAGTCAACAAATAAGTTAAAAGCCATTTTTTTTGAAAATACATTGTGTGTGTGTGTGTGTGTGTGTAGAAATAAAAACCTCCCATTACTTTGTATAATAAAAACTAAGCAAAAGTAAATGAAAGTAAACAGGAGATGGAAAGAGCAGAAATATAAGAACTTGGGAAATGTGATGAAAAAGTTTTACTTAGTAATTCTCAGAAATTTAAACCTAAAATGATTGTTTTAATGCATAAGCTCTACATTCTTTGTTGACACCATGTTCTAGCTACCAGGGGAGGTGTCTGGTTCCTCTTTGCTGTCAGTGAAGGTAATACAGAATAATGGGTAGGAACTTGCCCTCTGGTGCCCTTCTGACCTAGGACAACTTGGGTTGGGACTCTGGCAGAGGATAGTAAGGTCATTTACTTAATCTCCCTTGGCTCCCATATCCTCATCTGAAAAATGGAAATAATAGTACCTGCTTTATAGATTTGTAGTAATGTGAGTTCAAGTTTATTAACAAATTTACTAAGTGTAAAACCCTTTTCCAAAAACTCTTATGTGCCGAATCTCTACAGATTAAATGATATAGCTACTATTAATATCCCCATTCTACCAAAGAAGAAACTGAGGAGATGAAAAGGCTAGGTGCTTTTTCCAAAATCATATATGTAGTAAATATCAAACAGGGTTGAAATCAACAAGATCTAGTTAAGTGACAAGGTAGAGATAGTGTAAACCCACAAAAGTCTTAAATCATCATCTTCCTTGATAAAATAGGTTAGAGAGATAAATTCAAAGCATAGGAATGTAAGCCCTGGTCATTCTGGATCTGACAAATTCAAATTTTCAATTATTAGCAGATAATATAGTCTTCTGAGGTCAAGACTCAAAGTCACTATTACTAAACACATTCTGTATACAAAATACAACTTTGATAACTACAGGTTCCACATGACTAAAATTTCTTCCATCTGTGAGCCCTTTGAAAACAGAAATATCTATGCCCATTAAATGTAATCACTATTGAGGCTGGGGTTGTGGTTTAGCGGTAGAGGCTTGTCTAGCATGCATGAGGCACTGGGTTTGATCCTCAGCACCACATAAATGTAAAATAAAGATATTGTCCACCTAAAGCTAAAAAATAAGTTTTTTTAAATATAAAAAGTGTTTAGAATTATAAGATATTTTAGCTAGGAAATCTATAATAATTAAAGTATGTTTAATCTTATTTCAGTACAGTTTCTAAATGGCACTAAAAATGCCATTTGCTTAATGCTAATTTTTAACTTTTCAGAATAACAGGCAGGTATTACTAATGGTGCATGTAATTTACAAAATTAGTGACTTCTTTTTATTAAGATGTGGTTTTGAATTATCATGCAGAAGGACATTTATGTTAAAATAACTCTGCAGTTTTTGAGTAGAAGGAAGAAAATGTTTTCTAGCAGTTTCTGGGCATCTTAGGAGCCTGATACAGTAGAATTCACCCATCTCACCCAATATTACCAACACACTTGACTGGGTATATGCTCTAGATTCAGCTTAATTAGATTAAACTTTCTTGAAGGCTTCATGCTATTGTTACTATAGGAATAAGTTGCTATCAGTTAAAAATAAATATTTTTTTCACTTTTGGTTGCGTTCAAGGTATTTGTGTAGGTTTTTATGTAGAATTTCCTATGACTTTCATCAGAAAGATGAATTAATTATCTGAAATGAATCATAATTATAATTATTTAATTATTAGCAAATATATATATATATCATGGTCTTACTATATTTTTCTTTATGTAAGTTTTAATTCCTCTGTGGACCTCTAGGACCAGCCTAGTTTTAATGTTCTTTCTGCCCCTTCAAGAATTAGATTTAGTAAAATTTCTTAACTTTAATAAGCATTAAACATTTATAACATATTTAGCTTATATCTTATTCCAATTGGCCTGCCTTCTCTTCTTTCAGGTTGCTGTTGTTGCTCAGTTTGATCCTGTTAGAATGATGTCGGATACAGTGGCATCAAAAGCTAGAATGGCTGTTGAAATTGAAGAAGAGTTTATTCTTCAAAAGCCCCTCTTTACATTAAATACATACAATGAACAGCAGGTAATTATGGAAATTAGCATAGTTGCTGAAAAAGCCATGATGATGATAAGAACTGCAAAGTGTGTGTTTGGGATTACAAATTGTTTTCAATATTTACATTTGAATAGTACACATATTAACATAATATTTATATCTAAATGATAGCATATAATTACTGCATAATTCTAATATTAAAATAACTAATAGGTGACCATAAATGAAACAACTTACCTGAAAATGTTATAGATTTGTAATTGAAAATTAGTTTTTACATTTAACAACCAACTTTATAAAGTTTCATTTGAAAGTCATGTTAATATTATTTTGTTTAAATATTTCTATGTTGCATTAAGAATTTAGAAACAAATTCATAACATAAATTTTATAAGTAAACAACCAATGATACTGATGAGACAAAGAAGAAAGCTTTCAGAAATTAAAATAAACAGAAGATAATTCATCAGAGCTAATTGATAAATAAAATATTTTCTGTGGAAAAACCATTGAGGGATTATTTAATCATTCCTAGGAACTTTGGAATTTTAGTCTGTGCCTGAAAGGGACTAAAGTTGGAGAATGGGAGGAAGTTGGAGAGTAGAAGTGAATACAACTGAAATTAAGGGAGAGAGTAGTTGTTAACTTCAAAAATCTAAGAAGAAAAGATAACTACTTATTTAATTATTTAAAAACTAGGAAACATCATCCATTATCAAATGAATCCACTGTGCCTTGACTCTGTGCTGCATACTTTGCTAGAGAATAAAAACAAGGATAATTCATTGATTTACTAGTTGGACAAATATTTATGGAACAGACTATTTTCTGGTTCTGTGCAAGATGTAGCTCTGGGCTACATCTTGAAAAGATAGATTGAGCCTGCAGGAAGTCAGCAGAAGCCCTAGTTAGGAGGGAAAGTGCAGGTGCAGAAATCATGCCATGAGGGTGAGATCAGCTCTACAGTGGAGGCCTGAGGGTTACTGCAGCAAGAGAAGAAAGGAGCATTTCACCCTGACTGAGAGGTTGGAGAATGTGTCAGAGAGAAATCTTGAGCTCTATCTAGGTCAAAGGATCTTTTGGAACAAAAATAAAATTCGCTTGAGATGGTTTACAAGAACAAAAAGTAGGTTTGTGGGAGAGGATTACTTATAAGGGTTCACAGTATCTCCAAATACCAGCTGCCAAAGTGGGGAGGGCAGCTGCTTTGTCTTCAGTGTAAGGTACATGGCATGGGGTACATGACAAGTGCTGAGACATGAGACTGGAAACATGGATTAGGAGCAGCTGCACAAACCTAAGGCTTGCTGCTAAGGCATCTGACCTACAGACATGAGACTTTGAAGCGAGTAAATTATATAAGCAGATTTATGTTTTTAGCCTGTGTCCTGATTGGAAAATTGCTGAGAATGAGCAAGGGGTCCTTTTAAGGTTGGAGAACCATCTTAGAAGTGGTGTGAAAGGGCCATGAATGCCTCTGATTTGGAGAAGGAGGGGATAAAGAAAGTAAGGATGATGAGCTAAACAGTAAGCAATATTGCTAAGAGCCCTCATTGTGGACTCAAATCTACATCCACTATTTACTAGATGGGTGCTTATGTAAGCTTTAACATCTTTATGCTTATTTATCCTAAAGTAATTTATTGCAAAGACTTTGTGAGAATTAAAAATAATAAATATTAGCTGCCTAGAATATTGCCTGATACCTTGTAATAAATGAGTGGATTACAATCTTTGGATGGTGCTGCTATGAACCATGTAAGACTACAGAAGGAAAACAAACTTTGGCAGGAGAATTTGTTTCATTCATGTTATGTTTAAAGCCAAGCTGTCTAGTCCACCTTTATAAGAAACTGATTATCTGCCTCTGGAGAGGGAGACGGAGGTCTGGGTAGGAGAGAGATCCCCTCTTTATTTACTATCTATTAAAAATAGAATAATGAAACAAATTTAGACCTTACTACCCTGGAGCTGAATAAAAAGGTAAATCCTGGAAATAATTTTGGAGTCAACAGGCCACAGTCTGAACATGAATCATAGGGAATGGATGAGAGTAGACAGAATATGTTGAGGCAGAAGAGGATCTAAGGCTGCAGGTGATTGTTTCTGAGAAACATCTCTGTATTAATCTTGACCCTATACTCATCATTTTCCCTACACCTATATCTGATCAGTAACCAAATTGTATTATCTCCTTCTTTCACAGTGTTTCTAATAGTTCTTCCTTACTAACAGCCACATTTAGGCATTTATTATTTCAGGTCTAGACAATTGTAGTAGACTCCTGACCACTGACCTACCCCTCTCTCTTCTTTCCCTGTCCATTTAATTCATGCTGAACTTGCTGTCAGAGTCTCCTTCTTATGGAACTACAATAATTATATTACTTTTCTACTAAAAGCAAAAATAAACACAACCCCACTAGATACTTAGACTCCTCAGCATGGCCTTGAAGCCTTTTAACTTGAAATTCTAGTCTGTAAAGTGTCCTTTTCCAGTGTTCCTTAATGGTACTTAGTGCTCTGCCAAAAAATTACCCCATCCCAAATTGACCTATTTCACCTAAGTTTGCTTGTTCTTTCCTTTCTGTTTTGATTTCTCTTCCTTCCTTCCCACTCTGCATTATGAAAAGTTGAACTTTAGGTTTAGTTCAATTGCTTCTTCTTATCTGAGACTATCCTCATTCACCAGCACTAGGAGATGCACCTCCATGTTTTTCTACTCTAAGAGTATTTGTCACATGCTGCACAAACTGCAATTGTCTGTGTACCTTCTTATTATGCCCATTCACTGAAGAACTCTTTGAAGGAGGGCCTGCTTCCAATAGCTTATTATCTCATCTCCTAGGGCATCTTCAAATCCAGGTGCAATGCCTCATTGTGTAAAACCCATATGTGTCCATCTTCCTGTCATTGTAAGTAGTATCTGTTGACATTTAGTAGTCATATGAGGGGAAGAGGAATAAGGCCCAAACAGCAAGAAATGAAAACAGAAATGAAATTACTCATATGTCTACTCCCACTTAGAATCAGATTGATGGAGTCATTTTCTAGTTCTGTTTGAAATAGAAATCTGGCCTTGTAAGAAAGTTTCTATTGATTTTGTTTTTCAAGTAGTGGCCATGTGTTTAAACAATTTGCATAATGCCAAATGATATGGAAATTAAAATGTTTATTTAAAGACAAATATACAAGGTTATGGTTTAGATTTATTTTAATCAATGATTGTCTGCATTTTATATTGCAGTCAGCAATAAATAATGATTCTGTAGTACTCAGAGTTGGTTTCTTTATCTCATCTTTTAATAATTTTAATGTAATGTATTTTGACTAATCTAGAATACAATATTCTATACAGTCTATGTTGGAAACAACTAACATAGTGGAAAGTGACAATGGCAAAAAGTACTTGGATGTTTTCAGTAAAAATCATCAGAATGTATTCACAGTATTCACAAAATTCGTGGTCATTTAGTCATGTAACAAAAATTATGCAACTTTGGAAAATATGAAACTAAGTGATAAAAGTTTGTTTTAGTTCAATGATTTTTATTCACTTAAGTTGTATTTTATTTCTACAGATAATTTCTGACCCTCGACTTCGCTTTGAGTTAGCACTTCGTGAAGCTGGACTTCATAAAACATTGTACGCCAAAGAGGTCTTACCAAAAATCAGTCCTCAGAAACCTCCAAGAAGGGACATGGAATCTACTATATTTAAAATATAGAACTCATACTCAAATTCTGTTATATGTATATAATATTTTTCTTTGAGAACATTTGTACGAATAACAATAATTACCACTTTCTAAATTTTTTTAAAATATCAGACATAGGAATCAGCTTCTATTAAAACAACTTTGCCTTTCTTTTATAGCTCTAAGAATTCTACAGTTTCCTGTATCTTTAAGTTACATTTAATAGTACTAAATTCCCCAAGATTATGGAGCTTAATTATGGCACATAACATCCACACTGTTGTCCAAGAGATCACACTACCATTTAAATAAACTATATTTTGGAGGTTGGGTTATCCAATGAAAAGAACTCAAAATAACCATTTGTGAGAATTATAAATAATGAAGCTGCTACCTGCTAATGTTCATTTCTGCTTGTTACTTCTGACTTTTTAATTATGGAAGCTTTATTATCATTAATACTTCTATTATTTCTTGATTATTATAAGAGGAGATTCAACCTTTCTCTAAATTTAGAAACCAATTTGGTACACCATGTTTACTGCAAACCAATCATCCAAACAATTTCATTTTGCAAATTAGCCCTTAAGAATAAATTAGAAATTAAAATAGCATTTCAAGCATGGGAATACCTCTTTTGGCTTGGAGAAAAAAAAATTGTCATTATTTAGAAAGAATACATTAAAAATTATGATCTTGGAATGCTGTCAGAGTTCCAAATTATCTAGTAAATATCTAGATGACTTTATAGAAAGGAAGCATTTCAAATAAAACTCAAGCATAAAATTTTGACTATTTCTAAAAAGTAGTTATTTCATCAAGCAAGTCAGTGTTGTTAAAAGTTGCTATTGCTGTATTTAGAATACTGCTCATGTTTTTCCCTCTGTCAAAGCTTCCTGCTATTTCCCAGGCACCTCAAGCCCAGGAGTTTACAGTCTCTAGTGAGTTACTAGAATAAAATAAAATGAAACAAAATCCAGTCTTACTGGTGGAATCTTTTTCTTCATGATTGTCCCCAGCATCATGAGAATAAATGGATAATTTAAAAAAGTGTAGCTTGTCAGACTAAACCTTCACAAGAGATTATATGGGAAAAATTTTTACCTACAATCCAAAATTCATTCTAATACCCTCTCAGTCTAATCTTTTGCATCATAGTAACTGCTCATAAAAGAGGGGTCTTTAACAAGAAGCAGAGAGTAGTGGGCTTTGGTGCTTATGTTAAGGGTATCTCTCAAGGTCACAGTATGCTGTCATGGGCCTCAGACCATATGTTCATAGACACCCTGCTGGAGCAGAGCATATCCTTTTCAAGGGCAAGCAGGGTCCATGAATCCTTGCCAACATTAATGTCCATACTGTTGTCCAAGGGATCACTCTCAAATTCCAAGTAAATAGTATTTTTACACTTTCTCAACAAGGAAGAATAAGTAGCTGGAGGCATGACTATCATTTTGAGAGAAGTAAAGAAGTGATATGCTGTGGGTTTCATGAAACCTGAGCTGAGATCCGGGCAGCAGTTTATCAACTGACTACACCCAGACTCAGACCCTAATAATTTTATTTCCATTTAAAAAATAATATTAGTAACAGTTTACCACTCACTGAGCACACACAGTATGCTCATCACCATTATGTGCTTCCCACATGATATCTTATTTGATCATCATAATGACATTATGAAATTGTCATCTCGATTTTATAGGTAAGGAAATAGATTCAGAAAGGTAAAATAATATGCTCTAGATTTGTTGTTTTCAAAATAAGACATTAGTTTAGTGAATCCTGACCAGCATTTTAAAAAAGAAACAAAATACACTACTTTGAAATCCAAATGGTTAATAAATACATGAAAACATAGAAATCCTCATTAACTTCTCCCATGAAATACCAATATACACCCATCAGACTGGCAACTCAACAAATATCATAATGTCCAGAGTAGTGATGACACATGAGAACAGAAATCATCCCCTGGTGTGCAATGGAAAAGTTCAAACCTACCTAGTAAGGTTGAAAGTGTTCATGCCCTTTGATCTTGGAACTACTCCTAGATCTACACACCTGAGAAGCTCCTGGAGATATGTGCAAGGACACATAAAGTACAATTCCCAGACAAAAACAAGCCAAACAAGTTCAGCCACGAGATAATGTATATAAAGATTGTGTTATATTCACTTATGGAGTTGCATATAGCAATACAAAATTTAAAAAAAAACCTATCAACATGTATATAATATTTAGTGAAATGTACCAGGTGCAAAAGCATACCTATTATGTTTCTTTCCATTTACATAAAGTACAAAAACATACCAAAGTAATCTACATTGTTTAGGATCATGCATAAGTTGTGAAATACTAGATAAAAACAAGATAATTATCAAAGTCAAGAAAATGATTATCTCTGGGGTATAGAGAGATGGGGTGAAGATTTTCAAGTTCCTGAAAATGCTTTATAGCTTAACCAGGTAGTGATTATATATGTTTCTAATCATTTTTAAAGTTAATATAATTGTTTTCTATACTATTATATCAGTAGTATTGATTCTCAATAAAATTAAAAAACATTAAGAAAACAAATTCTTAAAATCATAATTTCTTAGTATATAAGTGCATTGGGAAGAATCTTTTTAGTTAGTTTCTGATTTAATAGCCCTAATTTACATGAATTTCAGAGGTCCCTACTTGAGATTCGTGAGTGCCCTAACATGGGATAGGATCCACTTTGTTTACTCCCTCCCCAATCCTGTACTCCAATCCATTCTGACTCTTGCCTATCTAGTTTACCTGACTGAATTTGAAAAGAAAAAAATAATCTATACCTGAAAGGGCTAATTATTGTGCCGTAAAATGTGATGTCTATATGTCCATTATCCGTGTGTGTGTGTGTGTGTGTGTGTATGAAGTGAGTCATAACAAAATGTATTTCTTAGTGAGTAATAGTCTAAAATTATTGAAAAAACACTACCCTCAATCCTATGGTTAATAAATTGTATAGCCTGATTCAACTCCCACTGATTCTACCATCCATCTCTGAGGATGGTAGGCTTGTTTCAAAGTAAAAGGAAAGAAGGTACCAGGTCTGGTAGGAATTCCTCTCCCCTTGCATCACAAATCCACAGATTCACCTAAGACCCTATTTCCCTTTTGCTTCCTCTACCAGAGGGAACAGCCCTTCCTCTACCAGAGACCACTGCTTCCATGTATGTTGTGTTTCCTGCTGCCTTAACTCCTCTACAAGAATTTCTCTTTTTTATTCTTTTTCTTATATCTTTAAGCTTGCCCTCAGCATACAAATACATTGGTGCAAATCTTAACTTTTAAATGAATCCCTGTTTTAAAATAAATCTTCCTTAAGCCCACATTGTTCTAACTACCCCACTATTTCTCTGCTCCTCTTCTTGAAAAGCTTCTTGGAAGAGTTGCGTGTAGATGTTTGATGTCTCCTCTTCTCATCTTTAGTCAGTCACTTACTCTGATTTAGCTTTGCCCTCATCCTCCACCGCCACCAGTCTTAGGTCACCATATTGCCAAACTCCGTATTGGCAAATAATGGCCACTTTTCAGTCTGCATCATACTGAGTTCATGAAAGCGTTTCATTCAGGTGACAACCCATCTCTGGACACTGTCTTCTCTTGAACTGTGTGATGCCACCTGCTTTGCTCCTGCTTCTTTAGGCACAACTCCATCTCCTTGGCTGACTTTTCCATCTGTCTATCTCTACATGTGGAAGTACGCCAGGGTGAGATTCATTAGCTCTATCTCTATTGTTGTCACCCAAGGGAAAATCCTTAGTTTTAACTTTTAGATTAGGTCTTTTGAGGAATTTTTAATCTATAGGCTATTCTTTTTACCTATTCTTTTTTTACCCCTTGCAACTTATTTATTGAAGAAGCAAATATATTAACATGTAGAATTTCCCCTGCTAGATTTTGTCCATTTTATCTTTTTGGTATAGTTTAACATGTTCCTCCATCCTTCCTGTTCTTTGCCTATAAATTGTTAGTTGAGGCTACAGGTTTATCAGATAAAAAATTCAACACCTTGCTTCTTTTTCTCCCCAAGATCACTTCATTTTAGTGTTGTGTTCTTCTATATACATTTTCTCTTTGAACCTCTTTTTGAATGTTTCTCAATGATTATACCTATTACTTGTTTATGTATCACATGATAAAAATTCTCTAATCACTCCTTCATATTAGTTGAGAAGCTTATATGAAGAAAATTTTAAAAAACAAAATTAAAATAAGAAAAAAAATGTCCTCTTCTAGTATTTGCTAGTATTAAAGAGAGGTGGACAAAGTGTTTATGTTTTCTTTTAACAGTTTCCAAAATAGTAAGTTAGTTTTCTGATATTCTCCCAAGGTGACCAATTTTGTTGTGTCTTTGTGAAGTTAAAGATTGACATGTATTTGATCTTTTAATCTACCAAAGTGTTATTCTTATTTATTCTCAAATTATCCTCTTCTTGCCCAATAGCTCAGGATTTCTATTAAGAAAATCTAAAAGACTGGATTACTTCCTTGCTATCCAGTCGTTTATTGCCATATAACAAAACTTAGTGATTCACAACTATAATTTTTTTTATTATCTCTCATGATTCCATGGACCCAATGGGATAGTTCTGGTTTGGGGTCTATATTAATTCCCTATACTACTATTGCAAATTACCACAAAGTTAAAGGTTTAAGCAATTCAATTTTATTATCATAGAGTATCAGAAATGAGTCTCACTGGGTTAAAACTGAGGTGTTGGCAGGCTATGTTCTTTTCTGGAGACTCCAGAGGAGAATCTGTTTCTTTGCCTTCTCTTGTTTCTAGAATCCTCTCATAGTTCTTAGATCAGGGACCTCTTTGTCTTCAAAACCAGCAAGGCAGCTCTAGTCTTTTTCACATTCCATCACTCCATGCTCCTTTTCTGCCTCCTTTCCACTGATAAGCATTCTTGATGACCTGAGTTCTCATTGACAGCTCAGGACAATCTCCCCACTTTAAGGTCAGGTGATTTGTAACCTTAATACCCTTTGCCATGTACAGCATATTCACAGATTCTGGAGTTTAGGAATTCTGGGGGATATTTTTCTGCCTACCACAGGGTCCTTCATATTGCATTCAATTGCTAATTGAGGCTATAGTCATCCAAAGGCTCAACTTGACTGAATGACAGAAGAGTCACATGGTTGGCAGTAGATGCTCATTTTCAGTAGCTCACTTGAGGTTTCAAATGGACCATGCATGTGACTCTCCATATGGCTTTGGTTTTTCATAGAATGGTAGCTGGTTCCAAGATGAAACTTTCCAAGAGCAAACACTAAAAGGCAGACGCTAGCCCAGTGTCTCTTTCGCTGTATTTATCAAAGCAATCTTAGAGCTCTCCCATATGCCAAAATGTTAAAAACTGAGCTTCACTTATCTAGGTGTATGTCAATGCCAGGTAATGTGAAATAGAAGATATTTTTGCAGCCATCTTGAATCTGTCACATTCATTATTTGTCATGATAATATGTTCCAGGCTCATTTTAAACATTTCCTACTCTGACCTGGAATCAGTCTTTTCTCTAAAAATCTCTGGTTCTTTTTGATAAGAAATGATATTTCAAGACCAAAATCTGAATACTAAGGGCACATATTGCAACTGGGTTGGTTTTATATTCTAGGTCTTTTCAATAAGCTTTGGAAGAATAGACATGCATGCACATATCTATATGTACACAGATACAAAACAACCCCACATATATATGAAAATATAAAGATAAAATATTATGTTAAAATATTACATTAATTCTGTTACTTCTAATTTAAATTCAGTGGGGTTTTTATTTGACATCTTCCTCTTTACATTTGTATTTATTTTTTTGTGAGATTTTTGGTGCTCATTTATAAAAATGTTAAAATATGACATAATTACTGATTTACATTGTCATAAATTTTATATACATATCAAAATAAAATACCAAGATAATAAAATAACTCTAAATTTTTTTGATTATACACTTTTCCCCCCTTTTGTTCTAATTGTATCTATATTGTCAGGAATTACGTTAATATTATACATGCTCCCTTCTAGCCCTAATTAACCTTATCTTATAAGGAAATATAATTTACTGATACCACCAGGCTTTATAGCAGTGCCTCACTTGTCATTTTGATTGTCTGAATTCTGTTTTCTAAAAGACCCTTTAAGAATTACTCATGGAAACAATATTTTCTGAGTCCTTAAATGTCAATAACAGTTTGTTTCAGGTCTTTATAGTTGAAAGTCAGTTTTTAGTGGATATAAAATACCTTATTTACATTTTCTTTAGCACAAAATGTCAAAAGACTGGTTATAATGCTGTTTCTTTTCCCTGATAATTGCTTGATCTTTTTGCCTCACTAAATCAAGGATTTTTTTTTTTGCTACCTTCTTTATAATGCAGTGTTTTACTGGACTTTCTATTAGTGTTGGTCATTCTGGGTCAATATATTCAGTGAAGAGTATTCCCTTTCATAATATGAGTTCAATTTTATTCCAGAAATTGTTCATAAGTTATAGTTTTTAATATTTGTTATGTTCACTTTTTACTTTTCCCCCAGATATTTATTATGCTCTTATGCTTTGGGGATTCTCTTTGTCTATAGACTCTATTTGTCATTATCTTGAATCTTTTGGATCCCTTTCCTTATTTTTGCCATGCTCTTAAATAGCTTTGCTTAGAAATATTTCAAACCTACACAGAAATTGAAGACTAAGACTACTATAACTTTTACCCAGATTCATATACTATTTAATATTTTATTCAATTTGTTTTTATCATTTTTGTGCTCTCCTTATACACACGCAATTTTTCTTTTCCCCTGAGTCATTTAATAGCAAGTTGCCAGGCCAAGACAATGCACAGATTTAATATGGGTAAGAATACTAGTTTACATAACCACAGGATATTTAAATATGATAAATTTAACATTGATATAATATTTTCTTCCAATTTACTCTTCATATGCCAACTTTATTAATTGAGCCATAAATATCTTTAGTAGCATTTCCCCCCTCATATTAGGATTCAGTCTAAAATCAAGCATTGCTTTTAATTGTCACGTGTCTTTAATATCTTTTGATATAGTTAATTTCTAAAGTCTTTTTTGTCTTTTGTGATATTTTCTTTTCTTTTCTTTTTTTTTTTTAGTGATGCTGGGGATTGAATATGCAATGGGCCTTGTGCATTCAAGGCAAGCACTCTATCAACTGAGCTATATCCCCAGCCCACATGTATTTATTTTTTATTGTGATAAACATCCGTAACATAAAATTTACCATTTTAGCCATTGTTAAGTATACAATTAAGCAGTGTTAAGAGCATTCACATTATTGCATGACATCACCACTATTTCTCTCCAGAACATTTAGCCTGTACCCATTGCACAGAAATTGCCTGTCTTCTTCCCTAACCTCTAGTAACTATTATTCTAGATTCTTTTTCTTGGATTTGCCTCTTGTAAGCTCTTGTAAGCACCTCATTTAATTGGAATCTTGTAGATTTGGGGCTGTGTGTGTGTGTGTGTGTGTGTGTGTGTGTGTGAGAGAGAGAGAGAGAGAGAGAGAGAGAGAGAGAGAGAGGGAGAGACTGGATTATTTTTAATGTTTTCAAGTGACATCCATGTTGTAGTATAAATCAGATTTTATTCCTTTTTAAAGTTGAATGATATTCCACTGCAAGTATATTCCACATTGTTTTTTGCTCATCCTTCTGCTGCTGGACATTTGGGTTGTTTATAACTGTGGCTATTGTGAATAATACTGCTGCAAACAAGGATGTATAACTATCTGTTCAAATCTCTGCTTTAAATTCTTTTGAATACATATCATGCATAAAATTGATGGATGATAAGTTATTTACATGTATCATTTTTTATTATTTTTATTTGTTATAATTAGTTATATATGACAGTAGAATGCATTTTGACACATATACACAAATGGAGCATAACTTCTCATTTCTTGGCTCTACATGGTACTGAGTCACACCAGTAGTCTAATCACACACACACATATATAGGGTAATATGTCTGTCTCATTCTACCATCCTTCTCATCTCCACTACCCTATCCCTCCCCTCACTCCCCTCTGTACAATCCAAAGTTTCTTCATTTTTTCTTATCCACTCCTCTCTTAATATGGATCAGCATCTGCTTATCAGAGAAAACATTCAGCCTTTCATTTTTGGGGATTGGCTTATTTCACTTAGCATGATATTTTCTAGTTCCAAAACTAAAAAAAACTTATACTCAGCAAAGGAAACAATAATGTAAAGCAAGCCTACAGAATGGGAGAGAATCTTTACCACACACACCTCAGATAGAGCACTAATCTTCACGATAAATAAAAAAGTAAAAAACTTTAACACCAAAAAAACAAATAACCCAATCAATAAATGGGCAAAGGAACTGAACAGACACTTCACAGAAGAAGAAATACAATTGATCAACAAACATATGAAAAAATGTCCATCATCTCTAGCAATTAGAGAAATGCAAATTAAACTACTCTAAAATTTCATCTCATACCAGTCAGAATGGCAACTATCAAGAATACAAGCAATAATAAGTGTTGGCAAGGATGTGAGAGGGAAGATGTACTCATACATTGCTGGTGGAATTGCAAGTTGGTGAAACCACTATGGAAACCAGTATGGAGATTCCTCAGAAAACTATTTATGGAACCACCATTTGACCCAGCTATCCCAGTCCTTAGTTTATACCCAAAGGACTTAAAATTGGCAGACTATAGTGACACAGCCACATCAATATTTATAGCAACTCAATTCACAATAGCTAAGCTATGAAACCAACCTAGATGCCCTTCAACAGATGAATGGGTAAGAAAAATGTGGTATATACACACAATGGAATTCACTGAGCCTTAAAGAAGAATGAAATTACATGTATAATTTTTATGGGAACTTCCATACTTTTTTCTACTGAAGGCTTGCCATTTTAGAATCTCAACAATAATGCACAAATATTCCAGTTTCTCCATGTCAATCATAACACTTGTTATTTTCTGGTTTTTGTTTTCTACAATAGCCACCTTAGTGAGTGTGGATTGGTGTCTAATTATGATTTTGATTTGCATTCCCTAATGATTAGAGATGTTGAGGATCTTTTCACCTGTTTATTAGTCATTTACCAATATTTTTTAGAGAAACTATTTATAATGTTTATTCAAGTTCTTCGCCATTTTTTTGAATTGGGTTTTTGTTTTGTTGTTATTGTTGTCCTTGAGTTGTAGAAAAGCTTTACATATTCTGGATATTAATTTCTTATTAAATGTGTGATCTTCAAATATTTTCTGCAATTCTATTCCTTTTTATCCTGTTGATGGTGTCCTTTGATGTACAAATGTTTTAATTTTAATAAAGTTCAACTTATTTCATTTGTTGCCTATGATTTGTTGTTATGTCTAAGAAATTATTTACAAATCCAATGTCATGAAGCTTTCTCCTGTGTTTCTTCCATAGTTAAGCACTTACATTCAGGTCTTTGGTCCATGTTAAGTTTTATAAATGATATAAGATAAGGGTCCAGCTTTATTGTATTACATGTGAATATCCAGGTTTCCCACCACTGTTTGATGAAGACTTCCCTTTCCCATTGAATGGGAAAATCATTTGACTATATATGAGGATTTATTTCCAGGCTCTCTATTCTATTCCATTGGTCTAAATGTCTATGATTATGCCAGTACCATACTGAGTATATAACTTTGTAACATGTTTTGAAATCAGGAAGTGTGAGTCCTCTAGCTTTGTTCTTCATTTTCAAGATTGTTTTGATGATTCATGGTCCCCTAGAATTCCACATAAATTTTAGAAAGAACATTTTTCAATTTCTGCAAAAAAATGTTGTTGGAACTTTTATAGAGATTATGTTTACATTGTAGATTGCTTTGAGTAGCATGGACTTTTTTTTTGGCAGGGGGGTTGTGTATTGGGGATTGAACTCAGGGGTACTCAACCACTGAGCCATATCCCCAGCCCTATTTTGTATTTTATTTAGAGACAGGGTCTCCCTGAGTTGCTTAGTGCCTCTCCATTGCTGAGACTAGCTTTGAACTCGCCATCCTACTGTCTCAGTTTCTGAAGCTGCTGGGATTACAGGTGTGGGCCATGGTGCCTGGTGTATGGACATCTTAATAATATTAAGTCTTTCAGGCCATGATCATGAAATATCTTTCCATTTGTTTGTGTTTTCTTGATTTTTCTCAGCAATATTTTATAGTCTTCATTGTACAAGTCTTCCACCTTCTTAGTTAATTCTTAAGTATTTTTTCTCTTTCACACTATTATAAATGGACTGTTTTCTTGATTTCCTTTTCAGATTATTTACTATTAGTGTACAGAAACACAACAGACTTTTGTATGTTTGTAACAGTGGTCTACTTTATGCTTTGAATAGCCTTTCATGCTCTGACACCGTGACTTATTTTTAAAACTGATGTATTTCTTTCTCTTCCTCTATGCCTCTCCCTTCCTTAAAGTTATCTATCCTTGAGCACACACCCACTGCAGAAATAAAGTAATTCAAACTTTGAGGATGGCACCAAATGATCTCCAAAATGATTGTCTTCCAAATTAACAAGTAAATTACAACTCCAGACAGAGAACATATGGATATAGCCTTTGAATTACCTCTAAAAACCTCCTTTCCCCCATGTTGGACAGAATCACAGTCTCTGGGATAGGAGTCCCCTGTGTTTCTTGTTTGCTAGCAAAGCAATAAAATTTCTTTTCCCCTTGTCTCAAAAGTGTGTCCTTGTTATTGGATTGGCATCAGAGACAAGAACCCAGCTTTCAGTAACATGTTGATTTTATATCTTGTTACCTTGCTGAATTTATTTACTAGTTACAACAGGTTTTTTGTTTGTTTTTGGTGTAATCTTTAGGGATTGCTTTAGTGAAATATTTTCTTTACATATAATATCTTATGTTCTTGTAACAGTAGTCCACCTTATGGTTTGAATATAGCCTTTGCTGCTCTGCCACTGCAGCTTATTTTTAAAAGGGACATGTTTCTTTCTCTGCCTTTCTCCTTCTTCTTCCTTACACTCTACACCTCCCTAATCTCAGAGGAAACTTGACTTCCTCATCCTAGGCAGAGTTATCTGTCCTTGAGCACACACCCACCACAGGAAAGAAGTAATTCAGACTTGGGAATGGCATCAGAAGATCTCAGAAATAATCATCTCCCAAATTAACCAGTGAATTGCAACTCTAGGCAGAGAACACGTGGGATGTCGCCTTTGAATCACCTCTTTAAAAACTCCCTGTTCCCCCTGATGAACAGAATCATAGCCTCTGGGTCAGAATCCTCTGTGTTTCTCCTTGGCTAGCAAAGCAATAAAACTTCTTTTTCTCAAAACCTCGTCTTTGTTATAGGATTGGCATCAGGGATGAGGATCCAGCTTTTGGTAACAATCTGCAAACAGAAATCATTTTATTTCTTCCTTTCCAATTTATATGACTTTGTTTATTTTCCTTACCTAATTGCTATGATGACTAGAGCTTCTAATAATGGGGAGAGGAACAGAAAGAGACATGCTTTTTAAAAAAAATAAGTCTCAATGGCAGAGCAGCAAGGACTATATTCAAAGCAGAAAATGGACCACTGCTACATTATATGTTGAACAGAAGTAGAGAAAGTGAATGTCCCTGTTTCATCACTGATCTTAGAGGGGAAGATTTTAGCCATTCAGCATTTGATATGTTATTTTTCAGTTTTTTCATATAACATCTTCATATATTGGAGAAGTTTTCTTCTACTCCTAGTTTGTTGAATTTTTTTTTTTAATCATGAAACAACATTGAACTTTGCCAAATTTCATTCCTACATCAACAGACATGAAAATTTGGGGGTTTTCCCCCTGTATTTTGTTAACATTATTTATTATGTTGATTGACTTTCATAAGTTGAATATTCCTTTCATTCCAGAAATAAATAACACTTATTCATGCTATATAATCCTTTTAATATTCTGCTGAATTTAGTTTGTTAGTATTTTATTGAGGATGATAAGAATACAGACTCTTTATCAAAAGTAGAATGCTCTTTGTGATCTCTTTTATTTTAAATATTTTCAGAGTTCTTGCTTTATTTTTATTAATGTATTACCTATTGCATTTTTCATTCATTACTTCTAGCTGTCTTTATTTCTGAAATATTTTTCTTTTATTTATAATATTTCCTAAGACATATTAACTAATTTTAAAATTTTCCTATTTCCGACTAGTGTTATTTCATATCTTGTATCATTTTCATATTTTTTTAGCTTTTTGATTTCTGATTCATTTTATCTTTTAAGTTATAATTTCAGTCTATTTTGTAGTGGTAATGTCTTTCTGGTGTACATCCTTTAATCTTAAGAATATTATTCTGCTTCTTGGTCTGTTTCCTGATGTTAATCATAAGATTTGATCCTTTTCTTTCTTTACTTGACATTGAACTTGTGGTTCAAGATAGTTCTAACTTCATGGTTTCAGAGCTTTCTCTTATTTTGTACAACTCTCAATGAATTTGTCAGCTTATTTTCTGAAGATGTGTCCTCCCCTACTTTTATATGGATCTTCTCTTTTTAAAAAAAAAAATCTGTTGTTTCAGTGCTAATTTGAATTATTATTATTATTATTACTGCAGTCTCTTCTTACATGGGAGCTCCATCCCAGAAGTGAGTTCTGACTGGTTAGTTTGGGAGCTCTTGGGGCCCACACTTCTCCAGCTCTTTCAGACTTCAGTGCAAACTCTTTGTGCTCACCCGTGATTAGACCATGCAGATTTGTTCCGTTTAAATTGAAGTTTCCGGTTCTTGGTTGGAATAGCAAGACTGTGGAACCAACCTAGATGCCCTTCAATAGACAAATTGATAAAAAAAAAATGTGGCATTTATACACAATGGAGTATTACTCTGCATTAAAAATGACAAAATCATAGAATTTGGAGGGAAATGGATGGCATTAGAGCAGATTATGCTAAGTGAAGCTAGCCAATCCCTAAAAAACAAATGCCAAATGTCTTCTTTGATATAAGGAGAGTAACTAAGAACAGAGTAGGGAGGAAGAGCATGGGAAGAAGATTAACATTAAACAGGGATGAGAGGTGGGAGGGAAAGGGAGAGAGAAGGGAAATTGCATGGAAATGGAAGGAGACCCTCAGGGTTATACAAAATTACATACAAGAGGAAGTGAGGGGAAAGGGAAAAATAATACAAAGGGGAGAAATGAATTACAGTAGAGGGGATAGAGAGAGAAGAGGGGAGGGGAGGGGAGGGGGGATAGTAGAGGATAGGAAAGGCAGCAGAATACAACAGACATGAGTGTGGCAATATGTAAATCAATGGAAGTGTAACTGATGTGATTCTGCAATCTGTATATGGGGTAAAAATGGGAGTTCATAACCCACTTGAATCAAAGTGTGAAATATGATATATCAAGAATTATGTAATGTTTTGAACAACCAACAATAAAAATTTAAAAAAATTAAAAATAAATAAATACATAAATTGAAGTTTCCAGTGAGTACTTTTTGGCTATTTTAGGGTACTCAATCCATCAGATGCCCCTGCTTTTCTTGCATTCCTTTTGTAAAAGTATTGATACAAACCAGTTTTTAGAGGTGTCAGTGATTACTCTTCACACATTTATCCTTTGTCATGTATAACTGTTCATTTTCACCTAGCTTTTTGTTGTTGTTTTGCTTTCTTATTCAGGTTTTGTTTGTTTTTTTAGTACTAGGGATTGAATCCAGGGGCACTTAACCACTGAGCCACATCCACAGCCCCACCTCCTTTTTCTTGATGAGTTTTGGGGAAGGGCCAGCTTATTGCTAAGTTGCTTAGGGCCTCTATAAGTTGGCCTCACACTTGGTATTCTCCTGCCTTGGTCTCTGGAGCCCCTCATTTTTTGGTGTGTGTGTGTGTGTTGCTGGGAATTGAACCCAGGGTCTCATGCCTACTAGACAAGTGCTCTATAGTGAGCCACACTGAAGCCCATCACCTGATTTTGAAATGATTCCCACAGGGTTTTGACTTTTTTCTTTTTTATCTTATTTTCTTTTTATAGGCTGATTTGAGGATATTCAAAAACCATGCTACGTGTGCTACAATCTTCCCAGAATCCTCCCAAACTCAACTCTTGGATGTCTGCCTTTCTTACACTAAACATGTCTCTTCCTTAAACCTATTCCATCTCAGTAATAACACCCTCAGCTACCACATTATGCAAACATAAAATCAAATCCAGGAGTCATTCCTGATGCCTGCTGTTCTCCTTGCACTATCTGATCTATATCAAGACCTACCGACTTGCTACCTCTAACAGTAGAACCATACTGCTGGTGAAGGACATTCATCGTACTTTGTGATTGCCCCCCACACACACACACCATTTCCATGGTTAGTGACTGTCTCCTGTTAAACAGCTATCTCCCAGGGCCAGAGACCCAATTTCCCTGAGTTTCTTCTGATCTCTTGTTTGCCTATTAGAGATACTCATCTGAGATTTTGTAAGAAATCTATGTGGGAAAGCAAGAATCCATTTTCTGGCAGGAAAGGCAATGGGGTCTTTCAGCTTTGGAGGAGAAGAATTGCATAGTTTATGATATCTAGCACTTGTGGAGCTGCATGGGAGGAGCAGAGCAGCAGGGGGTCTTCAGTGGAGTCGATCCTGGTCAAGCCCATTTCCCGGTTGAAGAGCTTCAAACAATGATTCTCTGACATTCCTAGAAATCACTTAATACCCTTCAAAAATTTGCTTTGATACTTGAAGTAACCACTGGTTACATTTTTTGCTCCTATGGATGTAATGATATATTGGTCTTTTTTTGATCTCCTCTATTATACCAACCAGTGTCATGACCTTTGTAAAAAATCCTCCCACCTCTGCAGCCTATCCTCTAGGCTGCCATTTCCACAGTTTTCAGAAAGTAGGAAAAGAACATTCAGTTTCTTTCTCTAACATAACCTTAATTGCAAAGTACTGGCTTTCATAGCAATGATTTATACCCTAAGAAGGAGCTAACTCTGAGATTATTCTCATCTGTTAAAGACTTCAGCCCACTTTTCAATATCCAAAGTTTTATTATTTGTTCAGTTCTAATATTTGTTAAAATCATGAAAAAGCTGGAGCTTCCTACATCTGGCATGTATTTGGTTATTTTTTTTAATTATGCCCATATTTCCTTGGATTTATGTTACCTTTATAAAATGGCTCCATTATCTCCGTAGCTGACTATATTTCAAATCAAGGACACAGAGGTAAAATATGAAGCTATTTTGAAGGTTAAAACATTTTTAGGGAAACTTGAGAAAAAATGGAAATTTTTTAAGATGATCTTTTTTGCCTGAACAAGTCATGAGAAGGACCTAAGATTTTTTGAAGACCTCAGTCATACTCCAGAAATTTTGAAATTTGACCAAAGAAGAAAACAAAATTCAATCATTCCACAGTTTTTGACTCCTGATTGATTATTAGGAAAACTGGCCACATGCTTGCTGATGCATTTGAGGATGAACACTTGATAGATTATGCCAAGTACTAGACAGATCCTGAGGAGCCAATTCCCAGGAACTTAGACACTAAGCATTTAGAAGACACTGAATACTAGTCAATATTTTACTGATATTCAATGTGATATTTCACTGCAGGACTGGGTTATAATAGCAGGATCATGATCCCTTATGGAATCAAGCATGTTCTTCAATCCCTAGGGAGGGATGGGACATCAGATCTACCTTGCTCCTATCATATATATATTTTTTAAATCTCCAGGAAGATGATTCAAAACCTGTACAGTAATTTTTCTTTTTGCATTAATGAAGATCTGCATTCTTTTTTTCTTTTTGCTCCTACCTTAAATAGTATTTGGGTCTTTTTTGTTTTTTATGGCTTAACCAGATTCAGGTTTGTTTTTAAATACATGGTTTTTTAATTATTATTTTGGTTAGTTTTAAACTTTTTTATAATTTAAGGAAGTTACTTTTGTTAGTATAAATACCTTTTCTGTTTAAATTTTGCAATAAAATTTGATTTGTGGTTCTGGGAATGTGGCTTAGTAGTAGAGAACCTGTCGAGCATATGTGAGACCCTGTTTTCAATCCCCAGGACCCCCCAAAATTTAAAAATTAAAAGGGTTGGGGGTGTAGCTCACTAGTAAAGTGATCCTGGGTTCAATCACCAGTATTCTCCCCCCCCCCCTAAAAAAAATTTTTTTTATTTGTTTTGGATTTTTGTCCGTGTCAACTTTTAACAATTATAACATCTGCCATTGTGAGTTTTGCTTTTTGGACACTATTTCTATCAAATCCAGTTTTTCTTGATAACATTTGGATGTCTACATTTTGTCAAGGAGATATGATTCTTCAGGTAATTTTTTTGTAATTGGTCATTTTCTTCTATATGCAATTTTTGTACTTTTTATTGATGTATAATAGTTGTACATATTTATGAGTTACCATGTGATATTTCATCATGTAATCAGGGAAAGTATATCTCTTTCCTCAAATGTTTATATTTCTTTGTGATGAAAACATTAAAATTACTTTAGCTGCTTTGATACATAGTACATTGTTATTATCTCTAGTCATTCTATTGCAAAAAAAATCATATTTCATTAATGTCACTCTGGGTCTAACCAATTTTATCAAATATCTTTTTTTCCCTCAAAGAACTTATTATTTGACATGTGGGGAAGTAAGTGTGGAGAAAGAGTAGTTATTTTCCTTGCATGTTGCATGTTTTCTCAGATACATCAATATAACTTAACACTACATATGCTTAAAATCCCTAATATTTATAAACAATTTCAAAAACAATTTGCATAGTATAAATGTTGTGTTAATCTGAAATACTTACCTTCACAGTACATTTAAAGCAAAATGCTGCCAAAAACGTTTGGTTATTATTGAAGTATTAGAAAGTAACTCAGTTAAGGAAAATTGTTAAAAATATTTCTCATTTTTAGACTTACTAAAATAAAATTTTACTTAGAAGTATAAATAAATAATTTGCTGAAGGAAATCCCAGCACAGTACATGAACTTCTATCTACATGGATCAAGAACCTGCTACTTGAAAAAAAGAAAGAAAAATAAAAGAAAAAGATTCAGATGAATCTGAATCTCAGATGAAGAGAGTATTTCCTTATCTACACTGTTATGTCAATATACTACAGTTGCTAAAAACTATATCAATGTCATAGTTGCTTAAGAGATAGAGTTATATCAACCTATCAGTTACTTCAGAGACCAGTGGACGCCTCAGAGCTTTTCCGTGTTTCTGGATAATTTAATTTTTTTCTGTTTGCAGAGTCCCAATCTATGATGTAATTCAATTCAACAGACCTCCACATGGAGAAATGAAAAACTTCCTCATCCTCTTCACATAACCTGTAGTGCGGGCATAGACAGAAAGTTGTGGAATCTTATGCATTAAGAATATCAGGACCCAGAATCCAGATGTTAGCTAGGCATGGATGACAGTTCTAAGTGATGTGGTTTTATGTGGTTGTAACAATTATTTCTGGGTGATGGTAGGACCTCATAGAAGGGATGATAATAAATTTCTGGGAGCCCTGTGTTCATACCTGGCAGAGATTTTAATCCCTGAGGGCTGTGGACCATTATCGCCAACTTGGTCATCCCCACATCAAAAGGAGGAATACACTATGCAGATGTTCCCTTTTTCTGCATTGTTTTTGTATCCCTCAAAGTGTCACAAAGCTACAGACTAGTCGCTGTTGGTACCTGTGTGTTTCACTTCTGTCCTCCTCCAACCCAACTCCATTCCTCTCAGACAGAGGCCTACAGACCCTTGAATGATGGCCCACTGTTTTAAACCTTAACATTAGACAGTGAAAAGATATTTAATACTTAAACATTTATTGGCACAAAAGAAATAAAGGTGATGTTTCCAGAGGTTAATATGAGTCAGATGGTAAGGGGAACCCCACATTGATCCATTCTATTGTGAAGTCACAAGACCCATAGCAAATAAAGAACAGATGAGCATTTAAAAAGACTCTGCAGCTTCTACTTTGTGTTTTTAGAATCCAATTACCAAGTGAAAAGTTAATCTCCCCTCTGTAGGATAGGAGAGCCCTGGAGGATGAACTGTGTGAGGAAACCATGTGAAGACTAAGGCACCAGACAAGGGAACAACGTCATCAGGGACATTCCTGTACTTTCAGACCTCCAAATGACTCCAGCCCCAGCCACCTGGCGATTAGGATCTCAGCCTCATGAGAAACCCCCAAGTGAGACCAGCAGAATAGCCACCCATCTGATTCTGGTGGAAATTTCATGGAAAGATGAAAAATGGTAGCAAGAGGTTGCTGGAAGGTTGTTTGTTATGCAGATTCAGATATCTGATCAAAACTCTTTAACAATGGATCCCTGACTACATGCAGTCCTTTGTCAAAGCTCCCCAAAGCAACAGCCAACATGTGTAGAGCACTAACTATGTAGGAGGCACTGTTTGGGTGCTTTGCATGTATGAAGTAATTTGACAACACTGCAACAAGACATTGTGAGATGCACACTATTGTTGGCTGCATTTGACAATTCAGCAAACCATGGTGACTTACCTTGCCAAGAATGTACTGCTAATAAAAACCAAATTTAAACTCAGGTACCCAGGCGTCTAAGCACTCAACTCTATTGCTTCTTGGACTCAGGATTTACCAAATTGGCCATCCTTCTGTTGTCAGAAATATAAGACAATATAAAGAAAATGATGAGACTTAACTACAAGTAATGGTGAATCTTTGGGGTTTTCCCAGGAAATAGAATCATATGTGATTTAAGAAGTGCTGGGAAGGTTCCTTATACCTGCTGAAAATATTTTCCATTGTGTGGAATATATGTCAAATGCCTGTGGATAGCAAAGTGACAATGTGAATTCCCCAGGAGGACTATCTCCTTAAACCACTGTTTCCAAGGTCTATTCTACTGAAACTTCTTTCCCAAGATCTAGTATATTAAAAACTAAATACCTTTCCAGCTTGTGACTACAAAAATTTAATTATCTTTTTATAAACAAGTGGTTTACTATTCCTGTCCCTATATTTTTACCAGTTGTCTCCCTTGCATGTGTTGAGAACCTACACAACTGTGTTCTGGTTGAAGCTCCTTAGCTAGACTACCCTGTGGATCCATCCACAGCCCCCAGTCCTGCAGATCATCTTCTGCCCTCTCATGGGTGGCTTCACCTAAGCAGTTGCTACTCTCCCTCTAAGCTTTGCTCCAAGCATGGAGAAGGCAACTTTCCTTAAGTTCATACAATAATAGTTATGACAAACCTACAGCAATCCACAAGATTAATTGAAGCCTCTGAGACTATGAGAAAGGATTATGATAAGGTGGGGAAGGAGTGATCCAGGGAAAAATGAAAAATCTCTCCCTTCCAACAAGAGTGAATTTTATACCCATCAAGTACTTATTAGAAGCTAGCAATTTAGAAATAGTTTTTTACTTAATAACAATGTGTTGTGTGATCAAAAATTGCTAAAAGAGTAGATTTGAAATGCCCTCACTGATGTGTACATGAGGTAACTAATGGGTATATTAATTAGCTTGATTTAGGCAATCTACAGTGTATGCATATATCAAAATATCATGTTGTACATCATAAATACATGTCATGTTTATTTGTCAACCAATCTGTTATTTTTCAATGTGTTCATCAGCATGAAGTGAACAATGGTCAGATTCCAGGCCCTCCTGTCATGGTTTAGTTCTTGTCCCAAATCTCAGAGCTCCCAAGAACAAGAACAAGTTCTAGGTATAAGGCAGTTGGATATAGATTTAGGAAAAAATATTCATTTTTAGTATTCTCATTCTGTTAACAAGCTGATCCAAACATATCACTAAATGAAATATTAGTACTTAATCTGAAGCATCTGAATCTGGGTGTTTCCATTGCATTCAGCTCTTAAAAAAATAAAATGGTTTGTGTATCACCATGTGCCTAAAATCCTGCAGTCTATGTTATTGTGTATTTAAAATAACAGAGCAAAATGGCACCATGGGGCATACCTGTGATCCCAGCTACTGGGGAGTGTGAGCTAGCTTGCTCGGGTTAGAAACAGATCACCCGGAACATATGCGACTTTGTAACCAGAATACTGTCATTAACAATGATTGTTTCCTTTTCTTTCTTTTTTTTTTTTTCCCTTGGGGAGGGGGGAGGTGTACAGGGGAACTCAGAGGTACTTGACCACTGAGCCACTTCCCCAGCCTTTTTGCATTTTATTTAGAGACAGAGTCTCACTGAGTTGCTTAGCCCCTCGCCTTTGCTACAGTGGCTTTGAGCTCAAAATCCTCCTGGCTTAGCCTCTGGAGCTGCTTGGAATAGAAGTGGGTCCCCGGGTGGGGGCAACAATGATCATTTCTTGGAGAAATAACTTTGACCCCATAAGAGTACATACATACTACCATAGTGAATGAAAACGTGCACAGAAGAAGAGGGCATGTGCTGGTAACACCTCATTTAGAACACAACGGGAAAGTGCTGAGAAAATGCCAGGGAAGCGGACTTCTGGTCAGTGGGGCTGGATTGTGGGTATGGAAGGCAGCGAAAGTCCAGGCAATGGCTGCCGATCTCAGAGTCACTCTCCATCTAGAGCAGGGTTCCAGGAAGTCAGCTTTCCTTCTGTACCCTTTTCACAAAACCAGACTCTCTTCATCTTCCTACAGAAAACGAGTCATTTCCAGTGTGCTGGCTTGTGAGGGGAGTCTCATTCTTCCTCCTTGTCCCCAGACTCGGAGCCTAGGTTTTGTCCCTGCATGACACTTCTCTGCCACCCAGACAGCCATTAATCCCCATATATTGGGGCTCCTAGGACAGGAGTCCCTAAACCTGTGTCTAAAGGGCTAAATAGCAAACATTTCCACCTTCAATATTCATATAATCTCTGATCTCTGTCAAAACCATTCAACTATAGCATGAAAAGAGTCATAGAACATGGATCTGGCTGTATTCCAAGAAAACTTTACAGAAACAGAAGGTGGGTCTGGATTTGGCTCCCAGACACGTGTCAGCAATCTGCACCAAAACACTAGGTTCTGCATTCATGTTCATCTACTTCTGTGGTTTTAGATTCTTCCTAAGGATTCCTGTTAATTTCTTGTGATCTTAACAAGGCATTTTATTTTATTTATTTATTTTAGCATACAGAAATACAGTCTTTTTAAAATTTATTTTTAGAGCATTGTAATTAAACATAGTATTTGGGTTCATTGTCACAAAATAATGCATGCAAGGATTTTTATTTCAATCCCCATTGCCTTCTCTCTTCCCTGTTCTCTCCCCTCTCCTCTATTGATCTTCCTTTCATTTGTATTTATTTGTTTGTTTGTTTATTTATTTTTGGTACAGGGATTGAAACCAGGGACGCTTTACCTCTGAGCCACATCCCCAGCCCTTTTTCTTTTCCTTCCTTCCTTCCTTCCTTCCTTCCTTCCTTCCTTCCTTCCTTCCTTCCTTCCTTCCTTCATTCCTCCTTCCTTCCTTCCTTCCTTCCTTCCTTCCTTCCTTCCTTCCTTCCTTCCTTCCTTCCTTCCTTTCTTTCTTTCTTTTTTTGAGACAGTTTCACTGAGTTGCTTAGGGCCTCACCAAATCCAGATTTCTGAGGCTGACTTAGAATTTGCTGATCTCCTGCCTCAGCCTCCCAAGTCACTGAGATTACAGGCATTGTGCCACTGTGTTTGGCTATTTGTGTGTGTGTGTGTGTGTGTGTGTGAGTGTGTGTGTGTGTGTGTGTGTGTGTGTGTGTGTGACAGAGAGAGAGAGAGAGAGAGAGAGAGATTCTGTTTTTTATATATATGTGCCTATATATAACATGATATTGTTAAATTCATTCTGTATTTCTATCCCTTTCCCTTCTTTCCTCCCTCCCTCTTATTCTCCTTCTACTCTAAAGATGTACCTCATTTCTTTTATGATATGTAATCCCCTTCCCAGCCATCTTCTTTCCCTTATTTTGCTCTAACTTCCACATATAAAAGGAAACATTCAGCTATTGATTTTCTAAGTTTGCCTTATTTCATTTAGTATAATTTTCTCCATTTTCATCGTTTCCCAGAAAAAGTAATTATTTCATTCTTCTTTATGGATGAGTGGAACTCTACACATTTTCTTGATGCATTCATTTGTTATTTATTATGGAATCAACCCAGTTGATTCGGCTATTGTGACTTGTGCTGCTATAAACACTGAAGTGGCTGTTTTGCTATAGTATGCTGATCTTAGTTTTTTGAAATAAGTATCAAGGAGTGGGATAGCTGGGCCATATGATGGTTCCATCCCTAGTTCTTTGAGGAGTCTCCACACTGCTTTAAGTAGTGGCAGTCCCACCAGCGATGTAGGAGGGTTCCTTTTCTTCCACATTCTCTCCAGCATTTATTATTATTTGTGTTCTTGATAGTTGCCATTCTGACCAAGTGAAATGAAATCTTAGTGTAACTGTTTTGTTTTACATTTACCTGATTGCTAGAGATCTTGACCTTTTTTTTTTTCACATACTTGTTGGTCATTTATATTTCCTATTTTGAGAGAAGTTTCTATTTAGTTTTTTTGCCCATGTATTAATTGGGTTATTCAGGATTTTTTGGCATTAAGTTTTTTGAATTATTTATATATTGTGGATATTTATCCCTTGTTAGAGGAGTGACTGGCAAAGATTTTTCCCATTCTGTAGGCCCTCTCTTCACTCTCTTAATTGTTTCCTTTGCTGTACAGAAGATTTTTAATTCAATGGCATCCCACTTATTGATTCTTGGTTTTATTATTCTATTCCAGTGGTCTTCTCCATTGTCTGTTTTGATTTTTATTACTATAGCTCTATAGTGTAATTTAAGATCAGGTGTTGTGATGATGCCAACATCACTTTTCTTTTAACAAGGCATTTTAAATATTATTGAGTAATTTGCCCCAATCCAGTTGTTTGGGGGAGGCAGAAGGATTTCTCTACTCTTTTTAAATATAAGTCTCTTTTTGTTTTTATCTCTTTTTGGTCTCTTTTTTTTATCTCTTAAATGTCAGTCTTCTGTTTTGTCACGTTTTAGAAGTTCTCCCAAAAATATATTATAGCTGGAAATAATCTTTTTGCTGATAAGTTACATCAATTTGCCTTTACTGCGATTATCAGTACATTTAGATTTATTTCTACCCACCTTATGTTCTATTTCTTAGTGACCATGCCACTCCCAATCTTTCTCTTTCTTCTGTTTTCTTTCTTTCTTTTATTATATTAATGAAGTTTTCCTGTAGCTTCTCCCTGCCCCCACTTCCCCCAGGAAATTCAGTGCTCAATTTTATTTTATTTTTTTTTAAGAGAGAGTGGGGGAGAGAAAGAGAGAGAGAGAGAGAGAGAGAGAGAGAGAGAGAGAGAGAATTTATATATATATATATATATATATATATATATATATATATATATATTTTTTTTTTTTTTTTTAGTTCTCGGCGGACACAACATCTTTGTATGTGGTGCTGAGGATCGAACCCGGGCCGCATGCATGCCAGGCAAGCACGCTACCACTTGAGCCACATCCCCAGCCCCCTCAATTTTATTTCTTTTAGTGAAGTAAACTTTAATTCTTTTTGTATGAAGACATACACACAAATGCTCAAGTCTAAACCTTTGCACTCCTTCCTGTTGATGGTGAATCCTTAGGATCCTTCAACTCTGATTGCTCTTCAGTTTTTCATTTTTAAGTCTTCTGGTACTTGTTTTTAATCCTCCAAAATGATTATTCAGTGTTTACCAATTTTTTTTTTCACCATTGCTTGTTGCACCCTACTCATCCTTCTGAGTCAATTTCCAGCTCCTGAAGTTCATGCATCAACCAGTTATTCTTTCAGCGAGAATCTAAGTGTAGGGGACTCTATGTTTATTCAAAAAACTTATTTTGACCTCTCATTAAATGATATTCTCCCTGTTTATATAATTTTAACTTGGCAGTATTTTTAATTAGGACTCTAATGGCTTATCTTCTACATGATTTAAAATATTTGAGATTCTATGTTTGCTATTGAGATTTGTGCTATCAATTAAAGTGTTCATTTGTAGGGAATTTTTCCCTTTCCTCATTTGCTTACTCTTAACATTTTCTCTTAATTTTCTTAGTTTCACTATACTATTTCCATATATGACTTAGATATTCATGTCTTTACCAATTATGGAAATTTCTGAGTCATTATATCTAGATTATTGCCTCTTTATAGTTCTCTCTAATCTTTCCTCTGAAACGTAGGAATATGGTGGATCTTCTCATTTTATTTTTTATGTTTTTCACTATTGTTTTCATACTTTCCATTTCTCTCTTTTGTGCTATTATATCTTTTAGTTCTATTATACACTCCAGTAATTCTTTCTTTAGCCTTATTTAATTCACCTGCCAGTTTTCTTTACAGTTACAAATTTTTTAATTTTTTTAACTTTAAAATTTGAAATTCTTTTGAAATTCAAAGTGCCATTGGAAATAAAATTTGATTCTTGGTTTAGTAACGTGCTTAAGACCTTGTACTCTGGATGAAGAATGCCCTTGTAAAATGCCAGCTCTGTCACTTATTATATCTGTGACTTGGAGATAAATTAACCTGTGCCCAAGTTTCCTCATCTATAAAATAGGAAAATAGTAATATATCATTATATATGAAGACTAACATTATTGTGAAGATTAAATGCTTTAATATCTGCAAAGCATTCAGAAGAGTTCTCGGCATGAGGTCAGTACTGTAGTTAGACTGTGTGTTCATTATCATCAACATCATCTATAGCAGCCTTGTCTTTTCAATATTTTTTTGTTTCAATTACTTCTGTTACAATTTTGATAATTTTAAAGTTTTTCTCTGGCAGTCATCTTCTAAGTCTCTGTTTGAGTCAGCTTTTCATTGCTACAATTGAAATACCTGGCAAGAACAATTTTAGAGGAGAAAAAATTGATTTGGTGCTAATGGTTTGAAATGTCTCAGTCCATAGACAGCCAGTTCCATTGCTCTGAGCCTTAGGTGAGGTAGAGCATCAGGGCAGATAGGTATGGCAGAGGAAAACAGTTCTGGACATGGCATCACAAGGAAGCAGAGAGTGAGCTCCCCTCACCACTGACAAAATACACATCCCGACAGTACTATCCAAAGACCTACCTTGAGAAGTGGGAGGAGGATGGAGCCCTCCTTCTGACCTCGTAGTGGGGAAAAGAATCAGCCGCCAGAGGAGGCGAGGGAACCCGAGCGAGAAGCAGAGAGAGGGTGTGAGAAGGAAGGACTGGCAGGGTGCGCGCAGATGTTGGTGTCCTCAGGGCAAGGATCACTAGGCAATGCTGAGCTGACGTGGATCTGGGACGAGCAGTCTGGGCCTCTCAGAACACACACTGAACCTGGATCGGCTGAATTCAAGCTCCCGTTCACCTGCTTCCCGCAGACAAACAGCTGTGACTCAGCACTAATCCATCCGGCTGAAACAACTGGTCAGCCCTTCTGATCCTATGGAGGTAAATGTCAACCGAGCCTTCATAGGTAGTGGCCACAGGTTTCAAACGGGGCTTGGGAGAGACAGTAAGGACCCACCCGTTGCATCGGTCACCCGGCAAAGGGAAACGAACTGTCGCCATTTGCAAGAGATACCACCATGGCAGACAACTGACATCATCAGACTGCGGCGGAGGAGATTACTTCATTGAAACCTGCGGCTACAGGTGTGTAATTCGCTACCCTTCCCTCTCCACACATCGGGGAAACCTTAAGGGCCAATCCCAGCTCTCCTGTAAGGGCCTCTCCCAGCTCTCCCGTGAGCATGGTAGCCAGACCGAGGGAATTAGAGGTGGCGCGGGACCCGCAGCGCGGGACTACCGCTCCCACCAGTGCTGACAGCTGAGGTCTCTTGCACCAGCTACCGGGGGTGTGGCTACCGGAGGGGCAGTAAAATTCGCTGAGGATTCTCAGCCCCAAGCTCTACAAACTTAGGGTCTGAGGGATTGGCAAACTGGAAGAGTGTGCCCAGTCATTCATGACAACAGGGCTCCCGGGAGCAGCAGACCTGGCGTGTACCCAGTATTGTGGTGAGCGGCACCCGTGAGAGGGGCCTGACTTGAGGAAAAGTGGGGAAGTGACTAGACACAAGAGGACGCCCTAGGCACCCAGGATTGGAGACTCGCCCAGTCTGGGAGGAGGAGCTGCTGCACAGTGATTGGTTTCCGCGTATTGATAGGAGAAACTTGGCCTGGTGGTCACAGCGCCACCTACTGGAAGAGAAGTTAATCAAACTCTAAGACTGCATTTATTGTTTTTTTTTTTTTTTTAATTTTGATTTCGGGTTTTCTTTCATTTTTATTTTTCTTTCTTGTTTTTTTAATTTTTTTTACAATTTTTTTCTTCCAATTTTAATTTTAATTTTTTTTATTAGTTAAAAAATTTTTTTTCTTTTTTTATTTCCTATTTTTTTCTTCTTTTGTCTTTTCATTTCTTTTCAATTATCTTACCCCCCCTTCCTTGAATTCTACCTGCTTACTCTCATTCTCTTTAGTGACTTCTTCCCTTCTAATACCTTTCCTCCCAAGCATCAAATAAATTTATAGGAGTAAACAGTAACTCAGCAGTCAAACAGAACAAGAAGTAACATGAGCAGCTTCAAAAAGCAAGGAAGAAAAGGAGTACAAACAATGCAGGACAGCCTAAATATTCAGGAGGACCTAGAGTCATCAGAAAAATGGTCATATAAAGAACTCAAGGAACACCTTAGACAGATGAAATGGAACCTTAAAGAGGATACGAGACAGCAAATTCAAGCAGCGAAAGAACACATTGAGAATGTATTACACAAACAGATAAAAGAAGAAGTTAAGCACCTTTATGAGGAGATAGAGATTATAAAAAAGAATCAAAACATAATCTTAGAAATAAAGGAAACTATCAACCAAATTAAAAACTCAATTGAGAGTATCACTAACAGAGTGGAGCAAGTAGAAGCCAGAATGTCAGATAATGAAGACAAAATATTTCATCTTGAAAAGAGTCTAGCCAACTCAGAAAGGCTGGTAAAAAATCACGAGAAAAACATCCAAGAGTTATGGGATAACATAAAAAAACCAAACTTACGAGTCATCGGGATAGAAGAAGGTACAGAAATTCAAACCAAGGGAATGAGTAACCTGCTGAATGAAATAATTACAGAAAACTTTCCAGAAATAAAAAAGGAAACAGATATACAAATTGAAGATGCATACAGGACACCAAGCACACCAAATCACAGTAGACCAACGCCAAGACACATTGTTATGAAGATATCCAATATACAGAACAGAGAGAAAATATTAAAAGCTACAAGAGAAAGGAGACAGATTACATTCAGGGGTAAACCAATAAGGTTAACAACGGATTTTTCATCACAGACACTGAAAGCAAGAAGGTCATGGAACAATGTATTTCAAACACTGAAAGACAATGGATGCCAACCAAGAATTCTGTATCCAGCAAAATTAAGCTTCAGGTATGACAACGAAATAAAAATCTTTCATGATAAACAAAAGTTAAAAGAATTTGCAGCCAGAAAACCAGCATTGCAAAGCATTTTGAGCAAAACACTACATGAGGAAGAAATGAAAAACAATAACCAAAACCATCAGAGGGAACTGCCTCGGTAAAGACAGAGGGAGAGGGGAAAAAAATCATGGAGAAACAAACTAAATTTTTTTTTAAAAAAAGGATAAATAATCAAACATGGATGGAAGCACAAACCATATATCAATAGTAACTCTGAATGTTAATGGCTTAAACTCTCCAATAAAGCGACATAGGCTGATATCATGGATTAAAAAAACAAATCCAACAATATGCTGCCTCCAGGAGACACATCTGATTGGAAAAGACATACACAGGCTGAAGGTGAAAGGATGGGAAAAAATATACCACGCACACAGTCCTCGTAAGCAAGCAGGGGTGGCCATCCTCCTATAGAATAAAATCGACTTCAAGACTAAGTTAATCAAAAGGGATAAAGAAGGACATTATATACTGTTGAAAGGAACCATTCACCAACAAGACATAACAATTATCAATATTTATGCACCAAATAATGGCGCTGCGACATTCATAAAACAAATTCTCCTCAAGTTCAAGAATCAAATAGACCACAACACAATAATTATGGGTGACTTCAACACACCTCTCTCACCATTGGACAGATCCTCCAAACAAAAGTTGAATAAGGAAACTATAGAACTCAATACCACAATCAATAACCTAGACTTAACTGACATATATAGAATATATCAACCATCATCAAATGGATATACTTTTTTCTCAGCAGCACATGGATCCTTCTCAAAAATAGACCATATATTATGCCACAGGGCAACCCTCAGTAAATATAAAGGGGTGGAGATAATACCATGCATTTTATCTGATCATAATGGAATGAAACTGGAAATCAATGATAAAAGAAGGAAGGAAAAATCCTACATCACATGGAAAATGAACAATATGTTACTGAATGATCAATGGGTTACAGAAGACATAAAGGAGGAAATCAAAAAATTCTTAGAGATAAATGAAAATACAGACACAACATATCGGAATCTATGGGACACAATGAAAGCAGTTTTAAGAGGAAAATTCATCGCCTGGTGGTCATTCCTCAAAAAAAGAAAAAACCAACAAATAAATGAGCTCACACTTCATCTCAAAGCCCTAGAAAAGGAAGAGCAAAACAACAGCAAATGTAGCAGAAGGCAAGAAATTATTAAAATCAGAGCAGAAATTAATGAAATTGAAACAAAAGAAACTATTGAAAAAATTAACAAAACTAAAAGTTGGTTCTTTGAAAAAATAAATAAGATCAACAGACCCTTAGCCATGCTAACAAAGAGAAGAAGAGAGAGAACTCAAATTACTAACATACGGGATGAAAAAGGCAATATCACAACAGACGCTACAGAAATACAGAAGACAATTAGAAATTATTTTGAAAACCTATATTCCAATAAAATAGAAGATAGTGAAGACATCGATAAATTTCTTAAGTCATATGATTTGCCCAGACTGAGTCAGGAGGATATACACAATTTGAACAGACCAATATCAATGGATGAAATTGAAGAAGCCATCAAAAGACTACCAACCAAGAAAAGCCCAGGACCGGATGGGTATACAGCGGAGTTTTACAAAACCTTTAAAGAAGAATTAATACCAATACTTTTCAAGTTATTTCAGGAAATAGAAAAAGAGGGAGTCCTTCCAAATTCATTCTATGAGGCCAACATCACCCTGATTCCAAAACCAGACAAAGACACCTCAAAGAAAGAAAACTACAGACCAATATCTCTAATGAACCTAGATGCAAAAATCCTCAATAAAATTCTGGCGAATCGAATACAAAAACACATCAAAAAAATTGTGCACCATGATCAAGTAGGATTCATCCCTGGTATGCAAGGCTGGTTCAATATACGGAAATCAATAAATGTTATTCACCACATCAATAGACTTAAAGATAAGAACCATATGATCATCTCAATAGACGCAGAGAAAGCATTCGACAAAGTACAGCATCCCTTTATGTTCAAAACACTTGAAAAACTAGGGATAACAGGAAAGTACCTTGACATTGTAAAAGCTATCTATGCTAAGCCTCAGGCTAGCATCATTCTGAATGGACAAAAGTTGAAGGCATTCCCTCTAAAATCTGGAACAAGACAGGGATGCCCTCTATCACCACTTCTATTCAATATAGTTCTTGAAACACTTGCCAGAGCAACTAGACAGACAAAAGAAATTAAAGGCATAAAAATAGGAAAAAAAGAACTTAAATTATCACTATTTGCAGATGACATGATTCTATACTTAGAAGACCCAAAAGGGTCTACAAAGAAACTACTAGAACTAATAAATGAATTCAGCAAAGTGGCAGGATATAAAATTAACATGCACAAATCAAAGGCATTTCTGTATATCAGCGACAAAACTTCTGAAACGGAAATGAGGAAAAACACTCCATTCACAATATCCTCCAAAAAAATAAAATACTTGGGAATCAACCTAACAAAAGAGGTGAAGGATTTATACAATGAAAACTACAGAACCCTAAAAAGAGAAGTAGAAGAAGATCTTAGAAGATGGAAAAATATACCCTGTTCATGGATAGGCAGAACTAACATTATCAAAATGGCGATATTACCAAAAGTTCTCTATAGGTTTAATGCAATGCCAATCAAAATCCCAATGGCATTTCTTGTAGAAATAGATAAAGCAATAATGAAATTCATATGGAAAAATAAAAGACCCAGAATAGCAAAAGCAATTTTAAGCAGGAAGTGTGAATCAGGCGGTATAGCGATACCAGATTTCAAACTATATTACAGAGCAATAGTGACAAAAACAGCATGGTACTGGTACCAAAACAGGCAGGTGGACCAATGGTATAGAATAGAGGACACAGAGACTAATCCACAAAGCTACAACTATCTTATATTTGATAAAGGGGCTAAAAGCATGCAATGGAGGAAGGATAGCATCTTCAACAAATGGTGTTGAGAAAACTGGAAATCCATATGCAAAAAAATGAAACTGAATCCCTTCCTCTCGCCATGCACAAAAGTTAACTCTAAATGGATCAAGGAGCTTGATATCAAATCAGAGACTCTGCGTCTGATAGAAGAAAAAGTTGGCTCCGATCTACATATTGTGGGATCGGGCTCCAAATTCCTTAATAGGACACCCATAGCACAAGAATTAATAACAAGAATCAACAAATGGGATTTACTTAAACTAAAAAGTTTTTTCTCAGCAAGAGAAACAATAAGAGAGGTAAATAGGGAGCCTACATCCTGGGAACAAATTTTTACTCCTCACACTTCAGATAGAGCCCTAATATCCAGAGTATACAAAGAACTCAAAAAATTAGACAATAAGATAACAAACAACCCAATCAACAAATGGGCCAAGGATCTGAACAGACACTTCTCAGAGGAGGACATACAATCAATCAACAAGTACATGAAAAAATGCTCACCATCTCTAGCGGTCAGAGAAATGCAAATCAAAACCACCCTAAGATACCATCTCACTCCAGTAAGATTGGCAGCCACTATGAAGTCAAACAACAACAAGTGCTGGCGAGGATGTGGAGAAAAGGGTACTCTTGTACATTGCTGGTGGGACTGCAAATTGGTGCGGCCAATTTGGAAAGCAGTTTGGAGATTCCTGGGAAAGCTGGGAATGGAACCACCATTTGACCCTGCTATTGCCCTTCTCGGGCTATTCCCTGAAGACCTTAAAAGAGCATGCTACAGGGACGCTGCCACATCGATGTTCATAGCAGCACAATTCACAATAGCTAGACTGTGGAACCAACCCAGATGCCCTTCAATAGATGAATGGATAAAAAAAATGTGGCATCTATACACAATGGAGTACTATGCAGCAATAAAAAATGACAAAATCATAGAATTTGCAGGGAAATGGATGGCACTAGAGCAGATTATGCTTAGTGAAGCTAGTCAATCCCTAAAAAACAAATACCAAATGTCTTCTTTGATATAATGAGAGCAACTATGAACAGAGCAAGGAGGAAGAGCAGGAAGAAAAGACTAACATTAAACAGAGTCATGAGATGGGAGGGAAAGGAAGAGTAAAGGGAAATTGCATGGAAATGAAGGGAGACCCTCATTGCTATACAAAATTACATATAAGGAGAGTAATGAATTACAGTAGATGGGGTAGAGAGAGAAGATGGGAGGGGAGGGGAGGGGGGATAGTAGGGGATAGGAAAGGTAGCAGAATACAACAATTACTGATTGGGCACTATGTAAAATTGTGGATGTGTAACCGACGTGATTCTGCAATCTACATTTGGGGTAAAATTGGGAGTTCATAACCCACTTCAATCTAATGTATGAAATATGATATGTCAAGAGCTTTGTAATGTTGTGAACAACCAATAAAAAAATAAAAAATTAAATAAAAAAAAGAAAAAAAAGAAAAAAAACAAAGACCTACCTTCTCCAGCCACAACCAACCTGCCTACAGTTACCACTCAGTTAATCCCTATAAGGGGATTAATCCACTGATTAGGTCAAGACTTTATAACCCAATAATTTCACCTCTAAACTTTCTTACATTATCTCACCCGTGAGCTTTGGGGGACACCTCATATGTAAACCATAACAGTCTCATTCTAGTAATTCATGTTATTTGATCTAATCCTCCTATATCTTGTGTCCCCTGACTATGCCTCACTCAAAAATAATTATCTGCTTATTCCATGATTTTCTATAATGAGCTTATCTTCAGCGAAACTCCTGATTTTGTGAGAATCCAGGCCCCTTGGATGTGTCGTTCCCCCCATATGATTTGCATTTATTAATCCAGGAGTACCAGGGTCATTTCTACCTATCTGCATTTATATAAAAGTAGGGTTCCTAAAGCCTAATGAAAATTCAAACACTAAGTCTGAATCAAGGCATAGAGTTTGGATTCTTAGGGAATTATTTAAAAAAAAAAAAAACAATTGATTGCCAGGTAGAGACAAGCTGATTTCACTAGAGTAGCCTGTGCAGATGGGCAGAGTTTTTCTGTTGGGCCTCAGTTCCAACACTGCAGCTCATCTAACATGAGGCCTGGTGACTACGTGAGCTTTAAATCTAAGCTTCCAACTAGCAGAGATAAGCTCAGACCACAACTCTGGCTTTAAGTTTCCTATTTTTTTTTTTTCTAGTAAGTTTTGATTCTCTTCCAAAAGTATTTCATGCGGCTTTTCTTGATGTTTGCAGTACTCAGGGGTATGTTAGCTCTCCATCTTGCAGAAACCTCAGTCCATTTTTTTCCTTCTTTTCATCATACTATTTCACAACTTCCTTATGAGTCTCCCTTACCTCTCAATATTTCCTTCCATTCCTTTTCTTATTGTCTTCCTCCACCTCACACCAGTTTCTTTTCTTCTCTGGAGGTATATTTGATCCCACAGAGTCCCATATGAAATGACAACTTGGAAAGATAAATAGCATTATTACTTGGCCTCCTAGTGTCATTGAGACACCAAAGCATTTATACCAAGGGTAATGCCTAGTGAGTTGATGCAGGAAAATTTCATTTTAAACCCACAGACTTTGTCCTGTGGAAATATTCCCTGGCAGCTTTCTTCTTCTGTCCTTTATAGTATTTTAGATATAATCATTCTTTCTGATAGCTGCTGATGTGGTAGTCACATCTTCTCACTGCATTCCTGACTCTGATAAATTTTGCTTTGACAGATAACTTTAGTCAGCTACATTACTTTGAACGAGAATACCCAGCCAGGCTGCTGCCAACACTGAAGCCTCCATGGCAGATGTATTCCTATATTGTACAAAGAACAGTAGGCTAAACAGTCTCCCTGCTGGTACCCAACCCTCTGCTCTGATTCCTCACTCACCAAGCAACCCTCTCAGATCATGTGACTACTCCTTGTAGAAATGCCAACCCACAGGGATGAGGATCAGGACACGGTGCAACCCTTCTTCTCTCTAAAAACAAATAAATTAGAATTTGATACTGTGAAACCTACAATAAGACCATATTGGGCCTTTATTTTTTATTGTAGTAAAATGTACATAACTTGAACTATTTTAAGCCTTTTTACATTACAATTCAGTGACATTAAATACATTCACAATATCGCTCAATTGTTACTACTTTGCATCTCCAGAACTTTTTTTCACCATTCCACACTGAAAATTTGTCTTCATTCAACAATAACTCCCCATTCTTCTTCCCCTTGGCCCCTGGTTCCACTAATCTACCTTCTTTCTCTCTGAATTCAATAGTGCTTAGAGTCTCATAGAAGTGGAATTTCATGACATTTGTCCTTTTGTGTCTGGCTTACTGCACTTAACAAAATGTCCTCAAGGTTCACCCAAGTGGTAGCATATATCAGAATTTTTAACGAATTGCCTTTTACCCCCATACTCTTTTTTTTTTAAAGAGAGAGTGAGAGAGGGGAGAGAGAGAGAGAGAGAGAGAGAGAGAGAGAGAGAGAGAGAGAGAGAGAGAGAGAATTTTTAATATTTATTTTTTAGTTCTCGGCGGACACAACATCTTTGTTGGTATGTGGTGCTGAGGATCGAACCCGGGCCACACGCATGCCAGGCGAGCGCGCTACCGCTTGAGCCACATCCCCAGCCCCCCCATACTCTTTTTTAGAACTATAATTTTGTGTTAACCACAGAGCTGAAGAACTTTTTATCTGCATTTATGCTGTGCTCATGGCTGGCATCCCTCCATGGCACTGTCTCCCACAGCTTCTGCTCCAGCTCTGCCACATGTGGACTCTCCTTAGCCTTTTCGCAAAAGAAAGATTTTGGAAATACCTCATTCTCACATGAGAAGGAATTTTTTATTCTGAAATGCGTAAGCACTTGACTTATTCAAAAATTTGAAGCCATTGACCTTCTCAAGTCGGAGAGCTGACTGAAGGGTAAGGAACTTGAAGGCCTCCTCTTATCTTGAATCCGCCTCCACCCACAACCCCCTTGGACCTTGTGAGAGGCAGCCTGTTCAATCTTGGTGGTCCATACCGGGGCATCGTCTCTTACCACTGATCCTCTTTTCAGCTGTCCACTGTGTAGTCCCCACAGTTTTCTGAATTGTCCTGTTCTCCACTCACACTGACTTCCCACTGCCTGCAAATAAGGTCCAGTGTTCTTCACCTGATTTTAGGAATCAAATGGCCTTTCCAGATCCAGCCAACCAAGATTCTTTGCTATTCTTGTCATGTTCCCAGTTTTTCTCATTTCTGTTTTTGTGTGTGTGTGTGTGTGTGTGTGTGTGCTTTTTCTTTGATGGCAACACCTTCCCCAGAGTCTTATCAAAATTATGCCCCTTAAATTAAGCTCATTCCAAGTACCTACCTGTCCAAAACCACTTTCACATCCTCCCAGCTCTATATGAACCCTCTCTCTGTTGAACCCCAAAAAACACCTTTACTTCCACGACCTTTCTTCTGAAGCCTATCAAATTATTCTGTTTTCTTTTGTTTTTGTTGTTTTTGCAGCACTGGGGATTGAACCCAGGGATGCTCTACCACTGAATTACATACTCAGCCCTTTTTATTTTTTATTTTGAGACAGGGTCTCATTAAGTTCTCAAGCCTGCCTTCAAACTTGTAATCCTCCTTCCTCAGCCTCCCAAAGTTTCTGGAATCACAGGTATGAGCCACTGCACCCAACGTAGATTGTCTTTTGAATTGTACTCATTCACATATTTGTCTTATTGCCTCAACTTTATTAGGCTATAAATCGCTTAAAGGAAGTGACTTTGTCTTGCTCTCTCACAACACCTAGCCTTGTGAGTTACAGAAAATAGGTTCTTGTTGGTTGTGGTGATGCACACCTGTTAATCCCAGCAACTCAGGAGGCTGAGTCAGGAGGATCACAAGTTCATGGCCTACTTCACTCAGCAATTCAGTGAGGCCTTGAGCAGCTTAATGAAACTCGGTCTCAAAAAGTTAAAAGGGTTTGGGGATGCATGTCAGTGGTAAAGTGCCCCTGGGTTCAATTCCCAGTTTAAAAATCAAACAAACAAACAAAAATAAAACGTTCTTTCTGAATATTTGTTCCATCATTTCCTTGTTTACTTGGACTAGGTCTGTGGTATTGCAACCTGAAACCAATCGTGGAATCAGTTCTAAACGACCTGAGTCCTCTGCCAACCTTCAACAGCCCTGAAGGTACAAAGACCTAGTGAAGGCAGCAGGTCTGAATAGGAAACTGGTGCTCATGGCTGATCATTTACCCAGAGTGGAACCCGAGCTCCACTGTGTTTCACCTCATCATTTGTTCTTGTTAGCTGTAATGTTGGGAGGAATTGTGAATGCAAAGGAACTTAAACAGATAAAAAAATAAAGTTATTTGGAAATAAAAAGAATGATCTAGATTTTTAAGAATCTATTCTTGTTCTAATGGGTTGAAGAAAAATCAGAAGACCCAGATAATTCCTGCAACTCTGGGACAGAGTTTAAGATGTTAACAATTAAGCTATTATAGAAAGCAATAGATTTTCTAAGGACTTTTAGATATTTAGGAAAATAGACACAACCCGAAATTACTGCCTTTTGGCAAGGTGATTCTAGATCAATACCTTACAGAATATATGATATTGGTTTCTAGGTTGTTTGCCTAATGAATTTTTAACTATACTTACAAGAATAATTATTAAAGCATAATTAAAGTTTCAGGGAAAAGGTGGTTTAATGGTGGGCTTTTGTTCTCAAGGGAAAATTGGTATGCTCACTTTTTAGAAAAATAAATGTTAAATTGATTCTGGATTGAATGACGTCTGTTTGGAAGGAATAGAAAAGCACATCAGAAAAGGAGGAAATCATTGTGGACTGAATAATGAAGCAGATTGCAAATTACAAGGTTTTCAGATTATTCATTTTAGGAGACTTTGCAGAGTCACTGCTCTCATTTTAGGATTCTTAAAAGATGGAGAAAATCAGAGAATCAAAGAAAGAAAAAATAGATCTATTATAGTTCATTTGTTTTTAAAAGAGTTGAAGGGGGACCTTAACAATTAAAGATTAGTTTACTTAGTTCTCACCATGAGATGAAAATTGCAGATCAGATCTTAAAAAAAAAAAAAAAAATCCACTCGTGGTGTGTCTAGGGGCGTGCAGGAGCCTGAAGTGAAACAGTGTGGCTTTATGAAGCTCAGTATGTGTCAGACAATTCTAATTTCCTTTCATGACAGGATGACAGGACTTATAGCTTGGAGGGAAGCAACAGAGGCCATTTATCTGTCTTTTATTCAAGTTTCAATTCTATCAAACATGTGATGCCCAGCAGCCAGATAGCAAAATAGGATGAGCACTGGGTTTCTCAAGTTGCAAGCACTGGAAAGTTCATAAGAATTTACAAACAGAAGAACACATTCTTGTATAGAAGTCTTCTTCAAGGCATTCTAGTTTTTTTTAAATCTCAGAGCACTAACCTATATATATATATATATATGATAATTATTATAATATTAACATTATATATAAATTATGTACGACCCTATATCTGTATATATAACTATATATGGATATATATACGTATACATGGATATATGTCATATGTCCATATGATAATGAGGACAAGTCCTCTTTATCCCATATGATATAGAGTATATTATAGTGAGATATATCAATCCCCCCAGTCTTACTATGTGCTGGGCTCTGTGCATGCTTCTGGGAACATAAAATGCTGAAGATGCTATTCCTGGCATTAGGCATTAGAGTGAAGTGAAAGCTCTCCCTCTCTGTAACTATTCCAGTGGAGGGACCATCTGAAGACTTTCATCCAGCTCAGCTGGAAGACCATCTGCTGGATTTATTCTTCTGCATCAGCAGCTCTCAGTCCAGCCTGAGATATATTTTAGAATAGAGCTTCCTAGTCCCACTCTCAGAGGCTCTTGTTGAGTTGGTCTGAAGTGAAGCCTCAAAAGATGTTTTTGAAAGCCTTCTCTGGTGATCCCAATGGGCCCCAGTGTTGAGAACCACAGCGCAGTGTTGTGGAGCAAATCCATTGACACCTGCACCCAGCTCATAATGAAGGGAGGTTCACAAGGGAAGTAGGGAAGTGCTCTGAAATATCATTTAACAAGTATTTACTGAGCATCTAGTATATCACAGGCACTGTTGGTTCTTGGGGGAACAGCAGTCAATAAAACAGGTGCAGTCTTTGCCCTCAAGACCTTTATAGTCTAGGCATCAGGCATTGATTAAATCACGACATAATTCAACCATGTGCATGAGCTCAGGGGAGGCCCTGCAGGGAGAGTAGACAGCAAAAGACTCTGATATGGGAAGGGATGTTGACAACTAGTCCTCATTATCCTATATAATATTGCTGGACAAATCAGGAAAAGACCTCTCTCTCCTTGGATGTGGCTGAACCAGTGCTCACAGCTAGATGAACAAGTTCCACTTGTCCCCTTAGCTGAATATTCCCATTTGAGGGTTCTGTGGGCAATCCTTTGTGAAGGACTGTGCCCTTTTACTTTTGTGCCTTGAGCACAACTGAGGAGTCAGGGGTTGCCAAAAAAAAAAAAGAGGAAGAAGGAGGAGGAGGATAAGGAGGAGGAGGAGGAGGAGGAGGAGGAGGAGGGGGAGGAGGAGGAGGAGGAGGAGGAGGAGGAGGAAGAGGAGAAGAAAGAAGGAGAGGGAGGAGAAGAAGAAGGTGTGAGCCTGAGCGCCCAGCTGGGCCCAGCACTGAGCACAGAGCTCATGGGCTATGCTGAGAGCCTTGCATTTCTTGTTAGTCCAGTGTGAAGGCTTTGAAGCAAGATGGCAGATCAACTGAACTTTACAAATGGAGACATAGCTTTCCAGGGTGAGGCCACCTCAGTGGTGTGGAAGAGAGAGCGTTGTGGCTGGACCAGGGCAGGTGCAAGGGAACTGGAAAATGTGGAGAGGCTGGGGAATGACTTAGGAGAACCAGTTTGTAGGACTTGGTGATTGATAGGGAATGACGAAGAAAGAATTATCAAATGAGTCTCAGGTTTCTACTGAGATACGAGATTGTAATGATTAAAACATGCACACACACACACACACACACACACACACACACACACACACACACCTAACAAAGAATTAAAAAGAAAAATATATTTCATGCCTGTCCCTCCCCCCGTCTCTCATAGCTTCCCCTTGTCCCAGTAAAGATTTCCCAGGAACAGATAGATAAAAGTTAGATCTTTGTATTTGACGGTCAATTGTTTGGATATGGAAAAGTTGGACTCCAAAAGTCTCTACTGCCAAAGGAAGTTCACAAACCAAAGCACCCTTTAGGGGTTTGCTTATTGTTGTTGCTAAGGAGAGAAAACTGTTTCACCTGCAGGATCAGACCGATTCAAACTCCACCAGCCCAGAACCTGTTGACTATCAACAGGGAATCACACTCTACACCTCCATTCAGCTACAAATGATGGACAATGATTACAGGAGCCAGATACCGTGGTTGGAATTAAGATTTATTTTAGTCTCAACCATATAAATATATGTACACAACATTACATTCTATACAAGTTTGCCAGCCATTCCCCACCTATCCGCCACCCATTCTTTCCAACTCCCCAGTATGTCAAATTCAGAAAGGCCCCAGACAGGATCAATTCACAGAGAGCAAGGTGCAGCCTGAGAGTCTCAATTCATAGAGACCCACAGAGCATCCCAGAGGATCAAATGGGTTGGAAGTCTATTCGAGGTCTAGAAAAGACCTGCTTCAAAACCACACAAAAGGATTACTTTAACATTTTAAACTCAACTTTAAATTTAGTTGTTAGTAATTTCTCAGGTTCATATTGAAATGAACAAAACACACACACACACACACACACACATACACACACAGCCTCCTCAAAGCACATTTCGTTCAAAGAAAAAAAGATTGCTGGAAGGCAATTTAGTCACTTGTGATTTCTGAACAAAAAAGATCTTTCTTTGCATCACCAAGAAATTTCATTTGAAAATAAATGTGTAATTCAGAGTTGTTCTGTGATAAATCACAAATGCAGGCACATATGGACCTCTAATCCTATTCTGTGGTGCACTGAAATTGTGCGGGGGTAAAAAAGAAGTATGGTTATATTTCCTTAGGGATAACTCGTATGTGTAGACCTACAGTACACTGATACTTTTTTTCTGTAAATATTTTGAATGTGCATGATCAAATTTCTGTCACTGGTCCAACACCTAGAAGTGCCTGACAACTTTCTCACATGAATTTCTGGATTAGATTCAGCAACAGAGTGACTGGTAACTGTATCTACAAATGGCTGATCTATTTTGATGTGAGCTTAATTAATGCTGCATATAAAACTCCAAATGTCACAATCCAGGAATTTTTTAAAAATTTGAATTATTAGATTGATCTAGTTAGCTTATTCTAAAATGGAATTTGAATTTCATTTAATGTGGTATTAACTTCTCTTCCTATAAATTCATTTTTAAGATAAAGGGATATCATGAAACCTCTCTATTATGATTTTAGTGTGTGGATGAGAACTGTAGGAAAATGCTACAAATAAAACATGGCTTCAAAATCATGATCTACCAACTGAAAGTTGGGGAGGGTTGGACTGGCAATTTATGACATCTGGTCACAAAGTCCAAGTTGCTTTTTGATGAAGTTTGAGATTAGGAGCTGAAGCCGTTGCTGGTATCCCATCAGAACATCATGAGACAAGTTGACCTGGTCATATTCAAGCGGTCAAGAAGGGTCACTCAGACACTTCAGCAGCTAGTAGAGAAAGTAACAGGATTACTGAAGTGAATGATTTGACCTTTTCTACAGGAATATTAGCCTAGCAAGCCACCATCCAGAGTATATGGAGTTTGTGTTGTTTTCTCTGTAATTAGACACAATCTGATAAACCCTCTAGTTTTCTATATAATTCATATTTATAGTTCATATTTCTATGGAATCTCACCAAAGAGTTCATTTACATAAGCTAATTGAAAATATCATGCAAACTCCTCTTTCCGCTTTCCCTCACAGTTAGATAAAGCTCAGAAAGCTTCAGGTTTAAGTTAAAACAAGGAGAGATCTTTGCCATCTATAACATAGGCTCTAGTTTTTGAACCTATTTCCAGTTCTTAGAGAAGATTTCTTCTTTGAGGATATACCTGGAGAGCTAGCCCTTATACCTTAAAGAAATGTTTGATTTTTTTCTCCCTCAGCCCTTACTGGACAGTAAAATAAATAGAGAAGAGATATAGAACATCGACCTACGAAATGTCAATAAAGGTGAGTGTCAAATTCAGAAGGACCGCAAGGGAAGATGAATTCACAGACAGCAAGGTGCAGCCTGTAGGCCTTATGAAATTTGAGAAAATCTTATGAAATTTGAAAAATGAAACATTTAAACATAAGAGCTCCATAAAAGAGCAAATTTATTAGTATTTAATTTCTAAAGAATGGGAATAAAATTCTATGATAGATAAGAAACTAGGAGAGAAAGAACAAAAAAAACTTTCCAAAAAGAACAAAATTCTCATTTTTTTAAAGTTGGCACAAGAACAGTATCTTTGGTTTGTTTCATTGGAAAGTTAGAGAGAAAAAAAATAATGGGAGGCATAAAAATTCCTTACTTCCAGTTTCACATCAAGGAATTCCTTGATTTCAAGGAATGTGGTTACCTACATTGACATCCATGTTAAGCACTCATAATTGATAACATTGAAATAATTTCTATCTGCCTCTTGCCTCTGATCATTTTTAAATGATGTCAGCATATATGGGATTAGACATATCTACATTAACAAGTTTTAAGGATGTAAAGATACAATTGGGCATGAGTGTGATATTTATTCCTTACCCTTCTACTACTTAAGACATCTTTGTAAGATTTGATTTGGGGAGAAGTATATCAGGATCATAATAGGACATGCTATCTTTTGAATTTTACTTTTATTTGACAAATCATCATACATATTTAAGGAATATGATGTGATATTTTGATATATGTATACATTGTAGAAAGATTCAATCAAGCTAACATACCCATTACCTCACATATACTTATCTCTTTTCATGATGAGAACAGTTAAAATTTCTTTCGGAGATTTTCAAATATATTTTAGTTAACTGCACTCACATGTTGTGCAAGAGATCTCTAAAATGTATTCCTCTAATTGAAACTTCATACCCTTTGACCAATAGCTAGCCATTTACCACCCCTGCCATCAGACTCTTAGCCTCTGATAAGCACCATTCTAATATCCACCACTATGAGTTTGAATATTTAAATTTCCCCTTAAATGAAATCATGCAGTATTTGTCTTTCTGTGCCTGGCTTGTTTCACTTAACATGCTATCTCCCAGGTTCATTCATATTGTCCCAAATAACTAAATTTCCTTCTTTACTAAGGCTGAATAGTATTCTATTTTGTATTTTTACCACATTTTTTTTCATCCAGTAGTCTGTTGATGAACAGTTAGGTCAAGTCTCTATCTTTGCTATTGTGAGAGATGCTGCATGCCTGGGAGTGAAGATGTCTCTTTCACATACTGATTTGAATTATTTTGGTTATATACTCAGGTGTAGGATTGCTAGATCATATGGTAATTTTGTTTTTAGTTTTTTGGGAGAACTTAATGAAGGTTTTCAAAATGAGGATGTATTAATTTACATTTTAATCAACAGTATACAAGGGCTCCCCTCTTTCCACATCCTCACCAACTCTTAGCTTTTGTCTTTTTGATAATAGCCATTCTAATGGGTGTAAAGTGACCTATCTTTGTGGTTTGATTTTACATTTCCTGGGTGATTAGTAAGTGTTGAGCATTGTTTTTTCATTGATTTGCTAAGGATTTGTATAATTTCTTTTGAGAAATATCTATTCAGACCTTTTGCCTATTTTTTAAATCAGGCTATTTGTTTTCTTGCTATTAAGTTGTATGAATTCCTTAAGTGTTTTGGATCTTAACCCCTTCTCAAATACATGGTGTGCAGATATTTTCTCCCAACCCCTGTATCTTTTGTTTGGTTCAATTCTTGCTATGCACTGAGTTTTTATTTATCATGTAATTCACTCAGCTGTGCCATGAGCTAGGCAGTATTCTTTCACTCTTTTGACAGATGATGAAATGAGGATTTAGAAAGGTCAGACAAATGGCCCATTACGACGAAACTGGTAAATAATTAGCCAATCAGTTCCCAGGTTCCTAAACTGCTGAGAAGAGTTCTCTCCCTTCCATCTACTGCTCTCCTGGATTGGTACAAGGTGAACCATTAGGCAAACCCACGTTGACCTGTCAAACTGACCCTCATGTTCAATGAAGTGAAAAGCAATGAAAATATTCCACTTGAGCTGAGTCAAATATTTGACCGCCCAGGACCCTGTTTATTCAAAACCCACTCAGTTGTAAAGCAACTTGGCTGAACAGGTAAACAAGCAAATGGAAGAGTTAGAAACTTCCCCCAGCTTTTCAAGTTAATGATCAGCAAGTCTGTGAAGCCTGACATGGGCTGGCAGTAGCAGAGAAAAGTTGAAAGTCCTGTTTTAATCCTTCACTTGGCAGAAGGATAAAAGGAAACCAGTGCTCTGTGCTTTCCACAGAGTGGGAGCAGACTTTACTGAATGTCTTTTCTGTATTTCAAGGGTAATGCCAAAGATGGGAAAGAACACGTAATAGCCGTCTCGGTGATGTTTTCTTGACCCTGGAGAGCCTGCTAACAAGCAGCATATAATAATCTTGTCACCTAAAATTACTATTTCCATGAGAAATTAAAAGGGACTAATTATCCAAAACAATTTATCAAAATTATTCCTGACAGGTTTGCTACCATAATCCTCAGATTAGGTGTGAAGGGTGTTTCTTGGAGAGAAAGGGACACTTAATGACCCAGCTGTCACCCAGAGGGTTGTCATGTAACTGACCTGAGGATGGAATGTAATAAGAGTACACAGATCTGAACTCAGAGCTTCATGAGTCCTGAGCTGGGCCAGGGATCCCAGGACGCCCACTTTAAGATCATATATAGCGTCTTTGTAACTCCAATTAAAGTTTCAATTGGAACCTCTTTCCTCCCCCTCCCCCACACAAAATATTCATATGCTTATACACACATTTGTATGTATTGCTTCAGGGTATCCGGGGCCCCACAAAAGCCTTAGGAATCATAGAGCCCTATGAACTGCTACTTCCACCCCACTTCTCTGATTCAGAACAGATTTCCAGGAACGTCTTCCCATAAATAATGACCAAAGATAGCAGAGCCAGGCACCGATAGCTGTGTATACAGCAGAAGCCAAATGAGTTGGACTTGGAAAAATGAGAAAACAGCAATGGTTGACATTGGAGCTCCCAGCCTGGCCTTTCTATCTGCTTCTCTTCTTCTGATCTCTCCCTAGTCCCTTCTCACCCGGACAACACACACACACCTCCTGCTCCTCATGGCTTTGAATTCTTTACTTCCTCTGTTCCTGGCATAGAAAGCACAGAATCATTGTTGAATCAACAACCCATGGCCTTTGCACTTCCTGGATCTCTCTTGAGACATCATCTCAGGCTGTTGGCTGCTTATCACAAACCAGGTGGAGAAAACTGATATTCAAATGGGCTGGTCAATGCTAAGGACACACCAACAACTCTTCTACATTGGTGCTTCTCAAAATGCAGTCCACTGGGGCTGGAGTTGTGGCTCAGTGGTAGAGCGCTCACCTAGCATGTGTGAGGCACTGGGTTTGATCTTCAGCACCACATAAAAATAAATAAAAGGTATTGTATCCATCTACAACTAAAAAATATATATTTTAAAAAATGAAGTCCACTGGCCACCTGCTTCAGAACCAGAGATTACTCATCGTAGAGATTCCCTCCCAGACATAAATAATCAGAATTAGGGGCTGGGTTGGGAGGGGACAGTAAATCTACATAAAAAGAAGATCTCCCCAAGATAAATTATTTATACATTGTCATTTTTAAACTACTGCTTTAAAGACTTTAAACTCTAACCCTGAACCAAATCAAGTCATCATAAATGTACATACCTGAACCCTAATTCCTTAGGTTCCCAAAGAATCACTGAATTAGTTACAAGCAAAATTTTGCAATTTACTCTATAAAGAATTTTCCTATATTTTTATAAAAGTATTACTAAGGACACTGCCTATTATAATATAGCTGATTATTTCACCGTTTAATATTTTCATAAATTTAACATTTGGATAATATTTTTGTGAGACTTCAAGTGCTTTCTTTATATAATGAAGCATGTGTAACTCAGAATGTTTTCATTTTAACCTTGGCCTTTAGGAAACTCAAAGCTAAATCTAAGTATTTAAGTTTCGTATTATATTCCTAGGTAGCATCTTTAGTATCAATGCTCTCTCATCTGCTCCCTTAAGTAAATGTCTCTTATTCTTTTGCCATTGTTTAAATGATTATTATATATTCTTCTTTAATTGAAAATTGCCACTAATGCTTTCTCAGATAAAGGTGGATATCAATCATCTTTCAGTAAATTAATGCTACCTTTTTACATCCAATGGATTAATGGAGGGAACGGCAGAAAATAGACAAGAGACCTCAGTTCTAGTTCATCTCTGTTCCAGTTTAACTGTGTTTCATTAAGAAGTTCAATTATATCCACTAGGTCTGATCTCATTCTCTGAGAAAGGAGGAGGTTAGGCCTCAGAGGTCTCACACAAGTCCACGTACTCTGCTTAATGTACTTCACAACATCTTGCCAGTACAAAGACCATGCTGTCTTCTCCAGGAGATCCAGCTGCAACCTTGGGGCCTTGAGTTTCTGCTGGATGCTGGACTTTCAACCAGAGATGACTCAAGATGGCAGTGATTGAAGTCTGTTGTGCTGGGGGTGGGGGTGGCCCCTGGCAGGGGGAATCCAGGAAGCCACAAGGGAGTCACAGCAGAGAAGAGGCTAGATACAGGTGAAACCAGCCAAACAGAAGGTTGAAGCAATGACCATTAAAGGACCTGTAAACCAGGCACAGAAGTAATCACCTGCAATCCCAGCAGATCTGGAGGCTGTGACAGGAGGATTGCAAGTTCAAAGCCAGCCTCAGCAACATAGCAAGGCCCTAAGCAACTCAGCGAGACCCTATCTCCAAATAAATTTTTTAAAAGGGCTGGAGATGTGGCTCAGTGGTGAAGTGCCCCTAGGTTTCATCCCTGATGCCTCTAACATGTGATATGCTGGCAGTGGCGGGAGAGGGGGACAAGATATAACATAGGAGAGTACAATTAAAGTGAATCAAACAAACCATAGACAAGGATGAAAAATACATACAAACTTACAAAACAAGCAGAAGCAAGTTATTTTTCAAATCTCATCTTTATAAAAAGTGATAAGTAAAAAAAATACCTGAAAGACAGGATTTTGAATGTGTCACACAAAAAATGTTAAATATCTGAGTTGATGGATATGCTATTTATGCTGATTTGATCATCAAACCAACGATACATGCATGGAAACTTCACATGTATCCCATAATTTGTATAATTGTTGTGTCAATTAAAAACACAAATAAAGTAATAAGTGAATTACTTGTTATTTACACTTGATTTTCCAGATACAGAGACTGATTTTCTTGGCAAAGTAATGGCTATACATACTATTTGATAAATATCTGTTTGACATTTTGATTCCAACACTAAATCTTGGGATATGCTCAGCCCTAAGGGTTTGCTTGCTGAAGTATCACAAATGTCTGCTCAAAACATTTAAAATAGAAAAACTTCCATTGTATTTAATGGTGCACATTTTGGTTCTTCTGTCCAGAGACCACGGACCTTGGGTCTCCTGGGAGGCTGCTGGCAAGAAGAGCACAGCATAGTGCAGAGAGGTTTGAGTCGTCAGGGGCAGTGTTCAAATTTCAGTTCAGCTGCTTCTCAGCGGTGAGAAGGCTAGAAAGTTATTTAACCTCTCAGCCAGTTTCCTTCTCTCTTGGGAAGGTGAAAAGAGCTGCAGTTGGTTGCCTTGTGGAATGATTTTTTAAAGTCCTGATTTATCTCCATTTTAGGGTTAAAAATACTCTAGCTCCAAGTTGACTAGAATCTTTAATTTTTGTTCTAATATCTCTTTTTTGACTTTATCAATGATCATGGTGCAGTTTCCTGAGCTCAGTACCCTTCACTGCTGGGAACAACAGAAGAATTTAAAAGCAAAATTAATGTCCAGCTTCTTCTACCTTTTATTGAACAGTTATAAAGTAATATAATGGAGACTGAATATATCCCCCAATGTTACAAGTATCTGTCAGAAGAAATAACGCTGAATTCTTCTTTTACACTAAAGAAAGCCACTGTGAGTTACAAACAACTGAAGAGATTGAAGAGGATTTCAAGCAAAACCCAATCTTAGACAAATATTAGGTTTCATATAATTTTTTTATATGAAACACAAGGAAGTGTCAAAAGGCAGCAATGTCTTTGAAAAACAGATACAAATCATATCTATCTCAAATTCACAATGCAAAAGGATTATTATCTTTAATCAGAATGTTAGGGGCTTAATTAATGTACATTTTATTTTAAGAGAGGGACCAGATTGTGCATCTTATTAAATGATAATATATTTATTCCACATTATACAGTGTTTCCATTGTATATTCTGACATTATTCTGTAGGGTAAGCTTTCGGACATAGAACATCGGTGATTTCCACTATTTCTCTTCACCCAAATCTTTGTGAAGGGAGCACTGGATTCCTAATTCTCTTGTCCAGAATAATGACATCAGTAGAGCAACAGTGACTTACAATGTTAGTAGCCCTATTCCAGGGAGTTTGCTCACCTATCAAGAGACCCCATAGATATAACATAGGAGGTATTTGTGTAGACCTCATAGAAAAGGGAAACCTTGACCTTTGGGGAAACTAGAAGGCACTCCTGTTTCAGACAATGCCAAGCTACTAATATATCTGGGCAATGAGGGATACAGTTTGTTATAGACATTTGGTATGGCCAAGAGCATCTAATAGCACTTCTTTTCATTCATTCAGCAAAGAGTTTTTGAATGCACATATGAAAGACATTATTCTAAGTGCTGAGAATATAGCAATGACAAGCAAAGTCCCTGTTCTATGGCACTTACATCCCAATGGAGAGAGATAATAAATACGTAGCCTTCTGCATTAATATACGAAAAGCAATGTATAAGTTAATATATAAACAGATCAGAAATATAGTCAGTAATAGTAAATGTGATGCCCAGAAGTGAAGCAGGATGACAGTGTTAGTGGGTTTGTGCAGTGACGCAAAGCTTCCCAAGGGGGCGAGGTCTGACGTTAACTGTATAGAGAAAAAGTGGCAATCCACACACACCTGAGACCTCGCCATGCTGGGTGCAGAAAGATCTTTTTTTCTCCATGGGTCCAAGCTCTGTGAGTGATTCCTCTGAATTAGGACTATGGGTCCCTAGGAGTCCCTTGTTTATATTTAATGTTATTGATAAGCTAAAACTAATAGCTTGAACCTTGGTACAAGTTCTGTTTGTTTATGCAGTCATTTGGTCGTATTAAAGAGACAGAAATAAAAAGGTCATCTGAGAAGGCTGAAAGAGTCAGTCTGGGGTGGGCCACTGCTAATAGTGGCAAGGAGGAGGTTGTAGGTGGGTGTCCTGGGAGGTTAAAGGCAGTCACAGGTTCTGGGCTTTTTTTGTGCCAGGTGAAATATCTCTTCCCATGTTGCTTATCATTGCTATACACCCTCCCTAACTTCCTCTGTGTTAGCAGCTGCTTGTGAATGTAAGATTTTCTGACTCACACAGAGTAGGTTGTAAATGGGTTAAAATGAAAAGGTGCCAGGTGCCAGCTCCAAGCTTCACTGCTGTGGGGGAAGGATGTTATGAAGTGGTAATGAAAGATGGGAACATGATTGTAACTTATGCGTGAGGCTTTTGTCTGTGTACTTGATGGCTGATCTTCCAAGGGGCAGCTTACCAGGAATCCACCTTTTAAAACAGTGATGTCTGAGGGAGATAAAGAGCCCCTGTCACTAGGAAGAAATTCGGATAGAAATATTGCCAAGAATGACCGAATTACAGAGTTGCAGATGCAACCTTTAATGTGAATGTTGGCAGCCCAGAGGGGTCTGCTGGATGAAAAGCCTGCAGCAGTGGCCTGGAAGAGAGCTATTTGAGAGATGAAATCAGCTACCAGCAGCTTCTGTTGCAACAAAAAAGAAAATGCAGCAGGAGGCCAGGAACCACTGAAAGGTAGAGGAAAGTAGCCAGGAGGGCCACCTGCAGGTGGCAGGTGGTAGGGAGAGTGAGGTCACAAAGATTTGCAGCAAACAAAAAACAGAATTTGCAGCAAATCTCATAACAGAATAACTTCTCTCCAGTTTCTGCAACATTCTGAAGAGAAAAAGACTCGCACCTTGAGCTCACAAGCCCTGAATTCTCCCTAGCTGCCAATAGATGCCTTCTAAGAAAGAACTGATGGTTCTCACCACACTTAGGCCTTGGGCCACATTTGGTAATTTAGCATTTTATTTTTAACTAAATCAGTTACCAGATTTGGCTCATTTACATATTAGTTGGAGACAGATGTGACTCAAGTGATCACTCTTTTCTACACTATAGAAAGCAGAAATATCCAAATACACATGTCCCTGCAGGCTGTGTGCTGATTGAAGTGCAGCTCGGGCAAGATCAAGCTGTTCCACTCTTACCCAAAAAGGGGTATTAACAATGACCTTCCAAAGAGCACAAAGTTGCATTTGCTGTTCTTCATGCAGATAGCACAGGGATTTACATGCACATGTATGCTGAGATAAGAGTAAAATATATTGTTTTACAACTAATCTCTTCTTATGAACCATAACTTTAAAAATATATATTCCAAAAATATTATCATACTTTGCATATAAAGTCTATATTAAAATTGATAGTCTATATCAGAATTCAAATCCACTTGTGATAAAATGAAGCATTATTTTGCAGTGATTCTTCACTTCTTCAAAGATTTTATTCTCAGGGGAGCAAAGGCTACGTACACTCTTGTGGTTTATGAAGGATATGGACAATAGGCCCCAGCAAACTTCCCTTCAACTGCTCCCCTACCCTAAATGAGCCCACCACCAAAACTCTTCCCATGACCTAGCCCTGATAAACCCTATGAAACCCAGACTCTTGTTGGAGCCCATCACCATTTTCCCTTAGGAAATGTGCCCCTCTGTTGCTTAATAAAGCATCTCTGGTCCACTGAGCTCTGCCTCCCCTTTTCTTTTTCTTTTTGTATTCTCTTTCATGTGCTTTTCTTTGGTGCTGAAACACAGGAACCAGAGTTTGGGGGTCTTTACCCTTCCCTGTCTTAAGGAAACTCTACCACTTTTTCATATTTCCCTCTCATATATCCCCCACTCCCTCCCTCCCTCTCCCTCTTCCTCTGCCACCGCCTCTTCACTTTATACTCAGTCTGGCACTTCTCTGGCTCTCTGAGTCCAGGGAAGCTCCTAGTCATGGCTAGCATGGCTGAATTCTCATACTGACTTTTTTTTTCTCTCCTTCTCTTTCCACCTTATGCTCAAAGAAGAAGGCCCTTCACGAGTCCTGGGCTAGATTTTTGCTGACTTGCTGCCACGTGGATGGAGCAAGGACCTGTCTCGGACCCTTTATTGATATTAGAGGCATCCTCCTTCTAACCCTACCCTCTCCAATTCCTTCCTCCTCTTATGTATTCAGACTTCCAGATCAGAGACCACTTTCTGCCATTTTGTTCCCATATGCAACACCAGCCTTCTCATTCTTTGGAGAGGTAAGATCCCTTCTAGTCTCTTGCAAAGGTAACCTGCCCAAGATGCTAGCCTTTTGGCTCATCCAGACCCTGGGGGTCCTTCACCAATGAAACTGAAGGAGGGAACACCTCTCATTCTCTGGTGGAACTCTGTCTGGTGACAGAAGACATCAAGAGATGCCTTGATCTTGACTGCCTCCCCAATCAAACCTATCCAATAAGGGGGCTCCCACAGGACTCCCCCTTAGGTTGTCTCACTGCTCATCTGGATCCTAGGGTTCTCCACCAATCTGGCCACAATCTAAATTAGGCAACCTAAGTCAATGGCCTGAATTTGAAATTCAGGACCCTTGGCCTCCAAATCCTCTAGGACTTAGACAATTTCCTCCAATGAAATGGCAATGGCCTGAGGTTCCTTACCTCCAAGGTTTCTTTTACCTTTGCTCAAGGCCCTCATTATACCAAACTTGCTCTCCTCTACAATTAATTCTCACACATGCTCCACTCCATGAGCCCCCTAGATCAGGTTCGGACCCTAAGCATCCTTCTTCATTTACCACCCCTGAAATAGCAGATGAACTCCCACCAAAAGTAAGTAAAGCTAGAGGCTATAAAGGAAAGTTTCATAGACAGTGATTCCTGATAACTACCAAAAGAGACTGTCAAGAGTCAAAATTTTTTTCTGAGTCAATTTGAGACCCACAAATCTTCCTAACCTCCTATACAGGCAGACTTTATCTGTGTTTCTGTATCTTCTAGTATGATTATCTAGCACCAATATTTATCCCTCATAGTGGCCTAAAAGATGTAATGTGGCACATAAAAGTCCTAACTAACTTTACTAAGAAATGCCTAAATAACAGAAATAAAGGAATCTATACTAACCACAGAGATTATGCCAATAAAATGGTATTTTGTAAAAATCAGGTGACATTAGATAGCTTAACTGTATCTTATGAGGGGGCATCTATGACATTATTAAACTAAGTGCTGTGATAACTCCAGCGATGTTAAAGATTTACACTCCCCAATAAATGCTTTGTCCTCACTGGCCTTGTTTTGGGAACAACTTCTTAGATCTTGCACCTCCTAGTGAGAGATTAATGGTTTCTATTATCTTCATGATATTCATTGACATGTTCCAGATGCTGCAACATTTATTTTGTATTAATTTCATTCCAGTACTTATGTCTTTTTGTTTTTCTCATAGGAGCATTACAAACTGTTGATAACATTACAAACTGTTCTTTATGAACCAGACTTTTTCCATGAACCCCTTGACTGATCCAGACATTCCTAAAAGAAAAACCCAAATAGCTTGCCTCACATCACCCTCTCCCAGCTTGAAGCAGCCAGAGCGGTTGTTGTCCATTTTCTCTTAAAGTAATATTTCCATTTTCAAAAGGGGGATTGAAGCTGAGGGACAAAAAGACAGCCAATGCTAATAATAAGTGGTTGGGTCAGAAAGATGGGGGCTAATTCAGAAGGAAATAAAATGCTAATATCTCCAAGGCCCTTCCCCCTCCTCTTTCACCTGTTGCCAAGGATACTTGCCTCCAGGGAACTGTTGTTAATGAAGTACCTCCTGGGTGGCTCCTTTCCTGCCCATTTGGACAAAAGTGGAGAGATACCTCTGGGAAGGTTCTTTCCCACCTTTTGGCCACTAATCACATATGCAGGATGGGGTGAAGAGAGAGACAGGATGTGGGGAGGAGAAAACATGCTAAATGTTATATATAATGAGTCTATCAAATAGGTCCACTGTGTTGACCCCCATATGCTTTCTTTTCAAAGAAGTAATTTACCTGCAGCCTTGTCTGGTCTCTGAGGTCAGGATATGTCACATTCCTTAACAAACTACCTGTTCACTGCAGAAAAAAATGCAGACCCAAAATAATGTTGCTAAGAGGAATCCAAGTTTCCCTAAAGGAGGAGACGTTTGTGACTAGATCCTGAAACTGGGAGATTCTCAAGATAGAGCTCCCCTAGCTTTAAAATTAGACTGCCTTCTCTAGACTCTCATAAAGCACATTTTCTTCTGTATTCCCCTCATCTGGCAGGAACAAGACCAGAAAAATCTGTCTCAGGTAATTAAAGTAAAACTACCCCTCATCTATCCTAGTTCAGGAATCCAAATGATTCATTTTCTCTAGTGGAGACATCACAAGAGCACTAATAGCCCTGCCTTCCACTTCAAATTGAGGAGCATCATATGAAATAATGGTCCTGTGAGTAAGAGAAACCAAAGGGAAAAATGGAATATGTAAGAAAATTTAAGGCCAAAACTAGCTGGCAAATGTCCTCCCTTAAATTAAAATAGTTATCGAAAAGTTAATATCCTCCATTCTGAGTGAAGCCCCAGCCAGAGGTCAAGGAAGGAAAGGTAGAAACTGAAGAAAAAAACAAAAGTGTCTCTTTTAAATCCAGGCCACTTGTGGAACCCAAATGGCTGGCTGTCTTACCATGATGCTTCCTTAACAAGTTCCTCCCTAAACATGACCACACAGTGAAGCAAAATAAAATGGTCAAGTCTTTTTTACCTTGAGACTCTTTACCTACATATTTCAGGGCTCTCTCATCTTTCCAATATCTAAACTAACTCTAATCTGAGACAAAAACTGAACCCTGATCTTATAACAGCTGTCTCTTTCTCTCTCTCTCTCTCTCTTTAAAATCTCTTATTTTTAAAAAAAAATTGTATATTTTCGAGCTCATGATTTTATGGTGAATTCACATTTGATCCTGTATGCCTAAATTAATATATATTTTCTGATCAGTCTTATTTTATCTAACTATAGAGGATTTTTCCCAGAGGACAATTTTCAAGGATAAGCTCTCAAATAACATTGGGAAAATTTCATCTTACAACAAACAGCTACAAGATCTCTATCTCCTGTCTATTGTGTCTATATATGCACACTTGTGTGTTGTATTGTTTTGTCTACATATATGCTTGTGTCCACATATCATGTACATGGTATCAAAATTGCTATAGAAAAATGAGCACTCAGAAATTATAATTTAAATGAGAAATGGATCCAAATATCTTTGAGTTCACATGGCTTAAAAAGTTCAATTTAAATTAGGTAAACAGATAAAAATAAAGATGTCTTTAAAATTAGTAATGCAAGTCTTTACGAAGTTAAAGTGCTAACTACTAAATATAAAATCAAGTGCTCTTCTTAAATTCTATAAGGGGATATATTGAAACTTTATGTATGTTTTCATAAATTGGTAAATAGAAAAATGTTTAAGATTGCTTTGTCTTCTTCACCGAAAACAAGGTTACTAAGAGTTAAGATTCAGCCAGTTGGGCTTCAATTAAAGTACCATAAAAACAAAGTATTTCATCTTATCAAAGTGGAATAATTTGTCTAAATTTAGAAATTTCATAAGGGTTGTTTCAGAGTGTGAATTAAGAAAAGGGAACAAGCTAGGAAATAGATACAAGAATGTTCTAGGCATGGAAATATATTTTAATATAGAAAGTAGAAGGAAAAATTAATGTTTCTGGATAAGAAAGTCTTTGTGTGGTAGAGTAAAAAGTTGTAAAATGTCTAAGTAAGTTGCAGAAGGTTTGTGGAGGGTAAATTTCAAAAAGTTTGTGTAACTATGTTAGATATGTATAATTAGCACAAAGTCATTTAAGGCTTTTTCCTAAGGTCAATTATTAATGTACTGATATAAACCAAAGTTTGATCCTCTATGGTTTAAAGTAACAAAAACATTAATCTGCTATTATCTATCAAGATAATTTCTTGTGTCATCCTCTATGGGTTAAAGTAACAAAGATTTTATAAAATATTAATCTGCTCTTACCTATCAGGATAATTGCTAATGTTTGTTAAGTTTTATTCATTAGAGCAATTGGCCTTAAAGTAATTAGGGTTTGTAAGATTCTAGCTAAACAACAACTGTTATTTTACAGTATTATATTACATTACAGATTCTGGATCTTTCTTTAAAAGCTAAACTTGGTCAATATAAAAACATTAGTGTAATTATGCTGCTATTACTGTCCTCCCTATATTAAATGTATTCATATATTCCAAGTACATAAGTATATAAAGTAGAAGATTTAGATGAGCATTTTACTGAGCTGCTTTTCTTCAAACTAAGGTTTAAAGTAAAGATTTGGGATTATAAAAATTATGTTTCTTAGTTCTTAGCTATTATACAAACTCAATATGTTTTTACTCTTGTTAATTTCATTTTGTATTTTCCTTGTAACAAACTGTTTAACTGTTGTCCATTAGTGCCTTACAGAAATACAACTTTCAATATAACAACCTTAGTTAATTTGAGATAGCAGGCCATCATCTATAGATAAACAGGTTGAAAGGCTAACTTCCAGTACTAATACTGACCCCAATTAAATAAAAGGGTTGAATGACTGTAAAGTTATAGATATTAAAATTAAAACCCAGTACTCTTACTTTATGCTGAAACTGGCTTGCTGGAAGTTTAAGAATAAAGCTTGGATATTAAAGTTAAGAAAGTAAAAAGGCCAAGAAAGAAAAAAAACAACCAATATTTGGCTCTTGCCCTCTGAGTCAACTTGAACCCAGAGAACAAGGGAACTTCTCTAAGGGTTCTTCAACTCTGAGCCACGTGACCTCCTGATCAGGGCATCCATGAGACTCTGGAGAACAGAAAGCCAACCAGTGCACATGCTGCAGACAGGAGGGTCATTGGAAAAGGGAGACCTTGATAATGCTTCCAAGGGAAGCCATATGGTCAAGGAGACCCTGACACAACCTGGCAGGTGGTACTAAAGGAGCTAAGGGGCTACTCACAAGTTCCCAAGAGTGACCCCCTGAGGGATCTCAGCTGAATCTTAACAAGAGATAGGAACAAGGTCAATTTGATCAGCTTGGTCTTAAACACCTAGGAAAAATAGTTATAACCAAAGTATAGTCATACCTGATCATTTAAAAGAAAAGACGATGATCTTTTGTAATAGAACTTAAGACATATACTTGTGTCAGCCCCACAGAACTGGTACTGTTCAAATACTGAGGAATTTCTTTATGAGGCTAACATTTACCCCTGCCTACCAAAATTCAGACTGGCCTCTGCACGTTGGTCTTCCTTACTCCTCAAATTGATGTTTTACCTAACAACCAAAGTTTGCCTATCCTGATAACAGTGCACACCAGACACAAGAGAGCCCTTCAGTTTATTCCCTTACTCATAAGGCTAGAAATATCTGCCAAGATTGGCACAGGAGCAGCAGGATTGGGAACTTCTATTTATTACTATAAAAAACTGTCAGTACAGTTTATTGAAGACATCGAACAGGTTGCTGATTTGGTACTAACTTTACAAATTCACTTGAATTCCCTGGCATCTGTGGTCATGCAGAATCACCATCAGGGTCTAGATCTCATTACTGCTGAATGAGGTATCCTTTGCCTCTTCCTTGAGGAAGAATTTTGCTTCCAAGTCAACCATCAGGACTGGTAAGGGATAAGGTTAAACAACTACAGGATCAGTATGAACAACAGAGATGAGAAGAAGCCAATACCTAAAACAGTGAACAGCCTGGCTTCTTTCCCTCTTAACCTGTTAACACTCATTTTTCTTGTAATAACCTTTTCCCCTGCTTTGTTAACACTGAAGCAACTTTTTGATAAGGTGACCTGTCTAGCCCAGACCACCTCCCCACAACATGCAGAAACCATTCTCCTCCTTCATTCACAATGTCATTCTCCTGAGCCCCATAATGAAGAAGTCACCCACAACAATGTCAAAGTTCCCTCCCTCTACACTCCCTTTAAGCCACAACCACCAGGACTGTATAGGAGCCTAACATACCTCCCACCTCCTTATCCTCTTCTAGCTCTCTGACAGGAGGATATCCTACTCTGCCCCTTCTCAGCAGGAAGTAGCCATATATGATAATGTCACCCCAACTCATGATACCCCTATCAGAGCCTGGAATAAAATATATAGATAATAGCCCCCAGCAAATTTCCCTTATACACAACTGTTCCACTACCTGCCCACCTGCCCCACCCTAAATGGCTCACCACCAAAACTCCTCCCATGAATGGTTTGAGGTCAGCTTCCATTTTCTTTTTCTTGTTGTATTCTCTTTCATGTGCTTTCAATGTACTGCCAACATTATGGACACTCCCCAGCCAATTTCTAATGTTCTAATAGAGACTCTCCCTCTCAGCTGTGTCTGCAGTTGTTCTCCTTGTCATCTCATCCATTGCATGGCTTTTAGTGCCACTTATATGCTGTTTGTCAACTTGTACTTTTATTCCTCCAGTCAAACCCCTCACCTGAACATTAGATTCACAGGTACCTTTGCTTACTTGGCCTCCATTTAGATGTCACTACTCCCACATCTTCACCTTGATTTTCTTTCCAAATTATAGTAACTTTGTCCATAGTTTATAGCCTAGTGTTTAGGTCATAAACCTAGGGGACATTCTTGGTTCTTGCCTTTCTCCCAAAATTTGCATCAAATTATCAACACGTCTTGTTGGATTTATCTTCAAAATGTTTCCAAAACCTAACTGCATCTTCCCTGCTCTACAGCTTTCATCCTGACCTGTCACCTCTCACTAGCCTGTAGCATCAGTCTTCTCATTCCTGCCCCTGCTCTGTGCTGGGTTCTGGTATGTCTTTATCTCAGCAGCCAGGGTGATCCTTCTAAAACACAGGTCAGATCTGCTCACTCCTCTATTCAAAGCCCTCCAGTGGCTCCAGTGTCACTCATAGTAAAAACTACCACTCACTCTCCATGATCTCACCCCTCCAGGCCCTCTGGTCTCCAATTTGTTCCTCCAGCATGCTCTGCCTGCTCCTTATGATCTTAGATTTATGTTTACCAGAATGTGCTTCCCATGTGAGGTCCATGTGACATTTTCTAAAGTGTCACCTTCTCCTACCCTTCCCTGACTATGCTAATTAAAATTATGATGGATGGATTATTTTAGGAATAACTTATTTTGCATCCTCTCTCAATAGATTCAATTGTAATAGGAAACAGCATCCACCTCCAAGATTAAAAAAAAAGTCTGAACTTACTGTCAAAACTTCTGCTTTATCACCAATGAGCTGATGCCTTGGGGCAACTTGTTTTTTTTTGACCCTTGAGGTGTTTCCTCAGATGCATAATCAGATTAATGTCCTGTGCACTCATAAAACATTCTGAGATAAGTTATAAACAATTATAGGGCATCCTTTCAACCCAAAATAATATATGGCTGGATCCCTGTTTCTTCTTCTGAAGAATGAGAATAGCTTTAGTAGAAAAGATTGGGACCCTCAGTATTAATGAAAAGTTTACCTTTTAGAGCACACACACCACACATGGCTGCAAACACTGTAGATTCCATTTCAATGTTCCTCACACCAGCTTTTTATGCTCTTTTCAAGTAATCTAACTTCTTTTCCTTAGAAAAGGAGCACAGTGCTCTGTCTAGTCGACCTTGGCCTGAAAGAAAATGGAGAACATTTAGTGACCTGATAGCCCAGCAGAGCAGTAATATGGTCAGGAGGTGTTGGCCACAGCATCTTCAGGTATCTCCACCCCTTGAGCCTGCTCCCCAGGTGCAATAAACCTGGCTGCTGAGTCTTCCCAACAGAAGACACCATGGAGCAAGGCTGTGTCTTCATATGAGACTCTTGAGTCTCATATGAAGAACACAGCATCCAGAGCTGTGCCCAGTTCTGGGGCCAGTAACCCCTGAGTGACCTAGCACCCAGCATCGGGCCTAGAGACTTCAGGAACTGGGGTCTTGCTGAGAGAGCTGCCCTTCCAGAGAAGTCTCAGGCTTCCCCAGTGATGGGGAGATGGCCAGGTAGAAGAGCTGGGAGAGAAGAGGCTTCATGCCTCAGTGAGACTCCCAAGGACCTGGATGGGATTTGGATACGGCAGCACTCCATATGGCCATTGGGACAGCAGCAGCCAGATGCAGGCAATTAGGGGTCCACTTTCCTCCCTTCACACTCCCCTTGGGTTGCATGCTACCCCTCTACACTCACTTTTTCTGCTCCAGATTGCTCTCAGTGTTCATGGATCACTTTGTTTCACTGGGGTCAACTAGTGGGAACAGAAGGAAGTAGATATACCCCCAAAACAGAGCTCTTCTCCCCTCTACACTCCTCAGGAGGCCTAGCTTAATAATATTTTGTCATCATCTATCATTTGCACAGTCTTCTTTTGGGCTCCCTTTGCTTTCTTTACCCCCTCTCTTCTCTCTCTTTCATGTCACTTTCACTCTGGAAGTCTGCTTCTCCCTGTTCTCTTCTCTCTAGCACTGCTGACAACACTTCTAACAGCGTTCTTTAAGCTGATTCAGACTCATCCACCACAAAAGCCAGGCAGGTAATGTCAATGAGACGGTTTGCCTAGTCCAAAGGCAGAAGTGTCACCAGTCCACGTGGCCCCAGATGTGGGCCAGGGCTTGCTTGGGCTGCCATGCATATATTATTTTCTATTACCTTATATTATTTCTTTTTAAAATTTTTTTCTTAGTTGTAGTTGGACACAATACCTTTATTTTATTTGTTTATTTTTATGTGGTGCTGAGGATTGTACCCAGGGCCTTGTACATGCCAGGTGAGTACTCTACTGCTGAGCCACAACCCCAGCCCCATCTTATGTTATTTCAAAAAGCTAAACATCTGGATTCTCATATAAAATCTCTAGAAAGAAGAAATGTTGGAAAAATAATTCATTTAAAATTCATTAAAAAAATACTGCATAGCCGCCCCCTCCCCCCCCCAAAAAAAAACAACATTGACTCCAACAGGCCACAATTTGCAAGCTCTGTTTTAAACACACTGCTGGATAACCCTCCAGATGAAGGGTCTGTGAGCCAGAGGCTTAGGATAGAGGGCTTTAATCTTATCAGATCCAACACCACTCCTATTTATAACCAATATGTAGTGAAACACCTTTAATAACCTGAAGAAAAATGTATAAACAATGCAACCTATGTCCATTAATGATTTTTAAAAATTCAGTATGAGGTCTAATACAGAAGGAAAACTGGTTCAGAATGAAATCATAAGATGTTGATACAAATTTAACTATACTGCAAGATTTCTTGAATGCGTTCCACATCATGGTACCAACCCTGTAGATTCCTTCTTCTGGAATGAACAAAGTCTGTCCTTAAAGGACTTCTGCCTAACCCTTCACCCCTTAGACCAAGAGCTGCTACTTAGCAATGACCTTCAATTTGTCTCTAAACTTGGTGAGAGAACCCTTTACTCATGGCTGAGAGATAAAGGCACCACTGTGAGACCACCCCATCCCTGTAAGATTTGTTCCCTCAGACATTTCTTTCCATTTCTTGGTCCCCACTCTTGCCTAGATACCAGATCCCTTTTGAGATAAGGGTGAATGGCAGAAACATAGAAGCAGCAGACTATCTCCCTTCTCCTAGAGGCACCAATTTAACTTAAAGACATGAACAAGAGATAAGATTCTGTGAACATCACTAATTGCATTTTAGTATTCAATTTGTTCTTGGAGGATTAAACCCACTCTCAGTATAAATTAATTCTGCATATTTCTCTGCTGCTTATTAGGCCCTTATGTTGCTATGCTTTGGTAAGTTAAAAGGCTGTTTTCATTCCTTTTTAAATCCACAGCTATTAATTTTATAAAGTGGGATTTTTAATATAAATTATGGACTTGAATAACAAAAAGTTGCTAACATTTTCCTGTTGCCTTCACAGTTTATAAATTCTTCTCACCTTCATAAAAATCATGTACACATTGTATGTCCAATGAGGGTTGGGAAGTTGGGAATTTCTTTGCTACGGTTGAACAGTTCTTCAGCCAATTCCTTGTCAAGTTCAGTACTCCGAGTGACAACATTGTCCAAAATAACCTGCTCAAACCGGGGCTGGAAGAAGGAATCTACAGCTGTATCTGTTATGACAACAGACCCTGGTGCAATCCCTAAAATATGGGAATAAATAAGTGATTACAGAAGAATACCATTTAGCTTTTACTTTTGTGACACACAGTATGTAACCTATTCTGCCAACATTAATTAATGTTGGTGGCTAATGATCCTCCCTGTTTTCATCTTTAAAATTATTTTCTTTTCCAAATGCAATTAAGTAACATTCAGAATAGGCATTTCCATTTGCTGTCTTTCCAGATTCACATTTACAATGTGATGGGGTTTAGATTTCAAGACAAACATGACTCTTGGACATGCAAATTAGTACCAGCCTTCAGGCTAAAATTTGAATAAATTAGGTCAGGAATAAACTAAATGAGACTGCCAGCAAGTAGCTTTCATAAAGTGATGTGACTACTTGATATTTAATCTCCTCTGCAACTCCTTGATTACTATAATTTCTTGGCATCTCCCTCCTCTTTTCCTTCTGATTCTCATCACATTCGCTCCCTCTCCTCCCTGACTCCATGTAAATTAGGCCACTTGGCTGACCTTACATTGCTACAATCTGGCTTGTTCAGGGGACTTGGGCTTACTGCAGGAACAGTTTCTGCCAGCCACTGCTCTCCCTGCACTCATGTCCTCCCTGACACCTTTTCACCACACTGACACCAATTCATTCTTCAAGTCCTTCAACAGGTCTGAATCCATGCAGGAAAATAAAAAAATAAATAAATATAAATAACTAAGAGGCAACACTATAGGTTACATTACATTGAATTTCCCAGGCCCAGATGTGACGCAGCTCTTGATTCATTCTGATTGCTATTTAGAGCTCGAATAAGGAGACATCTTGAGTCTGCCCTAAACTCTCTCTGTCTTAACACTCATCACATTTTTACAGCTACTTGTTTATCTGTTTCTCTGATAGAACATAAAGTCTATAAAGACACGAATAATATCAGTTCATTGCTGTCCCCCAGGTCTCACACTGAATTTATCACACTATTGGTACTCAGCTGAAATTTATTGCATGAGTAAATGCTTCCATAGAGATGTTATAGAGCACAGGGTCTGCAAACTCTAGTCTACAGGCCGAATTCTACCTGTCTTTGTAAATAAAGTTTTGTTACAACATGGTCAGACCCATTCATTTACATAATGGCCTCCACTGTTTTCAAGCTATTACATGGATCACAGAAGTTGCAATAGAAACCACTCTGTGTGGAAAGTCTGAAATATTTATTACCTAGACATTTATAGAAAAAATTTTCCAGCCCCTACTATGAAGCATAGCCTGGTCCTGGGTGGTATAAATTCCACATCAATCAAAGTAGAATTAATTATAGAACACTGTAGCAGTCACAGCTACAAACCCAAGGTGGCCTCTGAAGATAGAGCTTTCATGGGTCATATCCTTTTTAAATAAGACAAACAAGTGGTTTCTTGATTTGTTTACAATGTCCTAAGAATAGGAAAGCAATTGAGAAGGAGATTGAAATGTGTACACCCAAAATGATGTTATTCACATGCCAACTCAATGCTTAGATGCACTAAAATATCTATGTCATGGTAAAAGTCTCTAGAAGGTAAAAAAAATACTATTTAACCAAGTACTTTTTCTTGCCAAGGTGAGTTCACCCACTTAAGGGGTGATCATGTCAGCAAAGAGATAAGCTATATCTCTTTCATCTCCAAATGCAATGTTGCCTAAAATAAAACAAACAAATAGATGTTATTTATAATCTAAGAGTGCTTAATGAAGATATAACTCCCAAATGAAGGTGTTCACACCAATGCACTGGTTTAATTTGACAGCATTCATAAACCTTCATTGAGATTTTGGTAATGTCTGCAGTACATGTCATGTTGCCATGGAACAAATGACCATGATTATGAGCTGGATGGTCACCAGAGTGTCTTGTCCAAGACAGACACTCATTAATATCAAACAGCAACTGCAATAGTCACGATGGTATAATGCAGACAGATCCTTGTATCCCACAAGAATTATGAGCGACCTTAGGAACAATGTTATCCCAGATGCATTGTTTCCTACTGCTTATTTAGCTGATAAAACAGGCATATCTTTGAAATTTTTAAAATGGAGAACACTTATTTCTGTCACTTAGAAAATTTCTGAGCCAGTCTCAAAACTTGCTCTCTACCCTCAACACATATTGTGAGCTATTCTTCCATTCTTTCCCATATGAACATCAGAGATCATTTTGGCAGTGAACAATAGGATCTCTCTTTCCAGGTTTCCATGGAGAAAAAAAAAATGCAATAAATTTCCTTCAATTACCTCAAGCCCAGTCTCCTGACACTTTTTGTCCCACCTGGGTTTCTGTTGGGATCTGAGTTTGTGGGTGTATTTTGAATGAACGGGAGAATGTACATAAAAGTCTCTCAGTTTTAATGGTAAAAAAATCAATCCAACTCACCTATTCCCCCTGATGTACCAATTCTGATAATGATGACATCACAGCACCGTGCATGATGTAATAATTTGATGAATTCGTGAAGCATAATAGAAATGGAGGGAATGCCAATGCCATACTGTTAAGAGAAAAGAGGAAGTCGTTATACATCTCACAAATGGATACGTGAACAGGACATATTTTCTTCCTTCATTACAAGTTAACAACCCTCAGATAAACTTACATAATCATTAAGACTTTGCCAATGCTAAAGAAAACGTAAGTCATCTCTGACACCTACTTGACATGCTGATGGATGTGTCCATCTGTGAGGATCAGAGAGAGGCATCTTGTTGCCAGTTAAACTGAGCCCAGTCCTGCTTGTCAAGAGCAGAAGTGGGAAATGGTGTGGTGTACAGGTGTGTCAGGGCATTGTAATTTCTCGTCTCCCCCTTGAGTGCTTTCTGATAAGCCTATGTAAGGAGCTTTTTGCACAATTGACTTAATATAGAAGAAACATAATTTGGGTTCATGCCCTTCTCCACCACAGTAAGTGAAATAGGAAATCCATTTCATGGTTCTCATGTGGCCTCGTTTACTTGGCACAATTCTGTTTGAGTTCTGAGGGGTTCCTGGGGAGAGCTGTGAATTTAATTCCCACCTAAGAATCTGAAACTTATTCTGAACATGTGGGTGAGCTTAAATTGCTGTAGATCATGACCAAAGCCCTGGTTTTCTTCAGTATTTAGAGTGGTAGAATTAATGTCACTAGAATAAGGGTTAACACAGTCTAGAGGATTTAGTGCCTCTTGATGGTTATACTGTGCTCTAATAACTCCCCAGAAAGATTTTCCATTTAGTAATTTGTAGAAACTGAAACAGTTGTATTTTGATGGCTACTTTATTCCTAATATAACAGCAGAGAGTCAAATGTATTCCTCTATGTATTCTACTCTGAGGCACAAAGACTTTGGAAAACCAATGAAGCCAGGTCTACGGTGTTTTCACTTGGCTTCCTTCCTTCTCACCATCAAGAATATTAAACTATGGGAAGTTTGAACCTCTGGGTTCACCATTTTTTGTTATCCACCCAATATGCCCCCAACTTCAAAATGCTTATTAGCCTCCTAGGACGGATCAGGAATCAACTCTGTACCAATTTGAATATTCAAGATTAACACAGGGGCTGGGGATGTGGCTCAAGCGGTAGCACGCTCGCCTGGCATGCATGCAGCCCAGGTTCCATCCTCAGCACCACATACAAATAAAGATGTTATGTCCGCCGAAAAACTAAAAAAAAAAATTAAATATTAAAAAAAATTCTCTCTCTTTCTCTCTCTCTCTTTAAAAAAAAAAGATTGGAGGAAAAGATGGCAGCGAATGGAGTGCATCACCCCTGTGTACCGTGTCACTGTGTGGGAGAATGACAAGTTAGAACAGTTAAAAGCTATCTTGTTAGGAATCTCCAGCAAGATTGGGGTGCTCCAAAACCTAGAGGAAGGATTTCCATCACCCGAGGATCGGTTACTGGGGCTCAACTGCGAGCCATTTGTCCGCATGGAGGGTCAAGCTGCTTATTCAGCAAATTGCCCCGCTGCTAGAGACTGCGGCGTGCGCCGGGAAATGGTGAGCTAGCAACACAAAGATACAGCGCTGTGGATTCTGCGGGCTTCTGCTGGCTGTGCCCTCACTGTGCTCAGTGCTGAATTCTGGGTTTGAGACAGGGGAAGGAAGTGGTCTAGTTCGGTTCTCCACACCGGTCAGACCACGGAGGAAGCCAGTGGCCACCATCTTGGAGAGCTGATGTCACCATCGCCTGTTTTCGACTGATCGCAGCTCATTTAGCGATAGAACAGGTCTGTGACATTTAGTCTATCTCCCATACAGCCAGGAAATCACATAAAATCTCTCCCCGGCTTCCCGGGGGCCGGATTAACAGAGTGAGAGTGAGTAGAGGCGTGGGGGAAAGGCAAGGGCACCCGACCCCCAACTCCTCCCTTTCATCAGCGGTGAAAACGAAACCTGTTTCGCCAGCTCTAGGAGGAGGGGCTAGCGGAAGGAGTCAAAACAATAAGGTGCTGGTTCCCAAAAGCCGCCACCCCACGTCCTGGAAACTGCAGGCACAGAGTGCAGTTTGAACTGCTGAGAGGTATCACACTGGGAAAGGCCTGGCTGACAGGAGAAGCCAGAGGACTAGAAACCAGGAATTAACCTAAGCTAACAGATTTTGAGAGACACCATTGGGGGGAGGAGGGAGCGGCCTCACATGGACTGTTTCCTACAGCCAGAGGGCAAAATGTTGGCCCGGAAGACTCAGCACCGCCTACTGGAAGCGAAGAAAATAGAAGCCTAACAGTGTCACTTTTTTAAAAATTATTATTATTATTTTTCTAATTTTATTTTTTTTCTTTTCTACAGTTATACTATTATTTTTTAAATGTAATTTCTATTTTACTGCATTTTATTATTATTTTTTTATTATCATTTCCATTTCTTTTCTTTTCTATTCTTTTCTCTTTCTTTCCTCTCTTCCTCTCTCTTTCTTGGTTTGCTTCCTTACCTTTTCCCCATCTTTCCTCTTAAGCATGACCACCCAGATTACATAAAACTTACTAAATGCAAATAGATGAATTCTACAAATCGGTCCATAATCTGCCTAAGCCCTTAACTACCCCCAAGTACTTCAGTCTATTCTCTTGTTAATATCCGCCTCCATCTGAGCAACCCCCCAAAGAAGCTAACATACACTAACCTCCATACCATCAAAGCGCCCGTCCTCAACATAAAATCCTAAGTTCAAACCTCAATTCTATACATGTCATCAAATTCTGTAGGCCTTTAATGAAACTAATGAATTTACCTTAAATCACAATTAAATCCAACATCTCTAAACATTGTCTCCGAACACAAAGGAGAGATATTGGAACTATAAAAACCAAAACAAATTTAAAGAAGAAAACAGAAACACAACAGTCAAACAGAGTTGGAAAGCAACGTGAGCACCATGAAAAAACAAGGGAAAAAAGGATTACAAACAATGCAGGGCAACTTAAATTCTCAGGAGAACCCAGAGGCCTCAGAAAAATGGTGAGAGAAAGAACTCAAGGCATACCTAACTCAGATGGAACGGAATCTTTGAGAAGACATTAGACAGCAAGTCCAAACAATGAAAGTATATTTTGAAAACAAATTAAATAGGCAAATTCAAATGGCAAAGAACGAGCTATACCAGGAGATAGAGATTAAAAAAAAAAATCAAACAGTAATCCTAGAAATGCAGGAGACCATAAACCAAATTAAAAACTCAAACGAGAATATTACAAATAGACTAGATCAAATAGAAGTCAGAACATCAGATAATGAAGACAAAGTGTATCAACTTGAAAAGAATATAGTCACCAAAGAAAGGATGCTTAAAACTCACGAGCAATCTATCAAAGAAATATGGGATGTCATAAACAAACCAAACTTGAGAGTCATTGGGATAGAAGAAGGGATAGAGGTTCAAACCAAAGGAATGAACAACCTATTGAATGAAATAATCCTAGAAAACTTCCCAGAGATAAAAGATGGAATGGATTGCCAAATCCTGGAAGCCTACAGGACCCCAAACATACAAAACCGAAATAGACCAACTCTAAGGCACATAATTATGAAGATATCCAACATACAGAACAAGGAGAGAATATTAAAAGCTATGAGAGAAAGAAGGCAGATTACATTCAGGGGTAAACCAATTAGGTAAACGGCTGATTTTTCATCACAGACATTGAAAGCAAGAAGATCCTGGAACAACATATTTCAAACACTGAAAAATAATGGATTCCAACCAAGAATACTGTATTGAGCAAAATTAAGCTTCAGATTTGACAATGAAATTAAAATATTTCATGATAAACAAAAGTTAAAAGAATTCGCAACCAGAAAACCAGCTCTGCAAGGCATTCTGAGCAAAATACTACAAGAAGAGGAATTGAAAAACAGCACCCAAAAATAATATTGGGAGGTAACACAGTAAAAGGAAGAACAAAAAATATAACCAAAAAGGCAAAAACGAGCCAAACTAAAATAAATAAATAAATAAACATGACTGGAAGCACAAATCATATTTCAATAGTAACCTTAAATGTTAATGGCTTAAATTCACCAATAAAGAGACATAGGCTAGTAACCTGGATTCAAAAAACAGATCCAACAATATGCTGCCTTCAGGAGACTCATATGATAGGAAAAAACATACACAGGCTGAAAGTGAAAGGCTGGGAAAAATCATACCACTCACATAGTCCTTGGAAGCAAGCAGGAGTGGCCATACTCATATCGAATAAAATCAACTTCAAACCTAAGTTAATCAAAAGGGATAAAGAAGGCCACTATATACTGTTAAAAGGAACCATCCACCAACAAGACATAACAATTATCAATATGTATGCACCAAACAATTGTGCTGCAACATTCATAAAACAAACTCTCCTCAAGTTCAAGAGTCAAATAGACCACAACACAATAATTATCGGTGACTTCAACACACTGCTCTCTCCATTGGACAGATCCACCAGACATAAGCTGAATAAAGAAACTATAGAGCTCAATAACACAATTAATAACCTAGACTTAACCGACATATATAGAATATATCAACCATTATCAAGTGGATACATGTTCTTCTCAGCAGCACATGGATCCTTCTAAGATAGATCATATATTATGCCATAGGGCAACTTTTAGTAAATATAAAGGGGTGGAGATAATACCATGCATCTTATCTGATCATAATGGAATGAAACTGGAAATCAATGATAAAAGAAGGAAGGAAAAATCCTGCATCACCTGGAAAAGGAACAATACGTTACTGAATGATCAATGGGTTACAGAAGACATAAAGGAGGAAATCAAAAAATTCTTAGAGATAAATGAAAATACAGACACAACATATCGGAATCTATGGGACACAATGAAAGCAGTTTTAAGAGGGAAATTCATTTCCTGGAGTTCATTCCTCAACAAAAGAAAAAACCAGCAAATAAATGAACTCACACTTCATCTCAAAACCCTAGAAAAGGAAGAGCAAAACAATAGCAAATGTAGTAGAAGGCAAGAAATAATTAAAATCAGAGTGGAAATCAATGAAATTGAAACAAAAAAAATTAAAAAAATTGATAAAACTAAAAGTTGGTTCTTTGAAAAAATAAATGATTGACAGACCCTTAGCCATGCTAACGAAGAGAAGAAGAGAGAGAACTCAAATTTCTAACTTATGGGATGAAAAAGGCAATATCACAACGGACACTACAGAAATACAGAAGATAATTAGAAAGTATTTTGAAACCCTATATTCCAATAAAATAGAAGATAGGGAAAATATTGATAAATTTCTTAAGTCATATGATTTGCCCAGATTGAGTCAGGAAGATACACACAATTTAAACAGACCAATAACAAAGGAGGAAATAGAAGAAGGCATCAAAAGACTACCAACCAAGAAAAGCCCTGGGCCAGATGGATATACAGTAGAGTTTTACAAAACCTTCAAAGAAGAATTAATACCAATACTTTTCAAGTTATTTCAAGAAATAGAAAAAGAAGGAGATCTTCCAAATTCATTCTATGAGGCCAACATCACCCTGATCCCGAAACCAGACAAAGACACCTCAAAGGAAGAAAACTACAGACCAATATCTCTAATGAACATAGATGCAAAAATCCTCAATAAAATCCTGGCGAATCGAATACAAAAGCATATCAAAAAAATTGTGCACCATGATCAAGTAGGATTCATCCCTGGGATGCAAGGCTGGTTCAATATATGGAAATCAATAAATGTTATTCACCACATCAATAGACTTAAAATAAGAACCACATGATCATCTCGATAGATGCAGAAAAAGCATTTGACAAAGTACAACATCCCTTTATGTTCAAAATACTAGAAAAACTAGGGATAACAGGATCTTACCTCAACATCGTAAAAGCTATATATGCTAAGCCTCAGGCTAGCATTATTCTGAATGGAGAAAAACCGAAGGCATTCCCTCTAAAATCTGGAACAAGACAGGGATGCCCTCTATCACCACTTCTATTCAATATAGTTCTCGAAACACTGGCCAGAGCAATTAGACAGACGAAAGAAATTAAAGGCATAAAAATAGGAAAAGAAGAACTTAAATTATCACTATTTGCAGATGATATGATATTATATCTAACAGACCCAAAAGGGTCTACAAAGAAACTACTAGAGTTAATAAATTAATTCAGCAAAGTGGCAGGATACAAAATCAACACACATAAATCAAAGGCATTCCTGTGTATCAGCGACAAATCTTCTGAAATGGAAATGAGGACAACCACCCCATTCACAATATCCTCAAAAAAAAAAAATACTTGGGAATCAACCTAACAAAAGAGGTTAAAGATTTATACAATAAAAACTACAGAACCCTAAAGAGAGAAATAGAAGAAGACCTTAGAAGATGGAAAAACATACCCTGTTCATGGATAGGAAGAACTAACATCATCAAAATGGCAATATTACCCAAAGTCCTCTTTAGGTTCAATGCAATGCCAATCAAAATCCCAAGGGAATTTCTTGTAGAAATAGATAAAGCAATTATGAAATTCATATGGGAAAACAAAAGACCCAGAATAGCAAAAGCAATTCTAAGCAGGAAGTGTGAGTCAGATTTCGAACTATACTACAGAACAATAGTAACAAAAACAGCATGGTACTGGTACCAAAACAGGCAGGTGGACCAATGGTACAGAATTGAGGACACAGAGTCCAATCCACAAAATTACAACTATCTTATATTTGATAAAGGGGCTAAAAGCATGCAATGGAGGAAGGATAGCATCTTCAACAAAAGGTGCTGGGAAAACTGGAAATCCATATGCAACAAAATGAAACTGAATCCCTTCCTCTCGCCATGCACAAAAGTTAACTCAAAATGGATCAAGGAGCTTGATATCAAATCAGAGACACTGCACCTGATAGAAGAAAAAGTTGGCTCTGATCTACATATTGTTGGGTTGGGCTCCAAATTCCTTAATAGGACACCCATAGCACAAGAGTTAATAACTAGAATCAACAAATGGGACTTACTCAAACTAAAAAGTTTTTCTCAGCAAGAGAAACAATAAGAGAGGTAAATAGGGAGCCTACATCCTGGGAACAAATTTTTATCCCTCACACTTCAGATAGAGCCCTAATATCCAGAGTATACAAAGAACTCAAAATATTAAACAATAAGAAAACAAATAACCCAATCAACAAATGGGCCAAAGACCTGAACAGACACTTCTCAGAGGAGGATATACAGTCAATCAACAAGTACATGAAATAAAGCTCACCATCTCTAGCAGTCAGAGAAATGCAAATCAAAACCACCCTAAGATACCATCTCACTCCAGTAAGATTGGCAGCCATTTTGAAATCAAACAACAACAAGTGCTGCCGAGGATGTGGTGAAAGGGTACTCTTGTACATTGCTGGGGGGACTGCAAATTGGTGCAGCCAACTTGGAAAGCTGTATGGAGATTCCTGGGAAAGCTGAGAATGGAACCACCATTTGACCCAGCTATTGCCCTTCTCGGACTATTCCCTGAGGACCTTAAAAGAGCGTACTACAGGGATACTACCACATCGATGTTCATAGCAGCACAATTCACAATAGCTAGACTGTGGAACCAACCCAGATGCCCTTCAATAAATGAATGGATAAAAAAAAAATGTGTCATTTATACACAATGGAGTATTACTCAGCACTAAAAAATGACAAAATCATGGAATTTGCAGGGAAATGGATGGCATTAGAGCAGAATATGCTAAGTGAAGCTAGCCAATCCCTAAAAAACAAATGCCAAATGTCTTCTTTGATATAAAGAGAGCAACTAAGAACAGAGCAGAGAGCAAGAGCAGGAGGAAAAGACTAACATTAAACAGAGACATGAGGTGGGAGGGAAAGGGAGAGAAAAGGGAAATTGCATGGAAATTGAAGGAGACCCTCATTGTTATACAAAATTACATATAAGAGGTGGTGAGGGGAATGGGGAAAAAATCAAAGAGAGAAATGAATTACAGTAGATGGGGTAGAGAGAGAAGATGGGAGGGGAGGGGGATAGTAGAGGATAGGAAAGGTAGCAGAATACAACAGTCACTAATATGACATCATGTAAAAATGTGGATGTGTAATCGATGGGATTCTGCAATCTGTAATTGGGGTAAAAATGGGAGTTCATAACCCACTTGAATCTAACATATGAAATATGATATGTCAAGAGCTTTGTAATGTTTTGAACAACCAATAAAAAAATAAAAAACCACAAAAAAAGATTAACACTTTGGGGGTTTTGTCACTAATAAATAAATTGTCTAAATATCATCTTCCTCAAAAATAAATTATGAATATAAATTGTTGTTTGATCTATTAGTTTCCTTCTAAATCCAGCACTTGGTAAGTTTATAATTATCACTTATTTTGCAACATGGTGATAAAATGACAAATGTACTTATGTGTTTCTCTTAAAGTTGTTCTCTCTCTCTCTCTCTCTCTCTCTCTCTCTCTCTCTCTCTCTCTCTCACACACACACACACACACACACACACACACACACACACACACACTCCTCAGCAGCTACTGGAAAGGAGGAATTTTCAAAGGGGTCTCTATTGAAAATCCCCTACCTGCCTAGTAAGACTCATTTCTAATTGGCTGACCTTGGTGTGATACATATTTCAGATCTTTTTCTTTGACAGGCAAGCAGAGTTCGTCTCTTGCTATTTTCATGCTTTATTCTGAAGCTTTACTGACATTTTTAAATAAACCTTACTTTTTTGTCCTTCCCCATTTACTGTACCAGAAAAGAACAGTTTTGATCTAAAAGACCAGCAAAAATTAGCAAGATGAGATTTGCCAAGATTAAAGGATATTTGGCTTTCTTTGAATGCAGATATTCTATGATTGTCTATTGAATGAACAAGTGAATAAATGAATGGATTCTGCCATTTGAGCCTGAAGCAGGTTTCAGGCATTATTGCCTACAGGGAAGATCAACTTGGCTGCCCCTTTCTCATTAAATACTTCTTTGTTACCCCGGACTTCCATTCATGATCACCCACACTGCACCAACGAGTATTTTGAGTGATAATGGATGTGACTGTCCCTTGGTGCAGACATGTTTACAATTCAGCTCCTTAGAACTGACATACCTCTGCATAACTCTCCCCCTACTCCCTGCACCGCCTTCTTTCTCCTAAGGAGGACTTCAATGTTCAGTGAAGTGATGGACTTAGCTCTATGGGGACAGACTAGTTGAGAAAAGTAGGCTGGGTGCCCATGTAGAGCCACCCACCTAAGTATGGGCCACTTAGGGGAAATGATCTGTGTATCCCCTAAAACTTCAAATCACTCCACTGTCATTTTGCCTTAGGACATTTTGTTTGTCCAGATCTGTTAACATATTCTAAATGAGGGGACAGCATCACAAGAGCTCGGTGGAAATGCAACAGCAGCTTTTCAGCACGCTTACTATAGCATGAAGCATTCCTGCTTTAGCAACCCTGAAAATTAGCTCCTATGCACTGAAAACTCAACATTTGCAAAGCTGGAAAAGAAATAGAGGAGAAAAAAATGATGGGGAGGGAAGGGTATTAGTTACAAAATAGAGGAGGTAAATGTGTGCTTTGAGGGGTTTTTCCTCCCTTAACTTCATTAACTAATAATATAATTATAAACTGAAGTGATACTAAATGCTCTGCTCCGCCCTGAGGACTTTTTCCAAGGCAGAAGAGAATGTTATACCTGGACACCTGGCTGATTGTGCAATACTGAAAAGCAGAGGGCAAAGAACTATATTCAGAAAGTTCCTACATTGTTCTCTAGCCTGGGGAGACCTGGTGTCAGGTAGCCACTGCACACTTAGGCTGATGAAGAGCACAGGACCAGTTTTGAACATGCAATATCTGTCTGTTCCAGTGCAGATGTCTTTAACGTCTTCTCCATCTCCCTGCAGTCTGAGCTCCTTGTGCATAAACATTGCAAATGCTCTCATCCTGTTGGGGCTTCCACCAACGCAAACAAACTGTTAATAAAAATAAATACTTGCCATAGTAACTGGGATAAGAACCATGGGTTCTTTCAACTCTAATGTTTTAAATTTATTGTTTAGTTAATTTACTTAAAAGCATGTGTAGATGTCATGGGTTATGCTTATGAATTAATTTGTGTCATTAACCTGTAAAGAAGGCAATCAGTTGCAAAGTTTTATGTACTAAATTAAAGAAAATTAAAGTAAGTGTTGATATTGTTTAAGGAGGTATTTCCTGGTGTTTTTGTTTAGAGTAACATCAACATGCATGTTAGGTTTATGCAAACATCCTAGTGATGAACATTAGCATGATTTATGCTTATTAGGTAAGTACTGTTGACATGAAATACAAGTAGTAAAAGGGCAACAAGAGAACTACCAGTTTTACATGTGTTCTGATTCCACAACCCCATTCGTAAGCTTTTATTATAAAATATACTATGATAACTTAAAGCTTTAAACAAATCACGTCAAGATTTTTCAACTTCTCATTGAGAAGGAGTTATCATGGAATAAGCTTTCTTATTATAAATTACTGCAGTATCTCTTCTGCCCTAGTGATGTGATTCTGTTTTTGTTTTGTTCACTTTTCAGTCTCTCAATTAGGTATGGGTTGAAACTGAAGGTGTCACATCTAGTAAAATATGCTAACAAAATCATAAGTAGATGCTAATCCATAATGTGGGGAGGGCATGGGTTGAGTGAAAGAACTTTGGATTGGCTAAAGGGGAGGGAGGAGGGAAGTGGGAATGGGGTTAGGAAAGATGTTGGAATGAAACAGACATAATTACCCTAGGTACATGTATGATTGCATAAATGGTGTGACCCTACTTTGTGTACAACCAGAAAGGTGAAAATTTATGCTTCATTTGTGTACAATGGATTGAAGAGCATTCTGCTGTCATGTATAACTGATTGGAACAAATAAATTTTTAAAAATGAAAAAAAATAGAACATTATGAGAAAGCACCATCTAGTAATCAGGAAGTGGGCTATCACTAGATACTGAATTTGCCAGCACCTTAATCTTGAATTTTTAGGTTCCAGAGCTGTGCAAAATAAATTTGTTGTTTCTAAGAAAAAAAATAAGAAATCTTCAGTTACTTCTGCAATAACCTGATAGAAATACTTCAGCCTGAGGGATGGGAGCAGTAGATGCCAGAGAGAGGAGCAGAGTGGCTTGCTGGTGGTATGGATGAACAGCTGGCTGAGTCAGTACCAGGGTCAGCAATAGAGAGGACTGGCAAAAGCAGAGAGCCCATAGAGGGCATCAGGCACACCGTCACCCAGTGGTGCAATGTTGAGAAACTTGAACACAATGAAAGCAACATGGTGGTCAAGGCCTTGCTCTTCAAGGTTAGGTAAACCTTGCTTTGAACCACAGCCCATCACTGAATAAATAATTTGGTCAATGTCACGTATGTATTCTCTCTGCGCTTTAGACCATCATCAAAATAGGAAAAACAGTACCTCTCACAGGGCTTGTCAGGAGAAAATGGGATTGCATATTGCAAAGGACACTGCACAAATCCAGGCACCTTCTCAGTGTTCCACAAATGCTTACTATCATTTTTTAAATCATATAATAATTTCCTGGACCTCCTTTTTGAGCTTGTTCATTGTTTCTGTATTGCAGAGTTTAGTACAAATGAAGCTTTTTCAAGTTCTCTAGTAAAGAAAAAGCATTTGGTGATGTCTGACTGATGTGGGCAGCATTGGGCAGAGGAACTGAAGAAGGGCTGGGGAGATCCATTCTAGGGATAAAGAAGATCTGTCTAATGAAATACCTAACTGAGGTTATGCAGTGGGCACCGCCTGTAGAGACAATTGTCTATAACTATTGGGTGGTCTGATTGCATGATGTATTCTGTTTGCATTTAGCAATAATTCCTGGGCCACATACACTCATTTTCAATTACAGGATGTAATTATCCTTTTATTTAAGCCCTCTGCTTCTTATCTATACTTATTGTCTTTTCTGTGGCTTCTCAGTAGTTTTTCAGATGGGGTCTTTAGCTAGTAATGAACTTCAATGGAAGTCAGCCATCAGGACAGTGTAGCAAGAGGATAAAAACCAGTGTTTAAGTTGTTGGGGTTTTTTTCAATTATTATTGATTATTCATGGATTTTGTCCTCTGTTGGTATGGGTAGCTAAGAGTTGGCTGAAGATCTAAGTATAAGAAGACTCATTAAAATTTTTTTAAAAAGAAGAAGATACCGTAGTTTGAAAATAACTTCATTGTGTGGTGCCTGTGAATGTAAATTACAGTTATTCAGACTGACCATAAAACTGAAACAGATGTTAAAATAGCTTGTGGTTTGAGCTCTTCTTTGAACTGTAGATACTGCTGCAATCAACAGGGATTTCTGAACATTTCTGGAGACATAAAGATGATACGCGTAGACAGAAGCAGCTTAGCTCTTGAAGCCTTACTCCTAAATCAGACTTACTAAACATTACCTCTAGACACAATTTTCAGACTGTCTGCTTTAATGAGAAGTAAAATGTGGCTGAAGACCACCAACATTGACCTCCAGTGATTTATGTTATAAACAAAATGATTTTGTCCCGGTTTTATCAAAGAAGATGGAAATGCATTGCAAATCAGAGGCATTGCAAAAGCATGTCAAGTTCTTTGCCTGATGACTGCCAGGACAAACCCACTTTCAAATATCCCCAGTATCTTAATTTTGTCATGTTGTATTAATCTAGTACATAAATGTAGTTTATATATTCTGTATGTTAACAAAGGGCTATAAAATCCCTTCCAAATGCATATTTCAGAATCTTATAAAATAAAGATTTCCCACATTACTTGAAATTTCTAGGGATACAGTAAAGGGTGCCAATTAGTGGTTTTATAAAAGACATTTGCAAAGACATTATAAAATATATATTTGGATGTTGAGTTTGAAAAATAACTTCTAAGTTCCCCCCATCACATTTTTCAATTGTTTGATTATTTCCAGTGAATATGGTAGAAACTAAAAGAGCTATCACCAAAACTGTTTTCCTTCCGTCCTGGACACACATTGGATTTTAACTTTTTAGGCTCTTTTCCAATTAGAAGCTGCCTGAGTTCCAGGCACTAGGATATGAATAGAAGTGATAAGTGTCACTTCCAGCTCCAGCCCATAGAAATCCTACAGGTGATGCTACATATCACCTCCTGACATCTGCCTGATGGGAGTTGACACTCAGGGAGGCTGCAAGCCACTCCTTGAAGATGACAGAGCAATAGATGGGGGGAGGAGCCTGGGTCCCAGAATCACTAGTTTGAGGAAGGCCATCCAACAGCCAGAAGCACCATAATCTGGGTGAGAAGTAAGATTAATTGTGCCAGGTGAGATTGTGGACTATCAAACCTTCAGAAAAAAAAAAAGAAAAGAAAGTGGGGTGAGATGGTGCACACCTATAATCCCAGTGGCTCAGGAGGCTGAGGCAGGAGGATCTCAAGTTCAAAGCTAGCCTCAGCAAAAGCCAAGGTGCTAAGTAACTCAGAGAGACCCTGTCTCTAAATAAAATACAAAATAGGACTGGGCATGTGGCCCAGTGGTTGAGTGCTCCTGAGTTCAATCCCTGATACCAAAAAATATATATATCTATATTTTCTCTTTCTCTCTCTCTCTCTCTCTCTCAATATATATATATATATATATATATATAGTGAGGCTAGGAAAGAAGTAGGTAGGGTGATTGTCAGAGTCTTTTGTTTAAACGTTACACACCCAGAGTTCTCCTTTCCTTTAAAGACAATGTTATTAATAATTATTGTCATCTTTGTGAGGACAAGGCTGAGTTTCCAGGTACTGATGGATTATTCTCAGCCAAGATTGCTTCCCTGGGACCTAAGAGAGTCAAGAAATTGAACTCAGGATGTCCTCATTTAAAGATAAGAATGTAGCTGGTAGAAGGCAAGTTCCTGAGAAATGCATCTGTGGAAATAAATCAGACTTCACTTCACCTGCCACTTCTCAAAATTCTGGTTTCAGTTCAATAGCAAGTTTTGATCATTAGAACTGTTTCCTGTTCCTCAATCTCCCCCAAACACACATGCATACACACACACACACACACACACACACACACACACACACACACACGCGCATGCATGCCTCCTATCCGTTAAAATGGCCCAATGGGTAGAGTTGCCCTCACTAGGGACAAACAAGATTCTGAAAAGAGCATGTATTTTATCCAAAAGAGCATCTATAGAAGGTTCGTCAATCAGGTGGATGGAGAGATGTAAGGTTGGATGGTAGTTCTGACAGTGTGAGAATAGGTACTGATGAGAACCCAGTAAGCTACTGAGCTGGAGAAAGGAAGGCCTGATGCCTGGGATTGTGACAGAGATGAGACTTCTTTTGCCTGTCTGAGCACATGCATGTGAATGTGTGGTAGTCTCCTTATTTTCATGTCTAAAATAAGACTGTGACTCCCACTGATTTTCTAGAAAGTAACAGAATAGGGCTTTAAAAAATATGGGAAGAACAATTCCTTTTTTATGAGAGAAACCTAGGATTTAATCCAGCTCTTTCACTCACCAGCTGTGCTGTGCCTATTACTGACAGATCAATATAATTAGGAATAACACTACAAAGATGCTTGGGCCCCAGTTTCCTCATCTGTAAGATGGAAACTATAATTACCTCGGTTGCTGTGAGCATTGGATGGTATACCATTTGTATATCTGTGCAGAGTTGGAGACACAGAAATTCACTCCATAAGCGATAGAGCAGAGATGGAACCTGTGTGTGTACATATAGATCATTCTGTCTCAAAAACATACCCTAAGTCTCTTGAATTTGCTAAATAGATGTGTGCCTTAGTTTATTAATTATGATGAGCTTTCTATTCATCAGTCATCCCTCGATAAGCACCCGGGACAACAATTGTGAAGCACAGACCTTAAACCTAACATTTAAATTCAGGTGAAATCCAGCTATGGAGAACCAAGGGCAGGCTCCATCAGTGACTCTTAAAGCATGAACATCAGAAACAACCATAGGGAAAGAAGAGATGAAGCAGAGATTAACAGAGGCCATGCAAAGGCTAGGAACAGCATTCTAAAGAGGAATGGAGAAAGGGAGGGTCAAGTCCCTACCAATAAATCAACCCACAAGCTCACATCTTACTCCCTAGCAGAAATGAAGGGAGGAAGCTACTTAGCACCTTCTGATAACAAGCATAGTAATTCTGGGCCTTCCCTTCTTTTATTCTTTCCTTCCTTCACAGTTTTTCTTCCCACCTCCTCCTCCTCTGTTTCTTCTACTACCCAACCTCCTCCTCCTCTTACTCTCCTTCCTCCAGATCCAGTGAATGGACTTCTCTGACTTACTGTAACTTAAGAAGTCCTTCTGGTGTGATGAGCAAGAACCCCGAAAGCAGGACCTAGAAGAAGCTGGTCCATAGTCTAACTTTAACCTCCTCTGAACCCTCTGCACTCAATTACTTTGTTCTATAAGGCTAGTTAGTAACTGCAAACCCTGTCTCAAAGAGCTAATGTGAAGATTTAGTGAGACAGAGGATGTGAAAACTCTTATTTTTATTGCTCTAACTTCTAAAAGAGTGGAAAACAAATCAGTTGACAGCTACAAAATTCTCTGCTGGTGGATTGTTAAATGTTCTTTAAAAGTTGATTCCCTTTGACCATTTCTGTGACTCATTCTAAACAATCTTAAGTGTGAAAAATTCTTAGAAACAAAAATATCCATTTGGATTCTTTTTATAATGGAAAATAACATAGAAGTTGGTAATAAGTTATGTAATTTGTGGCACAGCCACTTCACCTCCATGAACAATGTGTTTCAAAGAAAATGTAATAAAGGAAAACATTAATGACAAAATTAAATGAAAATTGTAGGATGCAAGGTTATGTCATTACAACTATTTTAAAGTATACTCATTAAAAAGCATTGGAAGAAAAGAAAATGGGTTGATGGTTTCTGTGTTGAGGTAGTAGGACTATGAATAGTTTTTTTTAAAAATCATTTTTTTTACATTTTCTAATTTAAAATAATAAACATGAATTGCTTTATAATCAAAATGTACATAAGGTAAAACAAATACTTCAGAAATATAATTTTTTCTGGCAGTAGTATAAGAAAAATTTTATTATGAAATAATAAAAATCTTAATATAAAATATTGAGTAATGATTATTTTCATGAAGTGGAGTAATACAGTACTGTTAGTTTTTGTGAGTTCCTTTTCAATTTAATAAAATAAGAATTAGTGAGGTTCACCAATAAATGTAGACATTAAGAAGTGAACTGACTCCTTTAAAACATAATGAATTCTAAACACCCAACAGTATTATCAATAAAATTGTATTTATCTCCAGAGACCAGAGCAGCCAAATAGTCATGTTTTCATTAAATTGGGTTTGAAAATCTTTATGCCTTATTGGGGTGGAAATTATTATTCATGATGTTCACATTCTGAACTGTTTTAGAGAATCAGTGCAGATTTGGTTCCTATTGGGACCTCTGACATTTCTCTAGCCAAGGGGATAAAGTTTATTTTGGTAAAGCAACAAAAATTAGCAGAGGAAACTCAATCATTTTTTCAGGAATTAGAAATATGTTTACCTTTACATCCCCCACACATTGCTGGTAGATTGTGTGTTTTTGTTCCTAAATCCAGGTGATAGTGAATGTCTTCATCCGTAGAATCCAGATAAGGATTCTTAAAGGTTTAAGGATTCTTCAACCTTTTTCTGTAAGAAAAAAAAAGCACATATATACAAAGAGGATGTAAAACAAATTGGTGAGAAAAAGCACACAAAGAAAGAAGGATCTCAGACTATATCTAAGATTGCCACTAGCCCAAATGCTGGACCCAGACTTTCTTTTATAATAAAATGTGGTATAATAATAGTAATAACAATGGCTAGTATTTGCCTTACACTTACTATGTGCCAGGCATAGAACTAAGTGTTAAAATTGTACAATGGCATGAAGACTGCCTATAACAGATGAGTTAACTCATTTAATCCTATAACTACTCTGTAGGTAAGTGAATTAGTAATTAGATTTACAAATGAAGAAGCCAAGACTTACAGATGATGAGATAATTGTGGAAGTTGACACACCTGGTGGATTATAAAACAATCATCTCTGCTCCATTCACTCTGACCCTCTAGGTCTTCTTTCTCTCTGGGGGATATGTCACATAAGCTACTGGGCTCTGGAATCAGATTGCCTGGGCCCAGTACCAGCTCAACCTTGAACATACTAATTGTGTAAACTTGGGTAAGTTATCTTTGTCCTTTCATTATCTCATCCATGAAATGGGTAGTGAAAATTACTGCTTTGTAAGCTTAATGTGAGCCCTGAATTAAATATTTGCAACACAGCTGATAGGCATGAACATAGCTCTCAGTGTTAAACCTCTCACGTTGAGAACCTAAAAGGTAGCAGCTTTAGTGAGAACTATCAGGAAAAGATTTATCAAAGAATGCTATGCATTTGTCAAACCTCAATTCTTTTTCCTTCTGGAAACAGAAGAAAATTAGATTATATTCTCAGTTTCCTTCTCAGTAAGATAAGTCACCAGACTGTTCTGACCTAGGAAATGTGTGTGGATGTGACTTCCCTATTTCCAGGCCTGGCTCAGGTGGAAACCATGGGTCTCTCAATGGCCATGTGGAATAGACACCCCTCTTTACCCCATTAACCTGTTGCATTTTCATTTTATTTATTCATTGGTGCTGGGTGATTGAACCCAGGGCCTTGGGCATGCCGGACAAGGTCCCTACCACTGAGCTACATCCCCAGTTGCTACTCCATCAACTTGTTCTGGATTAAGAAAGAAGCTACTGATCTCCAAGCAGCATTAAGCTGCCTGACCCATGAGAGGTTATTAATTTTGGGTCAATGTATTTTGCCCATTAGACAATTTAAGAGAGAAATAAATGTAGTAGGATGATGGGTGGAAACAGAAATGAATAGGCTCTTGGAGAGACTGAACACAGATGTAAAAGAAAGAATGCCTAGGCACATAACTCTGGAAAAATAGGACTTAGAGCTGACTGAGAAAAGAATGTTCAGGATAAGCATGCAGGAGAAGTGTGGCTAAAGTTCTTGAAAAAATAGGAGTGAAAAAGTGAAATACTAAGTTTTAAACCCCTAAAGAATATAAATATATTGTAAGAAGGTAAATGAAACTTTAAGACAAAAGGTAAGACAAGAAGAACATTTCAATGTAGAAATTCAATTTGTCCAGTAGTATTTTCCCAAAAAAGAGTATGGGAGAGGGTACAAAAGAGCCATTGGGAAGGCAAGCTTGCCATAAAAGAAGGACCATTACAGGAAGGACCGGTACTGGAGGGCCTAGTGTCCACCAATCATTTCACTACTGCGTGTGGCTCAGTGGCTACTTATTCATTCCCACTACTCCTAGTGTGACACCCCAGCCTCAGCTTTGCCTACACCATCCTTCCTAGCCAGCTGTCGCTGCCAGGCCCCTGCTTCTTCCCTGTGCATGATTATTACCCCATTCCACATAGGCCAGTAACCTATGCTCCCATGGCCACCTTTCTATCTTCCCTGATGAGGGCTGATCCTTACTGCTATGTCTCTAACCTCTGCACCCTTCTTTGCCTCCTTCTCAACTCTCCATGGAGAGTTTGTGTATATCTGGGTCTGAGTATATTTAGGTATGTAAGCTATGAATCTCGTAGCCTATTTTAGCTCCATACACCAGTACTTCTAAAAATTTAGCGTGCCTAAAAATCGCCTCTTTCAGAAATTCATGGCAGTACGTTTGGGATGTATGCATCATTTCTAACAAGCTCCTTATTGGCACTTGTGTTCCTGGTCTGAAGGACACACCCTGAATATTACCGTCATTGAGAACCCCACTGACCATGCTGAGGACATCCATTCCTTTCCAACCAACGCCATCCTCAGGCCAGGTCCCCAACACAAAAGTCCTTCCCCTATCACACTAATCCTTCATCTCTTGTTTGGTAAAAACCACAGAATGCCAGACAGTAGCTGCTGCTATGGAAAGAACCTTAATTCAGTCTAATCCATACTTACAAAGCACACTCTTCACAGTCTTTGGTTATTTGGGTAATAATTACATACCACTCTAATTATTCGTGACAAATTATCTACCTCATATCAAGACATTTTTGCCAAGAATTAACTAAGACTTCTCTGGTTTTCCCTCCCATTTCTCTCCAAATACTTTAAAATACCTTAACAAGTCTTACAACTTTACACACCTCCAGTGACTCTTAGCCTGATTGTGCATTAAAAGCACCAATGAGATTTTTTAAAAATCACTGCTCACAAGGTGAAATTAATTTAGATGATCTGAAAGTAATTTTAAGTCTTGCCATATGATGGGATGTAGACTCATCTTGTAAGTCTTGCTTCCTGAAACATCCTATTCCCTTCCCTTGCATTTTTCACTTATCAAAATACTAATCAGGGGCTGGGGGTTGTGGCTCAGCTGTTGAGCACTCACCTTGCATGTGCGAGACCCAGGGTTTGATCCTCAGTACCACATAAAACTAAATAAGTGAAATAAAGGTATTGTGTCCAACTACAACTAAAAAATAAATATTTTAAAAAATACTAATAATTCTTCAAACTCCAATTGAAATATGATTTCTTCCATGAAGGTTTTTCCAAGTATCTTCCCTCCCCAATCAACAGTATTTTATTCCCTTGTTGTGCTACTAAGGCTTTTGCTTATTCTAATGCTGTTAGATGACATTTCATGTTGTAATAGTTAATTTTTTATTTTCCCAGAAAGATTCTAAATTCCTTGATACAAATGGACTTATATGTCTTTCTTTAACCCTAAGTCTTAACAAATCCTATTTATTAATTTAAATTTGACTGTTCAGGAAGTGAAACAAAATACTATTAATTTTCTCCTCAAAAAGTTAGAAGTAACAGATTCCTAAGTAGTTAGTGGGTCATTCCTTGTTTGAAAAATGAAGTATTCCAGGATATTGCTATACTACTTCAGGACAAGCCTGTAATCTCAAAACAGGACACCTCTTTTCTTCTCTTTCGAGAGGCAAGAGAACATTTGCACAGTCCCTCCTCATGCTAAGTGTGTTCTACAAAGCAGCAGGGGCATCATGGCCTAGGAGCTTGTGAGAAATGTAAAAGCTCAAATTCCACCCTAGACCTACTCAATCAAAATCTGCATTTTAACAAACTCTAGTTATTCACATGCACATTAAAACTTGAGAAACTCTGCCATCCACTTTCTCTTCCAAATTCCACTACACTTTCTATTTCACTCCGCCAAAACTATTTTCATGATCTAGAGATTTTCTTTTGGATTCCCAAATGAATCTACAAATCATTACTTGCATTCATCTACCCTAATGCTTCTAAATTCTAGCTACTTATCAGAATCACTGGGGCAACTCCAAGGAATACTGACATCTGAACACCATCTCTAGAATCTTTGACTCAGTTGATCAAAGAGAACTGGGCTTTTGTGTTTTAAAAGATACATGACCTACTCCATATTTCCTTCTTCAAGAAGAAATTCTTAAACAAGCACAGTTACTAATGATATTCTCTTATACTATAAGTATAATGCTATTGATCATTCATTTAGATATTCTTTTAATTTCTTTGATGATTGGTCCCAACATCTAACATCTAACTGTAAGAAAAGAACCAAATGAAGGAAATAGAAAGGGAAGGCAGCTCAACAGTAACACAGGTTTATTTGGGACAAACCCATGGGGGGGGGCAGTAGAGACTGAGACCCCTCCTTCACTTAAAGCCTGGAGTAGATAGAGGGCAAAGAGGAAGGGGAGAAATTTTTGCATTACTAGGAGATTGTTCAGGAAGGGTCCTTGTGGTGTCACCTTCATAAGGAACCAGGTATTTTTCAGAATTTCTGTCCCCAGATAACAATTTCCTTTATTATGATTTTGTTTGGGGTTTAGCACAGGCTGAGTCAGAGGACCCTTGTTCCAAGATGGAGAATATGTTTCAAAATGGTGTTGCTTACGTCAAGTTCTTCCTAACAGTAATCACTCCTCAATCAAAAAATTTGGTGGCAGGTGAGGCAAGGGTGGGGGAGTCCTATGGAAGATTTTTTTGTTGTTGTTGTTCCATTTGCTCATGGAAAAGCACTTCTAAGATGATCAATCACTCTATCAGCAAAAAAGGGAAAGTCTTGTTGACTTTTTGGTGTCTTCTGATTACAGGTTAGTTTTAGGATACTTGGTTATATTTCAGTGAAAAATGACATTGAAATTTTGATAGGAATTACGCTGAATCTGTAGATCACTTTGGGTAGTACGGACATTTCAACAATATTAATTCTTCCAACCCACAAACATGGAATATCTTCCATGGATTTGTGTCTTCTTCCATTTCTTTCTTTGATATTGTTTTCAGTGTACAGGTCTTTCACATCCTTGGTTAAATTTATTCCTAATTATTTTGTTTGTTTTGATAGAATCATAAATAGGATAATTTTCCTCTATTTTTTTTTCAGATAGGTCTTCAGTGTGTAGAAACACTTATGATTTTTGTTAGGTAGCCAGTCAGCCATGAAGGGGTGAGCAGGGAAAGGATAGTGGAGGACCGAAAACCACAGGGAGCCTATCTAACGGAAATCACCTAGAAGATGGAGGTTTGCTATGTTAAAGCCTCCCCAGCCATAATCACATCCTCCTGAGAAAAACTACTATTTCAAGATGATGTCACACCTTATAGGTAGCACAAACAATCTCCAATCATCCTGGCCACTAAAACATCAACACCCTCACAAGAAAGCTTGCTGAGAGCTACTCAAACAAGTTAAGGGAGCAGAATATTGAGGCAAAACTAAGGGGACTCAATTTCCTAAAAATTCCTAACTCTGAGCAGCAAACCATCCTCTCTTGGAGGTGATCCACATAGTTTCAGTACTATCAGTTAAAAGTCAAGAGGTGGACCCTAGGTGAGACTCTGGAAATTTTTCTGGGAGCCCCAATAAAACTAGACATCAGGAGACATTTACCAAAGAGATACAAATGGCCAATAGGTACATTTAAAAATGGTTAACAAACCACTAATCATCGGGGAAATACAAAGTCAAGTCACAACAAGATATTGCTTCACACCTGTTAGAATTCTGGCTATCTTCCAAAAGAGCAAAGATAACAAGTGTTGGAAAGGATGTGGAGGAAAGGGTACCCTTACACGCTGTTGGTGGGAATGTAAATTAGTATAGTCATTGTGGAAAACAGTATGGGAGGGGTGCCTCAAAAAAATAAAAATAGAACTACCATATGATCCAGCAATCATACTACTGAGTGTATGTCTAAAGGAAATGAATTTAATATATCAAAGAGATATCTGTACACTCATATTTATTTCAGCATTATTCACAACCACCAAATTAGAGAATCTTCCTAAGTGTTCTTTGGTGGATGCATGGATAAAGAAAATATAGTGTACACACGTACCCACAAAGACTAGTCAGCCTTTAAGAAGAAGGGAATTCTATCATTAGTGACAACATGAATGGAAACGGAGGACAGACACGGGAAAAAATACTATCTGATCTCTCTTACATGTGGAATCTAAAAATTTTTAACTCATAGAAATAGAGAGGAAAACGATGGTTACCAGAGACTGGAGGGTAGGGAGAAGGATGATAAAAGAAAAAATATTGATCCATGGGAACAAAGTTTCAGAATGGTATAATAAGTTTTAGTTATCTACTGCACTACATGGTAATCAGAGTTCATAATAATGTATATATTAAAATTGCTTTTAAAATAGATTTTTAGCATTCTCACTGCAGAGTTGGTGAGGTGATGAATATGTTAACTAGCTTGAGTTTTTCTACAATATATAGATCAAAACTCTATGGAGCTGGGGTTGTGGCTCTGTGGTGTGCTTGCCTAGCATGTGTGAGGCACTGGGTTCGATCCTCAGCACCAGATAAAACATAAATAAAATAAAGGCAGTCTGTCCATCTACAGCTACAAAAAAAAACCTTTTAAAAGTTCACATTGTACTCCATAACTTTATGCAATTATTATTTGTTTGTTAATTAAAAATAAATTTTTAAACATTTTTAAAAGAAAGAGTTGTTTGGGATTTCATGTCAAATTCAACCCAGTATGAATCTGGCTTTTGCAATACTTTAGAATATATAATTGTTACTAAGTACACTTACATGTACTATTTCCTCTTCAATTTTTTTCCTTTCTTTTCTTTTCTTTTCTTTTCTTATTTTTGGTTGTTGTTGTTATAACACATGAAACTAGCAAACCATGGCAAGTACACAGCATGGTCAGTATTAAATATTGTTCACCAAAGAAAACTGCTAGCTGGGAAGAAATTTTCCATTTTCTGTTACCTTCATCTTCCTAATTTTTCCTTTTCTCTCTCTCCATGGCTTCCCTGAGGAAATAAAGATGGCAGGAGGAGCTGTTTGGGCTAAGTAAGTAGATTGTTTTCTGAAATGCCGACATGATGGCAAAACATTGCACACAACTCTCAGCAAATCAGAGGGAACTTGCAAAAATTCCTTAAGCCTCATGAAGATTAATGCTCTATTATGTTCTGTTAACCTGGGGCAGAAATTGGCGCTAAATTTGCAGGCAGCTTTGGCAGATTTATGTCTACCCTTCAGATGAATAACATCCATGGTATTTTAGAGGTGAATTCTATGTAAAGTCCATCACAAAGCACATGAAATCACTTCATAATGTGCTGCCACACAGTTAAATCACCCTTAGGCACAGGGAGGCCCCTTTAATTATATCTCAGATCCAGCACATGGTCCTGGAATTAAAGGCTGAACTCTGTAGTGAATTCTAGGCAGAACTTAGAATTCGTTCACTCCTGAATATTTCTGTAACTCCTTCCTCCCCACTTTCTCTTTCTTTTTCTCCCCCCTCCCGGCCCTTCTCTCTCTTTTTTTATGTATACCTAGTTTATTCTTGTATTCATAAGGATATGGCTTTTGCACGAGTAAGGAAAACATTAGAATGAAAATTTCAGGTAAAAGAGAAGACACGATGATTTAGAATTACCTCCTAATATTCATACATGAGCTGGGCCCTGTGCCATAAGCCTATAATCCTAGCAAGTCAGATGGCTGAGAAAGGAGGATCACAAGTGAGAAGCCCCAAGCAACCTGCCTCAAAAAATAGGAAGGGCTGGGGATGTAGCTCACTGGTAAAACACCCCAGGTTCAATCAAAGCATCATCAGTCCATGAATCATATGTGGGCATATATGGACACCCCAAATCTTGGCAACAGGAGGAAGCATCTACTCTTCCTACCACTGTGATGGGCTGAGGTTATAGAATCTGTCTATGGAGTAGGAGTGAGAAAGTTATTGCAAAAGTTTAATTTGATTAGCAGTTCTTGCTCTCCCTCCAAGATGCCTCCTTTAAGTGTCTTCGTGAGTCTTAGAAACATAACTGCAGTATTCCCAAGTCAAAGCCACTGCCTGGTTTCAAAACCAAGGTGCCCATGGGAAAGTTTTTGAACACAGTGACTGCCTATGACAGCATGTACTTATATTTTTCATTTATGACCTGCATTTCTCTGTCCATCTAGACCTCCCTCCTCCCAACCAAGAACCAAGGAATGAAAATGTCACTGTGAGGAACATTTACATGGTTTTTATTTAGATTTGTATTATGAGCTATATTCCAACTATATATTGCCTAAACTTAAGAAATGAATATAATTATATATTTATATAATTTACATAATTATATATTTATAATTATATAATTATAATTTGTATAATTCATCATCTGAGCGTTTAAAATAAAATGCAAGGAATATCCCTCTGATCAAAATAAGTAGAAAATAAAAATTACTTACCCATTATATGTATTCCTGTCAGGTCCCATAGATCTATTGGAAGCAGGTAAAATGGAAGCCATACTTTGTATTATATGGATATCAGGAAAGAGAAAGAGTGTGATTTGCTTTTAAATTATAGGTCTAATGATAATTATTCAGCTCCAAGTAAGGATAATGTCGTTCCTTAAAACTTATGTTCCTTCTGAAATTGTTGATGAGTTCTTCCCTTAGAATTTTACTTTCTTACTAATTAAAAAATAACCTCCCTAACACAGCCTTTTATACTATAGTCCAGTTCTATATCACTTCCCCAAGAAGATAGGCTCCCTTCGAAGGTTTAGCATCCTATCTTTTTGGTTAGTTTGTTAACTATTGACCAGAGCACCTTTCCACTACATCTGACCTTGGTCTCTACACGGGTCTGGGATAGTACACAGACTTATTTACTTTGAGATAACTGTATATAGATACAAGTCCTCTTTCAGTTTTCATGAAAATCCCACCACATTATCTTTAAAATGTGTCCAGTACATGTGAGAACTTTCAATTCTCAAGCATTTCATTTTCCCATCCCCATCCTACCCCTTGCCAATGTGTTTTCATTCTTGGTGATCACAGGGAAAACATTCAAGGTCGGGACCTCAGAATCTCCCTTTATCTGAACTTTGCCCATTCAAGTTCACACAGAAGTTCTGATAATTAAACAAAACTTGCTTCTCAGTTCCTCCTCACTTAGTTAAATCCTAGGTTGTCTCTAAAATCCACTAAACCAGTTCTCTGACAATCCAGGCGAATAAATTATAGCCTAATATTTTCAGAAAAGAGAGTCTCTGTTAAGAAACCTATGAATTCACTACCTCTGTTGATGCTTCTCACTTTTCCTTGGGATGAGGGAATCTGGAAGGCTATAGAAGAACTTCATCCTGATGTTTTTTTCTCTCTTGGCTCCCATGGCTGTCAGCTCAAGTTCTATGCTGGTGAGAGCTTCAAGAACACAGGTCTCTTGGCTTTCAAACAAATCAAAACCTAAAATGTTTATAAATGCCAAATAGCAGTAGGTATGAGGCATTTCATAATATGCCTGAATTTCTCTTGAAGAATGCCCATAGCAACCCGGAGCCGAATGCTTGCACCCTAACTGGGATCTCCAGTTATATGTTGCTCCACTTCCTGATAACAATCCTTCTTAGCAAACTCCTCCAGTTCTGTGGTAGCCTATTTCAGTCCATCTTGGCTAGCCAACAAAGTTTTCAGAATGAGAAGGAAAGAGAATAGAGAAGTCTATATTGGGGAATAATGAATGTAGCCTAAATCTTGCCACTGCCATTACCAAATCGACATTTTTTAACTTTGCCCTGGATATCCAAAAGTCCCTAAGGAAACCTATCTTGGAAAAGGAAATGACAAATACAATGGAAATGAAGCCTGAACATGTATCTTGCCTTTGTAGCCTGGACAGTTTATTCCTTTTTGTCATTTATAATAATACCTGTCTCTTATCTCAGGATCACCTCGAGCTGGTCTACCTGCTGCTCTTTCCCAAGAATCTCTGGCAATTTTTGAGTCTTGTGCCCACTGACTACCACTGGGACCTGTACACTTTCATTTGTATTCCAGGCTACATCTCTGCAGTTATTTTTAGGGCAATGAGGAAGACCACCAAATTCCAATTTGGCATTTTGCCTCTGCCTCTGACAGGTGAAAACGTTAGATAATTAGGTAAGTGTTAAGCAATTAATTACCCCAGTGAACTAATTAGACTAATTAACATGTCTGTTTCCAGTGCAGATTCTGGGCCGATAACCTTGGTCACTGACAGTGCCAAGTAATGCTATATCTAAGATGTGTAGACTGTCCTGGGCCTGAAAGTGGTCATCATTTGAAAGACGTTCACAACAGTTTTGCAGAATCTGTAAAAGTCAAGTATTAATGTCTTCTGAGTCTAAAAGTATTTTCTTTAACCTTCTCACCTTTCTTTCTCTCTCTCTCTCTCTCTCTCTCTCTCTCTCTCTCTCTCTCTCTCTCTCTCTCTCTCTCTTTTAGAGAGGGTCTAAATTGCTGAGGCAGGGCTCAAATTTGCAGTCTCCTCCTGCCTTATCCTTTGGCTGAGATTACAGGGGTGTGCTACTGCACCCAGCTCAGTTCCCAATCTTCTGAAGAGTCAATCTTACTCTTGTGGCATTTTGTTTCTTGACAATTTTTTTTAATTGACTCTATTGCAAAAGGCCTGTCACCCTAATGGGAATGGTGAAAGATTTTATTTTCAGAAAGAATGCACAGAAGAGTGCACAAGGCCAATGCAGGTCCAGCCTCTGGGTATTTTGCAAACAAACATCCTTATGCCAGCAGAGACCCATGACTCAAAACAGCCCTGTGATCAGAAGGGTCCTGCATCAGCCCCATGTGACCCATGCTGAGCCACATCTGGCCTGTGATGAGACACTTCACTTACCACCTCCGTCCACTGTGCCGGCATGTTCGTATTCTTGCTCCATGACAATTTTCTATCTGACTTAGTTCCACCTCTGCCGCTCTGATGTTGGAGTCCTGGTGTGCTAGGTCTGTCCCCAGGTGGCATGATTTCTGCTGAGCCTGCGAGACTTACACGTATGGACTTAGAACTGTACTTACCCCCTAAAAAAATGATCCTACCACTCTGAGGAGGGACAGAACTAGGAATTTGAACTTCCCAGAATATTAATGTAAGGGCCTGGGCATCTGCCATGTGACAAACTGTGCCAATCCTGGGATAAGAAGAGGTGGGTGGTGTCTGCTCTAAAGGAATTGACATTCTATTAAGGAAGAAAGATGAGCAGTAAAGAATATAGCAGGGCCCGTGGCTGCAGACGGTGGGGCGTCGCCAAGAAGCGACCAGCAAGCAGGGAGAAACGTTGCTGCAGATTCTGTGGAATCCTGCTGGCTGAGCCCTCACTGACCCCCGGGCTGAGTTCGGGATGGGGAAGGAAGCAGTATAGTTCTATCCCCCACAACGGAAACTCCACCAAGGAAACCAGCGGCCACCATCTTGAAGAGCTAAAGTAACCATCGCCACTCTTCGACAGATTGCAACAATAAAACAGGTGTGTGTTACTCAGCTCATCTCCCATACAGCGGGGAATTCACATAAAATCTCTCCCAGGCTTCCTGGGGAGGGATTATCAGAGTGAGGCTACATAAAGACTCGCGGAAAACTAGAGACACCTGACCTTCAACTTCCCCTCCCATCAGCAGCGAAAACTAAACCTGTCTAGCCAGCGCTGGGGGAGAGGCAAGCGGAAAAAATCAAAACAATAGAGTACCGGGGTTCCCAATAGCCACCCTCCACACCCAATTAACGGCAGGCCCAGAGTGCAGTTTGAACTGCCGAGAGGCATCACTCAGGGGAAATCTGGTCTAGCAGGAGAAACCAGGACTAGCAGGAGAAACCAGGAGACTAGAGGCCAGGCCCTCGAGACTGGGCGGCTGGAGACCACACACCCTCAGGCGAAAGTCCACCCACTGCCCGCGTGACTCGGCGGCTGGAGAACGCCGGCCCACCAGTGACCGACCAGGCGACTGGGAGGCTAGAGATCACCCGCCCACCGGCAACAGCCCACCAGCTGCCCCTGCGACTGGGTGGCTGGAGACCACACGCCCTCCGGCAACCAATCCCCCACCGGCTGCCCGCCCGACTGGGCGACTGGAGACAGCCCGCCCGCCAGCGACTGACCGCGCGACTAGGTGGCTAGAGATCGCCCGCCCGCCAGCGACAGCCAGACCCCTGCCCATGCGACTGGGCAGCTGAAGACCACACGCCCGCTGGCAACCAATCACCCGCCCGCTGCCTGTGCGACTGGTCGGCTGGAGACCGCCCGCCTGCTGGCGACTGGGAGCTGAAACCAGCCAGAGATAGTCCAGTTCCACCCTCCCATTCGGACACCCCAGCAAGGAGCCTGGGGCCCGCCACAGCAGAGAGCTGGAGCTCGGCCGTCGGAATTTCTTCCCAGCGGAATCCACTTTAGCAGGCATAGTCTACCAACACAAAGGAGAGAAAACAGAGATATACAAAACCAAAACAAATCTATAGAAGAGAGCAGAAACACAGCAATCAAATAGAGCTGGAAAGTAACGTGAATATCATGAAAAAAAAACAAGGGAAAAAAGGAGTACAAACAATGCAGGACAACTTAATTCTACAGGAGGACCTAGAAGCATCAGAAACATGGATAGGGAAAGAACTCAAGGCAAACCTAACTCAGATGGAAAGAAATATTAGAGAAGACATGAGACAGCAAGTCCAAGCAATAAAAGTATATTTTGAAAATGAATTAAACAAATTCAAATGGCAAAGAACGAGCTTTACCAGGAGATAGAGATCTTTAAAAAATCAAACAGTAATCCTAGAAATGCAGGAAACTATAAACCAAATTAAAAACTCAAATGAGAATATCACAAATAGACCAGATCAAGTAGAAGTCAGAACATCAGATAATGAAGACAAAGTTTATCAACTTGAAAAGAATATAGTCAACACAGAAAAGATGCTTAAATCCCACGAGCAATCTACTCAAGAGATATGGGATGTCATAAAAAAACCAAATTAGAGAGTCATCAGGATAGAAGAAGGCATAGAGATTCAAACCAAAGGAATGGACAACATATTAAATGAAATAATTCTAGAAAACTTCCCAGAGATGAAAGATGGAAAGGATTGCCAAATCCTGGAAGCCTACAGGACCCCAAACATACAAAACCATAATAGACCAACTCCAAAACATATAATTATGAAGATAGACAATATACAGAACAAGGAGAAAATATTAAAAGCTACGAGAGAAAGGAGGCAGATTACATTCAGGGGTAAACCAATTAGGTTAACGACTGATTTTTCATCACGGACTTTGAAAGGGAGAAGATCCTGGAACAATGTATTTCAAATGCTGAAAAATAATGGATTCCAACCAAGAATACTGTATCCAGCAAAATTAACCTTCAGATTTGACAATGAAATTAAAATCTTTCACGATAAACAAAAGCTAAAAGAATTTGCAGCCAGAAAACCAGCACTGCAAAGCATTTTGAGCAAAATACTACAAGAAGAGGAATTGAAAAATAGTGCCCACACCTGACAGTGGGAGGTATCTCAGTAAAGAGGGAGGATATAACCAAAAAGCAAAAACTAGCCAAACTAAAATAAATAAATAAATAAACATGACTGGAAGTACAAATCATATTTCAAGTGTAACCTTAAATGTTAATGGCTTAAACTCACCAATCAAGAGACATAGGCTAGTAACCTGGATCAAAAAAACAAATCCAACAATATGCTGCCTTCAGGAGACTCACATGATGGGAAAAGACATACACAGGCTGAAGGTAAAAGGTTGGAAAAAATCATACCACTCACATGGCCCTCGGAAGCAAGCAGGAGTGGCCATACTCATATCAAATAAAATCAACTTCAAACCTAAGTTAATCAAAAGGGATTAAAAAGGACACTATATACTGTTAAAAGGAACCATCCACCAACAAGACATAACAATTATCAATTTGTATGCACCAAACAATGGAGCTGCAATGTTCATAAAACAAACTCTCCTCAAGTTCAAGAGTCAAATAGACTACAACACAATAATTATGGGTGACTTCAACACACCGCTCTTGCCATTAGACAGATCCTCTAGACAAAAACTGAATAAAGAAACTATAGAACTCAACAGCACAATCAATAACCTAGACTTAACTGACATATATAGAATATATCAACCATCATCAAGTGGATACACGTTCTTCTCAGCAGCACATGGATCCTACTCAAAGATAGACCATATATTATGCCATAGGGCAACTCTTAGTAAATATAAAGGCGTGGAGATAATACCATGCACCATATCTGATCATAATGGAATGAAACTGGAAATCAATGATAAAAGAAGGAAGGAAAAATCCTACATCACATGGAAAATGAACAATATGTTACTGAATGATCAATGGGTTTCAGAAGACATAAAGGAGAAGATAAAAAAAAATTCTTAGAGACAAATGAGAATACAGACACAACATACCGGAATCTATGGGACACAATGAAAGCAGTTTTAAGAGAGAAATTCATTTCTTGGAGTTCTTTCCTCAAAAAAAGAAAAAACCAACAAATAAATGAACTCACACTACACCTCAAAAACCTAGAAAAGGAAGAGCAAAACAACAGCAAATTGTAGCAGAAGACGAGAAATAATTAAAATTAGAGCAGAAATCAACAAAATTGAAACAAAAAAAACTATTGAAAAAATTGATAAAACTAAAAGTTGGTTCTTTGAAAAAATAAATAAGATCGACAGGCCCTTACCCATGCTAATGAAGAGAAGAAGAGAGAGAACTCAAATTACTAACATTCGGGATGAAAAAGGCAATATCACAACAGACACTACAGAAATACAAAGATAATTAGAAAGTATTTTGAAACCTTATATTCCAATAAAATAGAAGATAGTGAAGATATTGATAAATTTCTTAAGTCATACGATCTGCCCAGATTGAGTCAGGAAGACACACACAATTTAAACAGACCAATAACAAAGGAAGAAATTGAAGAAGCCATCAAAAGACTACCAACCAAAAAAAGCCCTAGACCTGATGGGTATACAGTGGAGTTCTACAAAACCTTCAAAGAAGAATTAATACCAATATTTTTCAAGCTATTTCAAGAAATAGAAAAAGAAGGAGTTCTTCCATATTCATTCTATGAGGCCAACATCACCCTGATCCCGAAACCAGACAAAGACACTTCAAAGAAAGAAAACTACAGACCAATATCTCAAATGAACTTGGATGCAAAAATTCTCAATAAAATCCTGGCGAATCAAATACAAAAGCATATCAAAAAAAATTTGCACCATGATCAAGTAGGATTCATCCCTGGGATGCAAGGCTGGTTCAATATACGGAAATCAATAAATGCTCTTCACCACATCAATAGACTTAAAGACAAGAACCATATGATCATCTCGATAGATGCAGAAAAAGCATTTGACAAAGTACAGCATCCCGTTATGTTCAAAACACTAGAAAAACTAGGGATAACAGGATCTTACCTCAACATTGTAAAAACTATATATGCTAGACCTCAGGCTAGCATCATCCTAAATGGAGAAAAACTGAAGACATTCCCTCTAAAATCTGGGACAAGACAGGGATGCCCTGTATCACCACTTCTATTCAATTTAGTTCTTGAAATACTAGCCAGAGCAATTAGACAGACAAAAGAAATTAAAGGCATAAAAATAGGAAAAGAAGAACTTAAATTATCACTATTTGCGGATGAGATGATAATATATTTAACAGACCCAAAAGGGTCTACAAAGAAACTGCTAGAGTTAATAAATGAATTCAGCAAAGTGGCAGGATATAAAATCAACACGCATAAATCAAAGGCATTCCTGTATATCAGCAACAAAACTTCAGAAATGGAAATGAGGAAAACCACTCCATTCACAATATCCTCAGAGAAAATAAGATACTTGGGAATCAACCTAACAAAAGAGGTGAAAGATATATACAATGAAAACTACAGAACCCTAAAGAGAGAGATAGAAGATCTCAGAAGATGGAAAAATGTACCCTGTTCATGGATAGGCAGATCTAACATCATCAAAATGGTGATATTACCCAAAGTTCTCTATAGGTTTAATGTCATGCCAATCAAAATCCCAATGGCATTTCTTGTAGAATTAGATAAAGCAATCATGAAATTCATATGGAAAAACAAAAGACCCAGAATAGCAAGAGCAATTCTAAGCAGGAAGTGTGAATCTGGAGGTATAGCAATACCAGAGTTCAAACTGTACTACAAAGCAATAGTAACAAAAACAGCATGGTACTTGTACCAAAACAGGCAGGTGGACCAATGGTACAGAATAGAGGACACAGAAACCAATCCACAAAATTACAACTTTCTTATATTTGATAAAGGGGCTAAAAACATGCAATGGAGGAAGGATAGCATCTTCAACAAATGATGCTGGGAAAATTGGAAATCCATATGTAACAAAATGAAACTGAATCCCTTTTTCTCGCCATGCACAAAAGTTAACTCAAAATGGATCAAGGAGCTAGATATCAAATCAGAGACACTGCATCTGATAGAAGAAAAAGTTGGCTCCGATCTACATACTGTGGAGTCGGGCTCCAAATTCCTTAATAGGACGCCCGTAGCCCAAGAGTTAATAACAAGAAAAAACAAATGGGACTTACTTAAGCTAAAAAGTTTTTTCTCAGCAAGAGAAACAATAAGAGAGGTAAATAGAGAGCCTACATCCTGGGAACAAATTTTTACCCCTCACACTTCAGATAGAGCCCTAATATCCAGAAATACAAAGAACTCAAAAAAATAAACAATAAGATAACAAATAACCCAATCAACAAATGGGCCAAGGTGCTGAGAGCCACAGCTGAGTCTGTATGGCTCCTGGGCATTTTGCCAACAGTATTGATTGACAGGCGAGGCGTTATCCGCCTCTGCCGCTACGTTTGCGTTCTCGCGCTATTTTTGGACTTCTTGCGCTATTTTGAGTTCTCACGGGATTCCCCTTGTGTTCCCGTTGGTTGCGAAGTGCAGGAGGAGTGATTTCCCGGGGAACTATTTCCGGCTGGGGGTTCCTGCAGGAGCCTCGTGGCTTTTCGGGAGGATTCCCCAGGAGCATGTGTGAGGTTTTTTCCTGCAGTTAAAAAATAAAGTTTGTTCCTGCTTCAGTGGCTCGTGATTTGTGCCCAGCCAAGGACCTGAACAGACACTTCTCAGAGGAGGACATACAATCAATCAACAAGTACATGAAAAAATGCTCACCATCTCTAGCAGTCAGAGAAATGCAAATCAAAACCACCCTAAGATACTATCTCACTCCAGTAAGATTGGCAGCCATTATGAAGTCAAACAACAATAAGTGTTGGCGAGGATGTGGGGAAAAGGGTACTCTTGTACATTGCTGGTGGGACTGCAAAATTGGTGAGGCCAATTTGGAAAGCAGTATGGAGATTCCTGGGAAAGCTGGGAATGGATCCACCACTTGACCCAGCTATCGCCCTTCTCAGATTATTCCCTGAGGACCTTAAAAGAGCGCACTATAGGGATACGGCTACAACAATGATTATAGCGGCACATTTCAAAATAGCTAGACTGTGGAACCAACCTAGATGCCCTTCAATAGATAAATGGATAAACAAATGTGGCATCTATACACAATGGAGTATTATGCAGCACTAAGAAATGACAAAATCATAGAATTTGCAGGGAAATGGATGGCATTAGAGCAGATTATGCTAAGTGAAGCTAGCCAATCCCTAGAAAACAAATGCCAAATGTCTTCTTTGATATGAAGAGAGCAACTAAGAACAGAACAGGAAGGAAGAGCATGAGGAAAAGACTAACAGTAAACAAAGACGAATGCGGGGAGAGAGAAGGGAAAGCATATGGAAATGGTAGGAGACCTTCAATGATACACAAAATTATAAGAGGTTATGAGGGGCAAGGGGGAGGGAAAAAAAGGGGAGAGAATTGAACAACAGCAGAGGAGGTAGAGAGGGAAGATGGGAGGGGAGGGGAGGGAGGATAGTAGGGGATAGGAAAGGTAGCAGAATACAACAGTCACTAATATGCCATTATGTAAAAATGTGAGTGTGTAACCGATGTGATTCTGCAATTTGTATTTGGGGTAAAAATGGGAGTTCATAACCCAATTGAGTCAAATGTATGAAAGATGATATATCATGAGCTTTGTAATGTTTTGAAAAACGAATAAAAAAAATCAAGGAAAACAAATTAACTCAGAGTTAGTTTCGTCAGCAAAGAAACAATTTCCTCATTGACAAAAAGTAAAATTTAAGTTTGTTTTGTCAAAAAAAAAAGAATAATAGCAGGCACAGTGAACTCTCAGAGCCATCAAAGCAAGACCGGGGATTCAGGAGGCTTCTGGGAAGGTGTGACACCTGGGGTGTATCTTGAGGAAAGATGTAAACTGTTGCTCATAAGGCTGAGGCATATATGGGAGACCCATGCTCCTGGCCCAGGGAACAATGTGTAAAATACAGAGTTGACAGAAATCATTGCATTTAGAGAATGATTAGTAGCTCAGCATGGTTTATGTTTCCTAGTATTTGTACCAGAACATCTCAGATAGAACCTTGGTGGCTTTCAGATTTTGAGATTTCTATCATTAAAATAAAAGTTTAAGAAGGCCCAATAAAGATTCTACTAATTACTATATATTTTAAAATTTTACATTTAATGAATAGATATCTCAACTCTTTTTAATAATGTAGTTTGATCATGTGACTCATGAGACATTGCTGAGCTTATCTTTTAAATCCTTAATTCATCATACACAGTAAGTTGTTAATGGAACACAAGTTTAAAGGTGGCTTAATGATTCCCACTTCATTTAGCCCACTCAGTGAATGTATACACTTAAGCATATAAAGTCTAGTTCCAGGCTAAATGTCAATCACCCTCTTCTTCAGTCCACAGGGATAGGCCTGTCTCCTGGAAACTAGGTCTTGGGGATATTTCTCTTTCTCCCAGACCAACATGTTCTTCCCTGAGACCAGAGTCTCAACTCTTGGGACATCTCTCCATAAGCCTCCCAGCAAAGATTGTACTGATTCACCTGAGGATGCAGCAAGCATCCCTACTCCAACCTCAAAACCCATGGGAAGCAAAGTAGCAATGCACTCTAGGTCTTTCAGGATGGATGGAGAAACAAAGGGTCCTACCCCTTCCACAGCAGAGTCTCCTGATTTGCCATTTTCATGCTATTACTATGAAAAACAGCTCTAAAAATGTCTTAGGCTATCCATTCTGACATTATGCAGTTTATTTATGATTTCATTTATTCATCCAATAAATATTACCTGATCATACACTATACTCCAGGAAGTATAAGAAATGCTAGGGATAAAGGCATAAATAAGACAGTTTTCACTTCTCTGGTTTCTTCTACAAATGCATTGGTATTCCTTGAACAGAGAAGATACAAGTTGCCACGCCTACCACACTGACCTTCCAGTTGAAACCAATGCATTAGGCATGTCTTCAGTACTCTCTTCTTCATGTCAAATAACTAAAACTTTTCTGTTTCCTTAAGTGTTTGTTTTCTGATATACAGATTGAAGCTGCCTCAAATCCTTTATGGAAGAGGAGAACTACTAAAAAATACACAATTCTTTCCTTTATGGTGCAGACATGTTTCAATTTGACATTATTACACACAAGTGTAAAGAAAATGTATCTCATTTTCTATTATTTATTTAATCTTTCTCACTATTGGATGTCGAGGCAGAGGGTGGTAGCTTTAAATTTTCTAATTCATAGCATCTTTTTACTTGACTGAATAGTCTCACTAGACCACTCATTTTCTTTTAGACACATGCTCAATCTATCCAATTTCCTATTTCAGTCCACTACTCCTCTCTGAGTGACATGTACTGAATGGGGTGGGAAAGGAGGGCTTACTTGATTTCTTGGTAATGACAAAGAGGAGGGCTTCTGAGTCCTTGGGTCCTTGAACTCAGTTCCTTTGCCATCCTTTGGCTCTATTGTGAGGCAGCAGCTGAGGAATTGTCCACTGTATTTTGTGAGTGATTTGTGGCTCTCTGGGCATGGTCTATGGGTTTCTGAATGGCCCCTCTGAGAAGTAGTTAGACCCATCTAGTCTTAATGGAGCATGATACTGGCACTCCTCCTCACAGCCACCATGCTGGATGTGGGCCAAAGGTGAATATGGAGTTCTCTTAATTCAGCCTCTCCTAGGCTGCATGGAAGGCTACAGCCACTAGCTCCTGTGTTCTCATCTAAACCACTCCCTTGAATTCACCTCCCAAGGCAGATGGTGACCAAAGCCTTGGCTTACTTCTCCCTGTCCTCCTGCTCCCTCACTCACACAGCTAGAAGGTAAGATCCTCTTTGTACTTTTCCTCCTGCCTTCCATGAACTTCCCTTATATCATATTCTGAATTCCCTATGCCTTCTAACAATCTGCATGTTCAAATCTACCAGAGACTTAGGTTTTGACAGAAGCATTAACTTATTTAAAATCTTTATATTTCTTCATATTGCCTCATGAGGGACTAAAAATTCCCATTCAAAGAATCCAAATTCCTATTCAAAGAATTCTGATTCCTGATTCCCACTCCCATCCCCCAGCAGAAGGTGGAAATGTGGACTATGAAAAAGGCCAAGTATACAGAAAGAAAAAGATGTTTAGTAATATATTTCAAAAGCATTATCTCCATCATTACTATTGTAAGCAATAAAGAGTTGTACCCTTGGTACAAACATTATGACACAGTGTTTGTATTGTTCTTTGGGTACTTTTTCATCCATCATTCTATTGAAATGCAATGCTCTGTCAGACCGTTGAACAGGGCCATGCAGAGGGTCAGCAGGTGGAGCCTTTGCCATGAGTGAATTCCTTCAAGGGTTGGTCTAGGGAAGGTTGACTCACCCTAAGGCCATGGGGAAGACTCCAGCATCCCCCAATCCTCACATAGGACTGATACCTTTGGTTTTTAGTCCCAAGGGATATGTGAGACACTGTAATCATGTTGCAAAAGTTTTTATAACTGTGTCTAAGATTCAAAAATACAAAGCAATGACATTTTTTCCCAAGACACACTGTCATTTGAAATCTTTATAATCTGGAAATCTGCTTTAGGAAAATAACTACTTGATTTACAAAATTTTACTAATTTTTTTTCTGAATTCTGTTTTCTAAAATCTAAAGTATATATAACCAGGAATTTATCTTTGGACAATGGTTAAAAATAAAAGAACAAGTTACCAGTTGTGTGAAAATGTATTTATAGGGAGGTCTTGACTATTGTCAATCCCTGCAGGAGTCTGTTTCCAGACAGATTCCACATGGGAGGCACCATACATTTCACTCAGTGATTGTTAAGCATCTGGTAATTGCCAAATGTTAATGCTCAGAGTTGAGTAATGACATGAACAGTCTGTATTCTCACATTTGTTCTTCTGGCAACATCCAAATGAAAAGAACTTAAATTAAAACTACCCTGGCCTCTGGCTGCTCTTCTTACTGAAAATGAGACTCCATAGTGTGACCAAATCTTAAGTTTACTCTTCCCTAATGACTGATCTTAACACCAACATCAGTGATTCAGAGTCAGCAGACAACTTTGAGATGCCAGTAATGATCAGTAGGGCCTCAAGTGGCCTGGTCAACAGAGAAGCTCAAGAAAAAAAATGCTAGACTTCTGAGTATACTTGACTTCAATTTTGAGAATTTTTCTGTCCTTGCTGTGTAGTGAAAGGAAATATTAGGCATAGGGTAGCAAACAAAATTTCAAGGAAAGCTACTTTATTGGTAATAAAGCACGATATTTTAAATCAATACCAGTAGGGAATAAAAATTAAAGACATTCATATAAGTTTGAAACCATATAAACATATCCAACTTAGAATAAAAAATCTGAACAACAAATCTCATCATTAGGTAAACAATAATGCACCAAATTAAAAAAACAACATGGAAAAAAAAGAAATCTGAAGGACAAATAAAAGTAATTGAAAGAGCGAGAAGAATGTCAGTAACATAAGTGATCAATTCACAATTACTCTGAACCAGACTTTGGACTGAGCAGTACACATACTATATCTCATTTAATCTTCACAACAACCCTGCAAGATGGAGTGTTATTATTTTTTTTTGATTTCCAGATGATGATATTGAAGTCTGGAGAGACTAAATGAAGTGCCTGAGATCTTGCAATGAGAATGGAATACAGATTCAGGTGTGCCCAGCTACAAAGCCATGACAATTTTTCCCACTTCACCACTGCTACCGCTGGTGAATATTAGAGTCTGATAAAGAAGACAAGAATCCAAGAGGAATGGCGTCCACAAGAGAAGGGAGTTTGATCTGGGTCTGGAAGGCGAAGTAGTATCCCAGGTAAAGGAGCATCCCTCTGCAACATTTTTACCTGGTGATTTAATCCATTTATGGGAAAAGAGGGCATGGCTGTGCCACACGGGGGTGGGGGGGTATGTTCCCTGGCAATAAATAAAATGGTCCATTAAAAAACAGTCAAGTCCTCAAACTGATTTCAAGAACATCTTGTTGCCAAATTTTAAAGTGACCTTTAAAATGTTCCTTACACACACTTTCTGATTAATTCTTGTCAGGCTTACCATTTCTCTATGATTTTACCCAAAACACTAGATCCAATTCAACATGCTACCTGTAGGAAGATGTGACTGCTCCTGGGCAGTCCCTGCAAAGAGAGTGGAAAGGCACAGGGCTGGAGGCTGCATCTGCAGGCCTCACTTGGCTTCCTCACTGCCTACAGCTCACCTTCCAGTGACCTCAGGCATGCTGATGGAAGCCCCTGTTTGACTGAAGCCCAGCACAAGGTGCAAGTGCCCCAGTCAGAATATGAAGTACATTGGGGAAATCCATCTCCACTGTTGGAAAGAAGCACTGTGAGTCTGCAAACCCCACACTGAAAGGAGGGGGGCAGATTTTCTTAGAACTCAAGGAGTGTTCAGTCCTAACCTTTCACAATCAACCCGGATTATTACTGCTGCCCAAGAGGGGCTCAGAAGTATAACTCATGCTTCGTGGAAGTGGTGAATTCTGGGCCCCAAGATCATGAAATTTCAAAGCTGATTGAGTCTAATTTGTGTTTAGCTGAGTGAAAGAGAAGAGTGTGTTTTATGGCGCTCTCTTACCACTAAGAAGTACAATATGTTGGTTAAACATTAATTTCTTTCTAAAGAAGCAGGAAACCTTGGTTATACAATCAGGGCCACTTTCACATTCCTGTTCATGCTTCACCTGAATTATGTCATGACTCTTCATCAGTGTGATTCTTCTGAATTCTTCTTGAGTTTGCATTTTATTTTCTGTTGTTTGGGCTCATTGTTGGTGTCCTTGTCTCTGATTTCTTTTTGTTAGTTGTTATATTTTAAATGTTGAATTATTAAATACTTCAAACACAAAGAAATGTACAGATATAGTCAGTGTTTAAGTAATAGCCACACAAATTTAACAATTGTTAACCACATTTAATACAGATTTTTTTTTAAAGAAAGATTTCATTAAAGCCCTGTTGACCTTCCTTACCTTAGATTACCTTTATTTTGTCCCTGAAGCAAATCACTGTTTTGAAAGTAGAAATTTAGTAGATATCTTTCTGGGGCACATTTTAAAATATTTACTTATAAATATCTACTTATAATTCATAAGCAGATTTAGGAATATAACATTATATATTAAATATGACAATACATATAATATTATGATAATACATAACATACATTAAATAAAACATATGTACATGTCATACTATAGATTGATTATTGCTTGTTCAAAATGTACAAGAATCACTTCAGATTGTGGAATATTTGGGATATCTTGGGTATGAGACCCAAGGATGAACAAAAAACTTATTTATGTTTCATATGCACCTAGCCTGAAAGGAATTTTATACCATATTCTTAATAAAAAGTATGTGTAGCTTGAACCATCAGAGGTCAGATGTAGAATTTTCCATTTGCAGACTGTTGTATCAGTGCTCAAAAAAGTTCAGACTTTGAACACGTCAAATTTCAGGTTTTTAACTAGATATGCTTGATATGTATGTGAGTGTGTGTGTGTGATCTTTTAAAACTTGCCTTTTAAATGTTGTTTCTAGTTTTTTTGTTCTTATAAATTTCGTTATGTATTTCGCCTTGTGTATGGACATGACTTTGTCTAACATATGGTCATACATTTAAATGTAATCAATTTTATTAGGTATTATTACAGTACCCTACAAAATAATTTACCAAGTTACTCTTGTGCCAACAGCACCCGACATGCCATTTTCCCATATTCTTGCCAATAGATCTAGCATTATTATCTGTATAATTATTTTGTCAATGTGGTAGCTGCAAAATGGTACATCTTTGCCTTATTTTACATATCCCTGATTACTAATGGAATATTTTACATTTCCCTGATTACTAGTGAAATTTTTACATCTGTTTGGTAGTTTTTCAGGTTACTTCTCCTGATTTACATATTCCTATTATTTGTCCATTTTTCCTTTTTGATCTTTCATCTTTATCTTGCTCATTTACATATTAAATATGCTGGATATTGATCCTTCATTGATTGAATATATTGTTCTTTTCCTCCAAATTTTCCATGTTGCTATGTTTCAGATAAACAATATATGTGGATTTTTAAAAACCTGTCTTTTATCTACATTTAATATATTTATAAATAATGTGATTATATAGTATATATATAATCATTTATTCTTATTTTGCTTCTTTTCACTTCTTTCCTACCTTCTACAAAAATGATTATGTTCTATATAGACCCCACGTCCCCTTGTTATTTTGGATGTTATATATTCTATTTCTATTCTTTTGATGGTTACCCTTACATTTTTAGCAAGCATACTTGATATAAAATTGAAGGTCAATTAGTATCTATACTCTTCTCCTGCATAACAAAAGGAGTTTGGAACACTTGAAACTCTATCCTGTTTTAATGCTTCCTTCCATTAGTTGTTATGGTTATTGTTTTGTTTACAGTTAATAATAATTTTATTTGTCTACATCTGCCAATATGTTTGATTAGCATTGTTTCTCAAATCTCCTTCTTTCCTCCTAGGTTTAACTTCTTTCTTGCTAAAGCATATCATATCATAATTCTTTAGCATGAAACTAAAATTTCTCTAAAATTTGTCTTTTTTTTTTTTTGAATGGTTATTTGGCATGGTATAGAGTTCTGGATTGACAACTATTTTCTCTCACTCCTCATGTTCGTTCCTTGACTTCTGGTACCTATTCTTACTGATGAAAATCTTGCTTTAATTTACCTGTATGTATCGTAGTAAATAATCTGCCTTCTACCCCTAGTAGCTTTTAGATTTTCTCTTCATATTCTGAAATTGTACTTAAGTATGTTGGTTGAGGTGTGAACTTTTAAAAAAAAAACATAGAGTCTTCTTAGGAATCTTTGTGAATCCACATTATGAGAAATCATGTCTGTTGTTAATTCTGGAAAACTCTGTTTCTTCCTTAAATATGCCATCTTCTTCTGGCACTTCTCTTAGATGTTTGTCAGGCTACTTCAGTCCCTCTTTTCAATGTCTCCACTTCTCTTTCATATATTTTATCTGACTCTTTGCTACAAACTAAGACATTTTCCAAGATCCTTTTCCTCCCTTTTTCTAGGTGTGATTATCACCTCCTTAACTAATCTGTGGTAAATTACAGAAATGTCCTCACTCTTCACTCTTCTCTGTATCCATGTCTTATTCCATATAACTATGCAATGGAACAAGACCCTATGGTCATAAATTGGGTAACCTGTCCTACCCCTTCTGTCTGGCTCAGCCATGTTATTATTTTGATCAAGAAAATGAGACAGATGTGAGTACGTTGACTGTTGTTCATACACTTGCACTTTGTGTTAGTCAGCTTTTCATTAGCTTTGATAAAATACCAGAGATCAACAACTTAAAAGGAGGAAAAGTTTACTTTGACCCACAGTTTCAGAGGTTTCAGTCTATGGGTGATTGGCCCCATGCCTCGCACTAGCGGGACAGAACACTGTATCAAGGAACACACAGCAGACAAAGCTGCTTACCTCATGGCAGCTGGGGAGCAAATAGAGAGAAAGGGACCAGGGTCCCAATACTTCAAGGCCATGCCCCCTCCTCTAAGCCCCACCTCCTAATGTTTCCACTTCCTCCCAGTAGAGCCACAGCCTGAGGACCAAGCCTTTAACACATGATACTTTGGGGGAGACTCCATATTCAAATGCTTCAACTGTCATCATAATAATGTGCCCAGGCCAGTCTGCTGAAGAATGAGAAACATCTGAAACAGAGTCGAGTACTAGAATCACACCAGCTGAAGCCAGCCTAGATCAGCCAACAACCATCAGAGCCCCAATAAGGGAGCAAGCCCAGCCAAGGACAGCAAATCCATCTAGCCAGCTGCAGCTGACCCCAGGTATGTGGGTTAGAAATGCTTGGGGTCCTATGGAAGCAGCACTATAGTAACAATAGAAACTTATACAAGAGGGACTAGAGCTTTGGCTCAGCAGTAGAGTGCTGGTCTAGCACATGCGGGGCACTAGGTTCAATCCTCAGCACCACATTAAAAAAAATGAATAAATAAAATAAAAGTATTTTAAAAAAAGAAACTTATACAAGAGCAGTTGTTGAACTTATGACCATGTTTTTCCAAACTCAGCATTTCCAACACTTCTGCTATATTCTGTGATTTAATTTATGAGAATGTGTCTATTCTTTTATTTTGCTGATAACTCTTCAATCTTACATCTATAACTCATCTGGTTATGTAACAACACTTTGAGATTTTTATTTCAATATTGTTTTTTTCTCATTTTTAGATATGTTGTCAATTTCTCAAATGTGCATATTCTTTTTAAGTTGTGCCCTATTTCTTGTACATGTTTCTATTCCATTGTCTCTCTGTTACCATCATAAACATAAATATTTTATAACTTTTTTCAAGATTGGTTAGTTATGCCAAGTTCTTGGGGTTGCCAGTCTTCCTGTTTCTTCTGATTTTTCTTATTAGGAATGCTTTCCTTATTTTACGTATACTTTGATTTTCAAGCTCATATATGTTTTTATAGCTAGTATACACTAGTTTATAAAACTGTCCCTAGTCAGTGCTTTTATATTTGCTTCTGCCAGAGGCTCCAAGTATATCTGCAAGTATCTGATCAGCTTTGCACTGATGTCTTGTCCTCAACTTTTCATCACCGTGTGGGCAGCAAACTTGTCATTTTACAACCACACATGACAACTTTATATCAGTTACTCACTAAAAACTGTTATTCTACCCACATTGCCTGATGAAACCAGATTTTCTTTGTACTTTAAGATCATTGGGATAGTTAATCCTCTTTCATTGAAGGTACAGAATTTCCAAGGTCCTAGCTTAAGGCAGGGATTTAAAGTTCAACCACCACCTTCTGCAGGCCAGAGTCATGTGTACATGTCTTGCAAAACCCCAGCACCTTGGCCGGAAGGCCTAGTCCAAGTCTGATCCCCTTCAGATTGCGATAACATTGACTCATGAGTGTACAGTCATCATTTCTGAAACCTGCTCTCCTTTCATTCCTTAAAGCTCACATATATTGATCTTTACAAAATACTCCTTCTGCTTGTTAGGAAAGTTGTCCATGTGGCTCAATGTACATGTTGCTGGCAAGTGCTCTGTTTAATAAGCAAAAATAATACTACAAAAAAGTTAGAAAGGGAATATTTTAAACTGACCTGATTCTGAGAGAAAAGAATAATATTCAATACAAAGAATATGGTCTGGGGCACAAAATCTTCTTGAAAATAGCCTTGTTAAGCATTTAAAATAGCCTATATTGTGGTTAAGCCCTAAAGCATTGACAAGAGCAGTTTTTGAACTTATGATCATGTTTTTCCAAACTCAGCATTTCATACATTTCTGCTATATTCTGTGATTTAATTTATGAGAATGTGTCTATTCTTTTATTTGCTGATAACTCTTGAATCTTATGTCTGTAACTCATCTGGTTATATAACAACACTGCAAATCACCATTTAGAACCGGACACAGTCTTGACACACTACAATTTTAAACATTAAATTTTATTTTGTAATATCCTAACATAATTGTCATCAAATGAATTCTTTTTAAATGCTACAAGATTTTCTTTTTTAAAAATGTGAATTTTTGGACATTTCCCCCCCCCCTCTCTTCAGAGTCAGTTGGGGTGAAAAGAAGGTCAGGGGAACAAGGAATAGAGATGTTCCAAACTAATTCTAATCCTCTACTTTTGCCTTAATCCTTTCTTCATTCCCACACTAATGAGGGCACAGTCTGATGGGCAAAATAGAGAGGCTGGTTTTTTGGTAAAAGTCATAATTCTGTTTATTGAAAGAAAAACTATTTTCAATGTTTAGCCAGTTCTGAGCTGAGCTGAGCCATCTAACAAAGAGAAGTATGGCTTTAATAAGTTTTAATAAGAGAGTACAGCATCAAGATAGAAAGATAGGCCAACAATATAGCAAATGATGCATTGTTCTGGAGTGTAATCAGCATGTGGAGAAATGGAAAGTAAGCTGTGTTCAGAGAAAGGCCATATTCCTGGCTCTGGAAGCAGTAGGAAACAGTAAGCAAAATTCTACCACAGAATGGGAATGCTGTTTTGTTTCAAAATGGCAGACTAACAAATCACACTTAAAAGCAGCAATGTGTTTTAAGCCAACCAGACCATGTATCATTGGGCTACCTCATCATCTTTATACACTTTAATTTTGTTTTTGTTTTTTTTTTCATGTAAAATGGAAATAACCTTAATTTCTGCCAAGGAGAGTTGGGAAGATAAAATAAGACAATATATATTAACTACCTGGTTTATAAGTATACAATAAAGGATGTCAATTACTATCTTAATATCATTTATTATCTTTGCACACTTCATGAAACATGCAAATAAATAAATGTGAAACACTGTGTAACTAAGGTTCATTGAACCCAAATCTCTTAATCCAATAATAGAGTTCCAAAAGGGAGATTCCCGGAGAGTTGATGGACTAAGGCCAGGGACATTCACGTGACTGTGTGGATCTATGCCCCAGGGATTCAGACTTTAATCACAGGAGATGACTGTATGTTCCTGTGCCATTGGTGCCTGACAGACAGGAAAATGGGCTCTTGTGATATGTTCCGAGTACATCTAGCTTTCCATCTGTCCACATTGGTAATGTGATCTAAGAATGAATAAGATAGCATGGAAGTCACCCTCTCTTGATGACTGATTCACTCAAACTCATTCTACATTACTCTGCAAAACCCAAACTTGCTGGTAGAAAATAGAAGTAGTGAGAGGTAAGGAAAAAAAATACTGGGTGGGGGTGGGGAGATCTTTAAAAACAACAACAAAAAAGCAAAATGAACAAAAAAAAACCACAACTTTTTCCTTAAAATGTGTATGGCAGGAAAGTGTGAGTGGGGGGAAATAATTGAGTGAAACCAAGTAGATTTAGTGTGATTCAATAACCTTTTGGGCTTATTCCCCCAGTCTACCTAATGATGATAGGGTCTTCGTGTATGTGATCCTGTTTCTTCTTCATAGCAACCTTATAATGTAGATACTTTAATTTTACAATGTTAGTCCATTTAACCCATATAACCCAGTTTGTAAATAGTCCATCTCTCTCTGATGTTGAATTCCACACTTTCCCCAACCCCTGCTCACTCTACCTGAGAAGCAAACCTGAGGTCAAATGTTTATATTTAGAGTATCTTGTAAGGCCATATCTAAATAATTGCTTAATTATTTTAGTAAATAATGTTAATGTGGCAGAGAAGAAAGAAGTCTGGACTGGGGGTCAGGATACCAGGGTTCTGGTTCTAGATCCATAATTAACTAGTTTTTCAATCCTGAGGAAACCATGTAACTTTTTTTGTGTTCCCAGGTATCACGTTTATTCAGTGAAGGCGAATAAACATATATTGTAAAATTTGTGTGATTTCTGAGTAAGGGTGGGTAGAGGTGGCTTATCTGCAATGGGTGGGGGATGTTCCATCTAAATGACACCAACATAAATGGGGAAACATTTGAAAGCTCCAGGATAATTCATTTTGAATCCATTCATGAGACAGAACCCACATGGTGATTTGAATAGGAAAAAGTTTAATATAGTGAAATCTAACTGTAAGAATAGATTTGAGTAACAAGGAATTGGCTAGCAATAAATGAAGAGAACTCTAAATATAGAAATAGAAATATAAGAATATAGCCACTCCTCCTCAGGCTGACAGAGAGCATTTGAGACAGAGCTCCTTCCCCCAAACTGAGATCAAGACATTGTTTGGAGGGCCTTTGGGAGGTAATTAGGTAATAAAAGTGGAATCATCAGGATTGAGATTAATCCCCCAAAAGCTCTCCAACTCTTTTTTCCCTGTGAGGATGCAGCAAAAGCCAGCAGTGCTCAACCTGGAAGAGGGCCCTTACCAGAATCCTATCTTGCAGGCACCCTGATCTTGACTTCTAGCCTCCAGAACTGTGAGAAATAAATTTCTGTTGATTATAAGCCAACGTGTCTATGATACTTATTTATAGCAGCCTGAACTAACTAAGACATTGTTGGAGGGTATGGCTCTAGCTTACAGAATGACAAAGAAGTCACTAATGCCTGTCACTGAACTTGTTGGAAACCTTTTGTGTAGGGTGTCAGGGAAAGCTATGCAAAGAAAGATATCTCAAGAGAGAATTCCTTATGTAGGTGTCCCAAGAGTTCCAGGGAAGCTGCTGTCCACAGTGCACTGTTAAGAGCTAGGCACTAGGCAAACTGGGCACATGGTGGGAGCTGGATGTTTCAGAAGTCATCCTGGTTGTAGGAGCTGGATGCTGGAAAAGCTGGTCACTTATAGGAGCTAAGCACTACAGAAGCTGCCCATACTGCAAGAACTCCCTCAAATCAGAGAACAAACCCCTTTCTCCTTCAATGTCTCCACATCACCATCTATTGGCTTGGATTAACATTGTGTCAACTGGCAAAGGAAAAGTAAAGGGCCCAGCTTAATTTTCCCAGAGCAAACAAAAAGGGTAAACTTGGAGTTGAGAGGCACTAAATCAATACCTTGCACTGATGGACATCAAAAGCAGTTCCCTAAAAGAAAAGATCTGGATTCATGGACTGTGTCTAATCATATCTTGATAATCATTCATTCCAGAGGCAGAAAGCCAGAGGTCTACTGACCAAACCTGTGACAGCAAATAATTGTACAATTTTGAATGTGAATTCTTTAAGGAAAGCCATGCATATTCTAGTTTACTGTGGTCCTCAATAACCCTTTTTTTATCTTAGAAGTCAAGCTTCACCTAAACAGATTCCAGGCCACTGAAACCACCTAACCATCTCTCAGCTGCATTTTACAGATGATGAAACTAAGGCCCCAAGAAATTAAACAACATGCTTTGACTGATCATCTCTGCCCCCTAATCCCATCTCTGTTATATTCAAACAAAAAATAAAATGGAAGTAACTTTATTACTATCTTTAATGCTGATTTCTCACAAAATTTGTTTTAGATTTGGGCTCTTGGTATTGCAGAGGCTTTACTCATTTACATAAAATCAGGAGCTTGTTGAAAAAAAATGTGTTCCAGGTAATTCTCTTGGCAAGAAAATAACAAGGAACTTATCAAGACTTGTTTGTCCTTGGGCTAACTACCCTGACATTAAGTATGCCCTCATGTAAAATGCCATTCAAATACTCTTAAACAAAACCAGCACCTCACAATCTGTAATTACTACAGCAAGAACAGTTTAATTGATTCCTCTTTTTCCCCCTCTCCTGCATTTTCAAAGCCATTACTTTCTATCTGATGAGGTTGTAGAGATTCCTATCACTTCAACAGAATGGGAAATCTATGCTATTTTCATTAAGTAACTAAATGTTAGGCCATTTCCAATTCTTAAATAGTTTTATACAATTGGCAAGGTAAGAAAGAAAACTTTATTTCAAGGATTCTGTAGATTGCTGCTGTTGGTAACAATGCTTTACAAATGCAGAATATATGATGGTTTATGATACATATAGTATTTATAATGCATAAAATTCTTTATAATTTATAATATATTTTTTAATATTATTGTATATGATATATAATTTATGTAAAAATTTATTATATGAAGTATAATATTTTATTATATTAGGTATATTATGTATAATATGTAGTATAATAAAATATTATCTAGTATTTTATTTACATTCAGTGATTTTATTTGCTAGCCCCTTTTTATTTTCTAAAACAGAAGACCAATTTAAGACACATTACAACTTAAAGTTGCTAATGTGCAAAATAATTTGAAAACATTCCAGCTAATTCCAAATATAAATATAAGCCTAATTATTTTTTTTAAAAATGAAAATCACATTAACTAGACACTTCTCAAAAGAGGAAATTCAAATAGCCAACAAATACATGAAAAAATGTTCAACATCTTTAGCAATTAGGAAAATGCAAATCAAAACTACACTGCAATTTCAATCACACAAATCAGAATGGCAATCATCAAGAATATAAATAATAATAAATGCTGGAGATAATGTGTCAAAAAAGGAACACTTTTACACTGTTGATGGGATGCAAATAAGTGTAACAACTATAGAAATCGGTATGGAGGCTTCTCAAAAGACTAGACATGGAACCACCACAGGACCCCGCCATACCACTCCTCAGTACTTATCCTGAAGAATTAAAGTCATCATACTACAGTGATATATGCAAACTCATGGTTATAGCAGCACAATTCTCAAAAGCCAAACTATGGAACCAGCATAGGTGTCCATCAGTGGATCAATGGCTAGAGAAAATGTGGTATACACACACAATGGAGTTTTGTTCAGCCATAAAGAAAAATGGAATTATGGCATTTGCAGGAAAATGGATAGAACTAGAGACCATTATGTTAAGCAAAATAAGACAAACTCAGGTCAGGGTTGAATGTTTTCTCTCATACGCGGAAGCTAGAGAGGAAAAGGGGAAAGAAAGATGGAGGCAGATCTCATGAAAATCAAAGGGAGTTAAGTAGAGGAAAGTCACCAAGGGATGGGAGGTAGAAAGGGAGGAGGGAAGTGCTGGGGAGGGATATTGGTCAAATTGTAGAGTTAGATCATATGAATGAACAAATATGCAACAACAGATCCCAGCATTATAACAACTATAATGCACCAATTTAAAAATGTGGAAAAAATAAATAATAAAATAAAAGACACCACCAGAGGTTGGATAACTACTGAAATTTTAGACATCTTTAGTCCCAGAATTTTTAATCAAGTAAAAAGAAATGGTACAGTAAGCTAGATATGGTGGTGCCTGGAGTGTCACTTCTTTGGGAGGCTGAGGTAAGATCACTTGAGCCTAGGAGTTTGAGGGCCAGCCTGAGCAACATAGCATGAAAAAAAAAAGGACTTGGCATTTGGAATCAGAGCACAAGTTTATATATCTTGTCTTCCAAGAGCAGATCATCATTCTCAAAGTTCTGGTTTCTCAATCCATAATACAGATCAAATTCCCTGCTCCTTTTCAACTCCCTACCCTGACAAAGGCAGTAAGGAGGGGTTCTCCACATCTCCACTTCTTCATTTCATCTGTCCTTCTCCATCTTCAACCATAAGGAAGATTGGTTTATTTCTAAACACCAAAATTATTCTGTGAGTTATATTTCTGATTCTCTCATTCATTCAAAAATAATCAAATACCTACATTTTGTCAAGTGCTCTTTGGTATACCAAGAATACTATAATGAAGCAAGGAGGGAATTCCTGCTCTTATATTCTGAAGGGGAGTCAGGAAATTAATTAATCAAATAATTATGAAGTTTGGGGACAAAGTCTATAGAGAAAAATGAAGCAGGGAACAAGAATGGGGTACTGCAAGAATGGGGTGAGTGAGTAAAGTAGGTCTAAATGAGGTGATAAGGAAAGGTTTTCCAGAAAAGGTAATAGTTCAAAACCTGTAAATGATTCAAGAAAAGACTGTGCTTCTATTGCAAGTTTTCCCTCTACAACTGCAGAAAGAGGATTCGAGTTGATTGTGAAACTGTATTTGTAACCTTGGTGGGGGGAGGGGCAGAAAATAGGGGAGAAACAGACTAGGTCCTTTCTAGCAATGAACTGAGAGCACTTGAAACATATCTGGCACTCAACAAATGTGCATTGAATCTGAAAATAGTCAAGCTTTTAACCACACATAAATCGAGTTAATGTAGCAATCCTATCAAGAACAGTATTTTGGAATGTCAATATGATGGACCTCCCTTCTAGTTAAGCTGGTTTCTATCTCTGCACCTCATCCATCTGATAGTCCTTGGAAGGGAAAAAAAATCGATGTTATCTCAGGAGGGAGGCAAATATAGCATAATATAAGAGAAGTCTCAGCTACATGAGAAAGGAGGAAATGTCTGCCAGCTCAAACCCAAGAGATTGTGGGGAAAGGAAGAATGGCACAGAGTTTGCTCTTTGCATCCTATCCCTGCATCAAACCTTGGGGCTAAAAACATCTGATGGAAATGAAAGAATCTGGAACATCAGGAAGTAATAGCATGTTTCCCCCAGTCTGTATGAGAAAAGCTGCATACCTCTGATATAAAACCTTGCATGCAGACATCATGTCCCAGGAGCCAAAATATAGAACTCAATGGAAGAAGCCAGAGAAAAGATAACTCAGGTAGAATTCCCGATTTCCCAAGGCTTGTTCAGAGTGCATAGAGCTGCACTGCCCATTAGGGTAGCCATAAACACTATAGCTACTTAAGTTAAAATTTAAAGGAATCAAAATTAAATAAAATGTAATATTTCATTCCTTAGTTGCAATAGCCACAATTCAGGCACTCAGTAACTCTATGTGGCTGGTGGCCACTATATTGTACAGTACAGAAAGCTCCATTGGACACTGCTGGTTTAGAGTTATGGTCGCAAACTTTTTCTGTAAAGGATTGATAATAAATATTTCTGGCTTTGAGAACAAGAAAATATGTGTAACAGTGATTCATACCTTTGTTGTAGCATGAAAGCAGCCATAGTTTATATATAAGTGAACATGCATGGCCATGTTCCACTAAAACCTTATATACAAAAACAACCATTGGCCCAAAAGCTGCACTGTGTCCATCCCCAAAGCAGAGGATCCAGAAGTTCCCAATTCTTCAGTGAAGGCCGGGAGCTACTAAAACTGAAAGAATGGGTGGACTAGTGGAGGCCTGGGCTAGAGCAGATTACCTGAGCTGTGCACCCAAAGCAGAGACAGGTCCAGGCAGAGCTCAGCATACACAGCTCAAGAGCCAGATTTGGCAGTACAGGGCAGCACACAAACTTGACACACAGACTCAAGGCCATTTTGAGAAGGATCTGGAAGACAGGAAAGAAATGAAAAAGAACAACCCCACATAAACCAAATGATCTAAGAGACCATCTAAATGGGAGAGACAGTAAATGCTGTCTGTTGGCAAACGTAGGTGACTCCAACCCACCCACTTTGCTGGGGGAGCAGAGCTCAAGGGGAAGTTCAGGTCCGTTATAAAAAAATAAGTCAAGTAACAATGGAAACAAGTTAATGCTGCTACACAATGTTTTCTCACATGTAAACAGAAAGAGTTTAGGAAAGGATATTTAGGCCATCTTTCTTTAAGCTCTGGTTTGGGCTAATTCATGTCCACAGTTCCACCAACCCTGTGACTGAGGGTGTGCACTGAGGTGCTGTGTGATGAGAACACTGGCCACAAGAGGGAAACCTGGGCTTCAGCTAAGTGGCCCACGCTAAAACTCTGAACCACTCAGGACCCCAGTGACCTCACCAGCCGTATGGGACGATAAATCAAATGACTCCTACATTCTTATCCAGCTCAGAGATGATGATTGTATGATTCATCTAAAAGACATCTGGCTCGGATTATAGCCTGTGTCTATAATTAATACAGTGAACTCAATCACATGTCAATGAATAAAGTCTCAGCCTTATTAGAAAGTTTCTTATAATTCACTCAAAAATTCTGACATTTGATAACTTTAGTTGTAAGACTATCTTGTTAGTCAAACTGAATTAGTCAGTCTGATTACTGTAACAAAATGCCATAGACGAGGTGATTTTTAAAAAAAATTTTATTATTAGTTGTTCAAAACATTACAAAGCTCTTGACATATCATATTTCATACATTTAATTCAAGAGGATTATGAACTCTCATTTTTACCCTGTATACAGATTGCAGCATCCCATCGGTTACACATCCACTTTTTTACATACTGCCATACTAGTGTCTGTTGTATTCAGTTGCCTTTCCTATCCTCTACAATCCCCCCTCCCCTCCTTTCCCCTCCCCTCCTATCTTCTCTCTCTACCTCATCTACTGTAATTCATTTCTCTCTCTTGTTTTTCCCCCTTTCCCCTCACTTCCTCTTATATGTAATTTTGTATAACAATGAGGGTCTCCTTCCTTTACCATGCAATTTCCCTTCTCTCTCCCTTTCCTTCCCGAGTCTCGTACCGGTTTAATGGTGATCTTCTTCTCATGCTCTTCCTCCCTGCTCTGTTCTTAGTTGCATTTAAAATGCATTATTTTCCTATAGTTCTGGAAGCTGAAAGTCCAAGATCAGGGTGGCTGCATGGTTGATTTCTGGTGTGGAATCTCTTCATGGCTTCCAGACAGACACATTCCCGCTGTGTGCTCATATGGCAGAGGTGGGTGGAGGACAGCTCTAGAGTCTCATCTTTTAAAAGGCATTAATTCCATCAAGGGGTCCCACATTTTCAACCTTATGATACTATCATATTGTGGGTTAGGGCTTAAACTTTTTTTTTTCCAAGTGCTGAGAATTGAACCCATGTCCTCACATGTGCTAGGCAAGTGCTCTACCACTGAGCTATATCCCAGCCCTTTTTTATTTAGTCAGGCTCTCACTCAAGCTGGCCTAAAACTTGGAATCTTTCTCTTTCCTAAGTAGTATTACTATAACTGGCTAAACATATGAATTTTGAAGGGACATATTTCAGTCCATAGCACAAACCTTCAAATTACTTTATACTATGATATTGAGTTCTTAGAATGATGCTTCTGTTCTTGGACAACACACAAAAATACTCTTCTCATCAGTAAGAAATTTTGGAGAAGAGTGTCACATTGTGTCCCAAGTTTTTTAATATTTGAAGGGCAGGTGGTGTGGGAGAGTAACTGCCTGAATCATCCACCATCATGATATCTACCTTTTTAAGGCAACTTACTGTGCATCAGACACTCATCAAAGTACTTTACCTGTATCATCTCATGTCCTGTACAACAATCTGAAGTGGTAGCTCTCATTATTAAGCTCATTTTAGAGATAAGAACACTAACTCTTTGAAAGTCTAAATGATTTGGAATAAAGTCACATATGTAGTACAAGACTGAGTCCAGATATAAAACCCGGAAGACTAATCCCAGAGCCTATCCTCCTAATCACCTTGATCTATATAGCTTCTCAGGTTGGACATGAGGTGTGGAGAGGGTGCCTACATACACACACACACACACACACACACACACACACACCCCTAAATAGGGATGTTCTTGAACAAAATAAAGTGTATTTAATGTGTCAATAATATGTAATGAGTAATATATTAATTTCTATAAGCTATTCACAATTTATTATGGATTTCTTTTTTTTAATTTTTATTGTTGGTTGTTCAAAACATTACATAGTTCTTGACAAATCATATTTCACACTTTGATTCAAGTGGGTTATGAACTCCCATTTTTACCCCGTATACAGATTGCAGCATCATATCGGTTACACATCCACTGTTTTACATATTGCTATACTAGTGTCTATTGTATTCTGCTGCCTTTCCTATCCTCTACTATCCCCCATCCCCTCCCCTCCCATAGTCTCTCTCTACCCCATCTACTGTAATTCATTTCTCCCCCTTGTTTTTTTTCCTCCCTTTCCCCTCACTTCCTCTTGTATGTAATTTTGTATACCATGAGGGTCTCCTTCCATTTCCATGCAATTTCCCTTCTCTTTCCTTTTCCCTCCCACCTCTCACCCCTGTTTAATGTTAATCTTCTTCTCATGCTCTTCCTCCCAACTCTGGATTTCTTTATCCATCTAAGAAAATGTGTTCTTCTCACATCTGATGAGATGAAAATCTCAGAAAATAGTTTTGATGCATGAAGACCAAGAAGATATTTTGGATTGCAGCCCTTAAGGGCTGGAAGACCTAGATAGAAAGCTAAGTTTAAGAGCCACATACATCTAGGAAACGAGAAAAAGGGTAAAGAGAAAGAGAAAGCAAGAAGTAAGAGGGCAAATAGAGAAGTCGGGACACACTCTCCAGAGCTCTAAGAGTCAAGTATCCTACTAAGGACTTTCACAAATGAATTCCAGTTCCCCACAATGGTATACTCTGTATATAACCACTATGCTTATTTTTATTCTTTTGCTCAATATGGTCAAGTCAGTCACTAAAATCTGTCTTTGTGCCAAACAGGTGCTCTAGGTTGTCATTCCTGACTGCCAAGATACAATATGAGTTAGGTTTGTTAAGGCACTATTTCAAAATCCCACTAAAATGCCAAGTCTTTTTGAAGCAAAGACAAAGGTTTTATTCTGGCCTGGGCCAAAGGAGCAGAAAGTGGACAGTTCTGTAGCCCAAGACACTGAATGCGGGTAGGGGGCCACTTAAAAATAGAAAAACCACAAAGAAGGCAGATAGGAGAGGCAAGTATAATTGTAAGACACATTTCATAAAGTGTCACCAAGTTCTCATAATTGGAGGTCTAGTACTTACTATGGAAGTAAGCTAGCACCAGCTCCATAGTTTAAAGACATGGTGGTCAGGGTGCAAGTGGGTGAGGGTGGAGATGTCAGCTTCTATATGAGTGGGCTCATGAGGAAAGGGCGGCCAATTCTGCATAGGATGAGATGTCTGAGCAGAATTGGATCCATTTAACTTTTAAATCAGCCCATAACAGGTTAAGGTGTGACTTTACATAGAACAACACTCAGAAGAAGCTCAAAAAGTTCTATGGGACAGTTCAAATATAATAGCACAGTTTAATGACAGAACAGATGGCGATCCAGTCTTTCTGACCATCACTACCAGTGGCCACATAATTGAAATGTTAATACTCATTATGTTCAATATGAAGACCAGCTGATAGCACTAACTTGATTTCTTGATAGTCAAGTTCATTAGATGGCTAGAGCAAGGCAGCAATGCCTAGGTGCTACCATGTTTTTCCTTTTTGATTGACTGATTAATTGATTGATTTTGGTGCCAGGGATTGAACACAGGGGTGCTTAACCACTGAGCTACATCCTCAGTCTATTTTTATGTTTTAATTAGAGACAGGCTCTTGCTAAGTTGCTTAGAGCTTTGCCAAGTTGCTGAGTCTGGCTTTGAACTTGTGATCCTCCTGCCTCAGCCTCCCAACCTGCTGGGATTACAAGTATGTGCCACTGCCCCTGGTTTTCCATCTTGTTTAAATTTTTTGAGGGAATCTATGCTCTCACAAGATTCTGAAGTTATAACTAAATAGATAGTTATTCTTTAAAAGTGGGGAAAGAAATGGACTGTTGATATCTTTAATCAATTATTGAAGAGCTTCTCAATGACAATCACTGACTCAACTAATATCAGAGTTCTTTTCTTTAATGCCTCTCAGCAGATTTTGGACCCTCTGTGCTTGCCCTCTTCATTTACATCCCACCACTCATCTTTCCCCATCATCACCCTTATATCTAACCAGGAAATTCTTCTTTTCCTGTCAATTCTCTTCCTCCCTTTTCCATGGACACTGTGCCTATAATTCTGTTCTCCCTATTTTCTGAACCATTCACCTTCTTCATCTAGAATCCTTCTCATCACTCAGATCTCTTTTCTAGTATCTTCCTCCAATAAAATTAGCCAGGAATCCTTGAAGAAATGGTGAATTCTAGAACTAGGGCAATAAAATATGAAATATGAGCTTGGTGTATCTTATAGTGCCAAAAAATAAAGAAGTGTTCAGAAAGAAAAAATAAATGAGCTATATTAGTCTTCTATAAATACCATGACAAAATTCCATAGTCTGGGTGACTTAAACAACAGAAATTTATTTCTTCAGAGTTCAGGAGGCTTGAAGTCCAAGATCATGGTGATTTTGAGATTGGTTTCTGGAAAGGCCTCTCTTCCCAGCTTGTAGACAGACATCTTATCATATGTGTTCACATGCCTTTTCTCTTGACACATACACACACACACACACACACACACACACACACACTTGGGGTGGGTGGGAGAGGACTCTATCTTTCCTTTTCTACTGATTTATTTATTTTTAGTACTGGGGATGGAACCCAGGACCCCACATATGTGAGGCAAGCACTGTAATCACTGAGCTATAGCCACAGCCCTCTTCCTCTTCTCTATAAAATAAAAACCTATGAGTTCATATTAAATAAATAAATAAATGGTTGTATACATTAATAAATGGAGCATAAGAGACAAATCTTTCCTGCAAATAATTCCAAATAATCTATGCAGATAATCCACCCTCAAGAAATAGGAGCCTAACTCCCATTCCTTAGGTGTCTGCTGGGCATAGTGATTTCCTTCCAAAATGTACAATGTGGAGAGAGAGAAAAAGAGCAACTTTACAGTATTGATATCTACAGTGACAATTAAGTTTAAGTAATTAAGTATAAGATGTGATGAAAATAAACACCTGTGTTCTTCTTCCCAGTAAAACACAACTCTAGTCTTAAGAACAAAGCATCAATAATTCCAATTATGGGGCATCCTACAAAACACCTAGCCAGTATTCCTCAAAAGTGTTGAGTCACAGAAATACAGGGAAAGTCTGAGAAATTGGCATAGGCAAGAATATCCTAAGGAGACATGACAGCTAAACATAATGTAGTATCTTGGTGAGATCTGTTACACATTGAAGTATGTCTTCTATCAAAAAAGAGATGCTGAGGTTGTAACCTTTGATCCTCCAGAATATGACCTTAATCGGGAAAGAGGGTCATTACAATGTAATTAGTTAAGATAAAGTTCCCTTAACTAAATTAACTAATTATTTAGTTAAGCTGCGGTTGTACAAGAGTAGGGTAGATCCCTAATCCAGTATGACTGGTGTCCTTTTAAGATGGACATGTGGAGTTACATGGGCAATGCAATTGAACAGTGAAGGCAGGAATGTAGCTATGGCTGCAAGCTAAAGACACCAAAGATAGCCAGAGAAGCATCGGAAGCTAAGAAGAGAAAAGGAAGGATTTAGAGGGAGGCTTCAGAGGGAGCCCCACAGGCTTCAGAGGGAGCCCCACCTTACTGCCACCTTCACTTCAGGCTTCTGGCCTCTAGAACTGTGAGACAATACATTTCTGGAATCTTTGGCCACCCAAGTCTGTGAATTATTTTGTTTTGTTTAGTTTTTTAATGGAAGCCATAGAAAACTAATACAGGGTCATGGAACAACAACAACAAAAAGACATTAGGTTAAAAAACTAAGAAAATCTAAATAAATTGTGGATTATAGTTAATTAAAATATATCATTATTGGTTCATTAATTGCAACAAATGTACCATAATGTAATGTAAGATGTTAATAATGGGAAAACTCAGTGTGAGGCATATGGGAACTCTGTATTATCTCCTCAATTTTTTAACAATTGTTGTGTAGCAATGTAAAACTATTCTAAAAATAAAGTTTTTAAAAAATCCTTTTCATATTTCCGTTGGAAAAAAAAAGTCTCTTAATTTCTCCAAGTTTTGACTTTGAAGCCATCTGCCTTTATTTCGTTTATATCAAAAGCATCCTAATTTTAAAGAATTAGGTGTCTCTCTGCAGAAAGCCATCCTAGAGACATCATGTCTCCCAATTTAGTCTCATCTCCTCCCTCTCCTCTCTTCACACACGTATCTTTTGGGTCTTTTCATCCATACATTCATTCCCACTGTGCCAGGAAATGTGCCAGGTCCGTAAGGGTAGAAATTGACCTCACCATTCAGGGAAGGAGACAGACATTAGAAACATCTTCACACAAGCAAATGTCAAATCTCCCTGTGAGCTTTTGAGCTGGGGTCTCTGGTTACGAGGGATATGTAACCTTTGCTGTAGGCAGAAAGCTTAGCTAAGAAAGAAGCCAACAAAAGGGACAGACAGGTCCTGGAACACTGTTGGAGCCCCTGGAGTCCCAGCTCCCTGCCTTCCTTTGACATAATAGTTACAAGGCCTAGTAAATGCCCATTTTAAACTTAAAATTGCAGTTTTTATAAATCTGTAAGAGAACAGTTCACCGTACTGTGGAACACTTTTAGAGGGTTATCGCTTAGTTATAGAAGTCAAGGAAGACAGTTCCTTCCAAGGAGGTGAAACCTGAACTGAGATATGAAGAAAGTGTGTTAATGAGGCAAAGAATGGAGGGACGAGAGCCCCGGTAGGTAGAAGCACACGTGCAAAGCCATTTTGTTGGGAGGGAACATGTGGAGCACCAGAGGCTGACAGGTTAGTAGGGCTGATAGGTTGGTTAAGTGAGGGAAGGTGAGTGAGTATGGTGTGGCAGATGCTGGAAGAGACACCAGATCTCATAGCATCTGGAAGCCAGGTAGAAGATTTTGTCTTTCCCTCATGGGAATGAGAAAAACAAAAATTTAAATAAGAGATTGGGATAAGGAGGGTGTGAAAACATAATCATATTTTATTTATTTATTTCTGTATTTTTTAACAGATGACTCTGGCTACAAGGTGGAGAATGGTTGACGGGGAGGAGTGGATCTGGTATACAAGGGTAAAGGCTGTTGTAGTGGTCCAGGGGACAGATTATAGTTGTAAAAAAACAGTGGAGGAGATGGGTAGGAGTAGGTAGACCTGAGAGATCATAAGATAAAATGCACAGGATTTGAGGATGAGTAGGTGGTGAGGCTAAGGAAAAGATAGAGAAGTCAGAGATGGCTTCTAGAGGTTTGGTGGGACCAATGGGATGGATGGAGATGCCATTCATGGGGTCAGAGAAATACCAAAATCCTGGAATGAGACCAGCCATTTCTACACACCATGGCATTTGACCCCTCAATGCCCTCCAACATCTGTGGGAGTACTCAAAATCTGTCTTCTCCCTTGCCATGGTTTGGGGCAAAGTCATTTTGCCATTTTGCCCTACCTGTCTCACCGGCCCCTTCCACATCATACTCACCCTCCCTCCCTCTAGCTAAACTAACAGTCTCGGGTGCCCCACAGGTTCCCTCCCAACGACATGACTTAGCACAATGCTTAAGTGTGAGCATTTAGGACAATAAAATGTGACTGCCCTTGCTTCTGCAAGTTTGGGGGTTTCCCAAAACTACCTTCAGGTTTCCCAAGTTTAATAATTTACTGCAAGGACTCCCAAATTTAATAATTTACTCCCAGGACTCACTAAAAATGTCTATACTTAAAAACACAGTAGCATAGGGCAGAGGAGCTTCTGTTGTCCTCTTCATGTGGTCTCAGGACACAGTACTCTCCCAACTTCAATACACAGGGAATATTGCCAGCCAATGAGCCTTGTCTGAGACTTGGTGTTCACAGTTTACATTGGGGCTCCATCATATAGGCACGATTGCCTAATTGACTATGTGGTTAATCTCAGTCTCCAGGTCAACTGATATCTTCCAACCCAAAGCCCTGTCATAGGATTATCTGAATATAGCTAGCTTGCTTCCTGAATCATGTCGTTAGGCTACCCAGTATGACCTTTTGCACCCAAGCAAACAAAGTACAACTATCAGGCATAGCATCCCCAAAACCAAGAGAATTATCTCCCAGAAGTCAAATACAAAGGCCAGCCCTTCTCTCTGGGCAAGATCTAATTCTCTACTGTACATATACAGTAGCCTCTCTGTAAGTATCAAATGAGTCAATGAGGAAGTGTTGGCTATGATACTATAATTGCTGGCTACATGTGATTTTACTTTAAAATAAAAACTCTTGGAGAACTTCCTGTGCCTAGCACAGAGTCACCTAACATTCATTAGCCCAACTCATGTGAATAGCAGCCAAAAGGTTGTAGCAACCTGTGTCTCTCAACTGATAAATGGATAATAAAATGTAAGACACACCACAAATGAATATTATTCAGCTTTAAAAAGGAAGGAAATTCTAACACATGCTATAACATGGATGAATGTCTTCAAAGAGGATTCCTTGAAGAAATCATGCTACATGAAACCAACAAATCATGAAAGGACAATACTCTATGATTCCACTTGTCCAAGATCCCTGAATAGCCAAACTATAGAAAGTGGACAGATGGTTGTCAGGGGCTAGAAGAAGGGCAATGTTAATGTTTAATGGATAGAGACATTCATATTTTCAGGATGAAAAAGTTCTGGAAACAGTGGTTGTGATATTTTACCTCAATGCAAATATACTTAATGCCACTGAATTGTATACTTAAAATGGGTAATATGGTAAATTTTATGTTTCAAATATTTTACCATAGTTGAGACTTTTTGATGGAAAAAAAAATCTCATTAGCCTAACAAAATGACTAAATCATTAGCCCAGCATAAAGGTAATTTCTTGTTGTTATCCCTGTTTATGTAAAAATCATTGACTATTTATAGAGATGAGAGGAACCAGTTGAAATACTAGCGGCAGATGTTTCTGGAGAAGACAATGCAAAAGCTGCAAAATCCATTACCAAATAGCCTCCAGCACATGCTGCACTCCCATCAGAATTGGATCTGAGATGGTTTTTAGGCTTTTTTTTTTATCAGCCTCACTCTTCCCCATGGCCCACTGCAGCAATCTCAGCACCATCTCATATGACCAGAGGGAAATGATTTCCAAGATGGAAAGCCCATGATTCTCCAAAAGAAAACTGAGAAATACAATATTTAATTTCTTTCCTGCCCTCCCTCTCCCACCAATTATAAGATTTTCTTTAAAAAAAAAGATAAAACCATAAAAAGTAGAAAGCTTATTAATAATTTTCAAGCCTGCATTTTTCCTTTTTTGCTATTTTTCTAGTATACACATCTTTACCCAGTTCAGCTACAACATTTTGCTGTCAGTCACAGTGAAATTGTGAGAACACTGTGACAGGTAGTTACACTGTCCCATCATCCCTCATAAACAAGACCTCTTCTTTGAAATAATATAATACTCCATTATTTTCTTCACTATGTCTGTCTCCAATTAAGAAGGCCTATTATCTGCCTGCACTCCTCTTTCCACGTGTGAATTGGAGAAGATAAAACACTCAGCTTTCAACACTGAAATGTTGGGAGTCACCTGTGGGTAAAATGCTTCAAATTCCTTGGAAAAAAATGCATCTATAGATTCATAAGATTGTTCATGAATGTGCTAATAATTCTTTTTTAAAATTTTTTATTCTAATTTGTCATGTATGACAATAGAATGGATTAAATTCATATTACACATATAGAGCACAATTTTTCATATCTCTGGTTGTACACAAAGTATATTCACACTATTCATATCTTCATCTATGTACTTGGGTAATGATGTCCATCTCATTCCACCATTTTTTTATACCTCTTGCCCTCTCCTTTTCCCTCCCCTTTGCCCTATCTAGAGTTTTTCTAATCTTCCCATGTTCCCCCTCCCAACCCCACTGTGAATCAGCTTTTAAATCAGAGAAAACATATGGCATTTGGTTTTTTGGGATTAGCTAACTTCACTTAGCATTATATTCTCCAACTCCATCCATTTACCTGTAAATGCCATGATTTTATTCTCTTTTATTGCTGAGTAATATTCCATTGTGTGTAGTGTCCATATACCACATTTTCTTTATCATTCATTTACTGATGGGCATCTAGGTTGGTTCCACAGTTTAGCTATTGTGAATTGTGCTGCAATAAACATTGATGTGGCTGTGTCCCTGTAGTATGCTATTTTTAAATCCTTTGGGTATAGACAAAGGAGTTGGATAGCTGGGTCAAATGGTGGCTCCATTCCCAGTTTTCCAAGGAATCTCCAAACTTCTTTCCACATTGGCTGTACCAGTTTGCAATCCCACCAGCAATATATGAGTGTGCCTTTTTCCTCACATCCTCGAAAACACTTATTGTTGTTTGTCTTCATAATAGCTGAAATTCTGACTGGAGTGAGATGAAATCTTAGAGCAGTTTTGATTTGCATTCCTCATAGCTAGAGTAACAAAAACAGCATGGTATTAGTACCAAAATAGACTGGTAGAACAATGGTACAGAATAGAGGACAAAGAGACTAACATCATTAAAGTTATCTTATATTAGACAAAGGTGCCAAAAACATACATTGGAGAAAAGATAGCCTCTTCAACAAATGGTGCTGGGAAAACTGGAAATCCATATGTAACATGCACAAAACTCAACTCAAAGTGGATCAAGGACCTAGAAATTAAACCAGACACCCTGCATCTAATAGAAGAAAAGTAGGCCCAAAGCTTCATCATATCGAATTAGGCCCCTACTTCCTTAATAAGACTCCTAGAGCGCAATAATTAAAATCAAGAATTAATAAATGGGATGTATTCAAACTAAAAAGCTTCTTCTCCGCAAAAGAAACAATCAGTGAGGTGAATAGAGAGCCTACAGCTTGGAAGCAAATTTTTACCACTTGCACATCAGATAGGGCACTAATCTCTAGGGTATATAAAGAACTCAAAAAGCTAAATACCAAAAAAACACAAATAAATAACAAATAACACAATAAATGGGCCAAGGAACTGAACAGACACTTCTCAGAAGGTGATATAAATCAACCAAGAAATATATGAAAAAAAATGTTCAACATCTCTAGCTATTAGAGAAATGTGCTAACAATTCTATCAAAAGTCAAATATATGCTGTGTGTATAATGACTTGCCTAAAAATAAACTTTCTTCCTCCCTTCCTTCCTTCCTTCCTTCCTTCCTTCCTTCCTTCCTTCCTTCCTTCCTTCATTTGCTTGTTCTACAAATGGTTATAGGACAGTACTGAATAAGTCCCTGTACAAGGAACTGAACCAAGCCTCATATGAGGACTCGGGCAACACAGGGTAGGAGTTCAGCATTCTGGCATTGGAGTCAGACTTCCCAAATTTGAACTCTGGATAACTCTGGATAAGATCATGTGAGTCTCCAAATCTGTTTTTTCATCTATAGACTGGAAAGAGTGATAGTATCTGTTCTTTGAGAATTTCAGATGTACTAAATGAGATAATGCATATAAGTGCTTAACACAATGAGCAGCGCACAATAAAGCACATAATAATAATAACAATGATAATGAAAATAATGAAAAATGTTTGTTGTTGTTATTATTGTGTTAGTTATTCTTATAAAAGTCCATAAAACCCAACCCTTGCCCTCAATGTTTTGCTAGAGAGTGCCTCTTTCTTAATCTAATAGGTCAGCTGACATTCAACACACACAGTTGACAGGTTGACACCCAACTTTTCTGCCACTGCCTCCTGTTACATGCCCTGTAGGTGGCTCCCATACATCTCCATCTAAAGATGAAAAAACGTTCAACATCTCTAGCAATTAGAGAACTGTGCTAACAATTCTATCAAAGGTCAAATATCTACTGTATAGATAATGACTTGCCTAAAAAATGTTCAACTGTATTCCTGATCATCTACCTGGTCCAGCAGCATCCTATTCCTTCTTTCTACATCTTTTCCCCATGATGATGAAAGTTGGGAAGAGATTGAGGAGCCCTCCTTCAAATCAAGAATTGGTATGGTACAGCCCTAAGGCCAAATGCCCTTTTTTTGTAAATTAAGTGTTTTTGGAACACAGCCAAGCCCATTCCTATACATATTGTTTATAGCTGATTTGAATCACAATGGCAAAGTTCAGGGTTCATAAATGTTATGACCTTCTAAACCTAAAGTATTTATTATTTGGAGCTTTACAGAAAATATTTAGTAGTTGCTATTCTAGATCACAACCATGACAATGATGATGAAGACAAGCCATTTCCACCACTGACTGAGTGCCTAACTTGGAGACAGAAATGTTAACTTTGTACAATGTACAAATAAAGGTACTGAAGCCCAAAAATGTTAAGTGACCTGATCAAAGTAACAGAGTTAATATGTGGCACTTAATAAGATTCCAAAGTTTGTGCTCTTAATTCAGTCATTCAATACCTATATAGTGAGTTGCTACTATTAGTGCCTAGGACATTAGCCATTAAGGGCTTAATGGTATGCATTACTCTAGATTAAAATACCTTAATCCAGCTGGGCATGGTAGTACACATCTGAATCCCAGTGACTTGGAATGCTGAGGCAGAGGGATCGAGGTCAGCCTTAGCAATTTAGCACTGAGCAACTTAAGAGAAACCCTGTCTTAAAATAAAACATAAAACAACATGGGAGGCTGGGGATATGGCTGAGCACCCCCTGGGTTTAATCCCTAGTACAAAAAAACAAACAAAAGACCTGAATCCATTATAGGTAAGAATAATTCCTGCTTGTTGAAGGTTTACCACAATCATACTTCTTCCCAGCGTACCCACATCTTGATATTTTAACCTTTACAAGACTATTCATCAGACCAACTTTCACTGTTGGATTCCAACTTCTAACTTGTTTTTTCCTTCAGGTCTCTCCTTTTTAGCCAAGTGCCCAATATCTCTCACATAGATAGGGTTGCTGAATGAAACAGAGGATGCCAGTTAAAATTAATTATGTGTTAATTCTGACAACCTTACCTCCTCCCCCCATTTTTTGCAGCTTCATAAATTAGCCACTGTACAGCAGTAGACACTTACTTGGGAGGGCTTGTGGATTAGGAAAAAGAGCACAGGGTTGATCACCAGAGGATATGTGTGCCAGACCTACTGGGTCTGAATTTTACCTCTGGGAATGGAAATGCCAGGGGCCCACTCTTGGAGTTTAATGAATACTCAATGAAACGTATATGGATAGCACGAGTTTTCATGAACTGTTGTATTTTTTTATTTGTTTTATTCAGTCTTGTTTTCTTTCTCCAAGTAAAATTTGTTCATTCACTTTAGTCATTCTGTCTGATAGTTCATATTCTAATAACCAGATAGTCCATAATATGCCTTTAGCATAGTTCTATTGGATTCTGTCCCTCTAACCACTTCCTTCCCCAGGAATGGACCTGAGGAATTTAAATAATCATTAAAGTTAATTTAGTCGTGAAGTATACAAAATCTTTTTCTGACTTATTAATTATTAATTCCATAGGGGAAAAAATTCAAATTCAACAGATCAGATTACTATATAATGAAGGACATTATATAAGTCTAGAGTGCTCCTGAATGAATTTTAATAATTCGCCATCAGTTATATTATCTGCTTATGACTTCCTCTGTGTTTCAAAGTCCATAGTCACATTTGATAGCAGGAAATAAAAGTTTGTTTGTTTTGTTTTTATGTGTGATTTTTTTTTTTTTTTTTTGGTACTGGGGATTGATTGAACCCAGGGCCTTGCACCTGCTAGACAAGTAATGTACCCACTGAGCTACATCCCTGTCCCTAAAAGTCCATTTTTAAAAATTCCTTGACTAATAGATTTTTGTCCTTTTTATGCACTGGGTAAATACCAGATCCTTCTTATTCTAAGGTCCCTTTGCAGGCCTGAAATTTTGTGGTTGGAGTTAATGTTTTTCATCTCTTACCTTATTAGAGAATAAGAACAAGCAAGAACAGTACTTTTAAAAGAAACCAAGCCAAGTAATCCATGTAAGCAATTGGAGCCAAACTGTTTACCTCAGTCTTCAGACTCTTTGCCTCTATGCTTAATAGTTGCTAATACCCCTTGTGGTTTCTTTAAAAATCAGAAGAGAATAGTATGTTCCTGTCTCCAGAAAACAGTCTGTCAGAATATGTGCATGGAAAACGTCATTTCTTAAATCTATTCATTTATTTCTAATGAATCTCTTTAACTAAATACTGTGCTAAATTTCTGCATCAAAAACTGAGCATAAAACCTTTTACACTCTATTGTTGCTCATTATTCTTAAGGTTTTAGGGAAGAAAACAAAAGGAAAATAAAACTGAGGAAATCAAAGAGATTGACTATTAGAAATAAAAAAATGAATTACCACAGTGAAGGGAAATGCTTAGAGCCAAGGGGATTTTTTATTTCCAATTGCAATAGGGCCTGTTCACTCAAATAAATAAAATCACATGTAAGTCGTCTTGCTTAAATCTTTTCCAAGTAAAATCTGTCAACAAGATTTAGGCCTTTAAACAAATACTGATTTCGAATTCTAATGTATGATCATAAGAAACGAATGTAAAACATTTACAAAATTCTTCTCCAAGGTAATACTTCCCAGTTTACCTTAGAATCCCAAATGAAAGCTGGCCAACTGTTCTAATACAGACCAAGATCTTCAATATCATCTTAGATCTCAACTGCATGAGTCAGTTAAAGTGCCTGGTACACCTGCAATCCAACTGCCCACAGTGAATATTCATCTGATTGCTAAGGCCTACTCGACTCTTTCCAGCACCTGTTATTCACAATAGAGAAAAAAGACTCACTAATGTATCACCCCCTAAAAGCAAAAGAGGCTGAAAAACCCATTCTCTGGTGCTAATAATGCTGAACTATAGATGAGGAGGCTTACAAAAGAAAATGAGGAAAAGAACACATAATAAAAACTGATGTTACCTGATTTGTATTGCACCTGAAACAGTTTGGGCAGTGTCTCATGCCAGTAATCCCAGTAATCCCAGTGGTTTAGGAAGCAGAGGCAGGAGGATCACAAATTCAAAGCCAGCCTCAGCAACTTGGTGAGGCCCTGTCTCAAAGTAAAAAATAAAAATGGGCTAGGGATGTGGTTTAGTGATAAGGTGCTCCTGAGTTCAATCCCTGGTACCAGAAAAAAAAAAAAAAGAAAAGGAAAAAGAAACTTAATGGGGAAGTTTTTATCCCCCCAGGTGCCTTGGTTTTGAGAATCTCACTGTGTCTTTCCATCTGTCCTGGAGCCCACCATAACAGATGAATGTTCAAGTAAACTACCTATTTCTCGTGTTTTGTTTTTCAACTAACTCTAACTTTTGTTAGATTTCCAAAATGACCATGTGAAATCTCCCCTCTTCCAACCTTAATCATACACTGATATTCTGCAAGTGACGGACTCTTAGTCCCCTGAACTGGAAGCTATCTGAAAGGAGTTCCTTCAATTCCCCTGCCCTCAACAATCTCTCCCTCCCCTCCCCTCTCAGACATGGATTGACAGTCAGTCGGCCATTATTTTAGAATGCAGAAGGTAGTAAGAACCATTTCATGAGGCCCCAAGGAGATCATACAGATACAATGAAATTGTAATGGGGGTGGGGTGGGCAATGCCCAAGGACACATTTGTTCTTTCCCTGCTTAGCTGGGAGAGAGGAGAGGTGGAAATTGGATGGGTGTCCACAAACCCCCTCTGGCCCTCCTGTTGTTTCAGGGAAACAGACTGTCAAGGAGCAGCAAGCAGCACTCGGAGAGAAAAACCCCAAACTTTATTTCTTGCTTCCAGCAGGCTCAGAGGAGATCAGACTCCAAATTCTGAGCGCCCATCACCAGTTTTTCACAACATTTATAGGCTACCTAGTGTCATAAATTTTCTAGTCTAAATGATACATAGTTGTGCATGCACAGGGTTTCAAGCAGGAAAGCATAGAGTGTGATAAAGGAAAGAACTGGCTCCTTTTTCAAGGTCTTCCATAAATCTCTAGCCTTGGTCCCTGAACCTTCACAGGGGCATTTACACTTCAAAGGAAAATAGTTAGATCCTAGGGGAAGTCAAAAGGTAGGTATAGATGGTGCTAATCAAGTTCCCTGAAGACTGGCTGACTAGAAAGGGGAGGGGAACTCTCCCACACACACCAATCCCCCACACCTACGTTGATTCTCAGAGCTCTTAGTTTATTTTTTGCATTCAGGCTTGGGGTTAGTGTCAGGAGCAGCGTTATTAATAATTACTTGGAGGAGGATTTTCTTTCAATGCAAGCATATATTTGATCACACCAATCATCAAATATAAATAACTAATGCAAAAGTGTTGGGTGCGTGGGCTGGGATTGTGGCTCAGTAGTAGAGCGCTTGCCTACCGTGTGTGAGGCACTGAGTTGGTTCTCAGCATCGTATATAAATAAATAAAGTCCATTGACAATTTAAAAAATATTTTTTAAAAGTTTTGGGCTTGTGTTTTGATTGTGGGCTCAGGTAGAGCAATAATTTTATCAATGGTGGTAGATGAAATTAATTGTCCACTGGCATTCCAAATTACTCCCCCAAATTTTCCTTGAGCTGCAGGACCTTGTACTTTATCTTTATTAATGATCCAGCCATTTTTATTAAGTTCTATGACCACTGTATCAAGTGTTTCTTGTACCTTGGGTATATATTGTTCATAAATTATGATATCATCTATATAACTTAGTATTTTGATCTTTGGGTGTGTTGTCTTATTGGGGTCCAGGTATTGTGAGATAGTAGCATGAGCTAGATTAGGACTATTCTTATATCCCTAAGGTAATCTCTTGAATCAATATTGTTTAGTGTTCCATGTAAACATGGTTTGCTCTCTGGATTATCATCTATGGGTATACTTAAGAATATACCAGTGAAATCAATAGTAGCATAGTATCCTGGGTTATCTTGGGTGATAGTATTTATGATCTCTTCTACTTCTAGGAGATTTCCTGGTAGTGGGGGTACTCTTCAGTCCAATTTATGGTAAATCTATATGAGCCATTGGGTTTTAGAACAGGCCATCCAAACTGTTAAAGATAAATGACTGTGTTGATTCAATAATATCACTGTAATAATTCTTATATTTTGTCAGATATTTCCATGTGGCCCCCCCCCTTTAGTGGATATTGTTTTGTAAAAGAAAGTGTAGCCAGAGGAAGTTTAACAGGCTGCATTTTAATTGTGGACAAATATGTAGAAGCTTGAGTCTTTAGAGACAGTAAGGTTCCAAATATTGTGGGGATGTAATCCATCCCCAGGACATTATGTGGACTTTGTTGTACAACTAATAACTCAGCCTTAATGGGATCTCGATTATATGCAAGAATATGGGTCTTTATAAGATAACCTCTAAGTTTCTCTGGATATGCCTTCTACTTCCAGCTGTCTGTTTATTTTTGCCAGGATGTCTTGTACAAGAGTTATTTGGCTATCTGTAGCTATGAGAAAATTTAAATTATCATTTTATACAAAATGGATAAGAAGATATATGGTCTGTTATCTGTGCTAGTTATGCATACCTGGGTTGGTTTCTCCAATTTGTCATCCTCCCTTGAGTGGGCCATTGATGAAAATTGTTTGGACCTTGAGGACCCCAGTCCTGACCAAGGGGTCCCCTCCATCCATTTTTTGAATTGAATATTGGTCTATTAGGAATAATTTGATTAGCATTTGGGGGGGTTTCTTCCTTCTCTATTGGGCCATCCCTCCGCATTGGTCCATCCCCTCATACAGGGTGGTCCCGTGTGTGCTCTTCCCTGGTATTGACCATTACGTACATGTCACCTGGGATTTCTACATCTGTTACATCTGTTAGGCCTGTTTTATATATTAATATTTTGAAATGATGTCAGGAAGGACATTTGTTGCCTAAGTAATGAACGAAAGGTCTTGTCTGTCTCAAGGTTTCTGGCCTGTCTTATGTCATTTATGGTTGTGGTGTTAGCTAGTGCTGCAGATGATGTTAGCCTCAGATACTTGGTCCTCCCTTGATAACTAAATTCTTTATCTCCTGGTTTATAGGAGCAGCTAATGGTGTTGTAGCCTCCTCAGAGTATATCATTACAATAGTCCCAATCTTACGACACAGTTTTATACACTGGTCTATTCTATGCTACTTCTACATTGTAACTGTGTACCAAAGGACAGCAGTTCCATCATTGGAAATGCTTTAGTCCAAGTTTGGGCTACCCACCTAAATAGGGAGTATGACTCAAGGGGTTGGTCATCGATTAACTTTAGTAGTGCATCGTGGATTTGTGGATTTTCTATGACACCTATTAGGGCTGACATTTCCCATTCTAAAACGATCACCCTGTTTGCTCCCCTGTGAATGGACACTCGCAGAGTCCATACAAAGTCCAAAGACTACGCTCCATACTGAAATCTCATGCAAGAGATTTTATTGTCAGTAGCAAGAGGCAAAAGGACAAGGCTGTCTCTTGGAGGAGAGTAGCAGTGTGTCAGCACTCACAGAGCAGCTTTATAGCCCACTAGAGGAATTTCATAAGCTGCTTAGGAGTTACATCAGAAGCTGGGGTGGGGTTGATGGTTTAGCAGGTACATGTTCTTAGGGAAGTTAAGCAGCATTGCCTCAGAGCTGAAACGTTAGAGCCTCTAGATAAATTGGCTCCAACCTAAAATAGTGAATCTGATGCCAATTTTGATCTGATGCCAATACCCTGTTTCCAAAGTATTTGACATCCCTGTGCAAACTCACTTCTATATGACTGTATCTCAGTCCTGGTTAAGTCTCTAATATCAACAGTTTGTTCTGGATTTTCAGAGCTCCCTGGCCTAATTATTTTATTTGTAATAACCGGCAGGCATTCCTTATGGACTTCCACCATGTCTTGTAGGATAGGATCATTTTTACTTCTTTCAATAAATTGTTTTGGCTAGCCTTTTTTCTTTTAGTCTATCTTCATCTACATCTGTGATTGTTTTACACAATATCGAAGCTATTTCTTTCAGATTTGCTTGAGTAATTATGAGTTGCACTACTTCAGTGTTTGTTAATGCTACTTCTACATTCGTCCCTTTCCAGAACTTTGGGAGCTTTTCCTGTGTAGCGCTCTCTATGCCTCGCCATTGGTTTTAGGGTTTTAATTCCCTTATGGTTCCTTTTGACCAGAATTACAATTTGTCTAGTTTTTCTTTAATCTGCATCAACTCTGTAACTTAACAGCTATATGCAATATTACCTTAACTGTATGCTTTCTACAATTACTATGATATACTGCTATTGGTATATACGCTTGTCAGAGATGGTTCAATTAATAATTCTGCATGTCTACATAACTATTTTGCTAACCATTCCTGCATCCAGCCTTTCCCTGTAAGGAAGTTGAGTTTGCCCCTACTAGAGCCAGTCTTACCACAGCTTCCCGTGGGTGCTTTTTGGAGATAGCTAATACCAACTGTTCCTTCCACTAGATTGCATTCGCCCCTACCAGGGCGGGTCTTACCATGGGTTCCCAAGGGTAGCTTTTGGAGGTAGCTAATAGCGATCGTAACATGGTGTGTGTTCCTTTCCCCAAGGCAGACCCCTACCAAGAAAGGTTCCCCACAGGTGCCATTTGGAGGTAATCTTCACTCTCTTGGTTCAGGATTCGTACCCCGGGGTATCCTAACATCAAGGCCTTAAGCAGTCATAAGCAATCCTGCCGACTATGCCAACTGTTGAGAGTGGCGCTATTAATAATTACTTAGAGACAGATTGTCCTTAAATGCAAACATATATTTAATCACACCAATCATCAAATATAAAAAATTAATGCAAAAAGTGTTGGGTAAGCTTCAACACCCAAACTAGCATTCATGCACACTAATTAGACACTATAAGAAAATCACACAATCTTGGGATAACCATGAGCCTCAAAATATCTCCTATGCCACATGACTTCTCTTAGCCAAAGAGCATATGTTGTTCTTGTCTGGTGGTTCTCTCTAGCCTTTGGCTGGATGTCAGGGAATGCTGGAGTCAGTCCAGGGATGGACAGCAGGGCCACCAGTATCACTGATGTCCTTGGAGCAAAATTCTTCAATGTGGCAAAACAAGCAATTTAAATACAATTCAAGTTGGTGGTGTACGTTGGTGACTGTTACACCCAGTGAAAATCAATGTCCATTGATTATGTCCAGTGAGGTGATGTAATTGCAACTGGGCATGTTCTTTGCACATGACCATGGAGCTGTGCTCCCTATCAATTGTAACCAGTCATTGCTAAGCATGCCTATTGCTAGTGCCCCTTACAGCTCTTTATCAATTGCAAGCAGATGTGATTGAGCAGTTCAATGGCTGTTGTTCTTTATGGCCAGCAACTTAGTGAGTCCCAGCATGTTCTAGCATATGTAACTCCTTACAGTCAGTCACCCGTTACATGGTGACTTTTTGACTTCCTCCTTTTTATAAAGTACAAATGGTACGGTAAGTCCCAGAGAAGAAAGAAGAATATGGTTAAACATGGAATCAGATAGTTTAAAGAGCTAGTAATTTGCAACTTTTTGAACCCCTATTGCTTTCTTAATTGATGTATTATGTTTATACATTATAGTGAAATTAATTGTGAGATAGTCATAGATGCATCTAACATAATTGGCTCAATTATATTTTCCCAGTAACTCCACTTTTCTTCCTCTCCTTCCTCCCACTGATCCTCTTCCTCAACTTGACTGATTTCTCTTCTATTTTCATGAAGTCCTATATCTATATATATCTATATCTATATATCTATATATATCTATATATCTATCTTTCTATATCTATCTATCTATCTATCTATCTATCTATATATATATATATATATATATATATATATTATTTCCAGCTTCCACATACAAGAGAGAATATACAACCTGTGACTTTCTGAGTCTGGTTTATTTTGCTCAGCATGATACTCTCCAGCTCTGATTATTTTTCTGTGAATGACATTACTTCATTATCTTTTATGACTGAGTAAAATTCCACTGTGTATATATACCCTCTTTTTCTTTATCCATTCATCAACCAGCCTATGTATCTGCTCATCAGTGTCCATGGACACACAGATTGGTTCCAATGAGCCAATATTCTTAAAATTCTTGTTTAACTCAGAAGAGAGACTGTGTGCTACATGAGGGAAAGGTTGAAGGCAGACATGCGGGAAACTTGCAGTTTCTTTTCTTTTTCTGAGCAATTCAGTTCTTACCACAAACCTGTGGGCCTCACTCAGCAAAAGCAAAATAAACTTTAACGTCCTTTATTACTAAAGCATGCACAACCAGAAGTCTCCTGCTGTACATTCAACCCCTCTTTCCAACACACAGAATGCCACCCATGAGATGAGTTCTTGCAAGAAACTTGTCCTTATTCCATGTCTAGTCATGCTCTGAGCCCCTTATAGATTAGATGCTTAGGCAGATGCCCACTAACCTCATCCTTACTCTTTCTGATAAAATCTGGCTATGCATTCTCAGAGGCCTCCACCCTTTTATCTACCCCCAACTCAAATGTTCTGCACATTCACACTATGTAGTTCTTCTCCCCTAAGACCTTGAATTGTTCTGGCATCAGAAGTCCTACAAACAAGCAAATACCTTAAGTGAGGACTGAAGTTGTAGAAGTTCATGCTAGAATTTAGAAAAGCCAATTAGAAAGAGTTGTGCCCCAGCAGTATACAGAATCTTACATGTAGTACATATTCACCAAGTATTTGTTATTTGAATTAAAATAAATTAACTAATATTGGTTGAACCACTTGGCATAGAATAAAGGATAGTCTGCTTGCCCCTTATCTGCAAGTATAATGAAAGCTACATTTATTTATAATTTGGCACTATTTTTTTACAATTATAGCTGATATTGAGACACACTATTTCCCACCACATATAACACTAAGGAGTGGCATTGAATTAGAAAAGGAGACTTTCTGGTGGACCCCAAAGAGCTCTGAGGAGCCTGCTGTCATGGCTGGCCTAGTCACCATCATAGCCCAGGAGGAGCCACAGCTGCCTTGGTCAGCCCAGTCACCATCAACACAACCAGGAACAGCTGACAGGAGATCCCGAGACCCCAAGGAGTATCCTCCAAGGCTGCCCTTAGCACTTTGTGAACACCAAGCCCAGCACCACTGGCAGGCTCACAGCAAGCTGGTGGTCCCTGGCAGCCTCACATCTGCCATCTGAAGTGGGAATAACAGGAGCATCCCAACAAAGATTTGGGAAACAGTAAAACACTTTAGTGTAAATCATGGGTGTCATTTCATCAGTAATAACACCCAGAAGAATGTATTTTGACTGCTATAAGAAAACCCAGAAAATGACTTTCCCAGGGTTTGAGAGGGAGATTGTGGAGTTTAGTGGAGTTCCAGTTCAAGGCATTATGCTGCTGACTGTAACAGTTGTAGTTGCTCTCCACCTGGTAGGGTGCCACTACCTGCATGGCCAAACTCTAGAAACTGGTAAAGGACAATGCGGGATAGAAAAACACACAAACACAGAGAAAAAGCTGGGTGGGACCAGGTGGAACACTGACCTCTGATGGAGGAACAGTGACCCAGAGAAGCTGGGTCATGTTTATTATATAGCTCAGCAAGTTTATTATATAGGGGTCTCATAATCAGGAAGTTGGTGCACATTGTTGTCTGTGCACTAAAATTTTACCAAACTAAAAAACATTTTTGTAGCTATTCTACTGTTGTAGTGCTAGGAACATCCTATTATTATCCTGCTGGAAGCCCATCAGGAAGCCCATCGTCCAGAGTTTCTGCAAAGCAGGTCGCAGGTTTAAAGTTTACCTCACTTGCAAAATATTGTGGTTATCTTGCTCTGCTCAGAATTCTCTGTCCCCTGGGCTCAAGGTCAAGACTGTTATTTTTCTGTGTCTACAAACAGAACATCCTCAGGCAGGGTTTTACCATAGCTCCTGGGCAATCTTATCCTGTACCTTTGCACAGAAAGTTCCCATTGCAAAGTGCAGCCATAGCTCTGAGGCAGTTAAAGACCATGATCCAAGTCACGGCTTTTCACAGTAGGGGTCCACCAAACAATTGCCAGTACTATTATCAGAGTAGTGAGAGTACATAAAGCAAGCAGGATTGGAGAGCACTCCTACAGGCCCTGCTAAGGGAAAAAGTTCCCACTTTTATTATGGGTGTCCCCGCAGTATTCCAAAATGAGGGAAGCACTGACAACCAGGGTGCAAGAAAGCAAAGTAGATCAGCAGACCAAATGTGAATTGATGTTACAGACCATAATTCTGCAGGGATCCTTCCACACCAAAGACAGTGAAGAAGGACCGCAATGGAGAAGACAAGAGAATGAAGATGAGACCCAAGATCAGCTGAGAATTCCTGTGCTCTTGCTGCTAGGGCTGAGTAGGGCCAGGTTGTCAGTTTACTATTTCTACCATCATTTGGTTAGTCATCCAATAAGAATAAACCAATATGAAATTCTAGCAATGAGACATGAAGAGAAGGTAGGTGTTAACTATCTACAATATTTATGCAGCATGGAGTTCTTCTTAATTTTTGGTACTGGGATTGAACCCAGGGGTGCTTTACCACTGTTTAAGTCAGCTGTTTTACTGCTGTGACTAAAAGACTCAACTAGCATAACTATAAAGGAGGAAATGTTTATTTAGGGGCTCATGGTTTCAGAGGTCTCAATCCATAGACAGCAGGCTCCATTTCTTGGGGCTTGAGGTGAGGCAGGCCATCATGGCAGAAGAGTGTTGTAGAGAAAAGCAGCTCACATAGTGATCAAGACGCAGAGACATCGGTCTCCACTTGCCAGATACGAATACACACCCCAAAGCCATACTTTCAATTCCCACCTCCTCCAGCCACACTCTCCACTCAGTTAACCCCTAACAGAGGATTAATTCACTGATTGGGTTAAGACTCTCACAACCCAAACATTTCTCCTATGAACCTTCTTGCATTTCCTCACACATGAGCTCTTTGGGGACACCTCACATCCAACCCATAACAACCACTGAGCTATATTTCCATTCCTTTAAAAAAATTTTAAACATTTATTTTTTAGTTATAGGTGGAAACAATACCCTGCTGTGCTGAGGATCAGACCAAGTGCCTCACACATGCTAGACGAGCGCTCTATCTCTCAGCCACAACCCCAGCCCCTTTTTTATTTTTCATTTTGAGACATGGTTTCACTAAATAGCTTAGGATCTCTCTAAATGGCTGAAGCTGATCTAGAAACTTGCAAATTTCCTGCCTCAGCCTCCTGAGTAGCCAGGATTGCAGGCATGTGCCCCCATGCCCAGCTGTTATTATTTTTATGATTGTATTTTATTCAAAGGCCTGGGTTTCTCAATATGCTTTTAAAACTTTTGTTTCATATTTACCCAAACTGAGATTTTTAAGAATTTCATTTTTTAAAAAGTCAATAAGCTGCTAGCACCTGCTAATTAAGGTCTTTAATAATTAAAGAGAAACAGACTTTCTGTGCCTCCCCATTCCCATTGGTCCCTTGGGCCTTGGGTAAACCTTTATGATTTGAACAGAGAGCAAAGCCCATGTTTAAAACAGATGCCAGCAACAACGAGCTCCTCTTCCCACTGACATACAAACTTGGGAAAAGGCAGATTTAGACACATGCTGTAAGATCAATTAGTAAACCAGCAGCCACCTCTATTCCCTCCCCACTCAGGTCATCATGTGGCTTTTCTATAGGTTCATAGAAGAGTGCGGATCACCTGGAATGGCCTTGCAAATGGTTCTCCTTAAATGAACCCTACATCCCTGCTACGTGACATGTGGAGTTCCTCACAAAGATGTTCATGAGGTAGGAAATTTACTGCTGGACACCCCAAAGTTGCTTCTGGATGGAATGTAACTTGGAATAAAATACAACATGAGGTAGACGTTACAGACTAACTTAGACTATTAACCAAAACCCTCTCAGACGCACATATAAAGAGCAATAATAACTGATTTTCATACTTCTAAGCCAGAGAAACACCCAAATGTTGAACCATCTTCTGAACCTTCAAACAAGACCAGTGTGCATGTGATTTTAGTTGATGTGTTTTAATGTATTTGAATTCTTTTAAAATCATATTCCACTTATTTATAACATACAATGGCAGCATTTTATTAACTGTAATATCTGAGTGGTCATAAAATACAAATAAAATCCTGATTAAGAAAGGATTGACTGATCCCTGATTCTCCACAGGGGGAAAAGGAAATAAAATTCATAGAACTCCCTAAGCTTATTCTGGTGGTGGAGAAACTCAATCACAATTGCATAAACCTATTGGAGAGGTTTATAGGGAAGGAATTTGTTGTCATAACAGAACATTTTTATTCCTTTAAGCAGGCACTTTTTCCAGTTCTCCTTTAGTCATGACTTTAAACATAGGTGATCTAGAGCAGAACTGAATATTCTACTAAGTGTTCTACTTCAGACACTTTCCTAAAAATCCCCTGTATAGAATTTCTGTCTCCTCATTTCTTAAAGGTCAGATTTCAATCCATAACAACTTGGCTGAAATAAAAAAAAATAATAATTTGGCCCAAGCGGATCCTCTGACTGAGGAGTCCTTGAACTAACAAATAGTGAGCAAGTCAGACACTTAACGGTGAGAAATGAAATTGTAGGTAATGATTTAAAGAGCAATTGGAAAGTTGGCTGGGAAGTCATGATGGACCATATCCAAGTGAGGTTATTAGAGAGTGGAAACTATGAGCAAGTAGACACTCTCATAGAGTTATTATAAAATTAAACCACAATTCCACTGTGTAGGGAAAATACAGATGATTATTATTCTCCTTTTCCTTCTTCCTCTTCTTTCCCCCAGGGGTGCTTTACCACTGAGCCACATCCCCCAGCCCTTTTTATTTTTAATTTTGAGACAGGATTTCACTAAGTTGCTGAGGGTCTCACTAAGTTGCTAAGGCTGGCCCTAAACTTACAATCCTCCTGGTTCAGCTTTCCAAAACACTGGGATTACAGGCCTGTGGCATTATGCCTGATGGAAATCGAGATTCTTCATTTGATTCATAATTGTTTTGATCTCCTTCGTGAGCCCCCACCCACTAAATAATAAAAGGAACAAAATGAAACAAACTACTTTAGTCCAGTTCTTGATTTGCTGCAATAATTTTGAGATTCCTTGGGATATGATTACTAGGGGTTTATTTTACTGTCTTTTCTAACGTGGCTTTTAGGACTATGTGGCAAATGGAGCTTCTATAAGATTGAGGTTTTAAAGAGAAAGAGGTTCAAAAGGCAAGGTTAGGTGTCACTTGACTTGGTGGGACAGTTAGGTATCTCTTGCAGTTGGGACAGTGGCTGGTAGCCCTCCTTGGCTCATGTAGCCTCACTCCAATAGGCTGAGTTTAAAGATGTCTCCTAAGCAACTGTGACTTCCATTGATTTGCCACAGCATCAAGCACACATGCTAAAATCTAGGGCTCCCTCAAGCTTTCAGTTTCTTCTACACTAAGTCACTGGAATAACAAAATCAGACCAGAAAAAAAAAAAATAAAAAACACCAGGAACTTTGTCTCCTCTGCCATGCAACACAATCAGATTCACCCAGATGAAGTTGTCTCAGAGAACTGCAGAGGCCAAAATGGGAAGTGATTGCCTTTCAGAGTCTCAGGCATAGAGTGCAGAAAAATCTTCATGCTACTTAAGTACCAAGTTACCTGGATGTTCCTAAAGCTGCCCACTGCTCTTTAAGTTTGGCCTTGAGGTAAAAGTTGGAGATATGAGAACATGTCTCTTTCCATCACTCTCTCTCCATTTTTCCACAGTCCCTCAGGCTAGAAAAGATGGGGGTTCCCTTGTCTTCCCCATCAACGTGACATCCTTCCCCATCACTACTTAAAGCTATGTTACTTTGCCATCATGGACAGAAAGGCATCAGCTCTGTACCCCAGAAGGATTCTATCATGGAAATCATCCAAGTCACTTCCTGAAATTCTAGAAAAAGTCTAGAAGATTCTCTCTCATCCAAGCATGACTTTCAAACCTGCTTCCCCGGCCCCCCCCCCCATCACAGGACAAGGGATTTTAGGGGAGAGCCTCAGAGGTGGAAAATAATCCAATTTTAGAAGGAAAAGAAAACAGATTTGTTTAATATTTGCAAAATATTATCCTCATGACACTGTGAAGTATAGAAAATATAATTTAAAAGGGCAGGGAGCCATGTGGAGGGAGAGAACTGAGGTGCAGACACACACAACACAGTGAAAGCTATGATTGGTGAAGCATTAGAAGGAAACACACAGGCATCTGACTAGAGCCATCTGGGTATAGAAGACTCTCTTGTTCCCATCTCCCAGGGACCTCCATTTGATAGTTTGTTTAGCTTTTCCTGAACTCCCATGCTTGTGTACAAATGATGAATTATTTGATTTAACTGGAGTGCAATTCTGCTCCTTATAGTCAGATATCTGAATGAACATAAGCGTTCAACTTTCACGTGCACATGCATGTAACTAAATCCTGATTCATATAAATGTCTTTCTAATCCTTACTGCAGATTCCAGTTGCCACACCCCCAGATCACTCTGTCACTGTAGCTAGCCAGCCTAATTCCAGGCTGTCTCTACTGCTATCTCTACTGCCTGCACCCTGGCCCATTCGATCTCACATGCTTAGAAACTTACACCATGCAGATCTTCTCTCTGTCGTATTCAGCTGCGTTTGCTTCAGTTCAGTTTTCTCATTCTGCACATTTAAATGAATCCAATTTCCCACCATGTTCACCAGTCCTCTCCTCCAGGCTGGCTGACAACCAAACTGCCTGCGCCTAGAAACACACTCTCTGTGCCTGCTCTCACATTTCTGCCTGTCCTGAAATGATTTTTGCCCTTCTCCTCTGCTAATCAAAATCCAACCCATTTTTCCACAAGTGCCTCAAATCCAACTTGTTTGCCAGTTTTCTGAACTGCTGGTTACTTGAGGTCATACCACACGACTTTACAGATTATGTATACTCCATCTTTGAATGATGGATAGTATCGATCACTGGTGTGCACTGAGAACTTCTGATGTGCTAGGTGCTTTACTGGGACAACTCGTTTGACCTTTCCTCCCTGCATGGGAAGGGCCATTATGGTACACAAGCTGAAGAGGAGAGAACTGAGCTCTGGGTGATGACATAACTTTCCTGAGATTAAGCTCCTGGTAAGTGGATGAAGCCAGAATTCAAGGCAAGAAATCAGATTCCAGGCACCAAACATGACATACTGCCCACAGAGAATGGCTCCTTCTAAGGTCAAGTGTTTTTACCTTATCTCCCCCACCTGGAGGGTAAGTTTCTAAACAAGGAAGATCATGACTTCTATGTTCTCTGTGTTCTTTTAAGCAAGCACATGATAGGCCCTTGAGTGATATTCATCTCTCCACTGACGGGCTTTCCCCACGAAATCATCATTTTTTTCAGATATAAATCAAATAGGCTTTACCTTCAAGGTCTATTCAGACTCTGGAATTGCTCTTTCCTCCCGTGAATACTCTGTGAGCCCCCTGAGTGGCTAAATTGCTACCTGCTGCAGGTCGGAGGTATCTGGATGCCCTTGGGCAAACTGCTTCTCTCTATCTCTGCCCATTTACCAGGCTTGAGTTCTCATTTCACAGGACTCTGACCACCTCCCAGTGCCGTTTTGGAAGGTGAGGGTTGCACCACATTCCTAAATCCACCTTCCAAACATACCAGTGTTGAGGTGTTTCTGAACAGGATAATCTGTAAAGTGGATAGTTCCCTAGAGGCTGCACTTTACAGTGTGGGATGGAGACTCTGAAGACCTCCCATTAAATGCTCTTCAGCCCTGTGATTTACTTGGAGAAGACCCAGCTACCCCAGAGAGAACAGAGAAATGGGTAGCCTGTGAATTGATTTTAAACATTAGAGCTTTTTTTCTTCAAAAGGAATTTTCACAAGGGAATTTCTCCTCTCTTCCCTAAATGAGAAGCTGCAGGCATTTAGGACTGTCTTAAGATGTGGTGAAGTGAAGCTCAAGACTGTCAATATTTGACTCCTCTTTTTTGGAGGGTATGTGGGAGCTTGGCAGGCCTACACCCAGCAGGAATAAGTTGGGGAGGGTCACTGCATTGTGTGAGGACTTCAGGTGGAAATCCTTCATTTCCTCCAAAGGCCTCCTCCTTACCAACACTATGATCCCTCCCTTCCTGCCCAGCCAGCAAGAGCAGACCCTCCAGTATCTCTTCTACTTTCCCACTCCACCCACTAACCTCCTTGGAAAGAAGAAAAGAACAAAATGCATTTAAAAGTTCTTCCAGTTTCTTAGAACTCAAGTTTCTTGTCACACCAAGATTTGGCTGCAGGAACTGGAAGCAACTTGGTTTGTGTTAGCATGATGAAATCATGGAAGGATCCCCTGAAAAGCTCTACTGTTTTCCTAAATTTCTGCCCATAGCTGCCTGCATAAGAAACCTAACAATAACTCCATGAAACCCTCTTTGATCTCAGCCCTTATCCCATAGGACAGGAAAGTGGAGTTTGTTTCAAGATGGGGAAGGGTAACCTCTGTGATCCTGAAGACAGGACACTTCCTCTTTCAGACAAGGCAGGGATTTTACAGGTTAGGGGAGGTGCTCTGGAAGAGAAGGGCTGGTCCTTTCCAAGCCTGCTTGTGTCTTTAATCATCAAGCCTTGTTGCCTGAAGAGGAATGGAAGAATTGTGCAGACCTCCATCAAATAGCAGTGCAGGGAAGGGTCAGGGGAGTTAACTCTTCCCACACCTGGAAACTTATGTCCATGCATGATCCACCTGTGCCTTACCTCAAAATGTTGCAGACCTAAGGTCAGGCAACATCATTTGACACCCACCCCCATTCATTGATGAAATGTGGGTGTGGCCTGCTCTAAAAAAAATGTGATTCCTGGAAACCCAGATATATAAAAGTAAGATTAAATCAGGGATTAGGTAGGTCTTTCATTTTACTTGAGTCACCTGAAAATGAATGCCTAAAAATAGTGTCTCCCATTCAAGGACACTTGAAATATGATCCAATTCTTAAGAATGTGGCTCCTAATCAAATTCTTGGGTGTCAGTGTTAATGGGAGAAGGGAAAGGGAGGTTCATTAACTATATGCATACATTTCCAACATGATGAAGCAGGGAAGCAAAAATTCTCAGGATAAAAAAAGATTCGCTCATTAACTGACCACTTATACAATGAGTTCATTTTCAATCATCACTTTCCCATAGGCTAGTGTCTGCCCTCACACATGGCATCAGATCTTTGTGGGACACTCCCGTGAGGTCAATAATACAATGCAAATCAAATGCAAATTGACTGTAACAAAGTGAAATTGCATACCCTGCAATAGATACAAGCTTTCATCTGACTGGGACTAGGACATAATTTGAGCTTTGAAAGAGAGTGATTTGAATATCAGAGAACTAAAAGAGGCCCCCTGGGAAATGAATGAAGTCCCTTAGTATTTTTGCCAAAATGGTGCTCTCATGTCCATAGCAGAGGTCAAATGTAAAGGAGGTCTTAAAGTTTTGTCAACAAAGTTAAGCCAAAAGGTCGACCCTTGATTCATTTTCTGATTCTAAAAGTTAGCAAAATGATTGTAATTATAGGATTTTAGTAAATATATGACAAAAATACTAACTTATTTTTGTACATCTCACTTTTAATAATAAAATACCACCAATACTTTTTAAAATACCATTTATTGTGAAATTTTGATTCATGTTTTAAATGATTTCCCTTTTATTTTTTTGAATATCAATTATCCTTGGATAATGAGAACCATCTGTGGTTCCTTATAATTTCATATATATTATTTTATTTAATACTCACAAACAGCCTGTGAGACTGATCAGCTTTTAGTCCACTTAACAGGTAAGAAACTGAGGCCCTGGGAGGTTCTTTGAACAGCATTATGAAGTTAGTACTAGCTTCAATGATACAAGCATGGCTGTTTTCTTATCTAAATAAGAAAATTATGTCTCTAGGATATTTAGTGACAAACCCTTGACCACGTATCTAGTGATATCAGTCACATTCCAAACCAGACTTTCTGACCTCCAGACCAAGGTTTATCCTACAGTATCCACCAGATTTCTTTACAGATAAAAATAGCAAAGCATGATATATCCAATGATAGGAGCACTAAAAATGTCTAAGAGAATCTTTAGCATATTCAGGAAGCAGGGTTCTGTTGCAGACTTCATTGAGAGGCAGTGAGGGATAATCACTGTTAGATTAAAGTGTATGTTTAATTCATTCTAGATTGAGTGAAATTGGCACTTCAGTCATGCATATAGCAGGCTGTGTTCCTCTTTGGTATTCTTCTTCAGTGACCCATTTGCCAAAAGTACCACAGTGATTAAACACTAAACAAATATAAACATAGGTAAGATAAAAATAGCACTCAGGTGTGGAAAACCTAAACTTATTCAGCACATTTAAGCCTGGTGCACCAGGGCATGTGAGGGATCTGTTTTTATTGATGGATTTCTATTACTAGTTGCTTCTTCCTGTCCTGCTTCGGCAATGCTAGATGTATGTGCACAAATCTAGATATGTATCCAGAAATTGGTACTTTACTACTGATGAGCTGATACCAACAATATAACAAGGGCCATTATAATGTTAAGTGAGTTTTGAACAAATAGAGTTAGAAATCCAATTATCTTTCCATAGAAAAGCTTTGTGTGAAGTCATTGTTAAATAAAGGAGGGAAGCCAGTGGGAGAGTTAGAACAGCAATTTCTCCTGCCTGCAGAAGAACACTGGAGAATTTCATCCTGCACATACATTAATCCCTTCATAATAGCTTCCCACCCTGTAAGTGGCCCACAAAGAGCTCTTCTAAGTCTGGCTCTCCTTCTGGTTACTGGAGGCTTCCTTTTCAAAGAAAAGCTAAAAACCAGAAGACTATGACTTGGGTAAGACATAAAAGACGAAGTGTAGAGCCTTCATAGGGCTTAAAACAACATCTAGAATGGAGGTACAACACCCGTCCCCTGGCACCCCAGTCTAGGACCCTCAGAGCTTACCAGAGATGAGAGAAAATAGAAACTCCTTGTGGTGGTTCCAATTCACTGGCCCTTGGTTGGCCTTAGATGAATGCCTCTCAAGCCTTTACAGGTGTATGAGTCACTTTGGGATTTAGTTAAAAATGCAGATTTTCTCATTCATACCTTTGGAGTGGGATCTGAGATTCTGAGTTTCCCTAAAATTAGCAGGTGATGCCCATGCTGTTAGTTCACGGATTTTGAATCTAAATTAGCCCGAGCTTTAGTTGGTCCACCAAGCCTTCTGCTTGATTTTCACAATAGCCATGAAAATTATAGTCAGGAGAGAGTTTAGAGACCCTGGTCTTTGGAAATTACTAGCTGTGTGACCTCGGGGAAGTTACTTACCCTCTTTGTATCTTGTTTTTCGTAAACAATTGTTTATGAGGATTAAATGAAAGAATGTTTTCCACAATGCCTAATATTCAACATTGGCTTCAAAAATACCAACTAAAACCATTTGGCTTCACTGCTTCAGGTGAAAGATGTAGAGATGCGTCACTCCGAGGTATAGAATCTTGCTCAGTGTGACACAGTTTGCTAGTGCCAGAGGCTGAGCAGAAACATGATCTCCTGACTTCTAGGGGAAAGCTCTTTCTACAGCCCAAGGGCTGAAGCTTAGTTAGAGCCCATTCCTAACTGGGAAAGCTGACTCCAGCACACTCTCCGTGTCTCCTTCTCTGCCCCAGCCTCAGACAGCCATAGAGCTGCAGTGGGTTAAACCATGCACACAAATACTTTTGCTACGACCAGTCCTGTCGGCTCAAGCACTCTGCCATTAATTTTAAAGATTATCCAGATAATTGATTTAATTGGGAACAGAGAGTTTCTTGGTGCAACCAGCCAAAAAGGATTAGATCTACTCCGTGCCCTGTGAGATACTGGACGCTCCCAAGGGGAAAAGCATTTCTTCCCTGAGGAAACTTCTGGATGCCCCAGTGGATCGTACAGCATGGCCTATGCCTGGCACTCATCTTGGTGACTAGTCCCTAGGGATGATGTTAAATCCCATTCAAATGTCACATGGACACATGTGCCTCTCTCTCCCTTCCTGCTACATTTTATAGAATCCTTAATAGAATTTTCAATGACCACACTTGACAGTGGAGAAGAACAAGTAAAAAGATTTTCTCTCTATGTGATTTTGCAAATGGGCATTAGCCACAGGCTGTTCCAACTCAAGGGTGAACAGTAGCAGCCCAAACTCCTTCCTTTCTCTGCAGTAGAAAGAATGAAATGACTTTTTTCCTATAGCAGTGCCGAGATATGAATAACTAGACTGGAAAAAAATATTAGCTGTCTGTCTACTATTGCTGTGTAATATAGAATATATATCATTCCAGCAACTGCCCAGTGAAAAATTACAGAAATAGTAGCAAACAAATGCTACAAAATATGTCTGCTTTGTTGTCCTTTTTCATCGGTACAATCAAAATGGGGTTATCAATCGGTTCTTTAAAACGGACTGTTTCAGTATCGGCTTATTCTAAACACAACCTTTCTTAGCCAGTCAGCCTCATAGCACTTTAACCTGTGTGGATTTTCTTTCTGTTTCCACATGCATTGAAGCCATTTTTGAAAATCTGGTGGGTTAGAAAGCCCAGGGCAGACAAGCTATCTGTACAAAATACAGAAAATTTGTGTTGTTGATACAAATACTAAGTCATATATGCCAGATGACTTTAGGTTTGGGATCCTAAAAATGAAGATGGTTCTGGGGTCTGGTGATATGTTACAAAACCTTTGCCTTTTAAGTGGCTATCGGCATTCTAATCGGAGCAGAGATGGAAAAATAACAATGTGGAGACACTTTCATCCATTGTGGCTACATTCTTTAATATCTTAGCTTCTTTCAAAGGCCCCATGAACCTGCCATCATAAATCATAACTAAGATGTTACTTCGCATGCTTCACCAGTGTTCAGCATGTGATGGGCTCAGATACTTTCCCATCCCCAGTTCAATAACCTCCCTCAGTACCTCAGAATGTGAGCTTATTTAGAAATAGGGTCATTGCAGGCATGACTAATTAAGTTAAAACGAGGTCATACTAAAGCAGGGTGACAACTTAATCCAATATGACTGTTGTCCTTATAATAAAGATGAACCCATGGATACTGATGCACACAGAGGACACTGTGAAAATGAACAAAGAGAATCTAAAGATTCTAAAGCTACAAGTCAAGGGACATGAGGGATGCTGACAAGGGACAGGAGCTAGGAGAGAGGCAAGGAATAGATTCTTCCTCCGAAGGAGTCCATGTGCTGACATCTTGGTTTTCTAGCCCTCAGAACAGTAGAGAACACACCTGTTGTTTGAAGCTACCCTGCTTATGGTATTTTTATCCTAGAATGCTAATATACCTCCTCCTAAGAATTTCTGCATTTCTGGTTGGGGACATAGCTCTGTGGTAGAGCGCTCACCTAGCATCTGAGATTCCCTGGGTTCCATCCCCAACTTTAGGGGAAAAAAATTGTTACACTTCTTTCCTTTAGAACCTGTTAATCCTCTGATATAAGAATGAATCTTAAGATTCCATGGAATAAATGAGCTTAAAAATAGGAAATTTTCCTAGCCCCAGACAGACTTCAGTCCAAACTGGTGCTTTTGGTGGGGATTGCCACTTTCTTTATAAGAACTACAGAAGACCTTGGGGTCTCCTTGACTGTTTGTCTGGTACCTGTCAGTGCGAAGCAAAACACATTTGAAAATGTGAAAATTTGACTGTGTCCCCTTCAACAGTTCACCATTCTTCGATTCATTCAATGAATATTTATCTTCTGCCCACAGGGACAGGAAACTGACGTGTTGAGAACTTAAAAGTAACTGGTCTTATCTTCCTTTGCCTTTCCATAAACATTTATATTCACAGCATCAGTATCACAATCTATAGTTGATTGATTTGGAAGTTGTGTGCTTCCCTGAGCCTGGCTCACACCAGCTTAGGAACAGATAAGAACCAGCAAAGTTTCTGCTCAGAGTCTTTACATAAAATAGTACATTGGCTGCGTTTTATGCTGGAAAAGAACTTTCTTTACATGGCACACAGTAGGCCAACACTAATGTACTGATAATGAGTGCCGATGACAGAGCTCTGTGTTGAGGTCAACTACAAGATCGCACTTGGACTGAGCACAATCCTGTGCTGGGATCCACTAATGTTTACCAAACACAGGAGGTACAGTCGTGGTGAATGGGCTGAGAATTTACCAACTTTGATCTTCAGGCTCAAGTGGAAAGACCTTAAACTTGTACCTTAAAAAACAAAACTGCAAAATATAAAACGTAACTCATGTAACAGAATGTGTGACACTATGAATCTTGAAGAGTAATTTAAGAAACTCACTAAGCATTTTTTCTAATTCTTCTGTAATGATAATGCATCTAATTTCAAAAATTCAAGAAGAATGCTGGGATTTTGCTTTTTAATTAATCACTTCTACTCTGCATGCTTGTGAACCCAGTTCCTTTCAGGGTCTAGTTCAAGATCATCTATTGCCTAAGTGACATCCCTCAGCAGCAACAGCACCTCCACATGCTAGTTGATGATTGACTAACAATGTAACGCAACCCTGGTCCTTCAGAATCCATGAATGTAGGTTTAAAGTGAAAACCAACTTTCTACCCAGCCCCTGTTTAGTTGGCTAATAGGTGTTTTTCAGAAGAAAACCAGTTTCAGTGCTTTTACATTTGAACAACTGCTACTAATGTAAAATAAGAGCATCTCTGGACTGTCAATCCCTTTTCTAGAAAAATCACATGCTGGTTTTTACATAGGATTAAAAGGTTTGTCAGATCAAGTATCATAGACCTACGGATTAAATGCCTTTGGCTGTAAGAAACCTGTAATTCTTCATAGCAGTGCCCAGGTGAACTCTGATTGGTCATCTAGGTCACAGGCCCATGCCTATGGAGGCAGCTTCCTGGATAAGGACAGAGGTGGGCAGTGCCCGGTGGCAGAGGAACAGACATAATGGATTGCTGTCTGGTGCCTCTCAATCTCTTCCTTGTCAGTTATCATGCATCTTTCAACCTGCGTTTGTAAGACTGCCTTCCTCGAATTCTTGAGCACACAACAAATCTGCTTTTTTTTTCTGGAAGGAAATGGACTGGCATTGCCCTTCCTGCTCTCCTCCTTAGCAGCCCCTTCTGTCATTCGAGGCCCTTCTGTCAGTCCCATCCCCTCTAAAGTCTTGAATGCTAAACTGGTTTGAAAAAGAGCACACTCTTGATCATCCAGCCAGGCTCCCCACACATCTTAGAACTTACTGACACCTGCTGGCCGGCTCCTTCTCTTGAAAGCATCTGAGCCAGAGCCTTTGCTCTGCATGAGACAGATGGAGCCAGAGGTTGACTTCTGCACTGGGATAGGAATGAACAATTTTGCCTGCCCTGCTGAGTGCTCTGACAACAGACTTTTTCCTCCAGAGAGCAGGCTTAAGATCCCCAGTATCAAAGACCAAGATCCTGGATCTACAAATACAGCACATCTCAAGGCTGGAAGGTTGGAATTGGTGATCATGGTCGGACTCTTCCTGGAGACACTGAGCATAAAGCTGGGCTTAGAAAGCTGTCATTTCAAAGTCTAATACCTTATCCTAAGATGTGGTCCCAGAGGGAGGAGATGCTTCCCGATAGGTCAGTGTCATCCTAGGGCAAGTCCTCTTTACACTGTTTGCTCTCTCAAGTCAAAATATTCAGTTGCCTTTTGCTGCTCCTCCTACACTAATGCTTTCAGGGCAGCACATTCCTATCAAGAGACTGGAATGAACACCAATAGATTAATTTATTGCTTCCTGGTGAAACTGCAGTTTTAAAGAGAACCTCAAGGCACCATTTATGTTAGTGAACCTATCTTAATGATCGCACTTAATTCTAAGAATATCCTAATGTGGAAGCTACTTCCAAATGGGGGAGCTTCTAGGGCCCCTCTAATTATAACATATGAAGCAGTTGTCTGCAGGCAGTTCTTGTAGGAGCAAGTTGGTCACTGCTGCCATCTTGCCCAAGGAATCAACCTGAATGGAGAGCAATTGCAGATCAGCCCACTCCCCAGCTTCCTCTCCCTCTCCAGGAAAGAGGAGACATGCTGGCTGGCTGCTCTTAAGCTCACTGAAGGATTCTTTCCAGAGAGGCTGTTCTTCATCACTTTCTGCCTGAACCACAGGAGTCATAGGAGGATCCCTGAGTTCCATCTCAGTTTTCTTCCCAAGGAGTCCAGGATAAATGTAGAAAGGCAGAATAGGCCAGTGTGAGAGTTCTCAGGAGACTGAAGCTGAGGCAGAGTAGGCCTACTACCAGCGGCTTCAGGAGAAAAGGCTGCCCAGTCCAGCATGGACCCTCACCCTCCCTGAAGGAACATAGCCAGCCCAGGCCAATCTCAAAAGCTAAATGCCTTCATTTCAGGCATGAAACACTGACCTCAAAGGTACCCCCACCCATAGGCCTCCTCCAGTCTCCAAAATGCTTCAGGCCAGAATTTAGTGAGAGCTCTGAAATTTGACTTCTAATAGCTGGGTGTTGCCTACACTTGCCCTTCTAAATGACCTCTGGCCTCCTGGAGTTAATTATATAGTGAGCCTTAAGGGCTTAGGCATGGGTAGGCTGATATTGGCAAATACCAAAAAGAATGTACTATTTTCCTTAAAAACCTGTTAGGGCTAGAGCCTGCCATGATGAAAGAGGTCAGGAAAATTCCATGATCTTAACTTGCTACTCTAACATTCTGCCTCTCTGAGACCCTGCACAAAGAAAGTTGTGCTGCCTGTCAAATATCAAGGGCATTGGGGAGGGCTGGGGATATAGCTCAGTTGGTAGAGTGCTTACCTCACATGCACAAGGACCTGGGTTTCGATCCCAAACACAAATGAGAAAGATAAAGCATATTCTAGAAATTATTTAGTAGGATATTCTTATCAGTTGTATCATCAAGAAAACTTAAATCATGGTTAAAATATATGAAACATCTACTCTGATAATATTGGAGAAATAATGAAATCAAAACTTTTTTTTAAAGGGCGCTGCTATTAAGCAACTCAAACCCTAATAGAGAATTTACTCCAATAGTCTAGAATTCAAGGATTTCCAGAATCTGTCCCTTATTGGGCTCTCCAATATCTACAAGCCCTTTCCTCTCCCACCCTCCTTCCTAGTGGAGGCATGCTGTTTATTCTAGCATCATTCTATGTTCACAGTGCTCCCCACACCCCAACTGCAGCCCTGGAATATTACTCTCCACTAATCTCATTCCCAGCTCTGCCCAGGTGCCACCTCCTAAGGAGGCCTTGGGGTCTGCCACCTCCTTTTCCACCCACAGTTCTCAATGGCCCCCCACTCTATGTCATACACTTTCTCAGACTGATGCTAATATTTTTGTATCCTTTCTCAGAAAGCCAGTATTTTACTCAACCAAGTTTAAATGAAACCAAAAGGATCCTATCTTGGGCATTCTTTCTTTTGGAAGAAAGACCCTCAAAGGCAGGTGCTTTGTTGCAAGCCTATTTATATCCCAAATTCAAACTCAGAGCCTTTCATGACAAGTTGGCCCTTGGAGGAGATCCCTAGATTGCTTCCCTGAAAGATGCCCATCCAGACTCTCCATGAACACTTCTGGTGACAGGATATGCATAACCACAACCCAGCCCACTCCAATGTTTAATAGCCTTAAATTTTATTATGTTATTATCTTTGTAAATCCCAAATCACCCATATCAGCTCTCAATTCTGCATTACAAGCAACTTATAGCCCTCAATTTAACAGCATTCTCTTCTCCAAACTAGAGATTCTATGTTCTTTTGCTTGTTCTTCATTTATTTCAGTTTCCAGAACCTGTGCCATGCTGTCAGCTCTCTCCTGAGCACTTTCTGGTTTCCAGCATCTTTCTTGAAAGGCCGATCAGGACTGACTCAATCCCCAGCTGTATGAGGATGTGCACAGGGAAGCACTTGGTGACGATCTTGATCATGACTGGATTCCAACCATCTGTGCTGGAAATGAGAGGAAAGCACTTTTCAAGGAAGGAAAGAGCATATTTTACCCAAGCAAAGGATTCCAGTTTCAAAGAAACCAGATGTGGAGGAATTGGAATCCCTAAGATTGTGGCAGACATGAAATCTGCTTCTTAGGTTTTATGTCATAGCCCTCTGGTGGTAGTTGTGATTTGACCAAGTCCTACAAAGAAGAGGTGTAACTGATTAGCCACTTTCAATTGTCACCAACCAGAAAGATAACTAGAGATGGTTGGAGAAGGAAGCGTGCCAGAACCATCATCCCTAAGCTGATGCTGAGCACCTCTGCAGACCCTTGTTAAAACCTAGCTACACAACTCACAATAGCCAAACCATGGAGCCAGCCTAGCTGTCCATCAAAGGATGAATGGATAAAAAAAATTGTGGTCTACAAATAGAGTTTGATTTAGCTGTAAAGAAAAATGAAATTATGGCTTTTGCAGAAAAATGGATGGAAGTAGAGACCATCATGTTAAGCAAAATAAGTCAGTCTCAGAAGGTCAAGGGTCATACATTTTCTGTCATATGCAGAAATTGGAGGAAAAAGGACAAGAAATGTGAGGGTAGATCTCCTAAAAATCAAAGGGATATCAGTAGAGGAAAGGTACGAAGGGTGGGAGGTGGAAGGGAGGAGGAAATTTCTAGGGAATGATATCGGCTAAATTATATTGTTATATTGTGAGCATGTACAAATACGTAACAACAAATCCCTTCCATATGTATAACCGCAATGTACCAATAACAAAATGTGGGGAAAAGTAAAACAGAGTGGAGTCCACCAAGTCACCTCAGTGCCCCACATCCCAGGTCCTCTGGCTTACCTCTCCTCATCCACCTCTAAGCCCACTCTAGCACTTCAAAAAGTGTAAAGTTCCTGTAAAGGAACAAGGTAAGAGAACAGATTCTTCACAATTAAGAGGAAGCCACCTAGTGATGCAGCTCCATCTCTCAGCCACAGCCATTAACTCAGGGAAAGAAACCATATGAGTGGTGATGAGGGATGAAGAAAAGATGAACAGACACACATAGAGAGAAGAAGGTGGGACCAGGTGGGTCGCCAGCCTTGGATAGAGTTTGACCTAGAGCTAGCTCAACAAGTTTATTATAAAGGTTTCATCAAAAGGTTATTTGTGGGAAAGTTTGAGCAAAGTACGCAATCTGAAGGATGTGGGACTAGCGAGACATTAGGGTCGTCTTGTTTTGCTTACAATTTTCCATGCTCGGGAGCTGGTGTCTGAGCTCATGTCTGAGCTCAAGGTCTCAACTGATACAGCTGTGTGCCTTTGCATGTAGCATCCTCTGGCCTGCGTCACCATAGCAACTGGACAATCTACACCTGCACTTTTGCATCGAAAGTTACCAGCACAAATGCAGCCATGAAGCGATCAGAAAGATCATGATTCAAATTACTGCTCTCCATAAACAAGAACAGATAATATACTTTCCTGAGGTCCCTCCACATCCCCAGGCATGCTTGGCATGGATGTAGGGCTCTGGAGGCCAGATTCTTCTTTGGTTCTTGAGGACCTTTCATGTAGCCCTATGACCATAAGTGTCTATAAAAATATAAAACTAGCAGTGGTTGAATAATTTCAGGATAATGAACTTTTCCTAAACAGTATTTTGTTGTTTTTGTTTTTTCCCAAAGGAACTTGGATTGACCTAGAATTTGAGAAACTTCATGAAAGCTTAAATAAAATCTATGTTTATATCTTCATCTATTTTTATTTCTATGTCTCTCTCCCTTCTGGGAAATCACTTTGAGGAAAAACAAAAATCTCACCTGTAGGTAAGGAGGTCTCAATTTACACCTATTTTCTGAAGTAAGTGTTAATAGTACTTCTTTTGTCCTGAATGAGATCCCAATTTGGATAATAAATTATACAGTCACTCACTTAGTGTGAGGAGTAGACTACCCTCTGTAATTCTAAAGCTTTCTCAAAGCATTCAGCACACTGGCCATTCAGCAAGATTCTTGTGAGACTGATATCTACATGGCAGCCAGATGGAACTCAAAGGCACAGTAGTTGGGAATTAAATCAGTACAGCTAATTATCTAAAATGATATTAAAATGTCTAAGATTCTGCAAAGTTGACTACTAGTCAACACAACATCTGCTTCAAAGGAAACATTACATTTTAAGAAATCGGTTTTTCTTTTTAAATCTAAATATGAGAAACTCAATTAGTTGAGTTGATCTAAGATCAGTGTATTAAATTTAGTATTAGTTTAAATTGAATATTTAATTTTATGTCTGTAAAAAATTTATTATTCTTTTCAGTTGAATTGTTCAGACTTATAGTGAAGGCTCCTTTAAGGGAGGGTTCATTTGCTATTGACCACCCTGTGAGAGAGCATATGGTGCCAATGAGGAGCCTGTCTATACAGGGGGCACAGCTGCAGGGAGCTCTGGGCTGGTGAGGCTAGGATCAGAACTCCAACCCCTGGGCAAACCTGCAGCACTTCTCCCTCTCAGAGGCCAGGTTGACCACCTGCATGATACTGACCAATGAGCATGATGTGAGAGAGAGTAGACATGGGCTTTCAAACCCACTCCACTCTTCAAAAAAATCACTCTTTGGGCTAGAAATCTCATCTTCAAACATGAAGTTCATCACACAAGACAAAAAGAAGCAACCACAAACATTGAAACCCTCTCTACCTTTCTCCATTCCTGGCTCTAAGAGTTGACTGCAGTAGTGAAAGTCAATCAATCCATGTCAGTAAGACATGTGCCCCAAAGATAAGGTATTTATCACATTCGGCATAGGATCTGATTTTAATTTAGAGGGTCATTAAATAAGCTGCTTGCCTTTGTGTGGTGTACTGCATTCTATATTAAACACAGTCCAGCAGTGTCATGGCAGTTGGCAGGTGGACAGCACAGGCTCCCAGAGCCATGGATAATGCAATGGGAAAAGATTCTTCCACAAGGGGCCACCTGGTGAGTATCCCCACTCTTCACCATATAGGAATCTCCTCCAAATACCTAACAGCATAGAGGAGGTTGTTTCGGGATACCGACCCAGGGACGTACTTGCCCTTGCTTAGGCAATGTCAGCCTGCTCTCTCCCAAGCACTCACTTGATCACCCCACTGTGAGCTGCACTGAACATAGAACAACCTATGAACAGCTGTCCCTCAAAACATCCAGAGCTTGAGCCCCATGCCCTGGCCTCTGGCTGTCCTACTTTCTCCCCAAGAGCCGAAGGCACATTTCTAGAAAGCAGTCTGCACAGAAAGGGCAGTGCCCCAGCAGTACACAAACAACCCCCAAGCACTGCTGATGAGAGAACGGCAAGAAGAAAAAACATCTTAGGAGTCTCTCATACACTCTCCAAACTCCTAAGAGACAAGGCCCTCAGTTCTCTTGTCATTGTTCTTCACAGGAGGTTCCCCCTCCCACCATTTCCTGTGCTGAGAGAACAATAGGGAACAGGAGGACTCCCTCATCTCCTTGCATGCCCTTGTGGCCCCTTTGCCTCTTTCGATAATGTTCATGTGTTTTCTGGGGATTTTCTTCCAGATGAAGCTAAAATGAGAGGGTAAGATATGAGGCCAACCTTTCCATTTGCCCTTGGGAAATGAGGCTGTGATTTTTATTCTTCCATTCCCCCTTCTACTGACCTCAGGCAAATTGCCCCTGCATTCAGACAAGTCAGGGGGCTGACTCACTGTGAGGCTCTGGCCAGGGTTTGTCTTGGCACTAATGTGCTCAGATATAGACACACATGGCCCAAAGCCCACTAAGTAACAAGCATCCCTGTCCCTTGCACTCTCCACTGGCCTGAGGCGTTTTGCAGCCTATGCCTGTGGGATGGTGCCCTTGGCCTCACCATAACCCCAACCACTAGCTGCTCCAGTCTTGAGGCTGCAGACTCACGGTGAACCTGTCAACTTTACCTCCCAGAAGTGAGGGCATGCTGTAGTGAGTCCTCAAGGCATCCCTGCTCTCAGCCCACTTAGCTTCCCACACCTGTTGATGCCCCCCAGGGCAATTAGGGTGATCTCCCTGGTCTAACAGGGAAGAAAGGCTCAACCTGCACCAGCCAAGCCACAGCTCTGCCGCCGTCATTTTTGGTTCATGACTGCTCTTGTGTTTATCCAGAACTTTGGTTTCCTCTCTCTTTTTCATTTTCTGGTCCTGACTGCAGACCAAATAATAAAAGGAAATTTTACCAGACACTAGTGCTTTATTTTTAATGACCAAATTGCACTGCTGGCTCTCCAAAAAGCAAACTTTTTGGAATGCTTTTAAGATGCTTTCTTTGAATGACATTTTTCATTTTACAAAGACTACTGCCTTTTCTCAAACAGATTTTTATCTTTTTTCTGGGATCTAAGGTTGAAATCTCACTAAATTCCTCCATCTAGAGCGTGTCAGTATTTGATTGAAATGTGAGTTTGAAGTCTCTTCTGTTAAATTATTTCCCCTTGCCTCCTTTTAAAATTAATGCACATTTTTAAAACTAATGACTTGTTTAATATTGAAAACAAGCTAACCTGATGGTAACCGGCATTCCTCTTCAAATTGATGCAGAAGACCGCCACCTTGTGGCAACTATGAAAAGTGTCACTAAGACTTTCTTCCCAGGATTTGGGGACCCTTCTGCTGATCAAATTAAATAACTTTTAAGATTGTCTTTTCTCATGCAGTTCACATCCCAATCCTGCTCCTCCACAAGTCAACTTTTGTATATTTCCTGGCAGTTTGAGAAAAATGAGCTATTCCAAGTGGCTTTGGGGGTTTTCTTCCAGAAAAAAGCCTTTTTGATCCTTAAACTCAGCTTTAAACCAGAGAAGAAAGAACCCTCCAGGAGCTCTGGCCTTCATTTTACTCAAATTCTGTATACTCTTATTCTTTTATTTTAAAAAATTGTTCTCCATGGAATGCCTATATCAGTGATCCCAAAGAAAATATTAAAATTGCAGATTTCTGAGATCTTTCCTAAGACCTAAGAATTGGAATGCCTTGAGAATAGGCCCTGGGATTTGCGTTTTAAACAAGTTTCTTGGGTGATTTATCATGTGCATTAAAGCTCTAACAACTTTACCATTTCCATTTACCAAGGGAAGAAATTAGGCAGAGTTCTAACACATTAAATAGCTTTAACCCCAAGCAGCCTCTCCAGCTCTGGGAGGCAGGGGACATTGCTTAGGTAATGTCAGCCTTTCTAACTGAATAAGCAACTCTCCAAAGCCCCTGCATCCCAAAGCTTTGCTGTTTGAACTAGCGAGGTTCCATAAAGACTTCTCAACTTTGGTCAGACTCTCTAAACAAGAAGCCATTCTTGGGGCTGGGTCGTGGCTCAGTGGTAGCATGCTCGCCTAGCATGCATAAGGCACCGGGTTTGATCCTCAGCACTACATAAAAATAAAGAAAATAAAGTCCATCAACAATTTTAAAAAAATTAAAAGAAACCATTCTAGGAGCTGGGAATGTAGCTCAATGGTCAAGTACATGTCTATGATGTGCAAGGCTCTGGATTAGATCCCTAACAACGTGCTCACACAGACATGCACACACACACACACACACACACACACACACACACACACAGAGTCATCCTCCATCAAAAGAGTGACTGCCTCTCTCTGACCTGCACAGGGAGTGACAAAAGGTAATTAGAGAAGGAGAAGCCACCCTGCTCCCCAAGCTCTGTCCTCCCCACTCCAGAAGCTCCAGTCCTGTAGTCACTGCTGGCACCCAGGATGCTGCAAGAGGTAGAAGACCAGCTTCCAAGCCTGGGTCCCCACTGACCAACTCTGAGGTCTTCATAGGTGACCAGCTTCTGGTGCCTCACTGGAAACAGAAGCAATGAGACGGTCCTGGCTTAGCTTCTCTGTGACTCTAACCTTTGTGGTCTCCTCCTTCTGAGGCCTCAGAGGGAAAAGCAACTCAGCTCTCCATTAGAAGGATCTTGGGAGTCCCTTGTTCCAAGTTGAGAACTCAATCTTTGCTGCTTGGAGTCATTAACTCTTATGGAGTGTCACAATGAGAGACGAGACCTTCCCTCAACACCACAAACTTCTACCATGTCGTTTCTCTGTACTTGAGAGTAAAACAGCACTGGGCTGCAGCCCTCCAAATCCTCTCTCAACAACCCCATGACCTCATCATACCCTCCCCACTGTTCCCAAAGACGTCAGCTTCCCCATCATCACAGACTCCCCTCGCCCACCCTGCCCCCAGGCTTCTGATCTGTGGACCCTCTTCCCGCTGGACGACCCATTATGGAGGGTACTGAGCTTCCAGCAAGGGACCATCTAGATGGTGACTTCACCAAGATCATCATCCTTATCCTTTCAAAGTCACTACCACCGAGTGCCACTCCTCTGTGACTCCATTATTTCCTGTGTGTGTCATGTTCATTTCTTAGCATGTGACATTTCTCTCCTGTTTTCATGCCTGTAGCCCTAGATACAACACCTGTGTCTGCCACATAATGAATGTTCAGTATGTGTTTACTTGAGTGGTGACACCAGGAAAAGGGGGGGGGGAGAGAAAACAGTGAATGGATAAGTTAAAGAATGAAGGTGGTATAGGCATTCTCTGTACAGAACCTCCACACCTAATTTTGCACGACCCTGGTCTAAACTCTCTAGACTCTGGAGCATTTGAAGCAAAGCTGGAAATAAAGGCCTGTGCTGGGTAGAGGAATCAGTGTGAGCTCATAACATTTACTTCTCAGAGAGCAGGTCAGTGAAATTGATGTCAGGATGGGTATCCCTTATCTAAAACGCATGGAGACCAAATGTCTCAGATTTCAGTTTCTTTTCAGATTTTGGAATGTTTACATATTCATAATGAGATATCTTGGGAACATGACTCAAGTCTGAACACTAAATTTCATATTCACCTTAAACACGTAGCCTGAAAGTCCTTTTAAGCAGTATTTTTAATGTGTCTGTGTTTGGGCTTTAACCCATCACATGAGGTCACAGATGGGATTTTCCACATGTGATGTCATGTCAGCACTTAAAACTTCAGATTTCAAATTCTGTATTAGAGATATTCAACCTGCATGAGTTGTAAAATCAAGTTAGTAGGAATCTATCAAATCACAGAAGGTAGGATACTAAAATTAAAATCCTAAGGGAAGGGAAATGATAATGGTCTTATGATGTACTTGATACATGTTTCTTCTCTGCCATATTTCTGTCCTCTTTTACTGACAAAAAGCCAAGTGTTGGGCTTTCCTAGTTTGGCCATAATACTGTCCCTAGTCTTGTTTGTTGGTACCCTATGAGATTGTAATGCTTCATTGTTGACCAAGCGTCTCCTGGAATCTCTAAAATGAAGTTTCAGTATAAGACCAGGAGCCAAAACCAACACAGACACATGTATAATTAGATTGGTTCAGAATTTCAATAGATTTGACGTTGACACTTAAAAATCAGGAAACTTAAAGTTTTGAGGTCTTGGCTTCTCTTGGAAAAAATTAAAATATATAATGGTGCAAGATCCACATTGCTCCATAGATACCATAGATATCACTGTTCTTAACATGTTTCTATGGGGACCCTTTGTAAATTTTCTTCGTTAACTCTGTGTGTTTTATTTTTAAAACATATCATGTTGGAAAGATACCCATAGGTTTCACTAGACAGTCAAAGATGTCCAGAGCCCAATAAAAGTTAAGAATCACTAGCTGGTAGCCTAATATCTTTATCCCTTGTTCTTATTATTCTTTACTTTCTCTGGGATCATACATCTACGTCCATTTTCCATTGCAGTCATGCTCCTCCTAGAATCAAGAGATACTTTCCTGTAATCATGTCACTATCAAAATTTGGAGAAAGTAAAAACAGACCCAAGGGCCTTCCATTAAGCTGCCATGTTGTGCCACTGGTCTCTGGTCCACAGGTGTTGTGTTAATGTCCTTGACACTAGGGAAGCATGGCCCCCCCACTGGCCGGGGTGGTTGTCCAGCTGCAATGGATATTTCCAGGGCCTGCACCAGGAGTTTCCCGTCCTGCTCCAGCCGACTTCTCCTGCTCTCTGATGTCATCCTCAGCTGTTCACCCCCTTCTTTCTGGGAGTCCCAATTTGGCAGGAGTTGTGTTTCTTCTCTGCCAAATTGGGACTATCAACACTTAAAGTATCCTGGGGATCTATGGGAAGACAAATTTCTCATTTTCAATGAAGGAGCAGCGAAGCCGGCTCGACCCTGCTGCCTAGGGTTGACTGGAGGGCACACAGAGCTGGTCATAATAAAGCCCATGCTCATAAGGCATAGGGTTGTTTATAGAGCTCTCTCCCTGGAACCCTGCCTAAGAAAGCCTCAGACCAACCTTTCTAAGGAAAGAACAGATTAATCCCGCTTTTGCAAAGGAGGACCACTGATGGAGAACAGAGAACTTGACGGTGAGAAGCTGAGACAGAGCACAGACCTGGTTTTAATCCATTCAGACAATCTGAAAATATTAGCTCCTCAAGGGAAGTGATGTTTTGGGGAACTCCACAGCAAGAATTTAACAAGTGTTGTTTAACAAGTGTTGGTTGGGACATCAGTGCTTTCATAGAGCCAGTCTGGGCCTTTGAAGTTAAATCTAGTCTCTACTCAACAGTCTCCTTAGCCTTTATACAAATTAGAGAGTGAGAGAGGGAACTTGGATCTTATAAAGAAGCTGGGTTGTATTTTGGTTTTGTGGCAGTAAAAAAAAAAAAATTTAATTATAATACAGCAAAATTGACTTTTCTTTTGGAATGTAGTTCTGACTTTTAACACAGGTATCGATTTGTGTAAGTTCTTTCAGGATTCAGACCCATCACTCCAAAAAGCTCCTCGTGCTAGCCCTTTGAAAGAGTCTTTGAAATAACTATATTAGTGTACACCTAAGCCAAACGCTACAGGGCTATTTATAAAATAAATCATGCATTTTCCACATGATATTAAGAGAGAATTTCATGTGTGTGTGTGTGTGTGTGTGTGTGTGTGTGTTTTAGAGTACTGTATTCCCTTTCACCTTGGAGGACATAAATTGCTGAAAAATAGCCTACACAGGGGCCCTGGTTGAAGCGCCTTTCAATGGTTTCTTAGAGCGATATGGTGGTTTGACCACTTCAGATTATGGTGGAAGGCATTTAAGAAAGCTTGTGAGCGATGGAATGATGCCCAAGGAAAGCGGTCGGAGGAGGAGGCTCCTTTTCTGTACCTTCTCCCTTCTGCACCAACAGCTGGGGGCTCCCTGCCCTCCCCACCCTCCTCAGCCTGCTCCCTGCTGCAGCACTGTATCCACTGATCTGTCTCCTACTTCCCTGATGAGCATGAGAAGAATGGAAATTTCTAGTGACAAAAGGAGACACACCCTTTTCCCTCCATTACAACTTTACCTAGGAGAGCCCACTTGTACTATCATTCCTTGAATTAAAGGGTGTCTCTCCTCCCTCCCCACGAGCTCTCTAACCAGATGCTGCCTGCTGGCCACCCTGCTCACTCCTCCCACTGTGTTGACACCTCTCTCCCTTCTTCCCTTAGAAAGAATCCAAGGCTGGGAGTTGAGTGAGCAGAGAAAGGAGAAGATAGAAAGGAGCCTCACTCAGTGGATTCCTAGTGAGAAAGATATAGCGCCCTGTTCTCTGCTCTTTATAAATATCAGAACAGAGGATATTACCAGACTCCAATCGGTCTTAACAAGACACTTGAATTGTGTAAAAAAAAAATTGAATTCTTACAAATATTTTTGAAAGTAGATTATTTCAGGAGAATCACAGAAAGCTGAACTTCTACTCAGTGACTAAAACGAGTGTCCTTTGGATAATGTTTAGGTGGCAGCACTGACAAGGAGCTGTGTACTAAATGCCTTTCATTGACTAGGCTACAGTCTAGTTATTCTCTGTGACTTCAGTAGGAAAGAGGAAAAAATAAATAGATGAATCTGTTGTTTTCTCATTCTTTGAACGCTGCCAATTGTCATTACATCCAAATGAGGCTTCACATATTGTGTGAAACTGAAGGCCGATCTGTGTATTCATACATATAAATATATTTACTTTATATGTACCTATATATATTTAGCAGACTGCAACTATTTTCAAAGTAAGTAAGCTTACAAAGGAGAAACAAAGAAAGGTAGCAATGAATTGTCTGTGCTTCATTGAAAAATGTGCAGGAGTTTGATGTAATCAGAGAATTGTAACTCAGTGATGAAATTTGGCAATAAATGGAAAGCATTTGAGTATCTTAATTAGTTTTTGGACTTAAATTTAGTTCTCTATATATGGGAATAAGCGCATCCCATAGGCCTACATCAGCTTAAAGGGCTATATGTCCAGAAACTAACTAGGTATTGGGAGTATGAAAATTTCACAATTTCAACTCACAGATGTACAGAGATTTACATTTTTCTATGTAATTGCTGGCTTTAGTTTCTGAATCTTTATTTTAATGTGGTAGCGGAAAATTTGATTGTGCCCATTGGAGTAAAACTTTGTTACATATAGAGTCAAAAATCAGTAAGTTTTAGGTAAAATGTCAATTCAAGATCTCTCTCAGTTCCCACTTCCAACCAGGAGAGAGATAAGTACCAAGAACGCATATGTATTGTCCAGAGAGGGGAATTTAATAGCTTAAATATGTTGTTCTATTATTCACAAGGTACTTCTGGGTCACCTTTGTCATAAAAACGGAGAATATTTTTAAAATAAAGTTAGGGAGCACTCCATAAAAGTTTTACAACTCACTTAAAATCATAGAAGAGCCGTATATTTCAAGATGAAGATTTAAGCTCTGGCTATTTAGCAGGGTCTTGGGAGGCAGGAATTGCTGTGTCAACTAATGTTGTGCTCTATATTTCATTACTGCCTTTATGTTTTTTTAAATACTGCAAGAATAAAGTTTATTTAAAATGTCACACTTTGCAGGCAGCACATTATATCCATAGAATATACTAGTACCACTGCCATTACTCTTATTTATTAGGGTAGATTAGTTATGGACCCTCTGCCATAATATCTTGGCTTATTAACATACTGCATACTAAACAGCATAATAGATGGTCTCATAATGAGCCGTTACAAAGTCTCGTCACTCATTCTGGGCTCTCCCTTTGGTTCAGAGAGGGAAATTGAAGAGGATTAGACCTGTGCCTGAAATGTCAACCATCTGATTCAGCTTGTGGGGTGAGAAGAGGAGACCATCTCAACACTTAATTATCGAGAAATCCTCCATCTCCATGCAGGACTAGCAATCTAAGTTGTCCAAACTACCCCAAGTCCAAATTCCACAGAAAGAAAGAATAGGCTAGGCTAGGCAAGACCAAGACCCATGACATTTGTTTTCTGAATTTGGTTTTCTTTTGAAATAAAATGGTATAAGCACACAAACATCATAGAATTGTACAACCTTATCTAGTTCACAAGAATTATTTTTTGCTAACAGAAATCTCCTATAAACCTCTGTCCAAGGTAATACATTCAAGTGACAAATTGATCCCTGCAAGGTACTCAATAAATACCAAAGACACTAAAAGATGGGTCTTCCTGGACAGACTAAAGAATCTTTTCTCAATTGATAATAAGAAAAAAAAGCATTTATAGATTGAGGGGTGTAGCTCATTGGCAAAGCACTTGTCTAGTATATGCAAGTCCTGGGTTTGATACCCAGTGCTGCAAAACACAAATAAACAAAAAAGGCAGACTTGCTCACCATTGGCATAGTGCTATGGAAAGCAGTGTAAGTGGTTCCTCCAAAAATTAGAAATAGAATCACCACATTATCTAGTAATCCTACTTCTGGGATATAGAGTGAAAGGAACCGAAAGCAGAATCTAAAGAGATATTAGCACATCCATGTTTATAGCAGCACTATTCACAATAGTCAAGGGATAGAAACAATGTCCATCAGCAGATGAATAGATAAACACAATGTAGTCTATACATATAATGGAATATCATTCAGCCTTTGAAAAAAGAAAATCCTATTACATACTACAACAGGGATGACTCTTGAGAAGATTTAGTAAAATAAACCAATTGTAAAGAGACAAATATCATATGATTTCACTTACATGAGACATATAATTATGTATATTTATAACTTGACAATAAATCCCACCTTATAAATCATTATAATGTACCAATTTTAAAATGTAGAAAAAAGAAACAATATATACAAAAACTGAGATCTATAAAGTAGCTAAATTCTTAGAAACAGCAGAATGGTGGCTGCTAAGGGCTGGCAGTGTCGCTGGATAGGGGTCTAAACAGGTCCTCAGCCCTGGAAGGAACTTGATATACCACAGAAAGGAATTTCAGTATGCATCAAAAGAGACACAGAGATTTATTTGGGAAAACAAGGAGATTTATTCCAGAAAGCAAGCAACTAGAGCAGGATATACATTCAAATGGAGAAGGAATATGGGCACTTGAGAATGAGAACACTTTGGGAGTCTTGGGCTCTTCTATTAAAAGAAACTTCCTAAATAGTGAACATGGGAAGTACATGGGGTGACATAATCCTGGTGAGCTCCAGTTTCTTCACCATGAAGCACATGGTAGTCACAGTGGTCTAGTTGTTCTCAGTATCTCTAGGTTGACATCAGACAGTCAATACATAATGTCTGGGATGTACCCATATCAGAAGTCTCTAACAATGTTTCCTCGTTGCTTTATTTAGTCTAAAGAAAATACATTGTATAAGCTAACAATGCATGTAGATATTAATCTTCTTGACCCTCATCCTCTAGGATTCAAGGGCCTATGAAGAATTTTCATTGAGAGAAAAACAGGCAAAGGGAGTGAAGATGAGGGTGTTCATAGAACACCTTAGATTTAAAGTTAGAGTGCCTTTTTCTTGTTCCTGTTAGCCTTCTTTCTGCCTATCCTTATTTCTCCTATCTCAAGAAGAAGAGGGAGTGGGAAGTTGTTGTTTCATAGGAACAGGGTTTTGGTTTTGCAAGATGAAAAAATTATAGAAATTTGTTTTACAACAATATGCATATATTTGACATCATTAAACTCTACACTTAAAAATGGTTAGGATAAAATTTATGTTCTGGGCTGGGGATGTGGCTCAAGCGGTAACTCGCTTGCCTGGCATGCGCAGAGCGCTGGGTTCGATCCTCAGCACCACATAAAAATAAAATAAAGATGTTGTGTCCACCAAAAACTAAAAAATAAATATTAAAAAATTCTTTCTTTCTCTCTCTCTCTCTCTCTCTCTCTCTCTCTCTCTAAAAAAGATTTATGTTCTGCCTTTTTGCTAATTATGGTCTTTTAAAATCTGCTATTTTTTAATGGCCATACTTAAGATTAATTTAACTACACTCAGAATGGGATGTTTAGAAGGAGATGCAGCTCAGTGATAGAGTATACAATTAGCATGCACAAGGCCCTGGCTTCAAACTCCAGCACCAATATAAATAAATAAATGAAATCATTCTCAGAATATTCTTAGTGGAATAGGAATGCAAATAATTTTATTATCCATATGCTTGCTGGACCAAGTTTTCTGTCCCCTATAAATCAATACAGCTAAACATTCTAAGATCATATATTGCTACAGAACCGAAGGATCATTTTGGAATGGAAGCATCATTTTCAAAAGTAACCTGTGATCCAAGTGTTATTTGAAACCAAATTTCCCTCAAGGGTCTGGATGTTTGATCAGGAGGAAGAAGCAGTAGAAGGTGTGCTCTCTATGCGTGGGGCTGTTTTTGTGTTTTGATGATAAGGAATAAGTGTATTATCCATGGCGAACCATAGAAGGCACATGTCTTGTGTTTCCTTGTCTAGCTTTACACTGTGTTGCAGCCATTGGCTGCCACTGTCTTGATGAACTGTAACTGTGCAGCCAAAGGAACACTTATTATCAGAAGCCCATCACCTGTCTGACATTATGAGGGGGAAAGGTCCAGATTAACTGTATTTTTAAATAAGAGATGGAGTGTGATTAGACAACTATTAAGGAAACTGGCTATAGTCTGAATTCTAGAAAGCACATAACAAAAACTTACTGCCTTGCAGCCTATACTGCAGTAAAGCCTAATTCTGATGGGAACTCCTGCTACTTAAGTGACTCTGTGTGCATGGCTAGATGTTCCAGGAGGGCCATCATCCATTGATGAGCTCTCTTGCTTAAGTCTCTTCATTGACTCCACCAGGCCACCTGGCAGACTAGCTGCTAACCCTGCCCCATTCCTACTTGGGTCTGGCTCCTGATGATACAAAGTCTCCAGAGACCACTTGCCAGTTTGGAGCTGGGCCCTGGCAGTACAGGCTTGTCAGGAAGATGCGTAGTAAATACTGCAGCCAAGTTCACAGCACATTTTCCTAAGTGGAAATTCTATGTTAGAAACAGAACATTATTTAATAGTAGGTGGGCAGCTTGTTCCTCAACAGCTCAATTCTTCCTGGTCAGGCAAGCAGGTCTCTGCTACAGTGGGAGGAAGGGGCCCGCCCTGGTAACTGCTAGGAGCAGACAGTGGCTAACAGAGACAGTCTCTTGGGAAGGCCCTGTCTGAGATTTTCCTACATTAAACAACATAAAACAAAGCCCTGGGGCTTGTCTTGCATATGAAGCTTTCCTTCATATGCAAGTGCTATTGCTACCCATCCCTCACTATTCAAAGGCATTTTTGTCCAGATATGTAAGGATGCCTAACCCTTTTTTTTTCTAACATTTATTGAGCACTTATCACCATCCAGGACTCTATCTCATTTCTTCCTCTCCAAATACATCTGTTCCTAGCAAGTTGCCCAAATTACACTGCTGGATACCCAATCTAAGATTGTGTTTGTTTTTATTCTACTAAAATGACAAAGAGTCTTGGTGATGTGCTGCCTTCTCACTGTACTAATCCCTTTCCACACCTGGGACTAAATACATTATCTCAGTCTTGTCAGCCAAACAGATGGGGGCACAGACAGACCACAAATAGATGCCATGGGTCTAAATATTTAAAGCATTCCTTTAAACATAGTCACCTCATGTCCATGTTGGACATATGCACCAAGATTTATGTATCAGAATCTATTAAAATAGCCAGGTATAGCATAGCATGCCTGTAATCCCAGCAGCTCAAAGGCCCAGACAGGAGGATAGCAATTTCAAGGCTAGCCTCAGCAATTTAGCAAGGCCCTTAGCAACATGTTGAGAGTCTGTCTCAAAATAAAAATAAAAAGAGGTGGTGATGTAACTCTGTGGTAAAGTGTCTCTGGGTTTAATTCCCACTTAAGAAAAAGAGAATTCATTAAAAATATCATAAATTAAAAACAATCTAAATATTCAATAACGGGTATTTTTCATTACAGTATCCTAAAATTGCTAACTGGATATGAGTATTGTTATTTTAAGAATATTAAATGAATAAAGTTTATTAAAGTGCCTTTATACTTACCTTTTTGTTCAAAGTACATGTACAGGTTAAAAGAAAAATATCTAACCAAATAGTTGCAATTACTATCGGTATGCAGTGATCTTATCAAGTACATTTATTTTCTTCCATGTATTTTTAGTATTTTCCAGAAAATGTTTTAGTAATGAAGGAAAAGACTAAATCTATGATAAAAGACTTGGGCATTTTAATCTAATAATCCTATTTCCAGTAGTCTTTTTCAAGAAAAAAAAAGGAATGGCCAAATATCACAGTGCAACTCATTATTTATAATAATAAAAATTGCAAGTAACAAAAATTTCAACAGCATGGTAATAGCTATATAAGTTATAAAATATTATGAAGTCTCAAGAGCAGATTTTCAAAATCTGAGAAACAAAATGCTCAAAACAAAATGTTAAAGAGAAAAGCAAAATATGAATTTAAATAATTTTAACAACATAAGTTGCCTCAGTGTTTAAATCAAAGCAAAGCAATGTTTTAAGGGGAAAAAAATCCCTTGTGTGTCTTTCAAATATCTTAAAAGAGAAGACAATTCAGTATGATCACTGACTGTTTGAAACTTTCTCACGTTTGCTATATCTTTTTCTTTTCCTCCCTCAGAGTGATTAGGAATCAAACTCTTAAAACAAAGTCAAGAGAAGAAGTTCTATATGCCTGGCTATGCAAGCAAGAGTACAGGGGTGTTCAGTGAATGGGCACAACACTAATCCCCAAAACGAGAAGAAGATGCCAAAAAATAAAGGTGTTTCCCAAGTTGTATAGAGAAAAGCCAGGATTCTTAGCATAGGCTCAAGAGGTCCAGGGAGAACGCAGGTAGCTAAAGTCCCCACAGTTTAGGAGGGAAGGTAACTTGTAGTTTTTCAGCTCTAGAGAATTGCAAACAACCCCCTACACACACACACACACACCCTCTGCCATCTACCTCACTACCATTTACACCAATCCTTTTCTTTATTTGGAAAATCTTTTGTTCAATCTCCAGTGCTGAGGAAGGAGGAACAGGAGGAAGAAGAAGAAGAAGAGAAGGGGTTGTAACTTTGTTCACCAACCAAATAAATGTGTTCACTAACTAAACAAATCTTTGCTGGGTGGTATGCCAAACAGACAGGAGGGGAAGGACAGAAGCTGTTTGTTTCAGTCACTCTTGTCAGTCTATTCTTCTCCCTTAAATAAATGGTTTCTTCTCTCCCTCTCTGTACTCAGGTGTTCTGTATGGAAACTTCTTTTCACAAGACCTACATCCTTGTTAACAGTGATTGTTTCTCCACAGGGGAGAGCCTATCCAAGCTTAGCCAGTTCATGTAGCTCACTCCCTTGGCCATTGCAATTTGTCAAAGTGGGGTTGTGTGGCCCAAAGAAACCAGTTGGACTTCTTCCATGACTTTTTGCAAAACTTTGGCTGGACAAGAGGGCTCTTTTCTTCCAGTTTTAGAGCTATGGGTCCAGATGTGTGCCTGGAAGCTATAAAAAAAAAAAAAAAAAAAGATAAGAAGCAGAGAAGAGCGCAAGACAATGAACAAAAACACTCAGAGACCCAGGATGAGGAAAGTCCATCTAGCTTCAGATGCCTGCTTCAGATCTCCCTGGATCAACCTCTTCCACTCTCCATCTGGCTGTTTGGTTGCATGAGCGAATCCTTTCCTATTCTAATAAGCTAGCTCCAACTATATTTCTTCCATGTGAAAGTAAAGAGTGCTCCGCAATACAAACTGGGCATTGCCAAGCTCTTTGTTAAGTGGTAAGTGTCCCAGGCCTAGGGAACGACAGATGTGAGGTCCAATGCCTTATCACAATTAGAAGGGATCTGTGGTACTCTCGCTGTAGGCACCTCCTGGCCCTCCTTCCTCCTATTAATAAAACTTGCCCTTTACTTAATGTTAATGCAGCCAATATTATTGAACACCTATCATCTCTTCTCCTAGTCCATCTGTGGTCCTTTATGATGAATTGATGCATGTCCTTTTTTTTTTCCTGCTTAATTTTATTCAGCATGTAAGGAAAATTAAAAGACAGGATTCCACTGATGCCCATCATTGTGAAAATGCAACATATCTTTAGTAAAAAATTGACAAATAGCCACAAGATGGGGCTACTATGCAAGGGACATAGAAGTTATTGGCGGTGCAAGAAGATGCAACGTGTTCTGACATTAAGGGCAGAATATTTACGTCTTCTTTCACTAAAAAAAAAAGAGAAAAGAAAATATTTTAATAATATATGTGCTTCTAAATTTTTTGTAATTTATTTATTTGTTTTAATTAGGTATAGATGACAGCAGAATGTATTTTGATTCATTGTACACAATTGCAGCACAACTTTTCATTTCTTTTATTGTACAAGATGTAGCATCACATATGTGCAGTCATACATGTACCTAGGGTAGTGATGCCCATCTCATTCCACCATCTTTCCTGCCCCCATACCCCACTCCCTTCCCTTTGCCCAATCAAACTTCCTCCATTTTTCCTATGCTCCCCGCAAAGTGCTGCCTTTAAAAATTCAGAGATTACTCTTCTTAACAATCTAGTGATTAATTCTTGAGAAAATAATGGGTAATTACATCAAGAGATATTTTCTCCTTAGAGATTCTACTACATCAAGTTTGCTTGCTTTTCTTTCTCCCATTTTTTTAAGTTTAATTGTTCCATAAAATAAAATTGAAAGATATTTATTTATTTATTTACAGATTTCAGTTACCTCTGTATTCAATTTCAAACAAAGAATAGCATTTGCTATTTTTGATCAATGCGCTTTTGATTTCTGGATCTTCCCCTTCGACCACCCCACCACTCTGCCAATCTGAATTAAACCACTTTATCCTCACTATTTTTTTCTTCAGGTTTACAGTTTGAAAATCTCGACAATGCATGGTTAATAACCACAACATGGCTGCTCGGTGGCTCAGGTCTATAATCCCAGTGACTCTGGAGGCTGACACAGGAGGATCTCAAGTTCAAAGTTGCCTCAGCAACTTAGCAACTTAGTGAGGTCCTAAGCAAATTAGTGAGACTCTGTCTTAAAATAAAAAGTAAAGAGGGCTAGGGATGTGGCTTAGGGGTTAAGCATCCCTGGGTTCAATCATCCCTAGTACCAAGAAATTAACAACAACATAAGGTGGCCATTCTCTTAGAAAAATCCAAAAGAAGCAAGAGGAGAATGAAGCCTAGGTATGCTTTTGCCTTCTCAGAGACCAAACTGTTTGCTGGGGCCAAGTGACCACCCAAGATGGCAGGTTGCAGATGCCAATCTCAGAAGAGATGCACAGAGCACAGAGTCTGCAATGGTTTCAGAGGAAGCCACAAAAAGGAGGCACCAGTCGGTCTGTGTCTTCATCTCATAGCACTAACTCAAAATTGGGAACGTCCTGTTGAGAAATGGGAAACCCAAAAATAGAACTGCAGAAAGTATTTTGACCTTGGCTTGAAAGTCAGCCCAGTGCTATGACAATAAAGGCCTTTTCCATGAAGATTTTGTTCTTAAAAGCCATATTTCATCTGCATACAGACTCCCAGTAAAACCACACTCAGAAAATGTGCATCTTGGCTATCCTTCAACTGTAAAATCATTATGTTTGGCTCTTGTTATTCTGGACATTGGATCTCCATGTAAGGGCTTCTTTCTGAAATTTCTCGTACAGAATGTTAAAGGTTATAAGCTGTATTAATAGTGACATTTAAGTAAATCTGCTATTACCGTATGTATCCAATACTTAATGATACTTGGAAAGAATTCAAGGACAAGGCGGGAAAAAAATGTTGCATTCAAGTAATACAAAATGTACATGCGTTAGAATTAACTAAAATAAACCAAGAACTTTTGTTGAAGAAATTTACCCAGAGGAACAAGAGAATATATATTTTTTTAGGATTGAGTAATTAAATCCAAAATTAAAGGGTGTTGTCCTGTAATTTCTTGCATGTTAGTTATAATATTTAATATTTTCAGTATCAAAGAATTTCAGGGGACCTTAAGTCTAACTCTTAAACTGTGATAAAAAGCTATTAAAGAAGGGGGGAAAAAAGCACTTTTATACACTTAGGAACTTAAGGAACAGCTGCCTCCAATTAAACAACAAATACTTTTTAAAGACTCTTGGGGTTCAATGTTCCTTCAGTGAACTGAAAAATCTGGAAAAATGGACTTCATTAGCAACTGCAGAATTATTGAAAGGATATTTGAAATGGCATTTAATACCTGCAAAGATAGGAACAATCAGTGGTTTAAAGTTTCACCATAAAGATTGGTAAATAACACTGATTATGGGTCTTATTCAAACAGAAAATAATGAATATGTAATGAAAGGAGAATAATGATCCAAATTGCTCTTAATCTTGGAGTTGTGCCTATTGATTGGCCTGGAAATAACAGTGTTAATCGTACGGTAAGAAAGCCAAATGTTTAGAAAGGCATTAGCTGTGAGGAACAGGATACCCATTTCATTGTAGTAGTACAGTATTTTATTGTTTATTTATTTCAAACAACTGTGTATTTAAGAAAAATTCCAGGGTTAACCCAAGTCAAATAATATTCTTCCCCCTACACACAATCCATAACTTATAAAAGCTATTTAAGTACTCCTTAGAATTTGTCAAACGTGTTCTGAATACTGGATGCTTGACATACAAGAGAATCGAATAAATAATTTAACTTTCCAAAATACTATTACCAATCTCTCATGGACTTATTTCTAATAAGCTAAGAAGTAATGGCTTTCTCAAAACTATAAACTTAGCGTTTTATACTGGCTTTCTGAAGCACGCTGGCAAAGTTTCACGAACAAATATATTTGTAAAGAAGAAATACACTAAAGAGACACAAAGTACTTTGAAAAATATCAAAATTTCTTGTCTATTGCAAAAGCTTCAGAGGATTTTGAATTTGAAACATCTTTTCTTCCCATTAACTTCTCTGGGGGACCCATGTATCCAATTACAAGTTAAATTTACATTTTTAATATCCTTTTTTGAGAGCTTCAGTGCATTATTAGATCCTGAGCTCGATATTTGATCACTCTTATTTTAACTTAAATGGTAATAACTAAACATCTGATTACTAAAATAGAGGTCGGAGGGAAATTCAAGCTTTTCTTCCAGGCAAATGTGTACTACCAAGGAACAAATCGGTGCTTAAGCTAGCCAGGTGGCGGCAGCAGAGAGCGCTTTCAAGGACGGCTGAAGACTAGAGCAAGTGTTGCCAGGGAACCCTGCGGGCACCTGAGAACTTGGCAAGATCAATCTGTTATGGGGAAGTTAGCTGAATGGAGAGGCTGGTAACAGGAAGCACATGCCAGGAGAAACATGAAAAGGGAGCGCAAAGCAGAAAGAAGTCACCAAATCCTGAGACTCGGACACCAAATAGTCGCCTGAAGCAAAGGGCTTCAAGATCTCCCCCACTTGGATGTTTTCCTGTGTAAAATGAGTACAGTGACTTTACCACCTGGCCGAATTATCCCAAGTCTATGAGAGCGTGCATGTAGGGTGCTTAACATATTGTCCGCTGCTTCACAGAAAGGAATTAACAAAGGCTATGAGCTGTTATTCCGACTCACTATTATCCCTACTCTGAAGCATCAGCTTCAGAGAGGGAAACAAGGGTGCTTCACAGATGTCAAAGTCAGGGAGATGAAAGAAGCAGGGCTAAGAGAACCGTGAAGGTGAGGAATCTCTTTTCTACACGTTGACTGAGCGATGGCTTTTTGTGCACTAAGATCCTGTGTGCTTCAACCTGTTTCCCAGGAATGTCTGCCTATCCCCCGTCTTGTCTTAGGATAATGTTGCTCTGGATCCAGTCATTTGCAGGAGTTGTGCTGGACAGCAAACCTGGTGTCACTTCAGAAGAAGACTCAGTTATCTGACAGCAGACTTTTGGAGTAAGAGTGGGAACTGGAGCTCATTCTATCCACTGTAGGCTATTCGCTTGATTGCCCAATGACCAATTCTTCAAAGTTGTTCTTATTTTTTATTCATGTGAATGACCCTTTGTTTATAAAAACTTAGGTTTTTTTGTTCTTGGGGAAGATAGTAAATTTTCCATACCTCTGAGTGTAGATGCTACATTCTTCAAGATATTAAGGATGTTGAAATACTCGTTTCTTAATGAGATCATGGACTTTTTAACCAGCCTGTGCTCTTGAAGAATTCAAGGAATGATAAATTGTTGTTTGTAAACTGAACTCTCTATCACTTTCCGTACTTTATGATTGAAGAACCCAGACTTTGGGAATTATACTTAGAGTTTTTTTTTAGGGGGGAGGGGGTGGTAATTGTTTTTACAGGAAGTGTGATAGAGGCCATTCTCTGAAGGAAGGATGCTTTTTCCATCCTTAATCACACTGAGGTGGAAGATGAGCATGTCTAGAGAAGGAAAGAAACTTCTGTGGTCCAAGAAGACCGATGGGTTTGGCAAGGGATTAAGGTTTGCAGAGGACTAGAAGCTCTGTGAGTGGAGTTTGAAGTGGTCTTGGCCATGCACAGATCTTCAGGGACTGAGCTGGGACCCTGAAGTTTGGTTAGGGTTATATATAAACCCCAAGAGTACCCACTGGTCCCTGTAGAGTCAAACACTCAATTTGAATCTTGTAGCACTTAGTAGAGTTTTAAGATCACCATCTTTCCCATTTTTAGTAAATGGTACAGCCATATAAATCCACCCAAATGTTCCAATTGAAAACTTCCCTACTCCTTCTTATTGTTCCACTGAATTCACCAACAAGTTCTATCAATTCTGGCTTCAAACAGACTAGAACTCAAGCTTGTTTCCTTCTCCTCTCTACCATCCTGATCCAGCTTCTGCTATTGCCCTTGAGGTGACCACTGGACCCTCTCCCTCTCCCAGCTTTCTCTTTGGACCCTTCTATCCCATTTTTACAGAACAACCTGAGGATTCCATTTACAATATAAAGGAAGTCAAGTAGTTCTCCCTATTAAAACCTTTCCATTGGACGGGCGAAGCGGCACAGGCCTGTAATCCCAGCGGCTCCGGATCCTAAGGCAGGAGAATCGGGAAGTTCAAAGCCAGTCTCGGCAAAAGAAAGGCACTAAGCAACTCAATGAGACCCTGTCTCTAAGTAAAAATCAAAATAGGGCTGGGGATGAGACTCAGTGGTCGAGTGCCCCTGAGTTCAATCCCCGGTACAAAAAAACCTTTCCCTATCCAGTGTTCTCTGGATAAAAACTGAAATATTTAGCATGGCCAACAAGGCCAGGTCTGGACGTGTGAGCTTTGGAGAACTTAGTGAAAGCCCTGGGCTCTGGGAAAAGCTTCTTGAAAAACTCAATTACAGGACAGTGCAGAGAAACTATTCAAAGTGTGAGATGCAAGGTAGGTGACAAGAGATCATGACAGATTTCTTGGGGTTCTTTCTAGAAGGGTGAAGGATGGACTTCCTATTCCTATCCGTGGGAGATGATAAAAGGACAGTAAAGACAAAGTGACTAATGGTCTCAGCACAGGATAATAAGGAATAGGGTGCCCATTGACACACCCAACCTGGGGAAGAAAACAACTTCACTAGAAATCAAAGCAACCCTTTGTACATAGTCTCAAAAACAAGAACCCAAAGCTGTTCAATTTACATATAATAGTGGCTTCTATTTAGCAAGTACCTGCTAAGGGGTTGGCTTTATGCCAGTCATTTTACATATTTGATTACAACAACCTCGTAAGATATTTATTATGATCTCTATTTTCGATGTATGGAAACCAAAGCTCAAAAGGTTACTAAAAGTCAAATGACTAATAAGGCACCAACCAAAAAATTACCACGTTACGCTTCTTCATGTTGAAAAGGAATAGCTGTGATGTTTATTTCCTGTGCCCCCACTGCTAGGATTAGGGAGCTCCAGGAGGGCAGGGCTGTTTTGCTCACAACTGCCTCCCTACCACAGGGAGTAGCGTCTGGTCACAGCAGACCTTAAATATGGATTTTTGATGGAAGGAAGAAATGAAGTTTAACAGCTGCTTCCCTTAGTTAGTATTTTAATACAGAGCTTTATAAAAGTAGGAAAAAATTAGTGTGAATATCCCTAGGTCCATAGATTTGGAGTTGGTTATAGTTTCTTATTCTCTCCACCAAAGTGCTGCTATTAAAATACAACCATGCCTTATTCAACCAGAGGTTTCCATTAGCAACAAGAATTAATTAAATTATGAGTCATCGGCAGATGACATACTAACGCAGATTATCTCCCTACAATTATTGGGGTTCTTTTCTTTTTCTAATTATAAAAGTAATATAGTAAAGAACACAGCTAGACTTATTAATTTTAAAAAGCGAAGTATGCACCATTATGTAAAGATCTCCAAAATATATTTTTAGTGAAAACAATAACAACAAGATGCAGTATGGTGTTCGTGCTAGGCTCTTCTTCCAAAGGGTAATAATAATCATCATTGAGAGCTTACTCTGCCAGGCACTATATTATACCTGCTGCATGAATGACCTCATTTAATTTTTTTGACACTATGTTGTCAGTGCTATGTCCTCATTTCAATAATAGCATTACCCTCATATTAATTTTTTTAAAATTTTGAATCAATCTGGAACTTAGATCACAAAGCATATACACACACTGGATATAGTGACACACACTTTTAATCACAGAGACTTTGGATGCTGAAGTAGGATGATCTCAAGTTCAAGAGCCGTCCTGGACACTTCGGTTTGACTCAGTGGTAGAGACCCTCTGGGTTCAATCCCCAAAACCAAATACACACACACAAAAAAAGATACATACACATGCACATAAGTGTGTGTATTTTTTAATTTTTTTTAGTTGGTGATAGACCTTTATTTTATTTATTTATATGCGGTGCTGAGAATCAAACCCAGTGCCTCACACATCCTAGGCAAGTGTGTTACCACTGAGCCCCAGCCCTAGCTCCAAGTGTGTTATTTAACATCTATATTTACTCCAACTCCACATATTGAAAGATATAAGACTTCATCAATATCTGCAGTTCAATTCCTATACCACTAAGTTTGCATTTTTTCTCTTTTTACATATATTTTTTCATCACCAATAATAATGAGAAGCCTGGCTCTGATTATCCTAGATATTTTTACTTATTGTATATAATGTATTTCCTGTTGCCTCTACTGTCCTCATCCTGGCAGAATGTCCTTCCCCACCTTCTAGTCTCCAACTCTGCATATCAGACCTGTTGGTCTCCCTGTTCAGACTCTTTTGTGCCCCAGACCAGCTCAGAGGTTCTCCTTCTCCTATGCCAGGACCTCCTGACAACCGTGGGAAATAATTCCTTAGCACTCCCTGCCCATCTCCAGCAAAGACAGCTCACTTGTCATTCAGGGACTACCATAAGAAAGTGTCTCCTAGGACTCCAGAATCTTGAACTGCATCAAACTTAACAAGTTAGTAGCTCTATCAGCCCATTCTTAAAAGGACCCGCAGTTAGGCCAAACGCATAGATAGCCCTTGAGCCAATTATATGTCTCAGAATGAAACACGAGAAATGGAAAGAAAAAAAAACAAAGGAAAAAGAAATAAAAAATTGCACGAGGGAGGCAGCTATTTCATGAGCTGAATCCCAAGCAGCAAAGTCACCACTGATGTCACAACAGTGTTGCCAGCTAATAATGGGCTGCTCCTTAACTGTCGGGAAAGGCAAACAGCACAACATTAAAATGGTTCTATTTTTTCCATCCTTACAATAGCAACACAGCGGCAGAGAGTTGATCTCTGAAAGACAAAGGCGGTGAAGATCAGCATGCGCTAAAGCCAGGGCCACTTGGGTTGTGATTTTCCTTTTGAAATTTAAGTAATATATCCAAAATATGCAGGCCTCCACTGGGATCCCCACCTGAAGTGCTGGTCTGAAATCACCCATCCAGTGGCTCAGCAAGTCCCCTGCTCTGCAGGCCTGCCGCCAGACAGTCTGGCTTTCTCTTTTCCTCACTTGCTTTGGCTAAGTGGCTTCCAAGGTGTTTCAGGGGGGAAAAAAAAAATCAGGATTCAAAACAAAGAGCCGATATCCCAGCCAGGCCTGCATTCTCCTACAACTGTATTAATCAGCAGCTGCTTGGACCCCGTTCATCTGCCACTGCCAAAGCTGAACTAAAGTCTGCTCTTTCTCTCCACCACAGGAATTGCCTGTGGCTCCCAAGTTGAAAGTTTTTCTCTAGCACTGCTCACTTTCCACTTTGCCATCGGGCACCTCCTCTCTTATCTGTCTATGTTTTCCACCAATCTGTGTTCACCTCACTGAGTCCCCCTTTCATTACTATGCCTTTTTCACTCCCCCTGCTCTCCATCTTTGGCTTCCATCCTAAACATTTTGAACATGAAGTGAACTTGGTATCTGTGGAACATGTCGACAGACCAGTCTTCCAAGTCAGCCAAGTTGCCTCCTCCCCTGACCACATAAGGTAACAAGCTCTCCTTTCTCGGTGCTAATTCTTTCCAGTTGCCCAGTAGTAAAGCTGTCTCCTTCAAGAAATGGTTTGATTTAGGATCCACTCAAGAGACACAACTAAAGAACAAGACCTCCTGTTATGAGGTTGCAAATTCCCAGGCACTCACAACCAGCATTTTGCTTCATTAAATAATAGACACTGGCAGCGATCTTTCCCCTTCCAGGTTGTAGAAATTCAGAGTTCCCCACATCAGAAGGGAAATTCTGAACAGCCAAGAATAAGTTGTTTCACCCTGGGAAAAGCATCTAAACTCGGTTCAGCGTGCTGAATGCTTCCCATTTGTTCTAACCTTTTCTCTTCCTCAACTTTCTCTGTGCCCCAGGAAAGGGGCAGACTTTTGGGTTGTTCAACAGGCTCCTTCGGCCTATGGCTTCCCAGTGAATTCAACCAATGGGGAGCACTGGAGATCAGGAAGAAGGTAGGTGGTGAGGTTAGGAGGCCAGGGTATTTACCCACTATAGCCTTCTTTGTGGGGTAATACAGGTGAACAGGGTTTCTCAGTTTCTGCCAGGTATCCCTCTCTTTCCAACTCCAGTCACCATTCTGTCCTTTGTCCCATCAAACCTTGTGCAACAACAGTACCCTTTCAACAACTCGGGGTATTGCACTATCCCTTGTGATTTCCCTCTAACCTGACAACACCTTTATAAATAATCCCTTTATTAAACTCTCTTCAAATTACCCAATTCAAGTGGACCATCTGTTTCCTGTGGCTAATTTGATGCTTACATAAGATCTCTGCTTAGGCAAAGCAGGAGCAGGTATATTTGAGAAATTGCAATGGTGAAGGATCAGGAACCCAGTTACCTAGAAACTGAGGCCCACAGGTAGGAATTCAAGCAATTCTTGGCACAGACCAGGAGAAAGTTCTTTACTGAGTGTAAGTGATACTGAGAAGAATTTACTGACAACTGGAAGTACTAAGGTTGGATGATTGCTAATACCATAACACTTGCTATGCTTATTATGTTCCAGACACCTACAATGTTATCACATTTTAGATTATTTAACCAACATACAGATAAAGAAGCTGGATGTGTTGATTATTGCTGTTTTTCCTCCCCAACATTCCTCCCTTAACATCTTCCAGTGATAAGACTGTTCTCTCCTGCAAGGAATTCATTTGAATATTTTAAGTAGGGGTAGTCCTGGCCTTGCACATCAGCACTCCCCCTATCCCACACACAATGTTTAGTTCAGAGAGGGACATGTCGTCACCCAAAGACACCAATGAGTCCCTCTTGAGATTCAAAATGCACATAAGGAAAGACCTGGAAGGATGGTGATGTGAGCCACCACTAGCTGGGGCCACCTTACCCTCTGCTTGGAAGAAGCCATCTTCTGTAACAACTCACACAATATCAACCAGAGAAAGATAGAGACAAGAGATAGATGGAAAAGGAACAAGAGAGATGACCTCATTTGCTCCTGCTTCCACTACCTCTGAAGTCAGTTCTGTCCTAGGATTTTAATCTTGTGAGTCAACAAATACCTTTAAAAAAAAAAAAAACCTTAATCTAATTTAAGTTGGGTTTCTGTCACTGTTAATTTTTTAAATCCTGTAAGTATATTGAGGCTTACTTACAGAGATTCTTCAGCTGAGCAGTGATCAGCACATGCATCCGGAAAAAAAAAAAAAAAAAACTACCCAAGGCTGGGAAAAGAATCACTGTGATATTGTGAAATACAAATTTATTTGGTTTTCATTCTTGTCTTTTGGAATCTTCAAAGTGATAAATGGTAACTGACAAATGACTGGCATCTCCCAGGTAACTTCAGGATAGGGACTGGTCAAGACCAAGGCTGAATTAGTGAGTTGGGGCTTTTGGCTCTCACCCACCCCCACCCTCTGGGAAGACGAGAGTGGATGAAGGTTGAGTGGATCACCAATGATCAGTGGTTTAGTCACTCATACCTGTGTGATGAAGCTTCCATAAAAGTCCAAAAGAACAGCGTTCAGAGATCTTCTGAATTGCTGGACACATGGAGGTTCCTAGAGGGTGGGGGCACCCGAGAGAGGGCTTGGGAACCCCTTGCCTCTCTCTATATCGCTTGGCCTAGCATTTCTTTACTTGTATGCTTTGCAGTATCTTTTCCAATAAACTGGTAAGTGTGTTTCCCTGAGTTTTATGAGCTTCTTTAGCAAATTAATTGAACCCAAGGTGGGGGTTATGGGAACCCTGAATCATAGCCAGTCCTTCAGAAGCACAGGTGAAGCAATCTGGAGCTTGTGGTTGATGCTGAAAGTGGGGAGAAGTCCTATGAGAATGAACCCTCAACCTGTGGGATCTGACACTATCTCGTGTAGATATTTTCAAGATTAAATTGGAAGGCATCCAGCAAGTGTCCACTACAGAACTAACTGCTTGCCTTGGTATCAGATACCATAAGTGATGTGAGAATACAGGAGAAAATGAGTTTGTTATTTTTCTATTCAACCACTCAAAAGGAGTGGGTGGAACAATCTTCAGAGCTCACAGAGATTCAGAAATATTTGTAATAATACAGGGGAACCAGGAGAGTACTCAGAAATATAGTATGTTAGTAATAGGGGAAAAAATCAGACCTAGACTTTCTTAACCTGCATAATAAAACTTAAAACAGGGCTTGAAACAATCAAATGTTTCCAAGGAAATTAACTATATTCTAGAACAAATATTAAGTACATGCAAAGAAATTAAAGCATATGCAGCACCTAAAAATGTAAAGTTCATAACTATTGGCATTCAAAAAAAATTACCAGAAATACAAAAATATAACCTAAAAAGGTGAAGAAAATCAACTAAAATTGACTCATAATGACACAGATAATAGAATCATGATCATTAAAACAGGTATTATAATTATAATGTGTTGAAAGTAGAAGAAATTTACGTATGGTAGGGAAAGACATAGATGGTGATATAAAAAAGATTCGAATCAAACTTCTAAGGTTGAAAAGTGCAACATGGTACATGAGATGAAAAATACACTAAATGGGATTAACATTAGATTAGATATTGTGGAAGAAAGCATTAGTGAATTTGAAGACACATCAATAGAAACTTTTCAAAATGAAACAGAGAAAAAGAACTCACAAAAAAACAAACAGTGAGCTTCAGAACAACCTCAAACAGCCTACTACTCATGTAGATGTAGGGCCTAAGAAGAAGAAGGAGAAGAGAGGAGAGAAAAAATCTTTTTAAAAAAATAGTTGAGCATAATACCCAGAGAGCCCACCCCCAACTGGCCTCTCCAGAAAGAAAGTCTAGCCATGTCTTACCTGATCAAAAAGGTTTTCAGCATCACAAAAGCCCCAGGGTCCACTGGTCCCTACAGTCAAAAGTGTTAGTCAACAGGATCATTTACATCTCTGGACAGACAGGCATCGACTCTTCAAGCAGAACACCTTGTGCCAGGAGAGGTAGCAGCAAAAGCTAAACAAGTTCTTACAAAGATAGGTAAAATTCTGAAAGCTGCAGTCTGTGAGTTCACTAATGTGGTCAAAGCCACTGTTTTGCTGGCTAACATAAATGATTTCAATACTGTCAATAGGATCTACAAATAGTATTTCGAGAGTAATTTTCCTGCTAGGGCTGCTTATCGTGCTGCTGCTTTACCCAAAGGAGGGTGCTGAGATTGAAGCAGTAACTGTCCGAGTCCTCTCACAACAGCATGACTACAAGTGGGCACAGTGTTGTTCTCATCATTTCTTTAAATTAACATCTTGATTTTTACAATTGACATTGGAAAGTGTACATGTGACTAAAATATCTGAGGTGACTGTGGGAACACCATAGCAGAAAGGGATCTGACATAAATATTAGATAATGAATCTAGTTACTGATGCTGCAAATTACACTTATGTACACTCATTGCTGAATGTGAGAGAAGAGACATTCATTAGATCATCACTCAAATAAATGGAAGTACAGGGAAAATAACATGTAAGAAAAAGGAGTTATCGTTCCTGAAAAATACTAAAAAGCAAACCTGATTCAATTAAATCCTATTAATTTCATGATGTGAATATTTAGTTCGATGTATGATTCTGCTTTTACTTGAGTAAATGTTCAATCTTGAATTGCAGAAGTAAAGGAAAAAAAAGTGGACCAAAATTTTATAGAGATTATAATATTTGTCTAGTGGAAATAAAATAGACCTGCAGATTTCCCTACCAAAAAAAAAAAATGGGAAGGGTAACACACACCTGTAATCCCAACTACTCAGGAGGCTGAGACAGGAGGATCACAAGTTCAAGGCCAGCCTAGGCAACTTGGGGAAGACCTTGTATCAAAATAATAAATTGCTGCAAAATAATAATTGCTGCAAAAAGAAAAAGTCTGAGGAAATGATGGCTAAAAGTTCAAATTTGTTGAAGAAATCAATATGCAGTTGAAAGAAACTCAATACTCTAATAAAACACAATGTCTAACTACACCAAGATACTTCATAATCCAACCAGGGAGCCCATCTGCATGGGCAGCACCCTGACAATCACATGTGGACTTCAAAGAGCAATCATGAAGCATTTCAAGGATGCAGGTGTGCCCTTCATAGTGGAGTTGTCAATATCTCAGCTAAGAGACTGTCTTCTGAGCCTTCTAGTGGAGAGGTAGGTAGCAAGATGGACATTAGGTTACACTTGATAAACCCAGTCCAACATTGTTATGCCTGTGGACTTCTTGTGGATTTTCTGTGGATTTCCTTCTCCACATCATATCAGAAAAGCTCTGGTATACCATCCTCATGGATTATAAGCCACCCTTGAATCCAGGTTTTAGTGAAGTGTTAATTAGCATGGAACTTACACATTAAATTCAGATTCTCCAGGAAGCCTACCCATATCAATGAATTAAGCCAAAACTAATGTTATATCCTTTTTGGACAAATATCCTTGGAAAGCTCCCCAGGTTTCTATTGCTGAATATTATTACCAAGGCTTTGAAATTAGGCAAGTCATTTCTTCCTAGAGCATAGTGTATATTATGCACCTGGAACTTGCTGAGAGTTGACTCTATCCAAGGGTCCACTTGTAAAAGGGGTGATCATGGTGAGCCTTAAGGGTAATGGGCACTCCTTTATAAAAGGAATCTTTCCCAGGTGAGGGTTTCTTTAGCAATGGGTGAAATGCCCATAAATTATGTCATGCACATAACCCATCTCTCTGAAATGGCTGGGTTATTTCAAAGCTAGAATGGCTTACTAAAAACTCAGTTACTGTGTCAATTGGAAACAACCATGTGAAAGTTGGAATTGTCTCTTACAGGGTGCAGTGTATACTTTGAATTAGAGACCATTATATGTGGTATCTTCCCTATAATCAAATACATAGGTCTGTGAACCAAGGAGAGGAAGTAAAGGAGCAAGCTATTCTTAAAAGAAAAGCCAGTAGTGCCGGGAACAGTGGTACACCTGTAATCCCAGAGGTCTGGAGGCTGAGACAGGAGGATTAAAAGTTCAAGACCTGCCTCCACAACTTAGTGAGGCCCTAAGCAACTTAATGAGACCCTGTCTAAAAGTAAAAAATAAAAAACAAAAAGGGCTGGGGATGTGGCTCAGTAAAGCGTATCTGGGTTAAATCCCCAGTACCAATTAAAAAGTAAATTCAGTCGAGGAAGAGGATCAGGAGGAGAGAGGAGGGAGGGGAGAACTGGGGAAAAACATTGACCAAATTATATTGTTCTACTGTGTGCATGTATGAATATACAGCAACAAACCCCACTGTTTTGTGTAATTATAATACACCAATTAAAAAAGGCATCAAAGAGCTAATGATGCAATAAAACAAGTGAATTCAAAATTTCACCCCTAGAAAAATGAGAATTTGCTAATAACTTAAAAATAACTATTTCTCGTCCCTAGCCCCACTTTTCCCCATTTTTTACTAGGCAACAGGGTTCTCAAAACTATTGAAATCCAATTTTAGCTACCTAAAAGTGTATTCAAAGTATATTATAAAATGATAACCTTCTAATAAAAGAAATGAGCAAAGATTCCCAAAATGAGCAGTAGAGTGCCTGAAAGCAAAATAAAAAATAGGAGAGCCCAACATAAACCATTATGTAGTGTCCCCAATATGTTTCCTGAGTCCTTCTTAGACTGTTTAGTTCGTCTTCTTATTTGAGCTAATAATCAGACAAGCAGGTCCCTGATGTTACAGGCAGAAAAATTATCCTTCAAGTTTAGGGCACTATTCCAAAGAAACCTTATGAGAACAACTGTCCCACCCACAGTCCTTCCTTCAACTGGCAACACTCTGCTACTGCAGTGGTGTGAGCACACTGTTGAGGTTAGAAGTTAAAGTGGCACACCTGTAATCCCAGAGGCTCTGGAGGGATTCAAATTAATGTTATTCTATTGGTGCTCCTACAGTTCAAAGAGCAATATTAATTGAGATAAAAGCAATTAATGAAAAGAATTATGGTTACTTTATTAGTATGACTGAGTAAATGTCATTTCAGGACCCCAAACCACATCATATTCCCCTAAAATTACTTATTCAATTTCAGGTCAAAGAAAATTTCTTTATAACAACTCCCTGTGAAAGTTCTCATTAATATGGACCCTGATCAATACACCCCCAGTTGAGCAAATCTAGGAGCTGGAAAAGTATCTTGAGTTCCTGTGAATAATATCTGGATTCTGGAAGCCTGGTTTTCAGACTATTTCTTCTTTGATGAATTCTAGAAAGCTCTAGAAGAATTGATATCCAAAAAAATACAGAAGACAACTCTAGCATAAAAATGGCTGCCAAAGCTTTAGAGTTAGTTGGAACAACTTTCCTTGAGATATTGCTCTTATTTAAAAGTCATTTTTAGGCACTTAAATTAGGCAATAACATGGAAGAATATGACTAACCCTGACCAGATTGGAAACTATTAATTTGTTTGATAAAGGGTAAGCAAGTTCTAGAGCAATATGTTAGAGAATAAATTAAGAATATTATTTAGCAAGAAAAGAAGAGCTCAGGAAAAATTAAAACCTAACTTAAAAAACAAAAAAAGGATGTTCAGTCAATAGTCATTTCTCTTAAGCGAAGATATGGTATCTAACATGAAGTCAAAGCTATGGAAAACCCAGAAAATCTCTTCTCTCCAACAGAGAGAAACTATTATCCATATCCAAACATGGAGGCTCAGAGTGTGGAGTAGTGGCAGGGCATCTTCTGCCCTTCCAAGTTCATAGTATGCACCATAGCTTGCTGAACAGCTAAAAAGAGAAGAACAAGCCAGTGAGTTGGTGCATGCCATAATCCCAGGGATTCAGGAGTCTGAGGCAGGAGGATCTTGAGTTCAAAGCTAGCCTCAGCGAGGCCAAGGTGAGGCCCTGAGAAACTCAGCAAGACCCTGTCTCTAAATAAAATATAAAAAAGGAATGGGGATGTGTCTCAGTGGTTAAGTCCCTCTGGATTCAATCCCTAGTACCCAAAGTAGAACAAAACAAAAATAGATTCCTATTCGAAAAACTTTTAAAAACTATTTGCACTGCTCCAAAGTTTCTTTTTATTTTTTTTTAATTGTAGGTAGACACAAAGCCTTTATTTTTATTTATTTATTTTTATGTGGTGCTGAGGATCTAACCCAGTGCCACACCTGTGCTAGGTGAGCACTCAACCACTGAGCCACAACCCCAGCCCCCAATCCAAATTTTTAAAATTTTTTTATTCCAAATGTTTTAGAAAAGGGTTATGCAAACAGGAACCCCCACACTAAGCTGGAACTGTATTTGTAAACTATGTAAATCCAGTCGAGAGAACAATTCAGCAATATATATCAAAGACCTTAAAGATATACACATCTTTTGAAGAAGATACTTCAGGTTAGCTTAAAAAAATCATGTTTTAAACAATAATGTTCTTCATAAAAAAAATGATTAAAATGCCCAAAGAAAACTATTGAAGTTTTTTTCAAACTATTAATGTTCAGATGTTAAGTAGAAAAAAAATTTAAGATTACAAAACAGCATGTCCACTCTTTTCCATTTTGTAACTGTGTATGTGTGTATGAAGTGAAAAATATGGAAAGATTTAGAATTGTTTTTAGGATCTTTCTGTTTGTGTTTTCTTCTTCCCTGTAATTTTTAAAAGTTCTTTCTTAACAACATATTGAGAGTATCCAACTACTTCAAAGAGTATTATGAATTTATGGCTAAGTAAGATGATTGAAAATTAAGCTCCAGTGCTGAGCTGTTCGCACAGCATGTTCTAAAACACCCTCTTTCATCTGTAATAGCTGCTTGCCTTTCTGTGGACCTGTTGCTGCAGCAAAGTTGGGAAATTATACCAACATATGTTCCATTGTCTCTGACTTGTTTGTGCCAATTGATGGAAGCTGAAATATGGAGCACATCAACAAGATAATCCTAAATTAATTTTTGCCTGGACGTGGAATATGACAGACATGTGTGTATAGATGTGGATGTATTCACCTCCACTAATCCTCCAGCCTCATCCACACCACCTCTTGGCCCGCGTCCAACTTGCAGCCTGGGGCCAGCAGGGCAGCACTGAGGAAGTCCCTGGAAACCAAAGGGAATCTGAAAAAAGATTGTTTGATGATGGAGATTTGACTCTGAACCCTGTATAAATGCAGAAATACCCACACATAATCAGTAACTGAATAATATTTTACCTAGAGTAGTCTAATTCTTCACAACTCTTTGATTGGAAGGGGAGTTTTATTTATGTGAAATCTTTCAGATTTAGGGAAATGATGGCTGAGATGATGAAAAATAGTATATCCTGGCTGAGGTGGCTACTTAATTTGAGAGACCCAGTGCAAAATGAAAATTTGAGTCTTTTATTCTAAAATTATTGGGAATTTCAAGACAGTGACCACAGAGTCTTAAACCAGGCTCAAGAGCCTTTTAAGCTCAGGGCTCTGTGTGAATGCACAGGTCACATGGCCATGAAGCCTGTGCTAAGTCTTGGCATCCAGGAAGACACAGGATCAAATTCTGTTTTTCATTTACAAATCGTATCTTGGGTAAGTTACTTAAACTTTCAAATCTTCAGTTCTTTCTTCTATAAAATGGGAGCAAAATGAGAATAGTATTGTCTTTAGGATGCTCGTGAAGACTAAAACAGACAATCAACATTGTACTAGGTATAGCATAGTCCCTGGTTCATAGAGACTCTATCTTCTCTATCCTGTATACTGCAGTTAGAGCTCATCTCTTAAAATGCAAACTTGAGTGTCTCTTCCTGAAACAAAATTAAAATGCATATTAGGACATATGAGGACCTTCAGTATTCAGGTTTTTATCTTTTCCTCTACCCTTGCTACTTACCTCTTTCCCATTTGCATCAAAGTCCAAAACATTATGAGCTTATTTTCACTTAATAATAATAGCACAGATTTCATATAATAAAGGTTCCTTTATGCTAAGCACTGTGCTAAACATTCTGTTGGAGTAAATACTCATTCTCCACTCCTGATGTTTCCCACCATGAGTGAAGCACTTGAGCTGTAACTCTCCTAGGTACTTCCACCCCCGTGGATGCTCCTAGAAGAGGAGCAATTTATCTCACTGGTGAGTTTGGAAGAAACAGTATTTGTAATTCAGACTCTTTCTGTAGCAAAATCTCCCCACAGGGAACATATGGTCTCAATTGATTTTAGGTACATTGTAAGCTTACTGGTCACAGTCTTTGCCCAGTGGGGAAACCTATTGTCCAGTACTGCCTATTACCAGGTAGTAGGCCTGTCTCTTTCAGATACTCGGCTTCCAGAGTCTGAAGCTTTCCATTGTTCACTTTATTAATGATAATAGTCTCCTGTTGGCCATACTCTTGTCTGTTTCTTATTTGGTTCAGAAATTGAATGGGAAGAAAGAATATTATAAATTAAGGCTACTCCTACCCAGTCTATATTCATTACCTCCTTTAAACCTCAGAACTACCATATGAGATATACTTTTTTATCATTCACTTTTACAGATAAGGAAAGTGAGGATTAGCAATCAAGTAAGTGGCATAATCAAGATCTGAACAGGTCTGTGTGATGCCAAAGATGATGCCCTGAGAGTCTCCCGTTTTGTTTTTGCAAGAAAGTTTAATAATAAACTGATAAGAACATCCAAAATTTGGGTTGATGTTGAAAAGAAAGTTAACACGGTATTATATCAAGTATACTTACATTCTATTTGGCAGAAAAGTAAGCCAGGCTAAACTTAAATTCAGCACATGCTGAATTTTATTTTAAGGAGAACAAGCTGCAACCATAATAAAGAACTGTATTTACAGCTAACAGCAATACCCACATTACTCCATAGATCTTACACTACAACCTAAAACTACATTTCATGATCTAGAAGGTCTGAGAAATAAACAGTAAAAGGCATGTTTCTGAAGATTTATTATTAGCAACCACAAGACTAGCAAATTTTTTTAAATCATTTTGTCCATCTTCTCTCAAAACTTATGCAAGACATCTCTTTGTTGATAAACTCACTCTGGTTTGAACACTTGAATATTTCCAATGTTCCGTGTCCTCTTCCACACCCCACCTATCTCAGAGAGGGTTTGGTCTCCCTACCCCCTTGGTGAGAAGGAAATTTAGAACATTTGAGGTAGCAGACTACCTACTCATGACCATTAGATGCATTAGTTGTGCTTATCCCTGTTCCTTCAGATAGGCACATAAAGAACTCACCAAAACCTCACTACTACTTGTATTCATAACTTAACTCTTTCTCCATATAATCCTAGTTATTGTCATGATGGTCTTTCATAACAATTCCTACCAAGACTTTATCCCAGTGCACTCCTATCTCTTCTGGTCCCAAGAAAGTCAACGCTGTGCCTTGGTTTCCTCTTTGTCATAGCTGCATTCCCTTCATACTTTGCTCACCAAGATAAGTTCCATCTGTGGTATGTGTCTAATCCTGTTTATTCAATGCACTATGCTTCTGCCCAAGAAACAATACATGTAAAATACTCCTAAGCAAATAACTACTGATTAAAACATAGATCTGCCCATATTTCCCATCTATCCCGCCTGATTTGACGTTTATCTCTATTGTAATACAATGCTTAGCACTCTTGATTTTCTTTTTAATATTTTATTCAAAATTGGAAATGGAATCCCAAGAATATAGAGGATGAAGGAATATAATTTATTCTTCTTGTAATCTTCATTATTTTTCAAATACACTTTTCTTATAACCAACACTTCAAGACATGCCTAAAATAGCTGCTGGCTCTTTCATGGGCCCAGCGGATAATGGGAAGCATGGGGAATCCTGGCATGGAAAAGGCAATCCGTAAGGTGATCTTGACACTGCTGTCTATTGGAGAGATCGTCTTTTCCTTGAAGAAGAAGGTTGACTGGTGGCAACCCACAGGAAGCTCTATAGAACGGTTATAAAGTCTAAACATGAGTTCTAGACTACATGGGTATAAAACCCACTTTACCAGGCTTCATTTTTATTGCCTCATAGATAGTCACATAACTTGGTGGATAAATAGGGAGTATTTTGCCCCCAAAATTTGAGGCTCAAAGACATAAATGATTGGCTTGAGAACATGTCAAGTGTAATGTCCTGTTTCAAGATATAAATTTGAATCCAAATCTTCTCAGTAACCTAATGATAAAAAGGACTTCCTGTTACCAAATTTTCTGGAATAAATGACGCAGAGAATGCCGGAGCATGGCACCCACTTGCTCTATCTTTTTTCATAGGAAGATCTCTGACTTGAGGTTGAGGGCCACCTCAGAATCTGCAGGTCTTTTACCCTGTCCAGTAGTTTAGCTGCCTATCTTCAGTCTTCCGCCAGCAACAGCCCGGTACCCCTCTGGTTAAGCAGACAGTTCTAAATAGTTGTTGTTGGTTACTATGGTAACAGACACTTAGGTTTCAGCTTCAAATGCCCCTTTTAATGAAGCAATTTCAAGAATAGTTGTGATAAATTACTAGACCACAGACTTAGCTGTGGGAAGTTTTGTTTTGGAAAATCCAATTAAAAACATGATGAAGGAATGAGCAGTAAATGCAATAGAAAGAATGAGGCCCATTTGAAGGGACAAATGGAAGAAAAGCCAGGTCTGACTACCAAAAGGCAAATAGGAAATCAATTCAAACCAGAGCTTTAAGTTACCAACTGATCCGAAAGGGCTTCTGACCAGACCGAACAAGAAAAATGGTAGTGAGAGATGCCTAGGGCAAGAGTTACTGTGTGTCCTGAGAAGGCTGTGTGTTTAAACAGCTTTAATTTTCTATTTTGTCACCAATCCTGGAAGTTACATGTCAGCAAAAATCTGCTTTTGGTCTCCACATTTCTCCATTTTGGAAACCAAGAGACAGTATCACCTGGAGAAGACAGGGTAAGCTAAAATGTGGAACTTGGCACAGGTGAATTTTATGACAGCCGAGGGTATCCACATATCCTAAGGACATAGCTGTCCCGAAAATGTTCCAGGATTCTATTATTAGTCTCTGATTTGTTGCACCCATTAAAAATTTTGCCAAAGGATAAGTGGAGTTAAAAAACCTTTCTTCACCATTACAGAAAGAAACATCTCTTAACTACCCAAAGGAAGTCATGTCAATCACTCCTGCTATGTTTTAATATAAAAGCATGTCTCTTCCATGGGACAGCTGAAGTTTATGCACAGTTAAGGCAAGAGAGTATCCTGAAAGAGCTTTCATGTACACTGCAAGTGTCGTGCCAGGCTCCTCAGGTCCCTACAGGAACGTCTTACTCTTGCTGCTCACGGAAAGCACCAGAGAACAGATGTATTACAGTTTGTGACAGGAGAACAGCCTGTGGATTCCGCCTACTCCCTCCAGTCCATCTGGGAGGTGGGTGAGACTGGGAGCCCACAGGGAGGGGGGCCCTCCTGGGAATCCCTCAGGGTAGCATGGCTATTGGTGCTTTATTTTCGGTAGATGGCACTGTGTCTATGGAGATAAGCATAGGAAGAGCCTAGATGGGCAACCTTATTGTTTCTAGAGAAAGCACACTGCCTGTGAGGATGCACAGATTTTTTTGACTTAGTAATATGGTAACACAAATACTATTCAGTATTCATGTTAGCTCCTTTTGGAGCTCAAGGAACTTTATGATTTATTATGCTGGCTCAGACTCAGGGCTGTGGTGGAGCCCGGGGACCTCCTCTGAGGGATAGAATTGGGATAAGAATAAATCACTCTGAATGTTCACCTACTTTATCAACCAACACATACTTCAGCACCTATACTCCATCTGTGCCCTGGATCCCCAGCCTGTGTAATGGACCTCCTCCTTTGTGACACACACAGGAAGTTCTGGCATCCTAGTTCCTGTCTGGCACCTCGGACGCCTCACACCCCAAAGTCAAAGCTGCCAGACAGTTTTGTGCACACCAGTGGTCCTATATAGCACACTTTCAGTTGCCCATCCATTCTTTATCCTTCTTAATAGACATCAATTATTTTTTTTTCTCTTTGCTAAGGGTTTTCAGAAAAGTAGACCCCAGCAACAGAAAATGAAAAAAAAAATATTTTAGGTCAATTGTGATCTTTTAAATGTGCGAAGAGAACTTTATTTTCCTTTCTTATAATATGATCTATAAACACATAATGGAGAGCAGAATAGATGTGAGCTCAGCACTATGCTATACTCCCTCTTTTATGTCTTTCAATAATCTTGAGATGGATACCATGCTACCCACTTTACAGATGAGAAACATGATGCTCAGAAAGTTTAAATAACCTACCTAAAATTACCCTTGCTATTGACCGGGCACACAATGAGATTCTAACTCTTTGAGAAGTCTGTTATGAGACTTCCAGGAAAGGGACATGAATGGCAGGTGCTTACATCTCTGTGCCTCAACATTGCCTTCTAAATATGACCACAGCAGTCATTTTAAGACAGTTAAGAAGCCAACTTAAGGGAACAAGATCAAAGTCTGAGGAAACAGAGAAGAATGATAGAAAGAACATGGACTCTGATGATGCCATTGAACTGTTGAATTAATCAACCCTTGAACTTCAAAGTTACGTTTCAGCCATTTTGAGATATGTCTCTTCTGTTATTTGTAGCCCCACATAACCTACGTAAAGCAACCTACATACCCCCTACCCACAGATGGCAGGAGAAGGGATGTCTTAGACAGAGGCAGCCATCCATAGGGTGACTGCCAAGAAGATAGGGTGTGAGGGGCCACCCATTGTGTCACTAATGAAACTGATCAGATCCTTCCTGGGGGAGTCTGAATAAGATACCTTTTTCCCCATCTCCTCAGAAACCTCACTCCATCAATTAACCTTTGTATTACTTCAATAATTTCTACTTCAACTAATACCAGCTTAAATTCCATGTAAGTTTTTCATATTAAAAAACTAGCAAACTAGCCTTTGTTAAATACAGACTGCTATGGTTTGAATGTAGTTTAATCATCTAACCTGTTCCCCCCGAGGATCCATTGTGACTGAAGGCTTGGTCCTCAAGGTGGTGTTATTAGGAAGCGGTGGAATCTTTGAAAGTGGAGACATCTCGGAGGTGCTGAGTTCATGGGGCTGGGGAGTTGTCATTAGGGTTGAACTTGAAGAAGCTGGAGATTTAACAGGAGCTAGAGAAGCTGAATGTCTTGGTTAACCCAACAAGGTAGAGATCAGTAACATATACAAGATGGTGCTGTACGTGACAGCCTTACTCTGACCTTCAGATAGAGAGAGAGTCAGTCCACCCCTTCACTCATCACCTTTCAATATCACACAAGATATCTCGGGTGGCCAACTCCAACTCAAAACCATACAGAAAAGATAATTGTAGAAAATACAATTCTAGCATAGCTAGCTACACAGATAAAACCACCACAATATTGCTAGTTTGGTTCAAGAACAAAGACAAAAAACAGAAGTGAGGGCCAGGCATATGTTTATATGGAAATTTAATAGGCACTATAAAGCTATATGAACAAAAATAAAGTCCCACCTTTAAATAAAACAACAACAACAAAAAAAGCACCCCAGATAGATTTAAGAACAAATATGAAAGTTATAAACTAATGAGATTTTTAAAAAAGAATATCTCTGTGACTTAGGCATAGGGAAGGATTACTTATATAAAATTAACACAAACCATAACCAAAGGGGAAAAAAGGTAAAATAATTCAAGTATATATAAATTGAGGCTTTCTGTTGAACTGAAAAATACATTGGAGAGTAGATAACCAAATAGGAAGGCTAAAATTGATAAGGGATTAATATATAGTAGAGATAAAGAATAACTGTGAATCAAAATGAAAAGATAGCAAGCTCAGTGGGAAAATGAACAATGGGTGTCATCATAGCGTGATTCCCCGCCCCCCCGAAGGTGGAGCCCGGAGCTCATGTGCTACTTTATTAAACAGTTCAAACCCACAATATAGGAGTGAGGGAAAATGGTAAGAAAAAAAGAACAAGAAGACAAATGATTTATTTGTAAATTATAGACAACTCCGTTTCCTGTCTTATTCAGTGGGTTATTATCCTTCACATTTATTATTATTTTTTAAATTGTTTTAAAGAGAGAGAGAGAGAGAGAATTTTTTAATATTTATTTTTTAGTTTTCAGCGGACACAACATCTTTGTATGTGGTGCTAAGGATCGAACCCGGGCCGTACGCATGCCAGGCGAGCGCACTACTGCTTGAGCCATATCCCCACCCCACACATTTATTATTTTTATGTTTAAATTTTCCCTAATTTGGCCGGTGAGCACTCTGTAAGCTGGCTTCTGTTTCCTTTTGATATGGCTTCAACATTCTTTGAGTACAATTAAGAGATAATTTTCCACAGGTCTCTCATGTTTTCTGTATATCCTCAGAAACACAAACCAAGTGTTTTGTGCTCGATCATCACTGAACAATGTTGGTGTAGCAAATTCCCTCCAGATCAGAGAACAGGCAGATTGCTTGTAGCAAAGGTTCGGCTTCTCTAAGTTCTCATTTCCTCATCTGTGTCCACTTTTCCACTGAGCTTGCTACCTTTGCATTTTGTTTCATAATTATTCTTTATCTGTACTTTATCTGTCACTTTCAGTGACACAGACTCTCTATACACACAGGCTTTACCTCACTGTCCTGCCCCATGGTGTTGGGAGATTTGGGGAACTGACACAAACATGGAGATCCTGCGGCTTGCTGTGTCATGACTAATAAAGTCTTTTACATCTGTCCCAGAAATTTTATGTTTTCTTTGGGTATGGATAAAAATCATAGCAAGCTGTCTTGTTAGTCTGCAGGCAGAGTAACTCTCTGATGCTTCGTAAGTCAAATGGTAACAAACATTTGATTTCTAGAACAAGATGTTTTATGACCATCTTATAATCTTATACTTTTGCTATTCTGGGTCTAGAATCAGTCTTTTTTTTTTTTTTTTTCAATGAGTCGTAGGTCCTTTGAGTCAAAAAAATATTTGAAAGCCACTTAAAAATCACATCTGGATGTTAAAATGTCACAGTTTCCAGTCCCTCTTCGTGCTCCCTCCACCAGCCCGTCTTTGTGGATTCAGCTAGCTACACACACATGCCCCCTCCACATATCCACAGTTTATTTTTGAATTTCTATCTATGTGAATTAAAAAACAAGAATTTATACAACGCCTCTAACACTAATCCACGACCACAAGGTTTATTCTAATTTTCTCTGTTCATACCTACCTTATCTAACAGTGGGAAAATTAGCTTCGTTATCTTTAAAATATTTGCCTGTTTAATGAATTCTCTTATATGGTGAATCTCCCAACTCTGTTACAACTGTTTCTTCCTGAACACATGCTTTCCCCTCCCTGATCAGCTCTGATTCTTGTCATTCATTCCACACTAGCATACCTTGAGGATGCTCTCCTCACATCCAGCAGGGTGAAGGGTTAGGAGTGGTATTGGTAGGTTGGATTCCCCAGAAGCTGACTGAGACAGGGTCTAATGAGAAAGAAATTTATTAAGAGTCTACCTATGGAAAGAAGGGGAAGGAAGTAATGATTGGGCAGAGGAAGAAGATGAATGATATTACAATCCTAGCAAATTCTTGACTAATCCCATTGGGAGCCCTGGAATCTATAGAGACAATTGTTGTGGACTGAATGTTGTGTCCACTCAAAACTCATATGTTGGAGGCATTTTTTGAAACATAATTAAGTCCAAAGGTGAGTCCTCATAAATGAGATTAATGTTCTTATAAAACATGTTCTCTTTTCTGCCATGAGAAGACACGATGAGAAATTGGCAATGTGCAATCTGGAGCAGGGCCCTCACCAGAATCCAATCATGCTGTCATACAGATCTCAAATTTTCAGCCTCCATGACTGTGAGAGATAAATTTCTGTTGTTTATCAACCACCCAGTCCATAGTATTTTGTTATAGTACCTCAAAGGTAGCAGTCAACGTTGTTTTACAGTAATTCCAATTGGCGGGCCTTTATAGCCCCACCAAAGATTGGATATAAATTGCCCTGGAAAGGGTAGTGTTCTCAAGCAAGGCAACCATTAGCAGATCCCTGAAGGATTTGACAGTCCTCCCTGAAAGGGAATCTGTAAGTCATGTTGTTATCCACTACAGCCCATCCTTATGTCCCTCAGATAAATTTCTTCACATATATTGGAAGAGTTACTCCCCTCCAGGATTCTGATATACTTCTCTCCCCAAAAGAAAATTTAAAAGAGAAAGATGACAGCTTCTACCACTATAACTGGTCTCAGGACTATAACTGCTACTCATCTTATTTCTCTTCTGCTATCCATTCTAGATTCATTTTATTTCATCATTGCTACTACTGGTTTTGATAACTTAGCTAATAGTGTTACCCAGACCCCTTGGTCCTGAAAACATGGATTCCACTCTCTCTTTAAGCCAATGTTGCTGATTTGTCCCTTTACCATTCCAACTGAGCAAAAGAGTACAAAAAGCACTGAAACGTACTAGCTGGATGTCACGTGTATTATGTGTGTGTCCGCTGCATCACAGCAGCATACTGCTGCCCAAAGATCAGGGTCCATTATCCCTGCCAAGATGGTAACTCCACTTCTTGTCCAGCAGTATCTGGACATGAGCAGTGTGGAGTGCCTACGTGGCCATTGTAATCTATATTTCAATGGGACACTTGCAGGATCCCATAGTAGAAGTGTGCCCTCTTGGGTAACTGGAACCTCTGTCCCTTACAGGACCAAAAGTTTGGGGAGAAAAAGCACAAAGTCATCACCAGGTCATTAGAAAAAAATGCTAGTGAGTAGGGTCACTGGTGCTTGTATCTCTTGATTCCTGTAATAATGGATTATTCTTATTGGGAATACAGTATCATATAACATTTTTTATTAAGTCTTCTTTGCGATGAAAGCTGTTCTCTACTGATGTCCAGTAAAATGCCATCTACTTATAAAAGATGGAGCCCTTTTCTTGCAGAGTACTGCATCCAAGCTAGTATTTCAAATGTGTCTTCAGGAGAGCATTTCAGTGCTCTACAAGGCTGCTAGCTTCTGAGTGGTCCTTCTATGTGAAATGACCAGTTCCAGTGGTCCCAGACCCACTCTTGTGCTATTTTGCAGGAAAGTGGGCTCTTTGCTCTGAAACAATGTTATGTAGAAGTCTTCACCGCAGCTAAAACATTCCACAGGTGCTCAAATAATGAAGGTAGCTGAGACCCTGCAGGCAGGAAAAGCAAACCCACTCCATAATATGTGTTTATTCTTATCAGAACAAGCCTCTGACCTTTCCAGGTAAGAAAGCCTTTCATTTAGTTAACTTGAAGACCCTATATTATTTCCTCAAGAACAGTATGATCACAGGTGCTCAGGGTTGAGGCCTGCTGCCATCGAGTTGGGCATTTGATGGTAGCAAAAGCTAAGTCAGTCCTGATAGGTGGGAATCCATGCTCTTGGGCCCATGCATAACACCCATTTCTTCCACCATGGCCAGTCCATTCATCTATCCACTGAGCCAGCCCCAAGAGAGCTGATGACAGGTGGAGCAGCCTTGTCTGTTTGGCTATTAGATCTTTCTCCATGGTTGATGTCTGCTGGACATGAATATGTGAGATAGAGATTTTCCTATTCCCATTTTTTCAAACACCTTTTTATCTCATTCCTTCAGTCTTAACTCATGGGCCCTTGCTCTTGAGTCTGGATTTATCCTAACATCAGGCCACTTATCATTTTCCACAAAGTAGATAAACAAGTACTACCCTGAAGGAGGATTTCCCCTCACTACCGTCCTTCAAAGCCACTTGAAGTACAATTGCTTTCATTTTTAAGCACCCATATACCAAGCTGTTTCCATTATAAATCAAGTTTGGAGTTTTTGCTCATCCATCAGCTGTTCATAAAAGATTCCTACTATGATGGTGGTAAGAAAGAAGCACTGGTACATAGTAGCAGAAGTCGTGAGGGTCTGGGCTACATGTTTATTTTGCTCTTTTTTTGTTGGTTGGTTGTTTTGTTTTACTAGCTCTCTAGTCCTTTTTATACTTGGACCTCATGCCTTTCTTTTTTTATAGGCTCCAAGCTCACCTTATTATTTTGGGGGCTCTGTGTGGACCAAGATTTTCTTTTTCTTTCTTTTTTTTTTTTTTATTTTTTCCCATTCTGGGGATTGAACCAAGGGTATTTTATTACTGAGCTACATCCTCCACCATCACCCCGCCCTGCCCTGCTCATCACCTCCACCACACAATTCTTTCTTTTTTGGCGGGTTCTTCCTAAATTGCTGAGGCTAGTCTGGAACTTGTGATTTCCTGCCTCAGTCTCTCAGGTCTCTGGGATTATAGGCATACACCATCATGCCTGGCTAGACTCAGCTCTTGATGGGCAGTTTTGAAAGCATGGTCATTTGGTATTTTGTCATTAAGCATTTCATCTCTACCAATGCCCTGCAGTATGCCAAGAATTTGATTTTTGTTTTGTTTTTATGTTTGTTCATCTGTTGTTGTTTTTTTTGTGGTATTGGGGATTGAGCCCTTGTATTATATTATTATAGGAGGCAGAAGAATTAACAGAACTTTTTGCTATGCATACTATATTACATATACTGTATATGTATATTATGTCCCATTCCATGTAAATGCAAACACTTCCTGATCTCAGTGCTCTACCACTGAGATACATACCAGCCCTTTTTATTTCATTTTTGAGACAGAGTCTTGCTAAGTTGCTGAGGCTGGCCTGGAGCTTGTGATCCTCTTGCCTCAGTCTCCTGAGTCACTGGGATTAGTCATGTGTCACCATCCCCAGCTAAGAGTTTTATGTTTTTTATGCTTCTTGGTATTTGTGTGTGTGTGTGTGTGTTTTGTCTTTTGCTTTGTTGGGTTGTGTGTGTCTCTCTGTGTGTGTCTTTGTGTGTAACTCTCCTTGCTCCAGAATCTTAGGAGCCTGCACTATTATTCTCCCACTCTGACTTGCCATGGGGCCCATTGTCACACTGCACCTTTTCCTGCCACTTTCTCTAGTACCATAGGACTAGGTAGCAGCACTACTTGAACTGCAGCATGGATTTGCTATAAATTCTTTTTTGCCTTGGTACCTTCTCGATGAGAGCAGCATTTCTTGTCACCTATTACATGGCTAGAAAAATGTTCCCTAGTATAGAAAGCATTGTCTTAGTAGTGGGGGATATAAGATGTAATGCTTTATCTTTTACTTTGAAGGGTATTTCCTGGCACATCCTGACTACAGGACCCCTAGAATTTTACTTAAGCATCAAGCTCCTAAGTCTTATAGAGGGTTTATCTCATCTCCTATAGAACACGTGTGTCTTAGTAAGTCATTTAGTGCAATAGCCACTTCTTATTCATTAGCCCAAATAAAAGAATGCCACTAATGTCATTGTGAAGGGATATTATAAAGTTCTGTGGGATGTACAAATAGTCCAGATCCCCTTGTATCATATTATTATTGGAAGCAGAAGAATTAACAGGACTTTTTGCTATGTATACTATATTATATATACTGTATAGGTATATTATGTCCCATTCCATGTGAATGCAAATGCTTCCTGATCTCATTTTCTGATCAGATTATAAAAGAATGCTTTTGCCAAGTCAGTGGGCATGGATTATGTACCTGAAACCATATTAATGTGCTCTAGCAGAGATATTAATCATATCTAACACTGCAGCTACAGGTCAGTCTCCCTTGGCTACCTCTGTGACTGTACCACTCATTAAGTTAATTACGCCCACCTGACTTCTGACAGTTCCAAACCATTACCCACCTGCTCTTGTTTTGGAGTCCTAACATTCCCATAGCTGTCACTGTCACAAGGCCTCACTTTCAGTTAACCTTGTCTTATAAAGGAGATCCACTCCTAAACCTTTTAGTGAAACTATTGCCCCTCTTACCAGTGCATTACTTACAGCCTTGGTAATGATATGTCCAAAAGTCCTTCCTGTGGTGCATAATCATTTGGTGAGTTTGCTTGCACAACACCTCAGCAAACCCATTCCCCTGAACTTTTTAATCCTTTCATCCACTGCCTACATTAGAAATTCTGTTGTCTCAACTTCATTTAGTATGGGCCATCTTTTTTTTTTCTGTTCCTCTATAATCCATACTAGTAGTGATCCATACTAGTAGTGAGTTCAAACCATCTTTTTGGATCCTTGACAGGTTATCAAACCCTATATTTTGGGATAGTGCTCTAATTAATAAACTGTCCCAGTCTAATATATTTTTCTAACCTGCTTAATAGAGCCCCTCAGAATCCAGTCTTAACAATGTTCTCCTAGCTCCCAATTCAGTTCAGGTCTTGCAAGTCCTTTGGGTAGAGTTTATTTCCTTCATTAGCAAAGGTCCAACATATCCCCAAATGTATTATGTTGGAACTTAGCCTTAGAGGTCTGGTAACTGGAATGAGAATGAAAGCAGAACACAAGGGATGTACATGTTATCATACAGCAAAAGGCCTCTCCATTGTCTTCAAGCAAGGAGGACATGGTAGGTCTTAATGAAGAAGGTTGTTCACTTCTACAGACCAGGATAATTTTCAGAGAAGTCGGATATTCAAATTATTAAATGATGTCCCCTCAAATGGCCAGGTCCTGTTATTCCTAACCTCAGTTTTCTAATGTCAGTTTAACAAGAGGTGCTTTGATTTATCAGGTGATCTTTAGCCAATCTTGTTATTAAGATTTTGAAAGCCCTCTGTCTATACTGTAGGAAAGCACACACATGCGTGTAATGCACAAAGGAATGTATTTCAAGAAGTTTTTATGACTTTGACACTGGTTAAGGACATGCAAGGGAGTGAAATGGGAAACCATGGAGGGAAGAACTTGACACCATTTATTATACATTCTTCCATGTCTAAAGTTTTCTTACAAATATTTTATAACATTTAAAGTATTAAAAAAAGTAAAAGGATCATTTCATTAGAAGGAGAGGGCCAGAAGATGATGAATTTAGTAATGTCCTAATTCTTTTCTAAGGGGTCTGACCTCACTCGACCCATCTCAAGGGAGAGAAGGTATCCTTAAGGTCACTGCGTGCTTGTGCAGTGGATCACTCACCCGTGCCTAGGGAACGTGGGTTGAGGGGAGGGGGTCTTACTGTCTGTGGTCATTCTTCCTGCAGAAGAAACCTAATGCTTTGGGATCACGGCACTATTAGAAACATAGAAACCGGATACCAGCTACAGAAGGGCACTTCAGCTAGGGATGGTCTTCGAGCAACTCCTTGAGAAGAAGTGAAGCCAGGCAACAGACACTCTTCTCAGATTTTTTGAACATTAGAAGAATAGAAAAGAGCCAAATAATCTATATAAATAAAATTAAGGATCTGTCTGTTATAGCAATTGGTTACACAGATTTTCAACACATTTGACAAAATTATTTAGAATAGCGTATGCATCAGTTTCCTGCAGCTGCTGTAACAAATTACTACAAACTTGGTGGCTTCAAAAAACAGAAATTTATTCTCTCACAGTTTTGGAGGCCAGAAGTCCAAAACACAGAAATCAAGGTAACAGTAAGGCCATGTTCTCTCTGGGGGATATGGGGGAGAGACTATTCCTTGACTCTTCCAGTTTCTGGTATTTTGACATGTCTAATCTCACCTCTGTCTTTTACATCATCTTGTCCTCTGTAGGAGTATGAAATCTTCCTTTGTGTCCCTCCTATAAAGACACAGTTGGTTACCTTTGGGGATTACTGAATCACATCTGCAAGAACCCTTTATTCTTTTTTTTTCCATACCAGGGATTGAACCCAGGGGCATTTTTACCACTGAGCTGCATTCCCAGCCCTTTTTTGCCACAGGCCGGAAGCAGCAAAATAATCAGGGGGTGACGAGCAACTTGTGTAGATGGATACAGCAGGAGTGGGAGCCATTTATTGTAGGACAGGAATGGTATTTATACATTCCACACAGCTTATCTAATTAACATAAACTAAATACATCAGTCAACCAATAAGGAATCTCCACACTTAATGGCTCGCTGGCGTTACTTCACAAACCACTCCCTCTGGCATTTTGCCAAGCGCCATCCAGACTTGTTACAGACTCTAACATTTCTCTGGCAAACTGCCAGGCGCCATCCTGACTAGTTTACAGACTCTAACACTTTTTAGTTTTTATTTTGAGACAGAGTCTTGATAAGTTGCTTAGGGACTCACTGAGTTTCTGAGGCTGGCCTTGAACTTGGGATCCTCCTGCCTTAACTTCCTGAGTTGCTGGGATTACAGGCATGCACCACCATGCTCAGCTCAAAAACCTTTATTCTTATAAGTTAATAGTGATAGCCTCCAGAGATTGGTACCTGTCTTATTTGTTTCCTGTTGCTATAACACAATACTCGAGACTGGATAACTTATAAAGGAAAAAAATTATTTGGCTCACAATTCTGCAGGATAGAAGTCCAAAATCAGGAGATCACATCTGATAAGGATCTCTTGCTACATCATAACAAGGCATAAAAGCAGAAGAGACAAAAAGCCTCTCTTTATAATAACCCATTCTTCAGATAACTAATCCAGACCAAGAGAGAGAACTTCCCTGAGAAAGCTATTAACTCCTCTTAATGACCTAGTTACTTCTCAAAGATCTCCTCCAACATTTCCATAATTTCAACATGAGTTTCAGAGGGGACAAAATATTCAAACCACAGCAGGACCTGACATTCCGGGGCCATCATTCAGCCTTCTGCAGATGGACTCATTTAAAATACATAGCACAGATGAAATTAGTCTCAAGAATTCTGGGTTTTCAAGAACAGTCTACTTCTAGAGAACCCCAAATTGAGAAACAATAGGAGTTTCATGCATCTGCCAAACAGAAGAGAAGTACGGTTTGTATTAAGACACTGTGACAAGAAAAAAAAAATTGGAGGTTTCAAATTTAATATCTGCCTCCCTCTCCCCCTCCCAAACTACTGTGCTGCAGCCGGCTGCAGCAAAATAACCAGGGGATGAAGAGCAACTTGTGTACATTGATACAGCAGGAGTGGGAGCCATTCATTGTAGGACAGGAGGGGTATATATACATTCCACACAGCTTATCTTAATTAACATAAACTAGATATAGCAGTCAACCAATAAGGAATCTCCACACTTAATGGCTCGCTGGCGTTACTTCACAAACCACTCCCTCTGCAAAATGCCAGGCGCCATCTTGACTTGTTTACAGACCCTAACACTACTGAAACAAACTGATTATTTTTTATTGATGCATTATTATAATTATACATAATAGTGAGATTTGTTGTTACATATTTATACACACACTTAATTCTTATCCTCAGTAAGACACAGGAGTAGATAATAGGCAACTCCACATAGCTGATTTCTTGGCAATAAATGGGACACACCATGTAAAATTCACCAGGAAGAAGTCAATATTAGCAAACACTGATGGAGCATTTATTAAATTCCCAGTAAGGAACAAATCACCTCACTGTAAGATTTTGAGTATATTTATTCATTAAGGCTATTTGGTTGTATCCTACACACACACAAAAAAAAAAAAAAAAAACCCAAAATTTATTGGAAGTTCTCTGGGCTGGATCACAAATGGGAAAATGCACAAACAGAGTTAGAGAGGACAGAAGCACCTCAGAGTTGAAACCCTGAGGAGCTCGGTCACAGCTTCTGGCGCTTTGCTCAGTCTATAGTAGTACCTTTGGACAGCTCTCTCTTAACAACCTTTCACCTCTGTGGGGTTTCACTCATATTAATTCTAAGCAGAGTTAATCTAACTCTGCTGGGACAAAGTCACTGTCATTGGCTACCCTGGGCCAGGGAAAGAGATTCAAAGGAAAAAAAAAAAGGTGAGGAAATGATAATTGTTTCACAAATAATGTTATTATCTTATTTTTCCAAGTGGAAAAAATTGAACTTCAAAAAGTTTATAACTAAGTAGCAAGTCATAAAGCCTCAATCTGAACCAAATTCTGCCTAATCAGAGCTTATATTCTTAACCATGATCCTTACCCCACTATTACAACAACAGAGGAAAGATTATGAGGCAGTTTCTGCATGAAGTTACCAGGAAGAGCTGAGGTACTTCAATGAAAGCTTGTGTACAGTGAGAACTCTGCTCATTTGGAGCTGGAATTGAGCACTAGGACTGAGAGTGCCGAGGTGAACAAGATGGGACATTTCATAGCTTCAGTGTGGTTGCAAGAAGCAAAAACTGTGGGGGCTAGGGCTGTAGCTCAGTGGCAGAGCATTTGCCTAGCATGTGTGAGGCACTGGGTTGGATCCTCAGCACCACATAAAAATAAACAAATAAAATAAAGGCATTCTGTCCATCTACAACTACAAAAAAAAAGTTTTAAAAAAGCAAAAACTCAAACAAGCTTAAACCAAACAGTCTTTATTGACTCAAGGGAATGGGCAATCTAAGGGAGATCAACTTCCACAAAGCTAAATGCAATGGCATCAGAACTTCTCTCTCCATCTCAGTCTTTAGCTTCATTTGCCAGAGGGGGGGGGGGGGGGAAGGAGACCTCTTTTCTCCCAGAATTCATGGCAATTCAAGGATTCTGACTAAGCCAGGTATTGGTAGTACTTATCTGCAATGCTAGTTACTAGGAAGGCTGAGGCAGGAAGATTACAAGTTTCAGACCAGTGTGTGAAACTTAACTAGACCCTATCTCAAAAAATAAAAATAAAAATAAAAGGGGCTAGGGTGTAATTCAGTGGTACAGCATTCTTGGGGTCAATTTTTAATGTCACAAAAATAAAAAATAAAGGATTCTAACTAGTTTGTTGTGGGCCATGTGCAGAATCGACAAGCTAGACCAGTCACTGTGTCCAGTAAAAGGTTTTATGAATTCTGTCTGGCTTCCCTTTTTGTGTGTGTCCAGTTTTATTGGGGATCACATGATTGACAGGTCACATGATTGACAGAGTGGGCTAAAAGAATGTCCCAGAAATAAAAATGCCTTTCTAGAGAAGTGGAAAGGATGACAGGTAGGGGAAATATTCAGATTATATACAAATCATAGGTTTCTGCTTCCATGACCTAGACATTCTATCTTTTCATAGTTTTTTCTGTCTCTGCCAGACATAATCATCAGTACTGGAAGCACAAACTGATCTTTCCTCTAGAAGAAAGAAAAAAGACACCTGAAATAGTTTGTACAAATCACCTTGTTAAAAAGTCTGAGGAGCTCATCCGCACTATCACTGTCAAAGTGTAATCTACCAACCAGCCTTTAACATCATCACCTGAAAGCTTGTTTGAAATGCAAAGTTTGGACCACAGTGGATCAGGGTCTTTCTGTTTAATTCTTACACATACTAAAGGTCAGTCTGTACTGGAGTTTATAAAATTACGACAGTTTCAGGAATGGCATTGATGCCAAAAAATATTATGAAGTGACATTAAATAAATCAATCCTCTTATCTGAAAATTGGGCACAGTGATATCATCCTCACGTTATTCTTCTGAGACTTTAGAGAAATAATAAAAGCAAAATACCCTGCAAAAGACTTATTAGTTGCATTAGTTTCCTTGATTTTCTTTTAATCCTTTCTGCAGAATTAAGACAGAGATAGAATTTAAGAAGAACCAGGTTTGAACTTAATATGAAGAAGAGCTTTCTAACAATTTAAGGACCTCTTTGGTCCAATGATTTCCCTGTTGTATACTCGGTGCATCCCCCCAGATTTCTATATTGAAGACCCAGCTCCCAGTGTGACTATATTTAGTGGGACCTTTATCAAGGTAATTAATTTTAAATGAAATAATAAGAGTAAAGCTCCGAGGATTAGTGTCCTTATAAGAGGAGATGCCAGAGAGCTTGTGCTCTCTCTGCCATGTGTAGCACACAGGGGAAAGGTAGCCATCTGCAAGACAGGAAGAGAGCTTGCCTTTACCAGGAGACAAACCTTGTGGGAACTTTGATCTTAGACTTCTCAGCCTCTAGAACTATGGGAGAATAGGTTTCTGTTGCTGAAGCCTCCAGTGTACGGTATCTTGGTAATAGTGGCTGGAGGACACTAAAGTCACCCTCCTTGCTGGAATTGTTAAAGCAGGAACTGTCACCTCTCATAAACACAAATGGACTTTCTGCAGGAGAGGGGAGAGAGCAAACTATGTGGAAACCAGAGCATCTCAGCCTTAGCGGCACGTGAGAATCACCTGGGGAAATTTTAAAACTACAGATACCCAAGCTCTCCCTCCCAGACCAATTAAATCAGGATTTCCGGCTGTGTCTATTTTTAAATGGTGTCCCAAGTGATGTTTATGTGCAACCAAGGCGAGGTTGAGAATTACTTCCTTAAGACATCTGAGACCCTCTGTGGCTACGTTATGAATCATCTATTGAATCTTATATCTGGTGACATAAGTGAGTGTAATAGTTAATCTTGGTCGTCAACTTGACTAGATTGAGAGACATGTAGAAAAATGGTAAAGCATACTTCTGGGTTTGTCACTGAGGATGTTTCCAAAGACAGCCACCATGTGGGTCAACTATTGTGTAGGGAAGACCCTCCCTGAATCATTCAACTTTTTGTTTGGCTGGAACAAAAAGCAGCAGAAGGGAGAAGTCCACAGAGTCCACCTGAATGTCACAGAGTCCACCTGAATGTCCACCAGGTGTGTTTGTTGCTGCTTTGCCATTTCCCGTAAATAAGCAAACTCGAGATTCTTCAGCCTTGGAATACAGATTCTCACCAGTGACTCTCAGAGGACTTCCTTGGCCTGGGGCTCCATCATCGTTCCCTCTTGTTCTGAGGCTTCCAGCCTCTTGGACTGAACAAGAGGCTGGTTTCCCTGTTTTCCAGCCTATAGATAGCTATTGTGGGACTATCCGGCCTCTGATTTTGTAAGCCAATCTAATAAATTTCCTCTTATAATTTTATAAGTTCCCCAAGCCATTAAGCAAGCTAATAGTGAAGCTATAACATATTTTTTTTTATTTTAGAACTCTTGAATAAGACACAAACTACATTTAGTTGTGTAGTTAGTAGACTTATATTTTTGTTGTTGTTGTTGCTGGTTTTTGTTACAAGTGTTATGGATTGGGGCTGGGACTATAGCTCACTGGTAGGGTGCTTGCCTAACATGTGTAAGGGAGGCACTGAGTCCAATCCTCAACACCACATATTAATTAATTAATTGATTGATTAAAGGTATTATGTCCATCTACAATTTAAAAATAAAATTTTTAAAAAGTGCTATGGATTGAATTGTTTCCCTTCAAAAGTCATGTGCTGAAACACTAACCCCCATAAGATGGTATATAGAGATGAGGCCTTTGAGAGATTGTTAGGTTTAGAAAAGGTTATTAAGGTAAGACCCTCTTGATGTCATTAGTTCCCTTATTAAAAGAGGAAAAGTCACCAGATCTCTTTCTTTTGGCTGTGAGGACATAGTGAGATGGCTTTCTGCAAGTCAAAAAGAGACACCTCAGCAGAGCCCAACTGTGTTGGCACCCTGGTCTTGGACTTCCAACCTCCAGAAGTCTATAAGTACCTTGTTATGGCAACCCAAGCCAACTAAGGCATCCAGCATTCTTTCCCCTTGCTTGGAAATAAGCTTTTCCTTTGAGAGACTATCCCTTCCCAATTCTGTATAGTCTAGTAGGACTATCAATCAAACCCTTCCTCTATATAACCTAAACTAAGCCATCAGACTCCAAGGGCAAATGACAGAGGGATTCTGGGTGGCTGGAATGGGCTTATTCCCAGGGCATGGCCTAAGGAAAAATCGGTTGTATGTTTTTAAGATCTTGTAACTTCCTGATTCTTCTTCCCAAGATCCTGTGTCAGCATTTCCTTTAATTCTGTGAGCTACATCATATCTTTCTAATAAATTCCTTTTTCTACCTAGATGAGTCAGAGCTTCTTTTAGTTGCTTGCAAAACTGGTTCAGAAATTAGTACCTGGACATGCACAAGTCAAGCAACAGACCTTTGCTGTGGAAATAGAATTAAGTAGGTGCAAGGCAGTAAGATTTCTCCAAGTCTGCCGAGAAAATTGACGCCAACTATTTTTCTTGAGCTTTGTAATTTTTATGATAAATTTCCTTTTTGCTCAATCTAGTCCCAATTCTTAATGTAAGGAACTTAGGCAAAATGCAAGGATTTATGCTGGTGTTCTTTTCCTTGGGGTTATTTTGTGGATTGATAGGCTGGGGCTACTCTTGGATTCATGCCTGGTAGCACTACTTTAACTCATTAGAGTAGCCTCTGTGAACATCAATACCTGGCTCCAAACCAGGCCTTTTGCTTGTATAGCTTCAAGCCTATAAATGAGAACTGGAAATTTAGGTGCAGAGAAAGGTACCCAACCAAAGACTCCTTCTTTCTAAGATCACTGTACTAGAAAGAGCCTACAGAAAACAAAAAAACAGAGTACAGAAGGCAAGCATAATAATAATGATGATGATCACCATTTATTAAACCCTTACTATGTGCCAGACATTGGGCTATTATGTCATTTAATCTTAGAAAAGCAAAAGTATTACGTTTTGTTTTGTTTCATGTTGTTTCTAAGGTTGAGCTGCAGAGGCACAGAACTGAATTGATTCAATCAGTCACTCTTTTCTGTTACTGGCATGATATAATCATCTGTCTAGACATGACCCCTATTTTTTCTTATCTTCTTTATCCCTCATCCCCAAGTGTATCTAATGTGTCCTTCCAGTCTTCTTCCCATAGACTTGCAGATCCATAAAAATGTGTAGTATAGTGTCTGCCTTTAAAATGTATATAAATGGATACTAGTGCATGTCTCACTGTGCAATTTGCTTTTTTTACTCAGCATTATGTTTCTGAGATCCATCCACATCGATATATATAGAGCTGGTTCATCTGTTTAAGCTGCTCCATCGTACACTATCTTATCAGTATACTGTACCTTACTTATATATTTTCTCCTGAGGAATATCTTCACTGTTTCTAGTTCTTTCCCATTATAAAAAGCACTTCAATGAATAATATCATACTGTTTCTCAATGCCTTATACAAGAGTTCCTGTAAGATTTACCTAGAAGTAGAATTTGGGAACCTTCAGAAATGTATATTTTTAAGTTTTAATAAACCCTGCCAAATTACTTTTCAAAGTAGCTCTATTAATTTATATTTCCTTCAATAGTATATGAGTGTTCTTCAGATAGGTAGATGAGTCAACTGAGGAAATACAAAATGTCCAAAGTTTAATACCAGATCTATCTGAGCCATGTCTATCTAATACAAGATCTAAATATACAATGTCAGTACACAATATATACAGTTAGAAATACATTAGCTACAAGTAAAAGAACACAAACCACTTACCATCTCATTTAACAGCAAAGACTAGAAGAAGGTAGCTCCACAGCAGATCAGCAGATCAACTGTGTCATTGTAGTAGTTGATCATTACCCCTCCCACACCATTGCCCAAGTCCAGACCACACAAGTAACTTGACACTTTTCACTGACTTTCCACATAATAGCTCTCAAAGTGGCTTCATTTCCTTTCTTTCCTTCATCTTCACTGTTGGTTAGGTGTTTGTAGCATGGACAAACATGGGTACCTGGAAGTCTGTGAGAAATGCAAAATCTCAGACTATACTTGAGAATTTCCTAACCAGAATAGGTATTTTAACAAAATCCCCAGATAAATTTTTAAAACTTGAGAACTTCTCACCTTGACTTTTGACAAAGCTTATTAACTGATATTCCTGCAGTAGCCCCTTGTCCCCTAAAACTCTTCCTTACATTGCAAGCCTCTGAAAATCCCTACCCTAATTAAAACTCATAACTAGCTCCCCATTACTCTGGAGACAAAATGCAAAGACCTATCTAGAATACAAAGGCTTGCGGAAGTTCCCCCTCCTGCCTGGTCTCCAGCCCCATTCTGTCTTATTCTGTGGACGCCAGCCACACTAGTCCCCTTCCAATTCCTGTGCCAGGCCATATTTTTCCCATGTCAGGGTCTCTTGGCTTACTTCCCCTCCCCTATACTCAGCATGATGTCAACTGCCCTGGCACAGAGTTTAAGCCTACTCCTTCACTTCCTTTAAAAAAACCCCTTCTTCATAGCCCAAGTGAGATTAGCCATTCTCTTGATAAGCTTTCTTTGCACACCATGCTCCTTTAAACATTTATCACAGTTGTATTGGATGAATGACGTGCGGGTTTCCTTGTTCAATGTCAAGTCTTCTCCATGGAAATGAAGCAGTAAGACAACTGCATCTTGCTCTATATGTGGTTACTTCCTTCCAGCGCAGCGCCTAGCACAGTGCCGAATACACATTAGTCTCTCAATCAGTATCTGTTGACTTAAAATGAATACGAATGAATTGAGTGATCCCAGGGAGCTGTCCCAGCTCTGGGTGGCCCTGCTTTCTTAGCTCAATTGGAATCAAGAATCTGAAAAATCCTGCAGAGGGCCCAGGAAGTACAATTTGACCACCAGCAAGCTAATCAGGGGATGAAAATGTCCAGTTCTGACAGATGTACCCCATGCACGTGCTAAAAAGGAAAACAGAAGCAGCCCGACAGAGGGTGAGGGTAAACATTTTGTTCCAGAGCCAGTGCCCTCCTCCTCAATACACTCCCAAACTGACCTTTAGAAGGACTTTTGTAGAGTGGGAGGTCTCTTTTAACCTCCAGTGAATAGGGGTATGGAGTGGTGTTTGCTTTTTGCCCTTTGTTCTCTGGCAAGAAAAGTCTGGAGGCGGTGGAGTGAGGCTTAGTAATACAATTGCCTTCCCTTTCAAATGCTAAAGAGGGTTTTTGCTCCTGGTTTGGTATAATCGGAGAGTTGTGGAGGTCTGGAAGGGATCCACTCCCCTTCCTTTTGGCATTGTATTTCCTGTGGGCTAGGGGTAACCTTGCAATTAATAGAAAAACCAGAGCTGTCAAAAAAAAAAAAAAAAAAGAGTCAACATTGCCCTCCAAGCATCTCTGTGAGGTGAGCCAGCAAAGCTAAATTTAGGGAAGACCTCCAGGTGAAAGGCAGGATATATAAAGTCCCACAGACCCGAAGCTGGCCAGAGATCCTGGCGCTCCTGGCATTCTCTACACCAGGGAGAGAACTGAAGCCCAGAGGCTGAATTGCTGTAGATGGTGGGGAGGTGGCGAATTATCAAAGCCTTTGACTTCCCTCCAGGCACAGAGCTGGTTTTGAGGGGCAAGACGTCTATATAATTTGGAGGACTCTTCAATTTAAGAAAGAAAACATAAAATTATGAATAACGTTAGGGTATTGAGTTTTGGTAAGATCTAGTACCACTACAGGCCTTCATTGGCTGTGTGATACATCCACGCCTGCCCCAGTCCAGTATAGGAAAAGATGAGTCTCCAGAACCTTTGGGCAAGTGATCTACCACCTGAAGCCTCTATTGGGTTGTTATGGGAAGCAGACCCTGTGGGAAGCACCAGGCGACACTCAGAGAGTGGGAGAACACCAGTGGGCACACAGGGGTCTCTACTCTGAAGTCTGAAGTCTGATCCAGTTTCTTATAACCTTTTAAAAATATTTATTTTATTATTTATTTTTATTTTAAAATTAATTAATTTATTTGTTCTAATTTGTTATACATGACAGCTGAATGCATTTCGATTCATAGTCCACAAATGGAGCACCATTTTTCATCTCTCTGGTTGTGCACGAAGTAGAATCACACCATCCGTGTCTCCATACATGTACCTCGGGTAATGATGTCCATCTCATTCCACCATTTTTCCTACCCCCCTGTTCCTTTTCTTCCCATCCTTCCCCTTTGGCCTATCCAAAGTTCCTCCATTCCTCCCATGCTCCCCACCCCCACCCCCATTATGGATCAGCTTCCACTTATCAGAGAAAACACCTGGCCTTTGGTTTTTTGGGATTGGCATATTAACTTGATATTCTCCAACTCATCCATTTATTTACCTGCAAATGCCATGATACAACTTTTATAGGCTATTTCTCGTCCTCTCTGACCAGTCCTGTCATTGGGGGTGGGGGGGGGTTAAAAATTTCTAGCCTACAGGACTGAAGGCCTTGTACAGGAGTCTCCATCAGGAAGCATGTTTACAGAACCAGAAGCAATAGGCCAAATGGCCTTTTCCTGAGACAGTTGTTTCTCAAGATAAAGTCCTTGTGACCCCATTTGGGTTTCTCCCCAGTTCTGGTTGTTACCTCAGGGTAATCTGCAAAATGGGAAGTTAATCTCTCCCATATACAAATAGTGTAAGTAAAAGGTGTGAGACAATAGAAGAGAAAGTAGTATTAGGAAGGGCTCAATAGAGATGTGAAGCTCTCTCCCTCACACAATGTACAAATCCACTCTGAGCTAACTTCTCCCTCCCTTTAGCAGTTCCTTTAGTTTCATTAAAGGTTTTGCAGGTACTGCTGTAATCCATGGGAATATGTGCTACTCGGAAACTTAAAAGAGTCCCTACTGGATACAGTGGCATGCACCTGTAGTTCCTGTTCAGAAGGAGAAGGATCCCTTAAATCTAGGAGTTCAAGGTCAGCCTGAACAATATAGTAAGATCTATTTTTTTAAAAAGTTCCCCTACATTTCTTGAACATCACAGATTCTTCAATAAATTTATCATTTTTCCTCTGGTTTGGGGCTTTGTGGGGTTTTGTTTTGTTTTGTTTTGTTTGGGGGGAGAGGTACTGGGGATTGAACCCAGGCATACTTTACTACTGAGCTACATCCCCAGACCTTATTTTTTATTTTGAGAGAGGATCTCACCAAGTTGCTGAAGCTGGCCTCAAACTTGTGGTCCTCCTGCTTCACCTTCAGAGTTGCTGGCATTACAGGGGTGTGCCCCCATGCCCAGCCCTTGCTGTACTTTGTGCATTTGTATACAGGCTGATCATATTGTTTACTACCCCTAAGTTTCTCCTCACTCACTGGCTCCACATTTCAAATCCTGAAGACATTTGAGTTAATAATAAATCAAAATCAGCTAGTAAACCCAAAAAGGAGTGGAAAAGAAAGAAGGAAAAAGCTGATAATGTGAAATATATAGCAAGCAGGTCAATAATGTTGGAGGCAGCTGGGAAATACCTGGCCTCCTACTCTCAGGCTCAAATCCCAGCTCTGCCACTTATCAGTTTTTAACCTGTAGCTAGAACCAAACTTTCTAAATCTCATTTTGCTCATCTATAAACCTGGGGTATTTACAGGACTTTCCTAAGAGTTTCACTGTGAAGATTAAATGAGAAAATCCTCTCTAAGTGCTAAGAACAGTAACTAGAGCAGGGTAAAACCACAATAAATGTTAGTTATTACTAAGAGAATCTCCTGTGTCATCCATGGTGAGCTTTATATATGTCATCTCCTGTTCACAGACCTAGAAGTTAAATGACCTGCCCAAGACAGACTGTAACAGCAGAGAAGTCAATTTTTTAGTTAATTATTTTTATTTATATATGACAACAGAATTCATTACAATTCTTATTATACATATAGAGCATGATTTTTCATATCTCTGGTTATATACAAAGTATATTCACACCAATTCATGTCTTCATATATGTACTTTGGATAAAGATGTCTATCACATTCCACCATCCTTGCTAATCCCCTTCCCCTTCCCTTCCCCTCCCACCCCTCTGCCCTATCTAGAGTTTTGTCTATTCCTCCTATGCTCCCACTCCCTACCCCACTAAGAATCAGCCTCCTTATATCAGAGAAAACATTTGGCATTTGGTTTTTTGGGATTGGCTAATTTCACTTAGCATTATCTTCTCTAATTCCATCCATTTGCCTGCAAATGCCATAATTTTATTCTCTGAGAACCAATTTTTATGAGTCTCCATGTCCTGATTTTCACCAAGCCAAAGACCAAAAATGCTTATTTTTATGCATTAAAATATGGAAAAAAATATGTCTCACAAACGACTAGCACTCTTTCAATATAATACATCTTGCATATTGCCCGGATTTCTTTACTTTAGATTATGCCCAATAGTGGAAATTCCCATTGCCTACTTTGTTTGTTTGTAGTATTGGAGTTCAAACACAGAACCTTACAATACATGCCAGGCAAGTGCTCTGCCACTGGGCTACCCCATGGTTTACCAGCATTATTTATTAGCTGGATTATATAGAGACATCAGTTTGGGGTCCTGTGAACTTTTCATTATACGTTTCAATGTTCTCATTTCAAGATGTTATTCAGATAATTGTCAAATACAACTGGGAAAGTCACCTCATTCCCAACAAAAGAAAGTCACTAGGCAACTGCCTGGTGATATTTAATTGTATCAAATCCAAGTTTTCAGTTGACATGTTCCGTAGAATACCTTAGCAGAGGCTGGGGAGGTTTGGTTATAGAAATATCTCTGTGGAAAATGGAGGGAAATAAACTTATCATTTGATGTGGAGGAGTTTGGTCCAGTTGATACCTCTTCAGTAGAAAATATCATGACTCTGTCAACAAATGACCTCCTTTATAGAATGATACCACTAATCCCACCCCGCCTACTTCTGAACATCAGTGTGAGGATCCCAGATACAATGCAAGTGAAATGTAGTATGTGTGAATATGTTATACAAATGTAACCTTTATTGATGCTATTTTTTAATTGCGATAGATTGTTGTTTTAGGGGAAATAGGATGGCAAACATTGAACAAGTCATTCATAGAAAAGGTACATGTGTATGTGTATAAGAATGCGTATGTCAGAGTTACACCCACATAAATACAGTTATCTCATACTAGACCAAGGAGCCATACACATTGGAGAAAAGATAGCCTATTCAATCAGTGCTGGGAAAACTGAAAATGCATATGTAGTTAAATGAAATTGAACCTCTATCTCTCACCCTGCACAAAACTCAACTCAAAATAGATCAAGGACTTAGGTGTTAGACCAGAGACCTTGAACTTACTAGAAGAAAAAGTTGGCCCAAATCTCTACCATGTCAGCTTTGGAACTAACTTCCTCAATAATACTCCTAAAATGCAAGAAGTAAAATCAAGAATCAATAAATGGGATGGTATCAAACTAAAAAGCTTCTTCACGGCAAAGGAAACAATCAAGAATGTGAACAAAGAGTCTACAGAACAGGAGAAAATCTTTGCTACCAGCACCTCAGATAGAGCATTAATCTATAGGCTACACAAAAGACTCAAAAAAACTTAACACCAAAAAAACCCAAATAACCCAATCAACAAATAGGCTAAGGAACTGAACAGGCACTTCACAGAAGAAAAAATATAAATAGTCAAAGAATGATGAAAAAATATTCAACATCTCTAGCAATTAGAGAAATGAAAATCAAAATGACACTGAGATTCCATCTCATCCCAGTTAGAATGGCAATTATCAAGAATATAAGCAAGAATAAATATTGTCAAGGATGTGGGGGAAAAGGTTAACTTATACATTGCTGGTGGGACTGCAAACTGGTACAACCGCTCTGGAAAGCAGTATGGAGATTCCTTAGAAAACTTGGAAAGGAACCACCATTTTGTCTCAGTTATCCCACTCCTCAATTTATACTCAAGGAACTTAAATTGGCACACTACAGGGACACAGCCACATCAATTTTTAGAGCATTTCAATTCACAATAACCAAACTATGAAACGAGCCTAGTTGCCCTATAACTGATGAATGGATAAAGATGCTAGCTCACAACAAGGGAGGGGAATATTAGAAGTTCATTGGACTAGACAAATGGGAATGAAAGGAAGGGAGGGAGTATGGAATGAATCGGACATATCTTTCCTATCTGCATATATGAATTCATGACCAATGAGAGTAGAATGAATCGGACATATCTTTCCTATCTGCATATATGAATTCATGACCAATGTAACACCATATCATGTACAACCACAAAAATGGGATCTTAATTGGAACAAGTTTTACTTTATTCTATGTATGTAAAATATTTCAAAATATATTGTCAGGTAAAAAATGAAATTCCATTATTAATTAAAGTATCTTAATTCCCAAAAACAGAAAGAAAGAAAGAAAGAAAGAAAGAAAGAAAGAAAGAAAGAAAGAAAGAAAGAAAGAAAGAAAGAAAAGTACAGTTCAGTCTTGGGGATGTAGAGTGTGATGTATAAGTGGGATGTACAGATGGAGATGTCCAAAATACACCACTACCTCTGTGAGGATTAAATTAAATCTATTCTTAGCTCCTTGTTGGATATTTGGCTTTTACTTATAAATCAACACAACAACACAAAGGCAACATGTCTAGCCCTGTATGTAACATTATTAGTGAGACTGCAAATTGGTGCAAATGCTATGGAAATAGTTTGGAGATTTTTCAGAAAACTTGAAATGGAACCTCCATTTGACCCAGTTATCCCACTCCTTGGTCTATACTCAAAGGACTTAAAATCAGCATACTATAGTCACACAGCCACATCAATATTTATAGCAGCTCAACTCACAATAGCCAAACTTTGGAAACAAACTAGGTGCCCTTCAACAGGTGAATGGATAAAGAAAATGTGATACACACACACACACACACACACACACACACACACACACACACAATGGAATGTTACTCAGCCATAAGGAAGAATGAAATTATGGCATTTGCCAGAAAATGTATGGAACTGGAGACTATCATGCTAAGCGAAATAAGCTAAGTGAAAAAAAACCAAAGGCTGAATGTTCTATCTGATATGTGGATGCTAACCCAAAACAAGGGAGGATGGGGGTGGGAAGAATAAAAGTTCATTGGATTAGACAAAGGTGAATGAAGGGAAGGAATGAGGAGGGGAATAGGAAGGACAGTAGAATTAATCAGACATAACCTTCCTAGCCTTGTATGTGAATACACAACCAGGGTAACTCGCATCACGTACAACCACAAGAATAGGCTTCTAATTAGAACAAGTTATACTTCATTTATGTATCATATGTCAAAAATACATTCTACTGTCATGTACAACTAAAAAGTACTGCTTGTCTCTCCACTTTTTCTGGAAAGCAACAGGTTGAACTAGGAAGGTAGGCGTGAATAGGAAAAGAAAAACTCAGGATGTCAAGAAAATCTAATCAAAGGATTGTGTGGCACAATTAATTAAATTAAATTAAAAGGAATTAAATAAATAAATATGTATGTATTCTACAAAGTCCCAAAGGGTATATTCCCAAATGGTATATGGCAGTGGGTTTTCATATTTACTTTATCTCTTTAAAAAAATGTTTAGTTGAAAATGTATTTATTCATTTTTCTTATGTGGTGCTGAGGATCGAACCCAGTGCCTCACACTGCATTCTAGTGCCTCACACTAGATGCCAGGCAAGGGTTCTACCAGTGAGCTACAACCCCAGCCCCCCATATTTACTTCTATATTTGTGGTTTGGGTTATGTTTATGACAAACATATTTTTAAAGAACTTTATTTTAATAAATCCCTATAAATAGCTCTGTCTCTAACCAAGTCTTCTCTCTAACAGACTCCTCTTCAGAAACCTCTGTCCTTTAGTTCCCATACATCTGGCATTTCCCCTTTGCATATAATTTTCAAATATTTTTCCCTGATCCAGCTACTCTTTTAATTGCTGTAAAATTTTTCAATGATCAGATAGTTCAACTTAGGTCATTTACTAGAGTCTTAACCCAAGCAGACTCAAAGCCAAATGAACCTTTTTTAGTTTTGCTTCTGTAACTGATAATTCTTCCCAGCCAACCAACGCCAGTGAAGACGATCATTTTTCTTTTCCTTGACTTCTCCCTTCTCAGGGCCCCACAATCCTTTGCTTAGATTTTCTTGACATCCTGAGTTTTTCTTCTCCTATTCACTCCTACCTTCCTACTTCAGCCTGTTGCTTTCCAAAAAACACAGACAGACAAGGAGTCCGTGGTTAGAGAAACACTCTCAATGGATAAGCAGGAGACTCAGAATTGGAAAGATACTCTCTTTAAGTGGAAAAAGAGATTCCAAAGTAATGTGGCGGGAATGACAGTTTCCCACAGCACTGATACGCCCGGCATCATGAAAGACAGGCAAGGATGTGGTGGGGTTTTGTGTTGGGTATTTACAGAAATTCTCAGTGACAAGGTTGGATAGGCTTGTTCACTCCAGGAAGACATTGAATTCATGCTTTCACAAGTGTAAAAATGCATGCATATAGCAAGAAAATCTGTAATAAAACTGTTGTGATAGCCAAGAGAACAAATCAAGGAAGCATTACCTACAAAAATAGGAATTGACACACAAGGTATTTTTCTCTTAGAATCCATTGTTTGGGTACTGGTTGGTTGCGGAAGAAGGGGAGAGTAGGAGATGACAGTGCTAGCAATGATTTTGAATTTGGTGGTCTGGGCACTTGGAAGCAGGATTAACCTTGAAGAGAAAGATCCATTAAACTGTTTGTGAATGACAGTACAGTTCAGTCTTGGGAATGCAGAGTGTGATGTATCAGTGGGGTGTACAGGTGGAGATGTCCAAAATACACCGCTACCTCTGTGAGGATGATCTCCTAGGAAATCTATTCTTAGCTCCCTGTTGGATATTTGGCTTTTACTTATAAATCAACACAGCAACACAAAGACAACCTGTCTAGCCCTGAACCTACCATGATTCCTTTGCCACAAATCACACATATCTTCCCACTGACACATTCTGGCTAATGATATTTTTTTTTCCAAATTTCTTGTCTGGGATCTCTGAATTTTTTGTTCAATTCTTTTCTCTCTCTCTCTCAATGCTCATCCTCATGTGGCACCAAATCTTATTGATATTTTATTTACAGTGACTCTTACTTCCACATATCTTTTTCTTTTTCTAACTACTACTGCCTAATTGTGGCCTTAATTTTTTTTTCTATAGATTAGTTACTCTCACTTAACAGGTCCTTTGTTTCCAATCTGTCCTCTGATAACTTAGTCTGTCTACAACAATGTCACTCTACCTAAAATCCTAAACTGATCTTTCCTTCCTTTTCTCACAAACCATCAAGGACTTGCCACCATCATTAAGAGTTCAAATTTCATATTGTTGTAGTATTTGTAATATACATTGTCTAGCATTCTCTCCAGTCCAACCGATCAACTTAGCACCTTGAGAACCTGTTCTCCCTCTGAGCTTTACTTCATTGCCTGCAATCTTATCCACATACATGGAACACGAAAGACAATGTTATAGAAATACCTTGAAATGCAAGAAGAGAGATACTTGCTTTTCTGGCAAAGTCTCAGATGAGACTTCACTGTACACATCGGGCTAAACTGCTATATTAGTGAGAACCAATTACAGATCTGAAGACTGCGTAAGGGAAAGAAAGGAGAAAAAAGGAGAAAGGAAGAAAGAGGAGATAAAAGACAGATGCATAGGAGTTAGTCATGAATCACACAAATATGAGGCATCTTAGTCCTATTCTAAATAACTTGTCTTTATAAACTGAAAAGTGATTATCTCTTGTCTCTGAGCTTGAGGGCAGAAAACAGGTCTTGATTCTTTTTTGTCCCTCAGCACCCTGCATAAAGGCTGGCATATAAATAGCGCTCTGTAAATGATTCTTAAATGAATTGTCAGCAATCCACTCACTTTCTTCAATTAAAGGATGTTAGTTCCTTCACCATTTCCTCATGCTATATTTTGCAACCATAAAGTTTTTTTCCCTCTCTCTCTCTCTCTCTCTCCCTCTCTCTCTCTCTCTCTCTCTCTCTCTCTCTGTGCCTTTTCCAAGATGTCCAGAACAATATTGAAGGGGGTGGGGAGAAACACACTTGAAAATGGCTTTAAAAATACAGTATATAATGGGAAAATTGATTCACTCCAACATAGTCTTGTTTGTCAGTACATTTCCAAAATCATACTTGACTTTCTGTCTCATTTCCAGTTATGAACAACTTCCACCATTAACTCTTTCCAACAACTCTCGTTGTTAGTCAATGCCCTTGCTATGCTGGCGTTATCTATTTGCCCTCTTAATAAACATATTACTCTGTGCAAGTTGCTAATGAAGTTCATTTTTTTTTTTTTTTTTGCCTCCACCTCTTCTCCATCTTGCCAGACCATTTGGAATTCTAATCCTGTCCTGGATGCTCGCCTTCCTAGCTGACGATGGGTGTCATCTGCTAACAGCATGCTATCATCTGTCAGCTCTAAGAGCTTATTTTCTGTTCTATCCATGTAAATCATTGATGAAATATTAAAGAATCATCCCCAGAATGGAGTCCTGGGGGACACAATTTCTAATATCTCTGAGTTTGACATGAGTGTCATTGATAATGAACTCCTTGTAAAACTACCAACCACAGAGCCACACTTCCCCAGTGGGTTGATAGAGCACAGTGCTGGGGAGGTAATGAAAAACTTTATGGAGCCAAAGAGCAAGGAAAAAAGTTTAGAGAAAAAAAAAAAACTGGTACACGGACTGCCCACTTTTCTCTGAGGTGCTTTTCGTGTATTAATTTAATCAATCTTTCCACAGCTCTTTGAGGCATATGATAACAACATGGAATAAGGTTAGACTGTCGGAGGTTGCTGCGTGAAAAGCACTTAGACGGTGCCTGGCGTATACCAATCTTCTACAAATCTTAGCTATCTATTCCTTATTAAAGTTGAGGAAGTTAAGGTATGTAGTAGAGCCAAAATTTGAGATCCAAAGGCGGGTGAGTTCAATTTTTTAAGCCCTCTCCTCTTTATTGTCCAGTCTCTAGGTGAGATGCTGGGAGCCATCCGAGGGCCCGTGCCTGCCTAGCATGTGCTCTAGCACCAGCTGCGCCCCAGCTATTGTGCAGAGTTTGAAACTATTTCCCACCGATTTCCAGAGAGATTTTGGTGAGACTGGGCCTAGAAATAAGAAATGCATTTGATTGTGTTTACATCTCAAAATTTGAGGCAATATTTCTTTGTTGGAGAAGTATATACATTTCATAAAAGAAAAACAATCAACCTAAGTTTGAAATTAAAAAAAAAATCACAGAATATTAGGTTCCAAAAAACTTGAGGGTATCATGGAGTTAAAATTACTGATTAGCAAAGTGCCCTTTTTGCTTTTGTCTTTTTACTTTCTTTTTTTCTATTTACAAAAGTGCTAAGTGCTTAAAGTAGGAAAGTTAGAAAACCTTGGGAAGACTAGTGGAGGGATATCACCCATAATTCAGACATTAATGATAACTGTTCTCCCTGTTTTCTTGTATGTACTCTCTGTGGTATGATGTGTCCATGCAAAAATTGTCTTTATAAAATGGTATCACCATATATATTCTATTTTAGTAGACTGGGGTTTTTTTTTTCCCCACTTGGGAGTAGATTTTCATCATTTTCCCAGGTCATTGTTTCATCAATTTTTAATATCTGTAAAATATGTCAAAAATAAGTCATAGAAAAGTGCCATAAATAGCTTAACTAATCCCCTGTTGTTGGACATTTAGGTTGATTCTACTTTTTCCCTACTATTATAAATAAAACTGTCAGGAAGAGCCTTGTATTATGTTGTTGCATAATTTTCTCATTATGCGCAAATCCTTCTCATCCTTAACAGATGGTTAGCCAGCCTCTGTTTGATCACTTCCAGTAACAGGGAGCTCACTTCTTTGCCAGACAGCTCATTCCATTTATGGACAACTCTAATTGTTAGAAAGTTCTTTATTTTTAACCAAAATCTGTTCCCCTTAACTTACACTCATTGATTCTCGTTTTGTGATCTGGAATTACCCAAAGCAATCTTTCCATTTTGTACTTGGAAGCCCATCAAATACTTGAAGAAGACCATAATGAAACTCCCTAAATATTCTCTTTCTTGAAGATAAATATCCAGGCTTATGAGTCTTATGATAAAAAAGGACCAGGAATTGGTGGTGGTGAGAGTTTCCTTATGAAAATACATAAATTTGGTGACAGATCACATTTCCCTTTTTGCTTTGGCCTCCTGGAAGCTCAGAGTCTAATTAGTTACCCCATTTCAATAACAGTAGAACTTTATCACCTTGCACAGATATACACTATTTTTCCTGTAGCCCTAATCACACTATTTCCCTATAGTTTTCCTGGCTATCATTATTTTTCCTTTAACAAAATTACTGAATTTTATTTCTGCAGGCTTTCATATATCCTCTGTGGTACAGGATGCATCATAACAAAATAACGGTTTCTACTGCCTTTTGCCACTCTTTCTATGAATGTATTGAACATTTTGGTTCTCTCTCACCATGTTAGTATCCATGACTGGCTTTTTACTCCCCAATGCTATCAGAATAATGGAATGGTTTTAGTTCCCTGCCCCTCCTCTCTGGTGAAAGGAATGGGAGGGTAGGAAACATTATTCCTGGTTAATGTTGAATCATTAGTAGTTTATGTCACATGGTTAATATCTCCTCTGTCATCCAGGGGCACCACTGTCTGACCTCCATAGGCATCAGAGTGCACGCCTCACCAGCCAACCTTCACACAATGATTGCCATGCAAGCAGGGGACAGCCCTTTCCCTACCCATGGGAGGATGGGTTAGCCTCCTGCAGCGCTGCTGAGAGCAAAGTACTGTCCTCCTCATCACACCCAGAGGAGGCAGAGGCTCAGAGGCCAGACTTGAACCCAGATCTTTCAACTCTCCGCCCCTAACCTGCACCGACTTCAGAAGAGCTCTGGTCAGACCCAGGCCAAGAGGATGTCGCTGCTGTTGGACAGGAGACAGGCGACTCTGCGTGTTCCTCCTTTCATTCGGGAATCCAGCTCTGATTATCCTCTTCCTGCAGAGAGAAGCGTGGTGGCTGCCAGTCGCATATGGCTTGACGAAGATAGGAGAGGACATAAAGGCACCCCCTCCTCCCGGTGCCCCCCGGAGGAGAACCAAGCCGATGGTTTCCTCTTGTGGAGGAAGTGGAGGTGAGAAATCTAAGGCTGCAGGCAAACCTCAAATGGGTGAGCATGAAAAGTCCTCCCGGACCCCCTTGCGTGTTCTGTCTAGAGGAGCCAGGTAGGAAGCCAGCAGGGCCGTCTGTGGGCCAGAGAGCTGGGATGTTTCCACCCCCGGGAGCTTCCTTCCTGAATACCCTCCTGAAGAGAGGCTGCCATTGCCTTCGGCCTCCCTGGGAGACCTCCTCTGCTGGCAGGCTGGCCCTGCTGCAACAGCTCAGAGTTGAAACCTTCTTAAAAATAGCTCTGTTCCCTTCTGGGTTTAGCAACTCACACTTGAAAAGCTCTTTATTCTTCATAATGAATAGAGAGCTGGGACTTTTCATTGACAAAGAGGAGCTATAATACAAAATAAGGCAGGCCGACGGGTAGTTCTTCTTTTGAAGCGGTGGACAGAGAGGGCTTCACACTTAGCTTTCACAGATAGCAGTCCTTTCCTTGGGTTATTCCTGGAATAGAGGCATGGAGAGGCTTTTGAACAGCTCTGGCTGTCAAAAGCTCCTGTGTGGTGGGCAGTATTTCAGGTGACAGCGCTAGCGAGAGAGGAGCAGCACAGCCTGAAGTTGAAATTTCAATCTAATTAATGGGCGGAAGGAGCAAAAGACCTGAAAGAAAGGCTTAACTCCTTGCTGGCCAAGATTCACAGCTGTCCCATGGAAGGGCTGAGAATAAAGGATGGAGGGGGTCAGGAAGCTGACGGCTGTGTTTGGGGGGGATGAACCTCCCTGATGAGTGTGCCGAGGCCCTGGTGAAAGAAACCAGAATCCCACCGTGGATGTCTTTTCCAGAAAGAAAAAGGAGTTCAGATGGAGAGATGGAAATCTTAGTCTCCAATGTCGGGTCTCATTTCAAATAATTTAGTTTCTATAAATCAAATGAAATGGACCTCTAAGGGTCCCACTGAGCCAGTGAGAAATTCAATCTCAGCTATTATTTGAGTCTCCTCTCTTCCTAGAAGCATCTGGGAGGCATATATGTTGCAGAGAAAGAAGGGTAGGACATTTTAATTAGGCAGGATAATTAAAACTAATTCTATGTAAAGTTTAAAAACAAAAACAAAAACAAAAAACCCTCCGAAACTCACACTGTCTTAAGATAGTTAACTTCATTCCTTACTTACAGAAGGTCCAGTATGGATATTCCTGGGCAATCCCAGGCTGCCGGCCTTCAAGTAGTAACTCAAAGATCCAAGCCCTTTCCAATGAGGCTCTGTTATCATCTGGGCTTTGGAATCCTTTGCTACCTAGCACTGGGATCAAAAAAAGGATTGAAGGTGGATCATGAGAAGCCAGGCACAGTGACTCAGGAGGCTGAGGCAGGAGGATCACAAGTTCAGAGCCAACCTCAGCAACTTAGAAAGACTTTAAGCAACTTAGCAAGACACTTTCTCAAAAAAAAAAAAAAAAAAAAAAATGAAAAGGGCTGGGGATGTGGCTCAGTGTTTAAGTGTTCCGAGTTCCAAATCCTGAGTACCAAACACTAATAATAAATCATGAGGACCTCTTTAAAGGTCACACCGTAAAATCATACACTTGACCTCAGCCCATGCGAAACTGGACTCAGTCATTTCATTCCATATAGATACAGAGGCTGGCAGAGAAATAGATTTTAACTATGCCTGGTAGGGACAAATAGTTATTAGTGAACTTTAGCAACCTTTACCAAATATCTATCTTCATGTTACATTTTCTGTTACTCTCTGTTACCCCCACGTGGTCTGGGGAAGCCTAGAGCTCTGTTCCTTTGTGGGGTTCAGGGAAGCCAGACGCCATACCCTTTGTGGTCCTGCTACTTCTCCTGGAGAAAAGCATCATGACCACCAAACTAAAACTCTTCTTTGTCAGGGAAAGATCTCTCCTTCTCTAGGACCCCTTTTCTCTTCCTCTAGGACTCACAGAATAACTTTTTCAACAACCTCAGCCTTTCACAGAAGATGAGAAGGAAAGCTACCTCAAATTGCTTCAACTTCAGCTAAGCAATGGCCCCACTGCCTTCCTGGAATGAACAGAGGAGGAAAATCCATAGCATACAGTACAGATCAATCATTTTTTCCTGTGCAGGGGATCATACTTAGGACCTTATATGTGCTACACAAGCTCTCCAGCATGGAGCTACACCCCCCAGCCCTCTTTATTTTATTTTGAGACAGTGTTTTTGCTATGTTGTAGAGGTTGGCCTCAAACTTTCAATCCTCTTGCCTTGACCTCCTGAGTAGCTGGGATTACAGAGGTGCACCACTGTGTCTGGCCAGATCATATCTACCATATATCTCCAAATTGCTCACACATGGTTGAATGTTTGAGAAAAAGTTGTTACCATCATGTTTTTTTAATATGCCCAAAGAGATATGATTTGGCAAGAGTTCACCTGTGGTTTTTGTGAGTTCATGTCTCCAGATTTGGGGAATTACCACACTACAGGGTGAAGGGAAATCCAAGTACCATCCAACCAGCACAGAGGGCAATCTCAGAAAATTGTGTCTCAAAGGATTGAGACTTCAAAAAAATAGGAATCTGGGAGCTGGACAAGGTAGTGTATACCTGTCATCCCCGCAACTTGGGAGGGTGAAGCAGGAGGATCAAGAGTTCAAACTCAGCCTCGACAATTTAGCAAGGTCCTAAGCAACTCAGTAAGACTCAGTCTCTAATAAAATATATATTTTTAAAGGGCTGGGACTATGGCTCAGTGGTTAAGTGCCCCTGGGTTCAATCCCCAGTACCCAAACAACAATAACAACAACAAAATAGGAATCTGATTTTCAAGAAGTGAGGAAAATGAGAATCATAGAGACTACAAATGTATAAATTAGAGGTCAATTCTTTCTAGTACTCATCTAAATTTCATTAATCAACAGATAATTACTTTTAAAAACATTATTACCATTTCATGTTATGTTGACTTTGCTCAAAATGTCATGATTTTGAATCAAATGAGTTAAACTCATTTCTTTTCCTTTTTTAAAAGATTTTTTAAAGATGGACACAATATCTTTATTTTTATTTATTTTTATATGGTGCTGAGGATTGAACCCAGTGTCCACATGTGCAAGGCAAGCGCTCTACCCCTGAGCTATAACCCCAGCCCCTCTTTTCCTTTTTAAATTAGACTATTAAAGTGACAACTTAGGTGAGTGTCATAGACCTACTTTATCTGGTATATGTTGAAGTTCTCAATAATAACAGTCTAATAGATTTGAAACTGTTGAACAATCAGATTTACTATGCAATAACTAATAGCAAATTGTTCCTGTATAAGTTCTGAAGCTTTGGATAAGAAAATACAGGTGTCTACCAGATGGAGAAGAAACCCTCACCTTTGTTTTGATGGGAGAATGCAGCTTATTATGTGTCCACACATAATCTGGCTCCTAATACTTGCTAATCTCCCAACCTGCACGTAGTTAACTTCTCTCTCCATTTGTAGGCACAGCTGTTGGATTGTTGGCTTCCGCTCCAAGGGCAGCACCATGTCAGTGGAGGAGATTGTTTGCTGCTTACACAAAGACAACTTCAAAGGACTCAGAGAGGGCTTGTTCGGGCATTTTCAGTCTCTTTTCTATAATTCACCAACCACCAAGCATGGCTGGAGATGGAGGAAGGGAGCTGGAAGTGGTAGAAGTTATGATGCTGATATTTTTTGGAAGGGCAGAAGTTCTTATTTTATGGGTCAGGATTCAATGCAGAGAGAGAAATGCAGTGATTCTGTGTCGATTCCTCTTCCTGCTTCTAGTATAGTCAACACTTTGCTATTTGAGTCATGAAGACATAGAAGGAATATCTATCTTTTTTTTTTTTAAAGGTGATACTAAACTAAGAAGAAAAACTGGCATGATGAAAAAATGATTGCAACCAAGTGGAGCCCATGCTGGAATCTATTAGGCTGAACACCAATAAATATCATCCTTATTGAGGTTAAAAATGTTTAAAAAGGAAAACTTCATATACCAAACAATTGTTCAGACATAAGATGGGGACAAAATGTCTGTGTATCAAAAATATTCTAGAGGTTTCTGTTTATCTGAACTTAATATAACGATAATGTATCTGCTAAAAACGGTGGTGCAGCTCCAACTGAAACTGTTTGTTTAGCATGTTTCCTCTGTGAGGTATCATGTGGGGTTCTGAGTGTCAAGAATGACACAGTGTTTCAGTAATGTGCCCAATTAATTATGCACATACTTGAAGAGCAACGTTAATAAATTAAACTGTAGCGATGGTGAGTGGAGACAGTCCAATTTCTTCAGGTTTCATGTGACAACTTCTACTCACCTGTAGGAACAATATTTGAAGACTTTATTGGTGAGAATTATTTTAGCTGGAAATGCCATGGACACTGGCATAACCAGCATAAACAATAGGAAAATAAGCATCTTTGGTAAGGATAACAATGGAATCCAGACCAAATTTATTATAATTGGGGCTAAGAATCTTCCTCTGCTCTTCAGTTTTTCCACCCTCTATCTGACCTTTCCTTCAATCTGTTTCCAAGATGACTTCCATCAGCTTCAGGGACAACAGGCTTCCTCATTAAGAAATCTCTGTTCCAACCTTTGAACAAAAGTTCTCCCCTCCATGCACGCCTGTACTCCCAGTGGCTGGGGAGGCTGACACAGGAGGATTGTGAATTCAAAGCCAGCCTCAGGAAAAAGTGAGGCACTAAGCCACTCAGTGAGACCCTGTCTCTAAATAAAATATAAAATAGGGCTAGGGATGTGACTCAGTGATTGAGTGCCCCTAAGTTCCATCCCCAGTTCCCTCCACTCCAAAAAAAAAAAAAAAAGTTCTCACCTCAATCTGAACCTGCTAGTTTGTATCATGTGTCCATCCCTGGTTCAACAGCAGGCTCTGGAGGAAGGCTGGGCACTAATGGCTGATGTCTAAATTCTGGAACCAGTCACTTGCAAGGGGGCTAGAAGTCCTATGCTTGGCTGGAGTTGAGGTTGGGGCTGGCTTCCAGAGACAGCTGGACAACATGGAAGACGAGGCTCTTTTGTAAATAACATTGGGTATTTGTTTGAAAGGAAGGAAACCGTGGGAATGGAAGGTAGATAGATACTCTGGGAGCAGGAAAGTCGTCTTGGGTAGGTGAGTGTGGGGAAGAGCAGCCAGGCAGCTTTCTTTCTCTCAAGAAAACCTGTCTTCTCCTAGTGGCAGTGTCTTACTCTATGTGGTAATAGCTACAATTCACACCTTTGAAACCTGGCACCCAGGTATAGATTCAGCTGTCTTCTCTGTGTCAGATAAACTCAGTTAGGTAGGGGATGGTAGGAAGGCTCACTGTGGTCAGAGTCCAAACTCTACTCTGCAATCTGTGTTTACTGGAAATAAATCTGATCTTTTGATCTTCATCTGTTGGAATCCTGTGACTGTTTCTAATTAATTCATAACCAGTGCAGGGCATGATTATCACCCCTAAAACTTCAACAAGTGTGCCCTCAGGAGCAAACCAGAATCTGGAGAATTCTGAGAACTCTGTCACACAGACAAAATGTAGAGTTTAATATTGAGACATTTGGCTGCCGTCAGATATCTAGATATGTCAGATTATTCAGAATGTCCCAGGGGCATGCATTTTCACAGGTATAGCCGTATAGAAAGTTGCTGTGCTGGCAACAGGAGCCCTGTCTTTGAAAATATTCATGAGCAGACTGTGTAATATATTCTCTCTCTCTCTCTCTCTCTCTCTCTCTCTCTCTCTCTCTCTCTCTCTCTCTCTCTCTCTCTCTCTCTCCTCTGCCTTAAAATGGAATTCTGACCGGTATAGTGGTACCTGTCTATAGTTTCAGCTATTTGGGAGGCTGAGGCAGGAGGATCACTTGAGCCCAGGAGTATGAAGCCGGACTGGGCAACAGAGCAAGATCCTATTTAAAGAATACTACCTGTTTGGGAAACTCAACTGTTATTTCTATGGTATAATACCATATATATATATATATATATATATATATATATATATATATATATATATATATATATATATATATAAACCTGTCCTGTAGATAGTTTTACCTGGGGTTTCCAAAGTGTGGCTTCTGGAGCAGCATCAGCACCCGTTGAAAGCTTGTTAGAAATTAGATTATTAGGTACCAACCTATCTCTCTTGTTATGGATTGAAGTGTGTCTCCCTAAGAGAGATATTGAAGTCCTAATACCTGGAACCTAAGAATGTAGTCTTATTTGGAAACGGTGTCATTACAGACATAATTAGTTAAGCTAAAATGAGGTCAGGAGTAGGAAAGACCCTTAATTCAGTATGACTGGTGTCCCTCCCTTCCTTCCTTTCTTTCTTTTATTTTTTGGTACTGGGGATTGAACTCAGAGGTGCTTAACCACTGAGCCACATCCCCAGTCCTTTTTTTTCTTTTTCTTTTTCTTTTTTTTTTTTTTTTTTTTTTTGAAGCAGGGTCTCTTGTTAAGTTACTTAGAGCCTCACTAAGTTTCTGAGGCTAGATTTGAGTTTATGATCTTCCTGTCTCAGCCTCCCAAACCTCTGGGATTACAGGAGTAATCCCATACCCAGCTGAATGGTGTCCTTAATAGCAGAAGAGATAGAGAAATGGAAGTATGCACAAGGGAAGAACTCCCTTCGAGAGTAGAGGCAGAGGTCAGTGTCCCAGACAAGAACACTGAAGATTGACAGCCATTCAACAGACTCTAGGGAGAGGCAAGAAGGATTCGTTCCTATATTTTAGAGGAAGCATTGTCCTGCTGGCATGTGATTTAGGACTTTTAGAGCCTGGAAATGGGAGAGAGAAAGCAGGTCATTTTGGATATTGAGAAGCTTTGGGGGTACAGCAGGGATATATCTTCAGGGGAGAACACAGGCCATCTTCTCAAGGGGTGCCATTCCTCTTGTTTTAAACCACCCTACTCTGCTTGTTTGTTAAGGCAACCTTAGGAAACTTGTCTACATACTGAATGGAAACTCTCACTTTGGGGTCCAACCATCTGTATGTATTACATTCTCCAAATTAATTCTGACGAATGCTAAAATTTGAGAACCGATTACTCTTCTAGATCTAGCCTCTTACATTGGTATGCATGTGAATTAGCTGGGGATTTTGTTGAGATGCAGGTTCTGATTCAGTGGATCTGTAATAGGGCCCTAGATTCTGCATTTCCAGGAAACTCTCAGGCAATGCCATGTGGTTGGTGAGAAGAGAAGACCTTGAGTATCGAGTATCTAGATCAGTGTTGTGTGTAAGTCTTCCCACAGTAATTCAAGTGTTCTACATCTATGCTGCCTAATAACAAAGTCACTGGCCACGAGCAGCTATTAGGCATTTGAAATGCAGGGAGTCTGACTGAGAACTGAATATTTGAATTTTTATTTAATCCAAATTGATTTTCAAATCATAATTTCATCAAATAGCCACATATTAGACAGTGCAGGTCACTTTTTCTGTTTCTAGTCTTCAGTGCTGTGCTTTGCAAAGCTTGCAGGGCTCTCAACTTTTGTTCATCAAAATGTCTATAATCTAGTAGTCAAGACTGGTAGTCTGCCCTGTGCAAGACCGTGTGTGTTCAGTAGTATATTAGGAGCTTCTGGAGAACACAAAATAAATAGAGCACAGGGTCTTTGCCCTTAAGGAACTTCCTGTTTATTAACTGGCTTTCACTGTGTTTCTTCCAGTTTCTGCCAAGCCTGAGAGTGTTAGTTCAATGTTAAAAGGGGGGAAATTAAGCAATAATTAGGAGAGATGGTGCTTGGCAGGGGCTTTTTTATCTCAAGGCTACCAGATTTGTTCATGGAATTTGAGAACATGAGTGATTTGCATATGTTGCATAAATTTGCATCTTGTATTCAAGAGACCTGACTCCAAGTCTAGGAAGTACAATTTAATTAATTAGTGGAACCTACTATAGTTGTATTCAGAACAGAATTCAGTGCTTAACACGCATGAAACAGCTAGCTGTTGACAAAAATTCAAGAGATTCCAGGACAGGTCAGGAGACACACACAAAAGTGGGGAAAGGTTTGCAGCTAAAGGGGAAGGAGAGGTACTAGGACTTTGGTTGCCATCCCTGACCTCTATCTTCTGTGCATCTCAAACCTTTTTATATTGGCCATTTAGTCCCACAAACTGCACTAGGTAAAATGAAGTTCCACAAAAGCATGCAATTGTGTCTTTTGTGCTTTTTGCTAGGGTCCATTTCCTTCCTTTGACACCTCACCTCCAACCCTAGAGAAGTGTAGTGAAGGATCAGGTTTTTTGTTTGTTTGCTTCCCCCTTTTTGCTCTCTTTTTCTCTCCTCCACTAAGTGCCTCCTCAATTTCTACGCCAGATTCTTTGCTGGGCCCTGGGGACAGACACAAAGTTAAACAACGAGAGATTCTGGAAGGAGCTCAACACCAGAGCAGGGGAGCTGGACATGCTGTGTGGGAAGAGGAATGATGAAGCCTGTCCTAAGAGACCCACCGAGATAAACCCTGCTCATGTGAAGGGGTGGGAGGAAAGTTTTCACACGGGAGGAGCTTAAAGAAAGAAAAAGACTGTGGGCGGGGTAGGGTGTTCCAGGCAGAGAGAACAGCATGTGCAGAAGGAGTATGGTGTGTTTAGCACACTGTGAATATCACCCAGTGTGACGGGGAGGAGATGGGTCAGGCAGAGGTACAAAATCCAGACAGGTCCATAAATGCCTTATTAACTTGTCTCAAGAGAAGGGGTATATAAATAAAACAGGGAACTTTCGACCACCTCAACTAGGAATGTTTTCATGGCAGAACCCCAGCAGGAGAGCTGGATGATCTTTCTCCTAGGAGCAAAGCCATCCCTCCTAGTTTTTCCCTGACCTCTGTGAGCTATGAATCTCCCTTCCATAGCATTTCCTACTCACCCTTTCTAGAAGACCTGAGTTCTTTTATGCCACAAGTTAATTAGCAATAGGCAACTATACCATATATGCTCTGCCTGCTACCTATAATCAAAAATACTCTCTGTCTACTAAACAGCCTATGGAAGCCAGACAGAGCTACAGGGTCATCCTGAAGTGATCATGCCCACCGTCTGAAAGACACCCCCCTCAGGTATTCCCACCTCTTTATTGTGCTGGTATCTACTCTTTCTTTTGAGAAGCCTAGAACCAAATGTGGCACCTGTATGTAGTTCCAGAGATACTGAAGATTCATCTGGAATCTCGAGTGGACAAATCTGAGAGCCACAGATTTACCTTCTCACTGCAGTCTCAGGCTGGAACAGGGATGGAGACCAATGGTACCTCCCCTCACCTCAGCACAGTACTCTATGGGAGGATTGGCTTTATATTTTATTGATTTATGAAACATTACAGAAAAAGAATAGTGTACACAAAAACTAGTACTCTTGTACCTACTTCTCTGCTTAGGAAATAAAACATTCAAACTCCCATGTAAAGCCACTGTGTATCCTTTCATTCCTCTTGAATAATCAGGGAGCTGGGTACTGTGATGCACACCTGTAATCCCAGTGATTCAGGAGGCTGAGGCAAGAGGATCGAGGGTTCAAGGCCAGCCTTGAAATACCCAAATACTTGTCTTTATATGAATGCTATGATATATTGAGTTTTTTAAGTATTTTAACATATATAAAAATATTATCCCATGATATCCTGGTAAACATAGAACAGCTGACTTTCCCAAGAGGGGAACAAACTTTCTTGATTTAAAGTACCTGCCAAATTCCATGGTATGAAGACTCCCACATGGTCACAGTCAAGCTACCATACGACATTAGTGAATAAGGAATTAGGAAGAAATATGTCCAGTAGCATGAACCGGTTCAATCCCTAATACCAAAAAGAAAAAAAGAAAGAAACATTGTTCCCTCTTAATCAAGTCTCAGCTCTTACCTAGAGAGAAGAAATTCTCATTCTGATCCCTCTGATTTGTTGTACTTTATGTATCTTTCATTAATTTGATTTTTTTATTACTCAACATTATAATCTTTGAGATTTATTCATGTTGATACATAGATTTCCAGATTTTTTTGCTTCCATAAATATATAGGGTAGATTGTATGAATGCATTAAAATTTATTTTTCCTTTTCTTTTTGATGGATATTTTAGGTTGCTCCCAGTTTTTTTCACTCTTAAAGATATTGTGGTAAAAAATCAGTTTTTGAGTGTACTTTATGGAACACAGGTGCAAAAGGCTTTCCGAAATCAAAGCAGAACTGCAAGGTCTGGGATGTACATTTTCAAGATGACTAGATTCAATTACATTCTTCTTCTAAGTAGTAATAATTTGCCCTCCCACTAGTTGTATATGAGAATCCTTATTACCTTTCATTTTCTCCTACTCTTAGTTTTGGCAGATATGATGGACTGATTGTGTCCCCCTCAAAATTCATAGATTAAGTCTCAACCTCCAATGTGAATGTATTTGGAGATGGAGAATTTAAGAAGGAAATCGAGGTTAAATGAAGTCATAAGTGTGGGGCTTTAATCTGGTGCAATTAGCATCCTATGCAAAGAAGAAGGAACACTAGAGCACTCCCCACTTAGGGATAAAGGAAAGGCCACATGGGGACACTTTGAGAAGGCTGCAACTACAAGCCAGGAAGGGAGTCCTCACCAGTAACAAAATTCACCAGAACCTTGATCTAGGACTTCAAGCCACCAAAATTTTTAGAAAATAGTTGTCTCTTATTTAATCCAACCAGTCTGGGATTTTGTCACAGTAGCCTAAATATAATATTTGGGCTGCTGTGACAAAATATAAATATAATAGCTTTTTTTTTTCTTTGCACTACTAGTAATAGAACCGGCTCTGCCACTGAGCTACATAGCCAGCCCTTTTCATTTTTTACTTTGAGATAGATTCTTGCTAAGTTGTTCAGGTTGGTCTTGAACTTGTGATTGTCATGTGTCAATCTCCTAAATTGCAGGAATTTACAGGTGCATGCACCCATCATACCTGATTACCACAGACTTTTTAACTTTTAAGATTAAGCAAGGCATGGTGGTACATGCCTATAATACCAACAACTCAGAAGGTTGAGACAGGAGAATCACAGTTTAAAGCCAGACTTAGAAATTTAGCAAGACCCTCAACAATTGGGCAAGACCCTGTTTTTAAATAAAATAATAAAAAAGAGCTGAACACGAAGCTCAATAATAAAGTATACCCTGGATTTAAACCCTAATATAAAGAAAAACATTTCCTTTCTTTCTTTGTTTCTTTGTTTCTTTCTTTCTGCTGTTAAATAGATACAGTTTTCCTTTATTTTAAGAAACATTAGTCAGGTGAGATGGCGCATGTCTGTAGTCCTAGTAATTGAGGAGGCTGAGGCAGGAGAATCACAAGTTTGATGGTAGTCTAAGCAATTTAGCAAAGCCCTAAGCAATTTAGCAAGATCCTGTTTCAAAATTTAAAAAAAGGAGGGGAGGCGGCGCTGGGGATGTGGCTCAGTGATTAAGCAGCTCTGGTTCAATCCCCAATACCAAAAAGAAAGAAAGAAACATTGTTCCCTCTTAATCAACTCTCAGCTCTTACCTAGACAGAAGAAACTCTCAAACTGATCTCTCCCTTAATAACCCGCCCAATTTGCTTATCCCCAATTTACTCCTTTCCAAGTTGCTCCATTCAGACTGATTTTCTCAGATTCCCCAAATGTACCAAGCTCATTCTTAGCCTCTGGACCTTCACTGAAGGATCTATACTCCCCCAGAATACCCTGTCTCTTCCCTCAGGCATATCAAAATCCTTCCCATTTTAAAAATATACAATTCAAATCCCATCCTCTATGAGTTATGACTCCTTGTGCAAGTGAACGAAAATTCAAAACAAACTTCCTAAGGCACAAGAGAGAAATTTGGTTTCACAAAAATCAGAAGAGGTTGCCTGAGGAGTGTCAGACCCACAAAGTGCTATTAGATCCCTCCTCCAGATCCTGGTGGTGCACTCTGTCTGGGATTCATGCTTCCCTTCCACTGACATCCTTCCTCCATACTGAAGGGGCCAGAGGAGGGCAAAAGAACTCCATACTCACAACAACATCCCCTCTTCTATATAACCTACAAGAGATAAATTTGTAATTTATTATATTTTGGAGCATGATTTTTTTTTTCTTCTTTCGGTACTGTACATTGAGCCCAGGAGTACTCTACCATCCTGCTACATCTGTAGCCCTTTTTATTCATTTTGAGACAGAGTCTCACTAGGTTGCCTCAAACTTGCGATCTTTCTGCCTCAACCTCTTGAGTCACTGTGATTATAGGTGAGTGCCACTGTGTCCAGTAGGTCATGATTTTCATTGGCCTGATTTGGGATAAAGTGCCATTCCTTTTTCCAATCATTCTAGCTAAAAGGATAGGAAAAACTGGTAGCCACGCTCAGAGATAACAAGTACAGCTAAAGCTAGGGAGGGCCGAGTCTATCACTAACTAGCAAACTCACTGAAACCACATGCAGAGTAGAAGATCAAATCCCCTTGTTACAGTCTCAGTGTCTGCATCTCTCCGAAATTCATATATTGAATTCTGATCCCCCATGTGCTGGTATTAGGAGAGGACTTTGGAATATGGTAGCATTATAAGGGTTTTGTCTTCATGAATGAAATAAGCACTCTCGAAATAGATGCCAGAGAGCTTGTTTGCTGTTTCCACCACATTGGGACACAACCAGAGGACACCACTTATGCAGCAGGCCCAAGCCCTCACCAGATATCAGAAGTGCTGGCACCTTCATCTTGATCTTCCTACCCTCTAATACTGTAAGAAATGTATGTCCACTGTTTATGAACCACACCATCCAAGGGATTTTCTTATTGCAGCCTGAGGAGACTAAGACCCTTCTAAAGAAGGGATCCTTGATAAACACAAATACAATCTACCACAAGCATTTTCCATGGAGGAAGCCCTTTTCTCTAGACCTCATACCTCCTTTCCACTTCTAAACTGCTACTGTATATACCTAGAACTCTCTCACTTCATTAGCAAGGATCTTGTGTTTTGTGCTAAATCATATTCTTCTCTTTTTAGTGTTAGAGACGGAGGCCAGGAGTACCACTGAGCTACATCTCCAGCCCTTCACTTTTTATTTTAAGATAGGGTTTTGCTAGATTACTGAGGCTGATCTTAAACTTGCATTCCTCCTGCCCCAGACTCTCAAATTGATGGGATTACAGGTATGTGCCACTATGCTCCACAAATCATGTTTGTCTTAAAGTTAGGGATCCTATCTTCACTTACTATGTATCTTCCACAGTCCTTAACAGAGAACTGGGCATACATACCAGGCATATGATAAATTCTAGTTCATAGGCCTGCTGTTTCTAATGGAAGCAGATCTTTTAAGCTTCAACTATAGTTTAAACTTAGACGAGAATTTTGAAATTATGATGAGATTCTGGAGATAACGTAGTTCAAAATGAGTACGATAAATTGCAAGCCAGGTGCAGTGGTGCATGCTTGTAATCCCAGTCACTCAGAAAACAGAGTTAGGAGAATTCCAAGTTCAAGGCAAGCTCGGGTAATTTAATGATATCCTGTCTCAAAATAAAATGAAAAGGAAAAGGTCTGGGGATGTAGCTCAGTAATAGCTCACGCTTAGGTTCAATCCCCAGAAGAAAAAAAAATGTTTATAATGTACTGGAATTTTAAAAACATTAACATTTCACATTGTGCATTTTTTTCTTTTGTACTGGGAATTGAACCCAGGGATGCTTTACCACTAAGCCACATCTCCAGCCCTCTTAAATTTTATTTTGAGACAGGGTCTCACTAAATTGCTAAAATTGGCCTCAAACTTGCAATCCTCCTGCCTCAGCCTTCCAAATCACTGGGATTACAGGCATGCACCACCACACCCAGCATATTCCATGATCCTAACAGGCAAGTACTGTCCCCCTTGAGGCAACTGACACTCAGTGTGGTTAATTGTCTTGCCAAAAATAGACTGGCTAAAAAATGGCAGAAACAGATCAGCCACAGCCTGACTGAGCTTTGGGAGCAATTTGCTTTCCATCACAGTCCTAGAGAGGGCTGTTAAAAGAGGCATGGTGATGGACACTTCTAGAAACAGCACCCTAGGGTGGGGGGGCCGCCCTCAAAAAATTCTGACACGTCTCTACCACATGCAGGCTCCATGAATGGATCAGCCTGTGGAATCTCTACCTAAATTTGGGCACTCACTGTCTGAAACATGTATTTGATGCCTGGAACCAAAGCATCTTTGTGGCCCTGAATGTTACTAAGGAGAGATTCAGCCCACATTTAAATGCCAGATGACAGAAGCAAGTGGCCAAGCAGTGCTGGCATTCTTGCCAAGTTGGAATGGGAGCAAGTGTGACTAAGCCAATGGGACTAGAGGTGGCAAACAATCCGTGTCTGGTTGGAATCAAGCACTGTGTTGGCGATAACACTTCCAGAACAAGCAAGGGTGACCACAGACCCCGGTTCCAAGGAGCACTGTAAAGGAATGAGCGGCACACGCTCCTGTTATTCAACAGAAATTCACCAACAGGGCGCTTCTTCTAACCCCAGCAGGCTTCACTGTGTCGACAGTGTCACCGCCAGGCCTCCCCTGCCTGCTGCTAACCCAGCAGAAGCTTGTAAAGGCAGAACGTCGTCGTCGGGGCCCAGACGTCTTGTTTCTGTTGCTTTTGCCAGAGAGTTGCTCCAGAGGAGGTTTGCATTGTGTTATAATCACATGGTTTGCAAAATGATAGTTAAGAGTCTGTTAGCATTTCCACCCCAAACCTCATATTTTCAGCTGCTCACAGTGACTCAAATATAAGAATTCTCTTTAGGCTGAAATTTGGCACGCAGGGTCTCAGGCCCAGCTGGGGAGCAATTTCAACCTTTTTTTGGGACCGGATTTCAATAACATCCATTTGGCTGTTTTTGAATAACAGCAGAAGTACAACAGAAGAGAAGTTAGCATTTTTAGAGCAAAATGTTGCCATTATGTGACTGGAGAATTGGTATGGAATGGGGGGACCCACCCTAGCAACTCCCAATAAACCTTGGAAAGTGATTAGTCTTTGAGTGGACTAAGCATGTATACTATTTTCTTAAGTATACATTTAAAAAACCAAACTGCTAGTCTGTTGTTCAGAACAGAGGAGAGAGATTTTGTTTAATAACATATTGTGTTTTTGAAAAGCAAAGTTGACTCAGGAACAATGACACATACCAGTGGATATCGAGTTTCTACTACACCCACTCCTTGGTGCGACTAGGGCACTGGCAAATTGCAGGATGCAGTTGAGTTCCTAAAATGTAAAGGGGGTAGGGAGACCTGGAGAGGAAGCAGCACCAGAATGGCAAAGATGACATGAAGAATGTCCCTGATGATCTGAGGTCCAGGATCTGATTCCTCCTTCTAGAAAGAAGGAGATGTCAGAACCCAGCCTCTTCTCTATCTCCCCACTCGCTGATAACAACAAATCAAATTACAAATGACAGATTCCAAAAAAAAAAAGGAAAACAATACCAATCATTTTTTTAAAAAACCAAATATTTCAGGGAAAATAAAAAGGCATAGAGAAAAATAAAACACTCATGTACTCACCACTTGGTATGTGAAATAAAACATCACAAATATAGTCAAATAGCTATGTGTGTATGAAGCAATTATTTATGATTCTTCCTCTTCCTCCCTATCTAAATTCTGTTGAAATTTATGACTTTTTGTTCCAGAAATTCCTAGGTTCCATGACTGAACCTACACTAAGGTTGAGTAATTGAGATTCAAAAGCACTTTTCCTGATTAAAGCCAAATGAAGACAATTTTCCTCAACCTTTGTTACAATGATATTCCAAAATACCTAAAGATCTTTCTGGCTATTACATTATAGAAATCAATATCAGAAGATTCTAAATTCCAGCTTTTATGTGCTTGCTTGCTTTTTTGTTTTTATTTAATTTTTCTGAGTACTGGGGATTGAACCCAGGGCCTCTCACCTGCTAGGCAAGCTACCTAGCCTTTTTAAAATTTTTATTTGAGACAGGGTCCTACTGACATGACCAGCTGGTCTCAAATTTATAATTCTTCATCTAAGCCTCCCTAGAAGCTGGGATTACAGGTGTGTATCACTACACCTGGTTTATAGTAGCAGTTTTCCTAAATAGCAGAAGACACAGTTTGATGTGGCAAGAAGCATTTGAAGACCTCAAGTGCAATGGCACATTCAGTAATCCCAGTCACTCTGGAGGCTGAGGCAGGGGATCTCAAGTTCAAGGCTAGCCTGGGCAACTATGCATGATCCTGTCTCAAAATAAAAATAAAATTAAAAATAAATGTAGCTCAGTGGTAAAACAACTCCTTTGGGTTCAATCCCTAGTACAGGAAGTGGGTGGGGGTGGTAAGGAAGAGAAAGAAAGAAAGAAAAAGAAAAATGGTCTCAAGAGTATTTTGCTTGTTTGCTTGTTGAAATTTTAGCTATGAATTTTGAGCAAACCATACCTTTCTTATAATTATTATAGGCACCCATGAAAGTAAGCACTTTAAAAAAAACATAAGGGGGCCCTGGAACAGTGGTGCACCCCTTTAATCCCAAGGACCCAGAAGGCTGAGGCAGGAGGATTGAAAGTTCCAGGCCAGCCTGAGCAACGTACCAAGATCTTGTCTCAAAATAAAAATAAAATAAGAATTAGGGTTGTAGTTCAGTGGTAAAGCACACCCTTGGTTTAATCTCTCTACGAGAGAGAGAGAGAGAGAGAGAGAGAGAGAGAGAGAGAGAGAGAGAGAGAAAATGTAACCTGAAACAACCATAAAACTTTGGCCACCTACATGAAGAACAAACTGTATGTGGCCAGTCATCTCTAACCTTTCTAAACAAAACTTCCTCCTTTGTCCCTACAAACATGGTGAACGGCGAAATTCCTCAGAGCTGTGTTCCTTCCGCTACCATCTTCTGTTTTTCCATGAGGCAAACTCAAAAAACAAGAAACTCTTTAATACCTAACACCTACAATTCTCTCTTTTTCTAATCAGCTTCAAAATGACTTCACAATTCCAAAAAATATTGTCTCTATTAACCTGAAACTGTGACTGGGTTCCATGACTACAAATTTTTGCTGGTCCACAAGGAACATCTGCTCTAAGCCATTCCTATAGCTACTGGATGCACCCTTTTCTTATTGACTGCTTCCCGTTGCATGTGGTCAAGGGCCAAGGGACTGCATCTGTTTGAATTGTGTGTATAGAGGTTCTGAACATAAAGCAGGAACTGGAAACACAGAAAATATTACTCTCAGCAAACTGGATTCATGAAGAGTCTTCATGAATGAAAATGAGGAGAGAGTCCAGGAAGAGGAACTGGAGTCCATATTTATCTCTTAACCAAGAATGGTTATTTTAAATAATCATTATTGAGTCACCTTATCAATGCTTCAAGCAGAGACTCATAAATGGTAATTTCCTTAAGTACTTGCTATGTAGTTGAGTTACCTGTTTAAATATTAAGAGGTTTTGAACTGGCTTTTGGAATTGTTTGCCATCATTCTTACTCTTTAACATGCATTTCCCTATTCATATTCTCTTTCTCTCTCTCTCTCTCTCTCTCTCTCTCTCTCTCTCTCACACACACACACACACACACACACACACACACACACACACATCCATTTGAAAGATCAGGCCTAAGACTGGGTCTATACTTGGCCAACATCTTCAAGGTCACTAATGTTACTTCTTGCCTCTGCTGTGTGGGAGCCAGAAAGTGAGTCATCAGGGTGAATAATGCCTCTGTAATACTACCAGATTGTGTTTGTCTCCACTTCAAAGCTCTTAGTTTTAACAGAATAGTATTTCTCCATCCCGCCCACCCAAACAGCAGTCTGGATGGCTGAGAGGCAACCATTCCATGAACAGCACCATCATGTCTACAGGATGCTCCTCAAGAGCTGGTAGGACCCTTTATAAAAGTCAGACCTTTGCTGACTAGAGATCACAGCTCATCACCTTTTATACTTTTCTTTCCTCCCCTTCCCCCTTCATTCTCTGTTTCTCTCTCTCTCTCTCTCTCTCTCTCTCTCTCTCTCTCTCTCTCTGTGTGTGTGTGTGTGTGTGTGTGTGTGTGTGTGTGTATGTCTGTGTGTCTGTGTGGTGCTAAACCCAGAGCCTCAAGCGTGCTGGGCAAGAGCTTTGTCAACTGAACTAGGTCCCTAGCCCCCTTCCTTATTCCTCTCCTTTCCTTTCCCTCTCCTCTTCCCTTTTTGCTCCACCATTTACAATTATAATTACACCTTTCCTGATCAGTCTTTAGTCATCACTCAGCCCTTTAGCCCTTCATTTTCTTTTCGGTTCACAACCATTTATATCTTCAAATTTGTCGAGAGAGAGAGAGAGAGAGAGAGAGAGAGAGAGAGAGAGAGAGAGAGAGAGAGAGAGAGATTAGACTCCAGAATCTTTCCCCATTTCCACAGCATCCTCACAACTGCTCTCAAAAGACCTTTTATTTTAAAGGCCACATGACCTTGGTGTATCAATAGCACAGAGTGGCCGTGACAGAAGGAATAAGGAGGGGCTATTATCAAATACCCAGTCACAGAGCTAGGTGCTTTATACAAATATTTCATCAATTCCCTACAATTGAAGTAAGCCTCATTATCTTTTTTATACCTGACTACTGCGGGTTTGAAGATACTGAATAACTTGCCCAAGATGACAATCAGTAAGAAGGAAGGAGAAAAATAACTGCATTTGGTGCCAAGATCCATGCTATTTTCCCCTCATCTACTCAGATAAGAGAGGAGATATTAGCCAATGTAGATTTTTCAGTTTTCCTATGCCTTGCTTTTCTTAATGCCAATTTATGGAATAAATTGAAAGGGTATAATTTTCTGTGATCTTTCCTACGTCACTAGCCCAAAGTACCCTCTGGTGGTTATTGCCAAAACATGTTAGGCACATCTTCCCTACACTAATGAATAACATATCTTAGAAGTTTTGCCAGTCATTATTCATGGCCTACATGTGTTAATCAGATACCCTCTAGGCCTGGAGCAATGATGTAATTTACCATCCAAGTGGGGACACTTTGGGGATGTAAAGGAGTGCGATTAATGACCTCATGGGCCAGGTGTGGTGGCACATGCCTGTAATCCCAGTCATGGAGAGACTGAGGCAGGAGGATCACAAGTTTGAGGCCAGCCTGGGCAACTTAGCAAGACTCTGTCTCAAAATAAATATAAAAGGGGTTGGAGATATAGCTTAGTGGTAGTGTTTGCCTAGCATGCTCAAGGCCCTGGATTCAATCCCCATTACTGCATCATCATCATCATCATCAAACAAAAAACATTCTGGGCATACTGGAATGCTTGGCCACCCTCTTGGGGTAAACTGTAACCAAATTAATATCTCCTATGGACAAGAAAGCTATGAATAGTCTATCCTGAACTAAATATTGTGCAAAGCAAGATAACAAAGACTGTGGGGAAGAGAAGCTAGATCTGTCAAATGCCAAACTTTGTATCCCACTAACAGTTGCTGAACTTGGGAGCCTGTGGTGAAAGTGGGAAAGTAGCTGAATATCACTCATAATTAGAATGATCCTTATCCCCATTTTTTGAGGAAGTGGCACTTCAACTTTAGTGTGCTTAAGAATCACCACTGCGGTGCAGATCCCTGAACTCTCTTAGACATGCTGAACAAATAGTCTGAGATATACCCAGGAAACTAATATTTTTTTTTCTTTTTTGGTACCAGGGATTGAACCCACAGGTGCTTAACCACTCAGCCACATCCCCATCCCTTTCTAATATTTTATTTAGAGACAGGGTTTCACTAAATTGCTTAGGGCCTCGATAAATTGCTGAGGCTGGCTTTGAATTCACAATCCTCCCGTCTCCGCCTCCTGAGCTGGTGGGATTACAGGCATGCACCACCTACAGAGATAAAATAAAGATTTTAATAGAAAAAAGATTTTAATCTAGTCATCATAAGGAAATAGTAAATATTTGAGGAGCTAGGTATGTTTAGCCTGATTTAAACATTACACAATATATACATGTATTGAAATATCACTTAGTACTCCATAAATATGTACAATTTTTATGTTCTTATATATCAGTTAAGAAATAAATTTAATTTAAAAGTACAAAAAGGAAAGAAAATAATTCTATCTAGGTAATTTATGAACTATCATGGGAGGAAAAGCAATTTTCTTTGATACAAAGTCTTTGCATGCTCACTCCATTAAGACAGAAGTTCAAAGACCCTGCAGGATTCAGTGGTGTCACTGTTTACAACAATAAGATTTCTTCACAGATACCTCTCTATGGTATGGATAACTATTTGAATTAACTAATTTAAACTATGTTAACCTTTTTGGAGAGGTGCTGGGAATTGAACTAGAGTCTCATGAGTGCTAAGCAAGCACTCTACTACTGAGCTACACCCCTAGCCCCTTAAGCTATGTTAACCTTATAAGTACTTTTAGCATAGATTCTTAGCCACATGCATAAGAATTGTGTGTGTGTGTGTGTGTGTGTGCGCGCGCTATATTTATGTTGGATTAAAAAAAAGGACGTATTTATGCTTTCTGATAATCAGTAATAAGAGCTGCTATAAATTGACAAATGCACTTGTGTCAGTCATTTATATTCCTTACCTTGAGGGTAGGTCATGTGACCTCTGTTTTATCCATGATGAAGCCCCAGCTCAGAGAAGCTGGGTGACTTGCCTGAAGCCTCACAGGTAGGAACTGGCTGAACTACAATTTGAAAGCAGGTCAGTTGCTTCATACTTGAAATATTTAGGGAACTCATAAGCACCCTGTGAATACTGAAAAATGCTTGTAAGAAGGCCACATCATGATGTGAGCTAGTATGACCTTTCTAGAATAACAATTCCTAGACAGAGAGAAGACCTGAATGGTGGCTTTGAGACATGCTGAGGCATTTTTTGATATAAAAAGGCCGGATAAAGCCAATTATCGGTTCACATTTGGGACGGTTCAGGGTAAAGCTAACCGTTTTCCAGGCTCGCCTTTGGATTTATTTCTCTTTTGTTGGCTGTGCTGCTGCTCCACTCTTTATTCATATTTTCAAGGAAACACAAGCACAGAGAATGTCTCTAATTGCACTCCCATCCTGCAGTGCGCCTGCTCCTTCAGAGCTCCACGGGCTGGTTCCATACGCAGCTCGTGTGGAAGGGCTGGTGGCAGCTGCAAGTTGGTGTGTGACACATTGAGTAGTCATATTTCTCTTCTCTGTGGCCCTCCAAAGCCCTTTCCAACATAACTTTTCCCCATCTGTTCTCGTTTGCACTGCATAATAGGGGACAGGTTTTGGAACTTGGGATTCAAAAAAAAAAAAAAAAACATTAAGAGAAAATAAAAATGAGATGGAATTTGAGTAGAATGAAACTCACTGGCTTCCACCCCCATTCCTCAGTTGCTGGGATCATTACCAGAGTATTAAATCGATCAAGTTTTTAGTCTAGTTGATTCTCTTTATGTGGTAGTGGGAAAATGTGCGAGAGAGTATCTTAAAATCTCTTAAACTGTCTGCATCGCAATAAGACAGACAGCATGGCCGAATCATTAGCAGTCAGCCTTGTCCAGTACCTGACTTAAAGTTTTCCACATTTGCTTAGAAGCTAATTGTCTCCTGCCTCCTCTATAAAATGGTTGCCTGATGTGACTTTTAAAAACATTTATTTTTTTTTTTTTTTAACTTGTGGATAGACCTTTATTTATTTATTTATATGTGGTGCTGAGAATCGAACCCAGTGCCTCACACATGCCAGGCAAGTGCGGGCCCGCTGAGCCACAGTACTAATCCGTGATGTGATTTTTTAGAATATTTATAAAGAGGGTTTTCCAAAGTGCCCTAAGCTCACCTTATGGAATGCATGGAACGATTTTGGAAATGATATGAACATCTTTAAATTTTCACAGTAATAAATTTCTTCTAATATGTAATAGAGAAAACAACATGACAATAACCCAATATACCCCCAATTTCACAGGTATTTTTGCTTGGGAGGCAGTTAAACTAGGCATTTAAGTTACAAGTGAACATGTTTGATACAGAACTTTTAGTAAACAATAAATGTGAATATGGCAAAACAAGATAGATGCAAGAGCAGAGGGCTTTTTTGTTCTTTATGTTTTTTGAAAAGCTTTATTATATGGGCCTTACGTTCCAATGAGGGGTTAATCATAAGCCCCTGCCATACAAGGACCCAAAGGTTCTTGTATGGCAGGGGCTTATGATCCTTTTTGGATCACAGTCCTCTTTGAGAATCTGATGAAAGTTATGGATTTCCCTAGAAAATGTGTATTCCCATATACAAACAAACTTTTATAGAATTTTGGGGGGTTTATGTCCATTTGGCATCTGTGTGTGAACTCCTGAAGATTTGGGGAGCTTATACTCAAGGTTGTATCCTCTCGTTTCTCTGCGTTCTTGAGTTCCTAGGTCAGCAGTCAAGCTGTTAAACCACATTGTCTATGTTTTGGGAAGGAAAATCCTCTTCCCTCCCTTCAGGCCCAGGGGAAACCACCCCATCTACTGCCTACAAGTACGTTTGTAGTACAAAAAATATTCACTTCTCCACTTAGCCCCATTGCTACTTTTTAAAAAATAGAAACACTTAAATTATTTCTGTCGTGGGGACCTGTTGGGTTTGCCAGCTTACTCCTCATTCCTTGGCAGCTGCGGCTCGCCACCCCAACAATGTGCTACCTATGAAAGCTTCCATTCTGTTTCCGACTGTCCAGAGACAGGCACCTGCCCCAGGCGAAACCAATCAACATCTCTCGGCTTTTCCACCTCAGAACTTGAAAAGAGAAGTACATGATAGAAAACTCAGGAGAGAGGTCTTATTTGTTAATTCTGAAGAGAAGAGTGCCAGGCATACATGGGGTTTCTATAAATGTTTCTGATGATATTGATTCCTTCCATACACTTCTATGGAGCTGGAAAAAAAAATGTATTCTCTTTTTTTAATACTGGGGATTGAATCCAGGGGTGCTTTACCACAGAGCTACATCCCTTTTTATCTTTTACTTTGAGACAGAGTCTGAAGGTCTCACTTAATTGCCGAAGAGTGAATTTGCTGTCCTTCTGCCTCAGACTCCTGAGTGGCTATTATTACAGGCATTTGCCTCCAAGCCTGACTGGAGTTGAAAAGTTTTTTGGTATTCTCTCCTGAATCCACCACCATCATTCTCCACCTTTCCCTCCATATAACTATTTATTTATTTATTTATTTAGGTACCAAGGATTGAACCCAGGGTGCTTAACCACTGAGCCACATCTCTAGCCCTTTTTAAAATATTTTATTTAGAGATACAGTTTCACCAAGGTTCTGAGGCTGACTTTGAACTTGCGATCCTCATGACTCAGCCTCCCAGCTGCTGGGATTATAGGTGTGCATTACTGCATCCAGCATACCCAGTTATTTATGAGAAAGGTGATTAAAATGTCAATTAGGAGAGTAATGGCAAACCCCAATCCCCATTGTGGAATGTACCCCGTTGTAGGTGACATGCAGGACCTCATGTAATGTTCTCAGCTCCTTCAGAAGCAGGTAGATTTGTCTACTCTGCTTTACAGATAAGCAAACTTATAGAATCAGAAAGCGCTGGAACTAGTATACAGATCTAAGACGACCTTATTCCACATCTGGCAATTATTTCCTCTTTGAAATATTTGAGTAGGTCATTTATTCACATGGTCTGTAGCTCTGTTCAAAATAGTAAAACATCTTATCTTGTCCTTTGCTTCCTATTATGTTCATGCCTTCACCCCATCTCTGAGAATTTTGCCCAATTATGTTAGCCAATACAGATATATATATATATATCTTCTTTTTGAACCCAGAGGTGCTTAACCCCTGAGCAATGTTCCAAGCCCTTTTTATTTTTTTTTAATTTTGAGACAGTCTCTCAGTAAGTTGCTCAGGGTTTCACTATGTTGTTGAGACTAGCTTTGAACTTGCAATCCTCTTGCCTCAGCCTCTGGAGTCTCTGGGATTATAGACACCATGCCCAGCTTGCTTACTTCTTTTACTGAAATGGTAGCATAAAATCCATTTTTCTGTCCTTGCAGTAATTTTTTTTAAATTTACCAATATTTCAAGGAGCTCAGTTCATATAAATACATTAGGAACGTCCACTTTATTATTTTTAAAAGTTTTAGAGTGTTCCATTTTAAGGATGGATCATAATTTAGCGACTCAGTATACTATTGCTAGACATTCAGCATTTTTTTTTTCATTCTTTGCTTTTATACACAGTACTGCAATGCTCACCTTGTACATGCATCATTTTACAATTAGGTAAAATTGGATATTCCTTCAGTGAAATTGCAAGGTCAAAGTGCTTGTGCATTTATAATTTTGCAAGTAAAAGTCAAATTGCCCTCTGCAGACCACCTGCCACTTTGATATAATGAATGAGAATTACTTGGAAGTACTGTTGATGATTCCAAGTGCTTCTACCCTCACACCTTAAAGACTTATCCTCTTGCTGGTATGGTGACTCGTGCCTGTAATCCCAGCAACTCAGAGGCTGAGACAGGAGGATCTAGGTCAAACTCAGCAATTTAGCACGGGGCCCTCAGCAACTTAGTAAGACCCTGTCTCATAAAAAGAAAGAAAGAAAGAAAGAAAGAAAGAAAGGAAGGAAGGAAGGAAGGAAGGAAGGAAGGAAGGAAGGAAGGAAGGAAGGAAGAAAGGAAAGAAAGAAAGAAAGAAAGAAAGAAAGAAAGAAAGAAAGAAAGAAAGAAAGAAAATGAAAAAGGGTGGTGATGTAACTGTAGCTTAGTGGTTAAGTGCCCCTGGGTTCAATCCCTAGTACCAAAAATATATTTTCTAAAATTTTTAAACAGACATCTTCTTTCAAATGGCTTTAATAATAATAATAATAATAATAATAATAATAATAATAATAATAATAATTTTTATTAAAAAAATAATAAAGGCTTACACTCAGTTTCCCTCTCCCTCTCTCATCCCCCCATGTACACACAGATAGAATTTTTTTTCTGTTGTGCATTTTCCTTTACTTTCCTTAGAACTCCCTCTAACTTCTAAAGAAAGCTAGGAGGATAAATGGCTTCAGGGCTTGGTACACTATCAGTCCTGCTTAACCACTCAACCAACAGATGGTTGGTTGCTCTCCAAGCCATTTACCACTAAGCCTTTTCTTGGAGTTTCCAACATCTTCCCATTTCCCTCTCCCAACCATCCCTGCCCTCAGCCACCTTCAGGCATCCCTACCACAAAGACCTCTGCCTCCAACCTTCCTAATAGTTCACACCCATTACATTTTTGCCCCTGCCCCCATTTATTCTTCACATTCTTTGAAGGTTAATGACTTTGTGGAAATCTAAATCAGCCCCTCCTCAGGATGTGGTAAAATTCCCTTGGAATAACAGAAACAAGTTTTAAAAGAGTTATTGAGTTCATCTGTATTTCAGGCTAATTAAAGAAACCATAATATGTATAAAACATTCAAGATGATATAATGAGTGGTGACCAAAATCTGATAACTTTGTATAGATGGATACCATCCTTTATGAATAATCAAAAAAAAGCCTAGAAGAAGAACAGAAGCATTTCCCACTCTCTCTCCTTCACAAACCCATGTCCCTTCTCCTTTAAGTCATTTCAGAAACCAATTATTTAGAAAATAACCAGAAGCAGTGTCCTCTTTGTAGTAATAAAGCTTTGTCTTCACAGGAACTTGAGTTCAGTTCAGAAACTTTCAAACATGGCTTTAAAGGCTTTTGTGACTCAACTGTTAGTGAATCACACAAAAGGGGCCTTTATTAATAAGCATATTCTGTTCATTACAGAGAAATGAAAGCTTCAGAATAATTCGCCAAATGTTTAAAGAGAAAACAAAAAAACAATGTGGTAAACATATCAGGACTTGATGAGCTGTCTAGGTAATTGGTTGTTTCTGTGCACCTGGTTCCAAAGACAATATTTAATGTGTAATCTGTTTCATTTGCTTAGGGAAGTAAGTGTAACCCTACCCCCTGGATCACATCTGCATTAAAATGAGGGGAGGCAGAGTCTGGTTTTAGTGAGTGGAAATTTATGCACATGAGTTGTCTTTTACATGGAGACAGCAATTATACCCCTAGAAATGCAGTCTGTGGGAGAAAATGACATATTCAAGGCTGGGGAACAAAAGCCTAATGCTAAGGGGACATTAACAAGGTTGGGAACCCCCTCCCAACAATTAACATGATCATTTACAAAATCTGCAATCTATAAAATTATTTTTAAAACATGTTTTTCAAAACAATGTGTTTTTTTTCTCTTTCTTAAAAAAAAAAAATCCGTAGCAACCATACAGGATCTGTGAGCTACTCCACCTCAACAGTGTTTTAAAATCTCTTAAGATATGTCTGAGAATTGAAATAAACAAACACCAAGGAGAGGCAGGGAACTCTTGGACTAACAATCTTGTAAGAACAGAGGGGAAAGTGTGTCTAAGAATTGTTCTTTTCACGAGAAAGTTGTGTTTCAAAGTGATAATCCTTAGCCAAATTTTTAGAACACAGAAAGACTTAAATATATATGTGTGTTTATGTGTGTGTGTATATACATAATGTGTGTGCATGCAAGTAAAAGCCTCTATTAATTAAAACTGGGTTTTTAAAAAATGATTTGTTGACTGTATTAAAATCTTTTAAAGGACAAAGTTGGAGCCATTGAAATGGATTTAAGTTTTTGCTTCTCCCATCTTTGGAGACTTTAAAAAAATGGATAAGGAAGGGGATGTAGCTCAGTGGTACAGCTGTTTGACTAGAAGTCATGAGGCCCCTAGCACCTTATTTTAAAAAAGAGAGAGAGAAGCTGGGTGAGGTTGTGCACTCCTGTAATATACCCCAGTGACTCAGGAGACTGAGGAAGAAAGATCCAGAGGTCAAGGCCAGCTTTAGCAAATTAGTGAGGCCCTAAGCCACTTAGTGAGACCCTGTCTCAAAATCAAAAAAGAAAAAGGGCTGTGAATGTGGCTTGGTAGTTAAGCCATGGGTAGATTGCACCATGGGTTCAAACCCTAGTACAAGGGGAGGTGGGGAGTGGAGGGAGAATAAAAGGAAAAAAAAGAAAGAAATGGATAAGAAAAGATATGTTTCCTGCCCTCATTTGCTCTGTGAGCTCTCCACCTTCTTGCTTCCTGGGCAAATAGAAAGGTTTTATTTTGTATACAACACTATTTCGTGCATTAGTTTTATCAATAACAGAAAACTGTATGTCTTGCTTAGCTAAGAGAGAATAAGTCAATAGAACCTATTATTTGCTTTTGAAATTTTTCCAAAATTTTTAATGTTTCATCTTAATTTTCAGAACACTCATATTTTCAAGATCATTTTATGTGCATAATTTTTGCTTGCTTGACTAGTTTTGATTCAAATTTTGGGTAAAAGCACTAGTACTTTTTATTGATCTATTATGATACATATTTATTTATTTGGGTTTTAGGAAAACTTGAATTTTTCAATTAATTTTGGCATATTATTAAGAAAGTCCCATTTAGAGAGTAAATTCAATGGACCAGACATCAAGAAAAGAAAACTGGACTGTGAATGTGGCTCAGTGATAGAGCACTCACCTATACATGTCAAGCTGCAGGCTCAATTCCCAGTGCCATATTAAACTGTAGTGCCATATTGAACAGGGTCTGTTCCCCAGTTCCCACGGCTGTAATCCCAGCTTATTTTAGTCAGCTTTTTTTTGCTGCTGTGATAAAAGGATCTAACCAGAACAATTTTAAAGGAGGAAAAGTTTATTTGAAGGCTCATGGTTTCGGAGGTCTTAATCCATTGAAGGCCTGCTCCATTTCTTGAGGCTTGAGGTGAGTTGGACATCATGGTGAAAGAGTGTGGCAGAGGAATCAGCTCACATTGCGATCAGAAAGCAGAGAAAAAGTCCATTCTCCAGACTCAAGTATATACCCAAAGTCGTGCCCCAATTCCTACCTCCTCCAATCACACCCTACCATGTCAGTTACCACTCAGTTAATCCCTATCAGGAGATTAAATCACTGACCAAGTTAAGACATTTTTGTTTTTTTTTGTTTTTTTTAAACCCAATCATTACTCCTCTGAACCTTCTTGCATTTTCTCACAGGTGAGCTTTTTGGAGGACACCTCACATCCAAACCATAACACAGCCCTTTGGGGAAGCTGAGGCAGAAGGATCACAAGTTTGAGGCCAGTAAAAAAAAAAAAAATCAAAAATTGAGTCAGATCATGCATACCATTTAAAAAGATTTTTAAATTCCAACACGTACAATTTCACAATCAGAAAGTAAAATTGGACTGAGTAGTGGCTAGGAGAATCAAGGTCTAGTTGCAGCCTTGCCTAAAATAGTTGCAAGGCCTTGAAAAGACACAGGAATTCCAGGGACAAACTTTTGAAGTGTAAAAGGCAGAGTTAGGATTAGATGAGAGATTTCTTCTCCTTCCATCTGAGTTCAGTGCCTCCTTGAAGGGGTGGCACAATAAAAATAAATTTGTGTGTAAAAATTTTTTCACAGTAAAGACTATCAATAGGGGATTGATAATTTTTAAGATACATTGTTATTTTAATTTAAAAAAAGAAAGCAAAGATAGATGAGTGTGTATATAGCATGTTACCATTTGTGTTAAAGCTAAAGAGAATACACGTATACTTTCATATGTCTAGAACATTTCTATAAGGATACATGGAAGCTAGCATCAATGAGAAGGAACTGGACATCTGGGAAGCAGCACTGGCACTAGACTTTCCTTTTCCTATAGAATGTCCTTTTGTACTTAAGTATTATTATTACTACTTATTTTGGTGCTAGATAAGCAATCCGGTCTCTGGCATGCTAAGCAAACATTATATCATTGTACCAATGAGCTATATCCTATATCTTTTTTTTTTTTCTTTAAGCAATGTGGGGAATAGAACCCAGGTCCTTGTGCATCCTGCATGTTAGACAATCACTCTACCATTGAGCTAAGTCCCCAGCCCTTGCAGAGTGTGTGTGTGTGTGTGTGTGTGTGTGTGTGTGTGTGTGTATGTATGTTGTGTTACTGAGGACTGAATTTAGGGGCACTTTACCAGTGAACAATGCCCCAGCCCTTTTAACTTTTTGAGACAGGGTCCCTGTTTGCCCAGGCTAGCCTCAGAATTATGTTCTTTCGGCTTCAGCCTCCCAAGTAGCCGGGATTACTGGCATGCCCCCTCATTTTTTTTTTAAACAATAAAATAAATATTAGAGGAAACAATCCTATAAATAAAGGAATATAGATGTCCTGGATCAGTGATAAGTAATATAAAGCAAGCCTGTCATTCACTTCTTTGCTGAAACTCCATGAATCATGTCCCTTGCTCATGATTTGGGAGACCTGCATGATTTGGCCAGGCCACATCAATGTTCTTTTGTGGCTTCTGATGAAGTTTCTCTTCACTTCAGTTAAACTAGTATTGTGCAGGTTCCTAGAAATCTAAGCTAAATCTTTATCCTCAGAAAGCTCAAATGTATCTCAGCAACATCAGATAATTAGCCTTTTAGTAATTTCTACTAAGGTTGAGGAATTTCACAACTGAGAGCCCTCCAAAAATACAACCCACCCCTGACTCCATAGCTGAGGAAAAAGTAGGCTCCATAATCTGAAGTTACTTGTATAAGGTCACACGGCTAGTTCTTCACTATATGTAATTAACCTTAGCAGCTGCTCTCTGGAGCAACAAAAGTAGGTTAATAAAAAGGAAGCCCTTGGATTTTAGATATTGGTGGAATTGGGCTACATTAGGACTTAGAAAATTAATTTGATTTCTTATCTATGAAAATGTCTTCATGATGCCAGTGCTCAGAGGGACCAACCAGGAAAAGAGGAAAAAGAATATTCCCTAAAAATTAAAAGCCACCATGATGCTGGGTTCTACCAATAGCCACACAGTGATATTTAAAATGTATTTGTTTAATTTAAGGAAGAAATTAATTTGGTCTTCCTGAGGGCTTCACAGGGACTAGGTTTAGAAATCCATGTCTAGATAGTGTAGCTAAATTAACTGTACTTAAGTAAATTAGAAACTCAAGGAACTCCCCAAAGTGAAGAAGACCATGGAAAGGTTCAAGGGCATCTAGCCCTCAAGGCCAAAAGGAAGTGGGTCAGGAGGAACCGCCTAAGCAGGCGAAGAATGTACACGCAGGCTCTGAATTTTTTATTTTTGGTACTAGGTATTCAACCCAGGGATGGTCTACCACTAAGTTACATCCCCAGCCCTTTTTATTTTTCATTTTGAGACAGGGTTTCACTAAGCTGCTGAGGCTGGCCTCGAACTTGCAATTCTCCTGCCAAAGCCTCTGGGGTTGCTAGAATTACAGGTGTACACCACCACACCTGGCAGGCTCTGAATTCATTGGGAAATTTTCTTTAGGAAAAAAAAATAGACCTAACAGCCAAGTACAAAAATGCCAAATTTCAATTCCATTCTCAACACCGTGACTTCCAGTTCACAAATATATCGATGTGAATTCCTCACCAGTTAGATTTTTTCCATGACTATCAGAGCCTTTAAAAGTATGTGCATTTTTATTTTTATAATGCTTATTACTTCTGCTTATGAAAGTAATGTTAAAGAACCACTTGAACTCAGAGACATGTATAAAGAAAAAACAAAAAACACTTCTGCTTTGTGTGGAAGACTGCATATCCCCAGTCTGCCTCATTTTGTATTGAGAGAGAGAGAGAGAGAGAGAGAGAGAGAGAGAGAGAGAGAGAGAGAGAGAAATGGAAACAAAGAAAATAATAAGTCAACCACAATCCATGATAAGTAATAAAGATCCTGACATATTTTCTTATAGTCTTTTTTCTTTGTGTATGTGTGAGCTTGAGGGATAAATGTGCTTATAAGGGTGTTGGAATTGTAATATTACCGTTGTGTTCAATTTTTTTCAATTTATATTTTATTATTTCATTTCCAAAGTTATTGGATGATGATTATGCTTTCATACAAATCTTTTTGCGATTGATGATTATTTTTATAGCACAAATTCCTGAAATGGTATTAAAGTGTCAAAGTGTATAAATATTTTTAAGATGTTTGATACATACCATCTAATTGTCTTCCAGAAATTGTTATTCCAGTTTATAGCCTCCATAGTACTGTTCCTTATAAAGTCAATCTTACCAACAGATATTATGCTCGATTATATAAAATAATTGATGAAATATTATATCTTTTTAAAAAAATTGTTGTTGTTGCTTGTTTTGGTGATACTATGGGTTGAACCCAGGGGCATGCTACCCCTGAGCAACCTCCCCAGTTCTTTTTTACTTTGAGATAGGGTCTTGGTAGGTTGCCCAGGCTGTTCTGGAACTTGCTATCCTCCTGCCTCAGCCTCTGGAATAGCTTGAGATTACTGGCCTGTGCCAACTCACCCAGTGCCAATAAGCTCTTGAATGAAATGCACAATTAATAAGTGACTGATACACCCGAAAAGTTTAACTTGACAATAAACCAATGTCTGTACTGACAGATTTAACTATGTACCTTTTAGAGAAAAGGGTGCCAAGCTTAACATGATTTTTTAGTGATCCTTTTAGCTTATGATTTTTGTCTTCTACCTCCTACTTTTTTGATGCAGTAACTTCCACCTTTAGAACATTGATATTGATACTGGTTTTTCTGTGGGTCTCAGGATTAGGACTAAATTTCAGACCTCAAGACATTTTAATTCATCATTCTTTAAGAATAGTTATGATGAAATTGGAACAGTTTTTCTCACATTTGAGTAATATATAGACACTTTTAAAAGGAAAAAAAAAGCCTAGGGACATTCAGACCTATGGGCCTTAAGATATTTTTATTAAAATAGCATTTAAATAAGCTTCATGTCCTTATTGGTGCATAGATAGCAAAAAAGACTATGGGGTCATGGTAGGCATTGTTGTAGATATTCATATGATCTAGGATATGCATAATTATTAATTTCTTTAATATGGCTTTTAAAAAACATTGTAATTTGAGCAAAAGCTCCAATTTTATGAATTCATAGAGAACTTGGAGACCACCTAAGAGTCTATATCCTGGTTCAAGCCTAACAAAACAGAAATTGGAGACTCACTTTATCATAAAATCTAACCACCAAACTTGGCTTTTTTTTTTTTTCCAGTGCTAGGAAATAGACTGGTACCGGAGCCTTGCCCATGCCAGGAAAGGGCTCTACCACTGAATAATATCCTCAGGCCTTTTTATTTTATCTTGAAACAGGGACTCACTAAGTTGCTGAGGCTGACCTTGAACTTGTTATCCTCCTACCTCAGACTCTGGAGCAACTGAGATTGCAGGTGTGTGCCAACTGTCAAGTTTATCTTTTTTCTAAGCTGTTTGGATGCCTACCCAGTCTTCAGTGCTCAACTTGAATGTGAACAATTACTAACATAGATATATACTAATATGCATATCCTTGTAACTATTACACAACTATGAAACACAAACTAAATATGAACAAAATTATAAACCAATGCTGGGGATGTGGCTCAAGTGGTAATGCGCTCGCCTGGCATTCGTGAGGCACTGAGTTTGATCCTCAGCACCACATAAAAATAAAAATAAAAATAAAAATAAAAATAAAAACTAAAAAATAAATATTAAAAAATTCCCTCTCTCTCTCTCTCTCCAAAAAAAAAAAAAAACATAAATAAAACCAATGCTTCAGATAAACCTTATATATTGGGACAAATAACATTGTTTTGCTAGACAAAATATTCTGCTCATATCCACAAACATACTATTATAGTTTTCTAGGAAGAGCGTTCTTTGTTGTTTTGGATGTCCATTACTGAATGAAGAGACTTATCAGAATTTTTTTTTTGTCTCTTAACCATTAATCTTTATTTTTCTTCAAGAAACTTTTAGAAATTGAACTGGAGCACATCAATCCATCAGGATTTTCATTAATAACACCAGCTTTAGAACATCTCAACAAAATATTCTTTGAAAGAATTTGTTTCTGGAAGCTGATAAGCATAACCAAACTAATATCTGATTTATGGATTTAAATATAACATTTTCTCTCTTTTTTCTTCCCATTGTTAGAGGTCAAACTCAAGAGATTTACACATTGTAGGCAAGCACTCTACCACTTAACTATATCCTTAGCCCCAAACATGTTCTTTTATTCCATTATGAAATGAAACTTTCACTGGAACCAAAAAGAAATGACTTAAAATAAAAATTACTCCATGTAGATATTTAAGTATTTTAAATGAAAATTTTAAGGATTACAATTTCTGTACTGACTCATTTATTGTTTATAGGTCTAACAATATAAGAGAAGTGGTGTGCAAAATTTTGTGGAATAATTTTCCTCAAATTTTATAGAAAAATATCATACAGGACTCTTCGGTTGCTCAAGACCCTATTTCCTAATAGTTTTTGAGAGCTGTTGACTTTTAGAAATGAACATGTTGATCTGAGTGTAAAGGAGGAGGATATGCAGAAAACAGAAGACATGCCAATTCACAATGCAGCAGGCAATTAATTAAGAAGAGTCGTGCTCCTTGAAACATATGATTGAGGACATCTGAGAATCTTAGAATAACAGAAAATGTATTTCCTCCAAGTTACTTTACTGGTGTGATTTCCCACCAGTGTTAAATCAATGCATTAAACCTTGGGGTAAGGTGCTGATTTAAAAAGGAGCAATTTGCACCCCAGGAGACATTTGGCAATATCTGATTATCAGAACTGGGGAGAAGTTTGTCCTATTGGCATCTAGTGGATACAGGTTGAAGATATTGCTAAATGTCTTTCAATGCAGAGGATAGCATGTCAATTATCCGGCCAAAAGTGTCAACAGGGCCAAGGTTGAGAAACCCTGTATTAAGGTGTTAAAGCCTGAAGGGGTGTATCCTTGAGTGTAGAGGGAGGATAGTATCTTAGTGTATTCTCATGCTTTAGACAATCACACTTATAGTATAAGATTAAAAGCACTACCCAGAATCCTCCCATATAGCCTCCTGGAACACAAGTCAGTCACAGGAAGGTCCCAAGTTAGAGAGTTTTGCACTGAGCCAGCCACACAATAAGACCATTACCAAAACCCAAAACCCAAACCCTAAAAGACTGCGTAAGGAACCAATGAAAGTAATAGTTCAAAGCATAACAATATTCATCAATTCATTTATTCACTTACTCAGCAAACCTTTATTAAGCATTCACAGGTACCACTCTGCTAGGCATGGTGATAATATAATGAACACAATCAAACCTGGTTCCTGCCCTCATGGAGCTTACAGCCTAGAGGGTACTGTAAAGAAGGCTTCAAAAAGAGACCAGTTTATCAAGAGTACTCTATTAATATACATGATAGAAAAACAGCAGTTTGAAAAGCATTCACGTGTATTCTCATTTGAACTGCATAACCATATTATGAGACAGCCTTTAATTCCTTATTAGGTTAAAAGTGTGCACAAGGTCAAAACGGATTTTAAGTGGAAGGGCTGACACTTCAGCCAAGTGACATTGTTATTATTGTTCCATACAGCAGGGATACATACAAGCAGTCTTCCTTTGATTTGACCTGGAATTTCTTCTCCTGATCCTCACCGAACATATATGTATAAAGTCTTTGCCTTATTAAACAAAACAAAACAAAACAAAACAAAACAAAAAACCAAACCTCCAACCTTCTCCATCTTTACCTGGGGATTTTTTCCCCCGCTAGCTGTTTCTTGTATGCATGCCTGTTTCTAACTAGATTGTAAACTCCTGACCTGAAAGATCAGATCTTCCATTTCCTTTGCAACCTTTTGCAGTACTGTAGACAGTCACCCAATAAATGCCCTCTGCATGAATGGACCTGTAGAGATAAAAATACTTTACTGTATTCCCATTTATTGGTGTCATGCTTTTATTTTGCTTTGTGTGAGGACTGTACGTTATAGACTTCTAGAGGGCAGAGAAAATGGCATAGCGCTTCCTTACACTCAGCAGGCACCATGCAAAATTTGATCCTTGCATGTCTTTTTGATGCTCTGGATAATATTAGCATACTGGGGTGTTTTTGTGTATCCAAGGCTGAGGTTGTCAGCCTCTCTGCAGTGGGGAATGTTCCTTCCTTTGCTCTGTAAACTCCCATGGCGCCTAGGACAGGGCTAGATTACTGCAGAAGCCCACCCCGACTCCCAGATATGTTTTTATTACCAAGGAAGCCGACTGCGAAAATGGCAAGGGCTTTCATAACCCAGACCTTGCGAGGAAATGAACAAAGTGGAAGGGGATTTGTAGGCAGGTCAGAAATGGCCTGGATGAGAATGCTGAAGGTTCTCTCTGAGAATCCAGCCTAAGCCTGACAAGCAGGGCTCGAGATGCATGAGGCCCGCAGTTCCGGGGCCCAGGAGGCAGTCCGCCCGCCCGCCGGCCTCGCGCGCCCCCGGGAGCTGTCCAGACGGCCCCGCCCGCGCCTACCTGGGCACTCACCCGCGCCGCGCGGCCTCTCCTCCTCCCACCCCGGCCGCGGGAGCCCGGCTCGGGCCTGCCCCGCCGCCTCCGAGGAGCCCCACAGGCGGCGCGCTCGCAGTGTCCTCCTGGCTAGGCGGCCAGCCACCGACCGGCTAGACAGCGCCCGGCGCGCCGGGGGCGGCGCGGTCAGGCTCGGCGGGGCTCGGCGGGCTCGCCCCGGGCCGGGCGCCTGCAGGGGGCGCGGGGACGGCCCGGCCCCGCCCCGCCGCCTTCCCTCTCCCTCCCGGCTCCCTGGATCCGCGCCGGGAGGAAATGATGTGTTGCTGCCTGGTTAATCACAGCTCCAGACACTCATTGGCCGAGCGCTCCGCAGCCACTTCCTCCTCCTCCTCCCGCTCCTCCCGCTCCGGCTCCTGCTCTTTGCAGCCGCCGCCGCCGCAGCCTACCCCACGGCGCTGGGGGAACTTTTCTACTCTCTGTGATCGTCTCCCCCACCGCCCCCGGGGCAGCCCCCACCCGGCGCTCCCGCCCAGCCCGAGGCCGTCCTCCCGGCTCGAGCCTCAGCGCCTCGGGAAGTTTATTCCGCCCGCCCTCCTCCCCTTCCTCCTCCTCCTCTGGCTCTTCACCCCGCCTCCCCTCCCTCCCCCGGCTCTTTCCCCCGGGTGGCTGCCGCTGCCGCTGCTGCCGCTGCCGCTACCAGCCTGTTCCTCCGCCAGCCGCGCCGGCCCGAGGCTGGGAAGCCCCTGGCCCCACACGCCGCTCCGCTGCAGCCGCCGTCGTCGCCGTCACTCGCGGCCGGCCGCCGGCCCTCGGCCCCGCAGAGTTCCGGGCTCCCTCGCCGGCTGCACCGCCCCGCCCCGCCCCGCGCCCGCCGGGGCCGCCCGCCCCGCGCCGCCCCGCGCCGCGCCGACCTGCAGCGCCCGGCTGCCTAGCGCACTCCGCCTCCCCCGGCTCTGCCCCCGGCCGCGGCGGGACCAGAGGTGAGAGCAGGTCGTCGGCCGTGCTGCGGGAGCCGGGAGGATCGAGGGAGGAGGGAGCCTAGCGGGAGAAGAGGCAAGGTTGGGGGTGGGAGGGTGGGCGTCTGCGGTGCCTCCCCCTCGCTTTCATTCCTTTCTCCCCCAAGCTTGATCCCCTCTCGGTGGGGGGAGCAGTCGCGGAACAAAACTGTCTTGCCTTGGGCCTGAACTGCTGGTGGGATATGGACGGGGAGGGCAGAGGCAAGGAGCAGGGGTCTCGGCTTTGCACTGGGTGTGTGTGTGGGTGTGTAGTGAACTCCTTCAGGGTGTGCGCCTCAGACTTATAAATCGATCTGGCCATTCGGCCACCGGGCTCACCTTCCTAGCTGAGCTTGATAGAGAGTAAAGAGATGGGCGAATCACCCCCACCCTCAAAATATCCATTCCTTCCAAGAGGAATTTTCTGCTGGAGAGACAGCCAATAAACTCTGCTCAACTCCCTCCCTCCCTCCGTTCTTCCTAGCTGCAGTTTCAAAAAGCTTCAAAGCCAGGAATGTGGGATTCATCTTCCGATCCCCAGAAGGCAAATGTGGTTACAGATGTTGCACGGTACTTTGCCAAGTTTAAAACCCTTCCTTCAACACTGTAACCAAAACAGTGAGGCTAGAACCTTGGGCGCGCTGGGGAGAACTGTGGGCTTCTGAGGCCGCTGGATTCAGACTTCTGTCGGGTTCTAGACTGGCTCAGCTCTGTCCAGTTTGTGCCAGATGCGTCTCCCACCCTCTCCCCATTTTCCCTGGTGTTTTGAACGCTCCTTGCATGGGAGGGAAGCTGTGGAAGAAGCTACGTGAGGAAGAAAACATTCCACTTAGCAGAAGAAAAGTCTTAGGTTAAAAAGTTGTCATTAATTGGACTTTTGTAGAGAGGTAGAAGGTATAGAATGGATTTGTTCCTTTTATTTATTTATTTTTCCTTCTCTCTTTTTTGAGCCATGGGAGATAGGTCTTAGAGGATGGGAAAAGGAACCGACCCTAAACATGTTTTATGTATTTGTGAAGAGACCCTCGAATGGAGACATTATCCATTGATTTTAAAGAATCCTGTCCCAGAGATACAGACTACTCTGACAGCCCAAGGGAAGGCGGTGGCAAAAAATAGACACCACCTCCCTTTTCCCCCAAAAAAATTCTTCCTGGAAAGGTGGTGTTAAGAAATTTCAGAGATGGGCTGATCCAAGTGGCGGGCCTTAAATGGAAACACTATAGTATGTCCTGGCACTTGTCTCTGGAGGTGGGTTGCTGGCCAGGGGCCCAGGCTTGGGCAGCCGGCAGACACTAGACTTGTGCTGACCTCAGACACCAGCTTGCCATGCAGCTTTACAATGTGCAGACTGCTTAAGTATGAAATATGGCCCTCACCCTTGTCATTAATGGGGACAGTGGGGTCAGAAGGTTATTTTAGGACTGGATAGGATCTAGATCACCATCTCCTAGGATCAGATCATTTTGTGATTCAATTACTTTTGTTTTCTGGCCTGGAATTATTTTTTAAAAATGGAAGTATTTTTAATTTGAAATGTATGCCTTAATTTGATGTATTTTGTGTTGAAAATAGCATTTCTTCTGTCACCCCTGATGCAAGTACTCAAAGGTGGTGAATGATGTTGAAATAAATTCTGGGTAGATGACATATTAAGGACTGGCTATGCACAGATCGGGTTCACACTCTTGTTTTCCACCTGTATTGCTGAGTTTAATTTGAAAAGGAGAGAGTGGTTTTCAATAAAACTTGATTTAGGTAGTAGTCTTACAACTTTTGTGCCTTGGGAGAAAGTGATCATCTGAGTAATTTAAAAGAGTGTTAAGGATGCAGAGTAAAGATGCCATGTTCAGAAATGGAAAGAATTTTCAAAGTGAGAAATTTAATTCGATTAACAGCATTGTGAATTTTTTTTCAAGGTAGTGATTTACCAGATTTTATTCCTGCAACTATGTTTGGAATAAGAGAGACTGAATCAGTAAATATAGTTTATGCCTCTGTCTTAGCCAAGACTCAACTGGACCGGTCCTGTGGAGATCTTGATAAGTTTCTAGGTAATTCTTAGGGTTCGATTGAGTATCTAGTCTTCTAAGGGAGGAGGAGACAGGACAGAAATGGATTTGAAAAATGATCCTGTTCTTCAAGGTCACAAGGTGAAGATGGAATCAATGCTGGACTGGGAGCTGTCCTTTGTGGCTTGTTTGGCTGTTGGATCTTTGTATCTTGATTTATTTTTATGAGAGGAGATCTCATGCCCAAGTCATTAAGAATTAGAAGAAGCAAGCCATTGATGGTGGCAAAACCCTTTGATATGTGTGTGAGTTTAATGACAGGATAATTTGGGGGTGTTGGATATGAGCACTGTTCAGCTCTTCACGTGCACTTTTTCACCTCATTTTCTAAAAGCACCATATACTTTATTATTATTTTACCCTTCTACAATAAGAAATTGAGGCTTGGCAAATTTAAATGGTGGAGTAGAGATTTGAACCAGAGGTCTGTGGTATTCTGGAAAACTTGTTCTGGGCTACTCTTGCCAGTGATTACTAAACTTCATGTATTCACACACTGTCTTCATGAGTTTTCCATAACTATGTCTCACTTAGTCTTTATTTAATATGTTTTTTATAGCATCAGTCCACCTTTTCTTTAAAAGAAACAAACAAAACAAAACACTAACTGTATCTTTCTAAGAGGTAACTATCTATTGCTGCCATATTTAGAAAGCCAACTCACTTTTTGGGAATAGGAGGTGATCTTCAAGATGCATTTATACTTGTACCAAAACCTCAAATTCAGGATAATGATTACCTGGTATGTGTGTGGTCTGGGATAAGGGTGGACAAGGTAGGCAGATGATACAGTATTGGTGATGTTCTGGTTTTTGGGTTGGGTGTTGGGTTCATGCATGCTGATTTTATTTTTAGACTTTATAACCTACATATGTGACACATACTTTTTTTTTTTATAAAATGATAAAATTAAACACATTATTAACATAATGATTACTTGGGGAATATTTCACTGCACTCTGCCAACTATAGACAGCTTGGTGTCTTGTATAAAGTAGGCACACAAGAACTATTGGCTGGTTAAGAAGACCCCAGGTAATAATTTTAGAGCCGGCTGATTATTTGTTATACTTGAGTAAAGCTGAGGTACATCGCTTTTTCTATTGTCTCCTCCTTCCTCTCTCATATCCAGTGTTATGTCTGAAATAATGGCATGGGCTGCAGTGGTGTTTCTCCTGAATTCTCTGCTGATGTGGGAGACATGATTGGGTTGCAGCTGGCACTTCTCAGCATCACCTTGTCTTATATATCTAGTACTTGGGATGGGGCACAGAGTGCTGTTGTGAAGTGTTAAAATGCTTTGGTTTTTACCCAGGGGTAAAGTGACCATTCAGAGCTGGAAGTGGTATTTAAGTTTAAGCAGTGACTGAGTAAAATGTTAACAATATTAAACTGGTGAGGCTGGGAAATAAAGCCATCAGAGGTTTTAATTGGAATCCACAGAGTCCCCTGTTTTATTTTCCCAGGCAAGTATTGGGCACTGTGGCTTTATTCCTGGAAATGAGGATTTGGAATTAGGCTTCCTGGTACAAAATGCCTTCTTTGATCTTTTGGAATGAAACTTTGTGTCCCCCCTCCCCCCCCAACCACCACCACACACACCCTGTGGCCAATTCCAGCTCACAGAAGAACCAAACAGAAGATTTCCTTCTTTTTTAGCTGTTGACCATAGACTGCTCTTGCTTGCTGTGCTACTTTAAGAATCAGAAGTTCCAAACCAGGATCTGTCTGTTGGAAAGGACATTTAAGTGAAAATACTCCCTTTTGGAAAGAGCTTCATCAAGTTGGTGTGGTTGGCACATCATGGCCTTTGGTTCAGAGGAGAGGTTGGTTTGGCACTCAAAATTGACTCATAAGAGACCGAGCAGACAAAGAATTGTGGGGGAGGTTGGTGATATAGCTCAGGGGCAGGGCACTTACTTGAGTTCTTGAGTTTGATTGCTAGCATAGCATGAATAAAAGAAAGAAAAAAGAAAAACCAAACCGAACCAGAGACCCATCAGCTTTCTTTTTAAAGGTAAAACAAATATACCCCTGCCCAATATTCACGTTGACTGCACAGTCAAGTAATATGCTTGTGCTCTTCTAGGCAGTTCTGGAAATCTGAGCTTGTTTATAAGTCTGAAGGCTCTTATGTGATCCATGAGAGCTTTATTTTCCGGAGCCACCATTACTCAGTTGTTTGACTTTTGGGTTTTCAGTCTCTGACCAACATTCCACTTTGCCTGTTAGAGTTGCTTCATTGTTTACTCTGGGTATCTGGCCTTTATTTCTGTGACTGGGAAAGTAACTTTAAATTCAGTCCTTTCTACATTTTGTGGAAGTGAATGCAGTAGGTGAATATTGTTTGGGGAGGGATGGAGTGAGGTGAGGGGCTGCATGTAGCACAGGTGTCCTGATGGATCTCCAAGAGGTCAGCTGCCTTTCATCCTGAGTCCTGGCCTCTGGCTGCCTAGCCCTTTGCATCCCCCCCTGTTTTGGGGAGAGCCAAATCCTTCAGGGATCAGAGTAATCTCATTGCCAGCAAGAATGCATGTTGATCTTGCCTTTTGACAGTCTCCTAGCATTTTATCATCCCCACTCTTCATTCTGGTCCTTGATTGAGCTCTCTGAGGGCAAGAACTTCAGCTTATTCATTCTTCCATTTATTCTTTAGATACAATTCATTCCCCTTCACCAATTTAAAGCCTTTCCAATTGTCTCACTGGGCTCCTTGAGGGCAGGGACTGTGTCTTATTCATCTTTTGTGTATCTTTTGCACCTAACATAATGCCTGGCCGAGACCACACAGCCAATAAATCGTTTTTTAATTGCTAAAAGAATGAATGGATGAATATGTGATAGGAGAGCAAAGGGATGCTGGCTTCTAGGGAATCAGTGAATTCTCAGAGAAAATGATAACAGTCACCGGTCACTGTGGTCCCAAGCATGAGTGTGAAGCAGGGAGAACAGACACTGTAGGTAGAAGGAAATGTATTTGTTTACCCACCCCTTTGTGCCTTTTTTTTTTGGTACTGGGGATTGAACCCAGGGCAGGGCGCTCTACCACTCAACTGCATCCTTAGCCCTTTTTATTTCTTATTTTGAGATAAAGTTCTCCCTAAGTTGTTGAGAGTCTTGCTAAGCTGCTGAGGCTGGCCTCAAACTTACTATCCCTTCATTTCAACCTCCTGAGTGGCTGGCGTTACAGGTGTGTGCCATCTTGCCTAGCCTTTCTTGTGCTTTGCTCTAACTCAAGTCCTCACTCCTGCTAAGCATATTCTCTACTACAGAGCCACATCTCCAGCCTGATGCACCCTTTTTTAATGCTTAATCATAACTTGTGCATAGTGAATATAAACATTTATTGTATTCATTTCAGTGTTTGTTTCCTTTTTATTTTTATATTTAAGGGAAAATTTTCCATTTTGGGGAAGAATATCTCAATTTATTTATTTATTTATTTTTTATAGTTGTAGATGGACAGCATGGCTTTATTTGTTTAGTGTTTATGCGGTGCTAAGGATCGAACCCAGTGCCTCACACATGCTAGGCAAGCGTTCTGCCTCAGAGTTACAGCCCCAGTCCTCAACTAATTTTTTTACAGCCTGTAGAGCAAGGAATCCTGCATTAACGTGTGTATGGCTGGGCCCCAAACACTTGGTGGAATTGACTCATTTACTCCAATTTTCGCCTGTGGTATAACTTGTCAAACAGTTGTCATAGCACAGAGAGGTAGGCAGTGCTTATGTCAGAGGTGAAAGAATGTGCATGATCTCTTTGGAAAATGGATGGAACCCAAAGTAAACTCCTCTTCAGATAGGTTTTAATGGCTGATTTGAGTGGGTATCACATAGAACTTTTCAACTTGAATACGTAATGACTAGGCATTTCGATCATCTTTGAAAGTCCAGATCAGCCATTCATAGTCACCAGGCAGCATTGATGCCATTGAAAAAGAAGATTTCTGTAAGTTTAAAAATTTTTTTTTTAGATATTCAGGGAAGAATTGTTGATTGAATCACTAAAAACAAAACAAAACAAGAACAAAAGCAATAAAGCCCTTGGGTTTTATAAGAAAAGGAAAAAGAGGACAAAGGAAGTAGCGGGTGATGTTGGACGAAGCTGGATGTTTAAAGTGGGTTGATACTTGGAGTTTGGAGAGTGAGTGCTGAGAAAAAAATGTGTAATAAAAAGAACTTGACAGGAATGGAGGGTATGGGTTGAGATGATATTTTAAAGCATGTTGTGAGTCTTTCACTATTGCAGCTACTGATAAGTGGTGCTGTATGCTGGGCAAAAATATTATGTGCTTGACTATTCTTAAGTGGTAAGTTAATGCTTATAAGCAAAAATCTCCAAGAAAGCTGGGTATTTCTGTCTCTTCTTTATGCCAAGGACTTACACAGTACAGAAATGCAGGTAGGAACAGTCAGGAGAAAAGGATAGATTATTATCTAAAGTGACCCTCACCTTTCTTTTCATAAGTAAGGAAAATGGTTAGGGACAAGGTGCCAAAAGATATTTTTCACATGTTTTTCAAACTTGAAGAACCTGAACAGTTGTGAGCAATAGGTGGCTAAAACAAAAATATTTATTGGTATGGTCCAGTTAAAAAAAAAAAAAAAGGAAAAAGTTAATTTTATTTCAGTGTTTTTAGAAGACGTTTGACTCTTGGCAATGCATTTTTCATTATAAGCTAATACATACACACTCATACATGCTTATTAAAAAATAAAGCTGAAGTTCCACAAAGCAATATTGTAATGCTTTCTGTTTTGTATTCACTTTTTATTAAAAATTCTGATACCTATCTACTAAGTTGATTTTACAATTTGCTAATGGTTCATAATCAGCAGTTCGAAAAAAAAAAAAAAAAGAAACCTGTTCTGGGTGTTGTGGAAATTAAGCTTAATTTGTTTATTGAATAGCTGCTAATCTAGATGAGGATATTGTTTTTCATCAGTTCTACAGAAAGGCCTCACCCCTATGCATCCCCTCCCCCACCAATTCTTTTCTCTGTTTTAGGGTCTTTGCTTGTTTCTCCAAATCAGATTAAAGAGACTAATATGTGTTTTGGACCAGCTTCAAGAGTGCATTATCATCTTGATCCCAATCAACATCAAAGGTGGGGCTGATTGACTTAAAATGGTGGCAGGAACCCTTAGCTCCCTGTTGATTTAGATCATATTTGAATAGAATGGTGGTTTTCAGTAATAAGGGGAAAGCAGGAGTACTTGCTAGCATCGAAAGGATGAGAGGGTGAGAGGGAGGTGGGGAAAATGACTCCAGGTATTATTCAGAATTGTAAAATGGAAAGTCAGTAGAGACATCTCTTTATATTCAAAGACATAAACACTTAATTTTTGTCAGTTGTCCCTACTAAAATTTTTCTGTTTTCTTGCTCCTTCATCTTCCTGCTCTTCTTTATCTTTCATTTACTGAGCATATAGTATGTCTTTTTGTGCTTGGGACTGGGCATGGGATTTTGCTGAGCAAAACCAACTGGATCTTTTTTTTTTTTTATTGGTAACCATTAAGATCAAGTTGGTTGGTAGATGTGTAACCAACTTGATCTTAATGGCTACTTGAATAAAGCGTGAAGAATTATACATCTAACTGTACATGGCAGAGCACTGAGTATCTCAGTCCCAAGATATAGAAGGATAAGGATCACGTAGCACCTTTGAGGAAGTATTTGTTTGGCTAGCTTTTGAAAGAGGTACCATTTTGATATTATCATTTTGACAGGTATCTGTATATATGTAGGTTGTAGACTAGGCAACATTCTAGAAAGAGGGAATGGGGCAAATAAATGAGGTAGTTGGTTTTTGTTTAGGAGCCAAGTTGTACAAAACAGGTGTGCCTAATTTTAATCACCAGAATCAGACTCCTGTCTTAAGATGCAGCTTCTCAGGGAGTCTTGCAAGATCTCAGACAATTGGAAGGAATGGCAAGTTTTATGAAGTGATTTGATTGTGTGGATTATATTAAGCTGAAAGCCACAGAAGGAAGGTAAGGAAGGGAGATTTGGAGTTACACTAGAGTTTCCTTGGAATGCCAGGCTGAAGGTTAAGATAATGGAGGCCTTGGTTAGGTCCTTACTTGCAATATTTCATTGAATTCTCATACCCAACTCTATGAAGTAAGTACCTAGACTTGCTATCCTCCTTTTACAGGAGGAAAAACTGAGACCCAGAGAAGTGATGTAACATGTTGGAGATCATACACCTGAACTTTAACCCAGGCTGTATGTTCCCAAAAGTAGCATGCTCTCTAATGGAAGTGGAAAACTAGCAACCCTGAGCTGAATGCACCTGAGTGTTGTATTTTGTTTGCTATTGCATTTTAAATGTTTTCTTAAGGAATACTTGACAGTATTTAAAAATGAGGAAATTTCCCATGAAAAAAATCTAGATTTCCAGCTGCTCCTGTAACATTGAAAACATCCGTAGCACTGAGACCTTGTTCCTGCAGGAACCTTCCAGAGCTTTTGATTATTTCTGTCAGGGGTGACATGTGCATTGTACTTGCCACAGTCCCAGTTCTTCCTGTTTTCTCTCCTGCTGAGGCCAGCATTAGTGGCTCCTTATTGTATATACTTGTGGTATTTTTCTGTTCTTTCCCCCATCCTTCCCCCTACCTCTGCACAGCTCCCATCCGTTACAGGGGATTGAATCCAGAGGTACTCTACCTCTACCACTGACTATATCCCCAGATCTTTTAATTTTTTTTTTTTTATTTTGAGACAGGGTTTCAAAATAGGAAAAAACAGCTCTAGATAACTATCTTCTGTATATTAAAGGTTGGAATTGCCAAATCAAAAGTCATTTGCACTTTATACTTGAAATTTCAACACTGTTTGTACCTTGAGTGTATTTTCTTTGCTACTGTGAGTGTGTATTTTCCATGTGGTGCTAGGGATTGAATTCAGGGGTGGTGTAATACTGAGTTGCCCAGGTTGGCCTAGAACTTGTGACCCTCCTGCCTCAGCCTCCCAAGTAGCTGGGATTACAGGTGTGCAGTGCTGTGCCTGGCTGGTTTATTGATTGATGGATGGATTGGAGACAGGATTTCACTCTGTTGCTCAGACTGGCCTCCAGTTTCTGGGTGCAAGCATTTCTTCTTTCTCAGCCTTTCAGGTAACAGGGACAACAGGGACATCAGTCCACTGTCCTCAGGTACTAATTTTTTTTTTTCCTATGAATATTGAACTATATTCTCTATTGTGCCTGTTTTAGTTCTGAGTTGCTACATTCCTTTGAAAGGCATACTTTTGTGTATGGTAATTAATTTAACCAACCTTTTGTTGTTACTTTAGGTGACATTATATATTACAGTGCTTCAGTGACTAACTTTACATATTTCATATCAACTTTATTATTTGTGGTTTTACTCTCTGTGTTTCCAGTTACCTGAGGTCAACTGGGGTCCAAAAATATTAAATGGAAAATTTCAGAAATAAAATTTATAGATTTAAAATAACTTTTATCATACCATATTATAATAATTATTCTATTTTAATCTTATGGGTTAATCTCTTCCTGGGCCTAATTTATAAATTGAACTTTATCATAGGTAGGTATGCATAGGAAAAAACAGCTCTAGATGACTATCTTCTGTATACCAAAGATTGGGAATTGCTGACTCAAAAATCGTTTGTACTTTATACTTGAAATTTCAACATTGTTTGTACCTTAAATGTATTTTCTTTGCTACCGTGAGTGTGTATTTTCCGTGTGGTACTAGGGATTGAATTCAGGTATAATATTGAGCTTTATCTCTGCCCGTTTTATTTCTTAATTTGAAACAGGGTCTTGCTAAGTTGCCAAGTTTGGCTTTGAACTTGTGACCCTCCTAGATCCTCCTACCTCAGCCTCCCAAGTTACTGGAATTACAGGTGTGTTCCGCCATTCCCAGCTGAATTAGGTTTTTGATTAGTGTTTAAAGCAGTGTGGTATGGTGTGAATGAGAGCACAAAGACTCTTGCAGTGTATTTTTCTGTTGTAAACCAATTGTGTGGCCCAGGAATGTAATTTTCTTAACCTTTTTCTTCATAGTGCTTTTCCTTTCCTGTTTGTCTAGAAGGGCATAGACTCAGTTATTTCCAAAGTTTAATAATGCGTTGATTCTCTTTCAGTCTCTTTTTTGGTTTTTCCAGTAAATGGAGCTTGATGATTTTTTTTTTTTTTTCCTCTCTCCGTGCATAAGTTTGAGTCTTGAAGAACTCTGGGCTTTGGAAGCCTTGCTAACCACAGCTTTACTTTGATTGTTTTAAAGCACTATGTCTGGTTTTTGCCTTATGTTAAAAGCAGAGCTTATATGGCTAATTATCTTTTTTTTTTTTTTTTAATATGGTGAGTGGTAAGTAGGCATTTAGTGACCAAGAAACTTGTATAGTCAGCTTTTTATTATTGATCAAGAATAGAGGCAATGGATTTTTAGACTTAGGGTAAAAGTTTTATTTTTATAATAGCTTTAAAAAAAAGCAGTAGGTTTGTGATAGACAGTCTTTAAGAAACAGCAAAATTTTATTTATGAGTTTGGAGCAGACCAGAGCAGACAGCTTTTGATGTATTCTATAATGTGAAGAAGGTAAAATAGTGCTTGCTTGAATTTTTGAAGTATTTAATCAGTATTCTTTAACAAGATAATTGGATTTCCTGGTGGTTACCAAATTAGATATATTTAAAAATTTAAATTCAAGTAAACAACATTATATAAAATTCATGTTTATTTTCTATACTGCATTTTTTTCTCTCTCTCTCTCTCTCTTTTTTTTTTTTTAGAGTTGGCTTCCCTTAAGCTAAGTAATATATTTGAATTTTTCATTTGATAGATTTGGAAATAAATTTTTCTGGAACATTTTTGAGCCCTTGGTTATACTTATTTAAAAAAAAAGTATTTACTGTCTTTAAATATACAAATTTATTCATCTAGCTAGAGTAGCAAAAAAAGGAAAAAAAACACACCTAAATGTTCTATCATAGAGGTTAGGTTTTATTTACATACATGAAACATGGAATCATATGTAATCACTAAAAATACTATTTTAGGTGAATTTTTAGAGACAGATTTCACTTTAAAAGTTACTTTCTCAAAGAGGCTTTGTCAGCTATTCCATCTAGATAGATCCTTAACACTTTTTTTTTTTTTTTTTTGTATTTTACATGTACTACCTATATATACTGTCAGTATATCTGTGGGGTAAATAAATACCAATGAGAACAGATACTTTGTTTAGTACAGTGTGTGTGAATGTGTATGTGTGTGTGTCCTATGCCTAGTATACTTCCTTATCTATAGGAGGTGCACAGAAATTTTTGGAATGAATGAGTGACCATGAAGAGTACAGAAAATAACATTTGAGTAGAAAAAGCAAGACACTGAAAACTGCATAATTCTAGTCACATAAATTATGCACAATTCCATAAACATAAACATAAAATGTAGTACTTTCCAGATCTGTGGTTATATACATATGGATGTAGAGGAGAAGAAAAAAGACTAGCAGGAAACAAACTGAAATGTTAACAGTTAGTGTCTGTGCTGTGGGTCATGCATAATTTTGAAGAGAATCTTAAATATAAACGAGTGAAGTAAATATTGGAAGATTATGTCACCTCCATAATGTATTTTACCCCTTCAGCGTTAAAGGTGGTCACCTTACCTAAAATGATGTATTACAATGCTGTGGCCTTTCCTCCTCTGGAGTAAAATGTACTGTATCTTTGTAGTGTGACAGGTTTTATATCTACTTTCGGATTAAATTATGATCTGAGAGTTGCACTTTTGATAAACTGGTTTTAATTTTACATCAGTTGAAGCTAAAGGGTAGGGAAAATATATTAGATCTGGTACAAGTGTCTAATTATAATTATTGACACATTTTCAAATGCTCTCTTAAGTGTGATACATGGCCCATGATTTTGACAGCTGTGACTACATTAAACCTGCTAGAGTAAGTACTCTTTTCACAAAGGTTTGTTTAAACTTAGAATTGTCAGAAAGATTCTCTGTAAAGTGGATGATCATAGACTTAGAGGTGAAATGGTGGTTCATATCCCACTGTGCCTGGTAGGTTTTAGTCATTGATGTTAATCAGAAGATTATCTGGGTTTACTTTTTATTTCAAGAAAGCTGGCATTTTAATTTTTCTACAGTGCAAAAATTATGTGATGCTGTTCTTTTGTGATTTGACTCTGAAATGCTAACATTGATTCTACTTATTTTTTCCTACTGAGGGTTCCAAGCCACATAACTCCAAACCAACAGACTTGATGTTGCATGACAGTTGTCTTTTCTTTTTGTTTTGTCTGCCTGCCTACCTGCCTGCCTGTCTTATGCTGGGGATTGAACCCAGAACCTCATACCTGCTGAGCAGGCACCCTACCACTGACTTACATTCCCAGCCCCAGCCTTATTTTGTAAGTCTTCCTGGTGTTATATCCTTTTCGGGTATTCTTTCCTTCCATTTATCTAAGTTTAGTGAGTAGCTACTGTATGCCAGGCACTGAGCACATAGACAAAAGAGTGCTCAGAAAGCTTAGTTTGGCAGAGGCAGAAAAACAACCTAGATATAACAGAAGCACCAGAATAGGGCTGTAAACATAAAATGAAATTGGATGCAGGGGCTGGGAATGAGGTTCAGTGGTAGAGCACTTGCCAAGCATGTGCAGGGCCCTGGGTTTAATCCTCAGCACTGCAAGAGAAAAAAAGAAAAGGAAGAAAGAAAAAGTTGGGATGTTCTGTAGTTTTGTTTAAGAGGTCACCAAGGAATATTTTCCTAGGGGAATGATGTTTTTGAGCTTCTTATGATGGTGGAGTAGGAAGTTATAGGATTGCGAAAAGATCGTCTAGTCACAAAGGCTTACAGGAAAGAGAGCGTCCTTTAAAATTGAATCTGAGCAGAACCTTGCTATTCAAAGTATGGTACTTGGAATAGTAGTGATGACTTCATTGGAAAATCAGAGTCTTAGGCTACTCTGAATCCTACATACGGGAATCAGCTTTGTAACAGTATCCCCAGGTGACTTGAATGCTTCTAAACGTTTGAGAACCATTGGGACTTTGAGTCTAGGAAGGGGTAAAAAGTGAGAGAACTGGGAAAATATAAACCACCTAAGGAGGTTTTGTTTTGCTTTTTAAACAAGCATAAAGTTGTTAATGGATAAGTAACATCAATTTATATTTTCCAAAATTGTCTAGCAGTCCTTACAAGACAACAGTTACCAAGGATGTTTCTTGAAACCTAAATCATGCTTAAGGTGCGGCACAAAAAATACTCCTCAATTCCAAGACATGCAGGACATTATATCCTTCTTTCAGACAATGTGAAATGTATATTGGAGGTTCTAAAAAGTCAGTCTTGGGAAAAGTCATTAACTTAATCATTTCTACTGGGATATCCCTGGGGTCTTCCAAATCTGTTCCACAATTGAATCTTATGTAGCCTTACAGCTGTTAGCACCCCAACCTTAGAGTGTCACATTTTGGGAAATGGTAGCATTACTTTTCAAACTTCAGACACTTTGCCTTATCTGTAGGGAGACAGGCTGCTCTGGTATGCTTGGGCCTCAGGGATATCCTAGGACACCAGACATTTAGTGCCAAAATCCTGGACAAACCAAGGTGAGGTGGAGATATCCTTTCTATCTGTTTACCATACACATGATTTGACTTCCTCTTCCCCAGGTGAACTCAGCCTTATCCCTTAGAATGCCTGTTTCAAGAGCAACACCCCCTACCCCTCCTTGCTGTCCCTGCCCCTGTTAGGGGATTTCCATATTAGGCAAGTGCTGTACCACTGGGCTACCTCCCTAGACCTATTTCAGGGTCATTTTCTTCTGTCTCTTTCTTCCTTTTAATTAATTAATCAATCAATTAATGAATCAATTAATTTTTCCTGTACTGGGGGTTCAACCCAGGGTTTTATGCATACTGGGCACTTGACAAATGCTCTAACACTGAGCTACCATCCCCAACCTTTTTAATTTTTAAAATTTTGAGTAGTGTCTCTATAAGTTGCCCAGGCTGATTTCAAACCTGTGATCCTCTGGCTTCAGCCTCTCCAGTAGCTGACAGGCATGAGCCACCATGATGGGCTCTGCAGACACGTATTAATGGAAAGGTTCCCACATTTCCTGTGCTCTGTTTTGCGAGGTTTTGATTTAGGAGTTCTGATTTTGAAAGGTCCCCAGGTTACGTGCATGAAAGTTGGTTCAGACTTATTACCTGTAGAAATATAGTTTTGGTGTGCTACTTATGGAGTTGTTTTAACATATGATAGAAAAAAAAATAACCATTAGAAATTAAAGAGCCCAAATACCGCTTAGGCAGCCTGTTGGTGGATCACCGGTAGTCTATGTTTCACACTTTGGGAAATGGGGAGTAGCAGTATGGGAAAGAAAGGAGGAGGGCTCTATTGCTTGCTTGGTGACAATTGTGGCTAGAGAGAATGGTGACAGTTTTAAGGACCTTTGGGAGGGTGAGCTGATGAAATGTGGTGACTGATAGGATCTGTGGGGTGGGGGCACAGGATGGGAGGAGGAGGATATCTGATAACTGAGGCTCCCTGTCATAGATGGTTATAACAGAATAAGAGGAATAGAGCATGCTGCAAGGTGACAGGCTCAATTTAACACTGGGTTTGAGGGGTCTTGAGACACTAAGATAGAGCTATCTAGTGGTTCTTCAGAAGAAAAAGAACAGATCTGAGGAGAGCTCTAGACTGGAGACAGATTAGAGCATCTCCTGACCCCGGCAGCAGTAAAGTACAGGTGGGGATCAAATTCTACAGGAAAAAAGGGAGAGGGGAATCTGATGCCCACAGCCCCAGGATGAGTGCCTGGACAAGGACCCATGAGAAGAGTACAGGAACAGCTCAAGATGGGTGGGACACTAAGGAATCAGGAAGGGAAGGCTCCTCCAGGTACTCTCATCAACCCAATGGGCCAGAGCTCAAGCAGGCCATGTGCTGGTCGCTTATGATGATGCCACTAGTAACGCTTGTGCAAGATAGGCCTGAGGAAGGAAGCCATATTACAGTGGGCTGAGAGGGAGATATGGCTAGAGCAAGTGACTTTTTCTAGAACTTTTGACCGAAGAAGGAGCCTGGGTTGGTATGGGACCTTAGGGACTAAGTTTTGGATTTGTTTGGGGGAGTTGTCGTCATCCTCTGGTTACTCATGGAGTTTTATTTCCACAAAGAAAAATGATGACAAGGAAAATTCAGGTATTCATAGAAGAATTGCCAGAGCCCTCTGGGGCTCCATAAAATTACTTTCTTACATAGCCACTCACCTTGTCTCTCCTTCCTTGAAGCTCCCCTTGTTATTCCCTCGACACGACAATCTCAGTGTCTGAATTTATATGTTTATAAATGTCATTAAAGATTCTTTTTATGGTGATGCTCAGGCAGCATGTGATTAAGTGTTCAACCTTTGTTCCTATGTTTCTCACGTTCATGGAGGGCTCTGTAGCTTACCAAAGCAGCGCCACATCTTATGTGATCCTCTTAATCACCCTGTTCAGGAGGCAGAGCGGAAAGTAATTTTATTCCTCTTTACAGGGGGGAAAAAGCCCCTGAAGTTTAAATATATTAAGGAGGGCTTGCTGATGATGAATGATTTAGTGATGGGTCCAGGATGGAATTCTGGCTTCCTGGTATTTTTTTCCGTTATATTAGCTGGAAGGGTTGTCTCCATTTTTTTTTCCCCCTTTCCATTAGTTTTTAAATCCCTTGAGAGCAGCTACCACGTGTTCATTGTTGTTAATATTGACTCATCTGTTCACTGTTGCCTGGAGAACGTGGGTGATGGTGGTGGGCAGGAGAACTCTTTGGCCCAAGCTTCCCTCTTATAAGATGTGTCACATCTTGACCATAACCTTGAATGGTAGACTCCCAGAAATACACCATCAAGATTAAAGAAGGCATCTTGGATTATGTAACTTTGAACTCATGTCTCATAATTGGACCCTGTAATTATCTTGAGATCAGCCCAGTAGTACTGCCTGGTATGTTTTGTAAATATTTAAAATAAACAAGTTTTTTTTTTGTTGTTGTTGTTGTTGTTTTTTGGTGCTGGAGATTGGACCCATGGCCTTGTGCATGCAAGGCAGGCACTTTACCAAATGAGCTATATCCCCAGCCCTTAAAATACACAGTTTTTGCCACCATGATTTTGCATCCTTTTTTTCAGATGGTCCTTGACTTATGATGTGGTTATGTCCAATAAGTATTGTAAGTCAAAAATAGCATAAGCTGAAAATGCATTTAATATAGTTAACTTAGTCTCAGCTGTTTCCCTTCATGAAGAGATCTGACTGGGAGCTGTAGCTGGCTGTCCAGCATCACGAGAGTATCCTACTGGGTATCATTACACTTGAAAAAAATCAAAGTTCATGATTCCAAGTATGGATCTACTGAAAATATGTATTTTACAACTATGTAAAGTAAAAATTCATATGTTAAAGCAAAATGCAATAGTGTGCCACCTGTAATCCCAGCTGCTCGCCAAGGCTGAGGCAGGAGGATTGCAGGTTCATGGCCAGCCTGGGCAATTTAGTAAGACTCTGTCTCAAAAAAAAAAAAAAAAAAAAAAAAAATTTAAAAAGACTGGATCTACTGAATTAAGTGCACATGCTGGGTACTTAATAAAAACTTGTTGTTTTGAATTGAGGGAACTACACTCTGTGGTAGAGTGCTCCTGGCTTCAGTCCCCGGGACTGCTACAAGAACAATAGCAGCAAAATGAAAAACAAAACTAACAATTGCCACACCCCCACCCCCAAAACCATAAGAACCAAAAAATATAAGTTGAACCACTGTAAGTTGGTCTCTATTTTAATACCATAAGTCATCCATAAGGGCCAAAACTCTCTGGATTTCAGAGGGGCCTTCCTCTTTGTGAGATCCTTTGATGAGCTGTGTGGAGGGACATGAAGATGAATCGGTCCCTCTCACAAAACTAGGAAAGATGATTTTGTTTTCTTTTGTACTAGGAATTGAATTAAAACCAGAGGTGCTTAACTACTGAGCCACAACCCCTCCCCTTTTAATTTTTAAATTTTAAAACAGTCTAAGTTACTGAGGGCCTTGCTAAGTTTGCTGAAGCTTGCTTAGAACTTGCGATCCTCCTGCCTCAGTCTCCTTAGTGGCTGGGATTACAGATGTGTGCCCCCCAGACCTGGTGCTGATGTTGTTTTGTAACTACTTGCAGGGCATATGTTGGGCACCTAATATAAACTTGTTTTGAATTGAGGGAGGTGTCCTTTTGGGTCGTACATTCTCCATATTATCATGATGGACCATTCTCAAGTTTTTATTATTTTTAATGCTCTTTCCCCGAGACATTAAAGATTTGTATTAGAATTTGGGGAAGGGGAATGATGAAAGAGAATGAAGACATTGAATCAGCAAGTTTTAGGACAAGAAACTCAAGGTTTCAACTGGGCAGTGAATAGTTGAAAGCAGGGAGGAGTCACTCAGGGGAGGCTGGGAACACACAGGTACTTTTCAAAGAGCACACCAAGGGGATCGAGGGTGATATAGGAGTAATTCAAATCTGGTGACGTTCTAGAGGGGAAAACTGAAGGCTGCAGGACTAAAGCTCATTATAATATATGTTTTTTTCTACCTCTAGTAAAGGCTGCTTTGGTGTAATTCCTTTTATAGGGTCATGTCTAAGAATCTGTAATTCAGTCTACCTTAGAATTTATTTATTTTTTTTGAAGTGTCATAAGTTGGGGAAAAGGAATAAAAATTTGACTCCTTATGCTTATATTAAAATTTTAGATTCCTGGTTCATGATGAAGGAAGGAACATTTTAGTCATTAAAGAGATTGAGCAGATGAGTTCATGTTTGGTCATCAAAGAAAGTATCATTAGGAGCTTTATTCTTTTGGGAGGAGAAAAAGGCAAAATATGAGTCAGACAGAACATAAAGTCTTTTCCGTTCACTTGATTCTGCTACCCTCCTACTGAAGGACCATCGGCCCAGCAAGTGTAACTCGGATGTTAATGGCATTTGTGGCAGACTTCATAGTTTATAAAGCTCTCCCCCCTCCAAGACCACTTGTAGTTGCTCTGACTCTTGTTTATAAAGTGAGCACTTCTGATGAGTGTGGGCACACATGGATTGTTTACTTAGGAAAGGTGCTTTAGTTGCTTGAAAACCCCCAGGTGCCATATGTGATTCTGATTTGAACAAGTTTCTTCTTTGTGAGGGGTCTATCAGTTGTTCCTTGGCAATTATGGAAAGGATGGTGAACCAGTCTATGACACTGGTAGAACATCAGGTTTGTTTTATAAATGACAACAGACACTCTTCTATGCATTTTGGGTTTGCCAGTTCTGGGGCAAAGCACCATGGTTCTCTTCCTCTCTCTCTCTGCTCTTGGTCCCTCAGGTCTCCTATGTTGTGTTCCATTTTACTGGAGAATGAAACAATCTCCAAATCTTTGTGCACATCCAGGGAGAGTTTAACCAAAAATATGTCTATGAGAGATGGGTATCAAATGTTAGGAATAAAAAGATGCCTTGGTTCTTTTTTTTTTTTAATTTATTTAAAGTCTTTTTAAGGTCTGTTTGATTCATTTATTATTCTCTTTTCCTTCCTTCCTATACCATCTGTGTGTTAGGCTCTGTACTGGCATGTGTTGGTCATATAGGTACCAAACGGGCTACCCCTGGCTTCTGGAGTGTTTGTCGCTTAGTGAGGGAGACATGTGACTCAGTTTTTGCATTACAGATTGGGAAGTGCAGAATGTGCAGCAGTGATCCAGAAGGGGAACACTAACCTTGCTTTTGGGGGAAAGATGTAGGGAATGTTCTGACCCAGGGAGGTGCCAGGATTTTAAGAATAATTGGAACTTTACCTGATAGCATAAGAAAGGGGATTCTAGCAGAGGGACAATCTGGGCAAAGATGGAAGGCATAAGAAAGGCATGGTTCATGCTGTGACCGGTAGGTGGTTTAGATGAACTTCTGCTTAGGTTGTGTATGCATGGGCACTGATGGGATGGCAGGTTGGAAAGGCTCGGGAAGGTTACATCGCAGAGACTATGGTGGCCTGAATGATATAGGTCTTATTCTCAAATTCTCCTGGCTGTTGGGGAATATTAGGTAGGAAATGGATCTGATTAGATTTGGGTTTATTAATCACTGGTGTCAGTTTTGAGGATGATCTTTTAAAATTTTACCTGTACTTATTATATGCTGTCAACACAATTGTTTCTCTCTCCCTCAGTTCATATGAAGCCCTGAGCCTCAGTGTGATGGTATTTGAAGGTCGGGCCTTTG